>NW_028142992.1:0-676214 GCF_977018435.1 Lepisma saccharinum
CTGCGGTTCTAGATAACCACACCTCTGTAGAGTTTCACGTGAGATCGAATTTTTTCCGGAATATCTTTCAGTTCGTACATCTGACCGTACAAGCTGTTTATTATCAATTTAGCTGTGTTCTGTTTCGCGTCTATTTCGAACAATTTGCCCGGCAGCAAGGTCTCGCAATTTTTAGCTTTCTTGATTTTTTTACGCAAGGCCATGTTCTTGCGAATGCACGTGGCGCGTTGAGCGTGTGGGACGAGAAATATTCGCTTCTGTGCAGCTAGTTGGGGATTCGTGTCGCCGCGATAAACATCGACTTTCGTGTCCGGCTGCACGGAAACGGATATTTCTCGCCCCACACGCTCAACGCGACACGTGCATTCGCAAGGGGGGGTGGGGGAGAGATGACTTTTGTTCTGTGGTATCGATGTAGGTCAGATCAAACACAGTAATGTGAAAGCTTCTACACAGAAGAGTAACGTTTTTACAACTGTACGCGATTATACTACCGTTTTGTGTGTGTTAAATTGCTAGCAGATTTTTTGTAGGTAAGTTTTGTTTCTTGTTATTTCTCTTGCATGTGTGTGTGTGTTAATAATAATAATTGCGAGTTGTGTTAGTGAACACGAAGTGGTGTTTTGATTAAACAACGAAATTACGCTAAACAAAAATATGAGCATACATAACGTGCGCTTGAAAAAACTATTCTTCATCGCGAATAACATAAAAGCGAGGTAACAATCGGAGGGAGGGGAGGGACGATGATTATGATCATGTTAGTTTACTCATGGTGGATGGTATTGACGCGTGTACTCTGGGTTGGATTTGTTTTGTTTTTTTAAGTCTACTTTATGCACAGTAAGGCTAATCGAAACTGGACCTATAGTGGGATCCGAACCACCTCCGCCGAGTATCGAACTTGGAGTTTAAAATTATACAAGTGTACAGGGGTAACTTTATCTTTTTGAATTTGTTGATACTCTGGGTTGGATTTGTTGTTTTAAGCCTACTTTATGCACAGTAAGGCTAATCGAAACTGGACCTACAGTGGGATTCGAATTATACATGTACACAGAGGGAATTTTTTTTTTTTTGTCTGTGAAGGTTCTAAGGTTTTGTGAACATGTTGGAAAAGCACTAGTATATACATAGAGCAAAGTTACAAGGTTCTACGTCCCATAAGAGTCCTATTGGAAACATAATGATTAGTGCTTAAACAAGAACATTTTCATAGTTTCACACCTCTACTCGAATGGTAGAAAAATATACTAGTAGGCAATAAAATCTGAAGAAGATTCGTGTCTAGCAAAAATAAGCTAAATACAATTACACATGCATGCAATATTTATTGTGTTTTTTCTATCTACAATCATATTTTTCTTATATATTTTTTTTATTTTTTTATAGGGTTGACTAAAGCACATATTTGAGGAAGACAACACCACCCATATATAAATAAACCCCTCAAACTAACACTAATTAGAATTAGCTTACAAAATTTTTCTCATAAGGCATTTTTGTTTTGTAAACACACTACCACCAACAGATCACATATAAATAAACATACCCCGAAAAATAAAAAAAATGCGCTCCATGAAAAGTTGCCATGTTTGCAAAAGAACCATATCAAGCAAACATTTTGCAAGACATTTGCAATATCCGTTTCCGTGCAGCCGGGCACGAAAGTCGATGTTTATCGCGGCGACACGAATCCCCAACTAGCTGCACAGAAGCGAATATTTCTCGTCCCACACGCTCAACGCGCCACGTGCATTCGCAAGAACATGGCCTTGCGTAAAAAAATCAAGAAAGCTAAAAATTGCGAGACCTTGCTGCCGGGCAAATTGTTCGAAATAGACGCGAAACAGAACACAGCTAAATTGATAATAAACAGCTTGTACGGTCAGATGTACGAACTGAAAGATATTCCGGAAAAAAATTCGATCTCACGTGAAACTCTACAGAGGTGTGGTTATCTAGAACCGCAGCCGTTAGAAAACCTTTTACTTTTTTCGGTTTGGCACCACGCACCCTGGCGAGGTTATAGGGGCCAGGAATCCTAAAAAAAAACAATTATTATTATTATTTTGTTTGTTTGCTTGCGTCACAATACAGGCGCGCGCGCGCATATATGTGTGTGTGTGCGTGTATAATATGTAGCATTATTAACTAGAGAGAGGTAGGTTTACAAAAGTCGCGATATATATAAACATTGGCCCCCGGGACTTGGAAAATTACAATAAGGCGCATTCGCTCACCACTGTTGCCAGCTATAGATGTCTCTCTCTCTCTCTTCATCTTACAGCAACATTGGCATCTCTATCTTTTTTTTAGTTGCAGGTGGTTTGCCAACACTCTCTAGTTAATAATGCTACATATTATACACACACACGCACACGCATACACTTACTGTGTTGCCATCCATCCATCCCTCTCTCTCTCTCTTTTACGGCAGTGTGTGTTTGTTGCCGGCTCTCCTTGCCCAGTGTGTATGTTACGCCAGTATATAAATTGGCTAAGCCTGAAAAAAAAATAGTAGCCCTTGTCAAGTAAGAAGAAAAAAAAAGCTGTAGGTAGGTGTTGGCAAGGGTACCAGTAGGTTGGCAAAAATTGCTTTATGCACTGTAAGGCAAGCCTCAAGCAAGGTTGCCAGCTCCTTGCTTTAGGTTAGGTTAGACCAAGAAAAAAACCTTGGTGATTTTTTCGAGTAAGGTGTTGGCAACACTGCGAGAAAATAGGGCTCGCCTTAATGGTTTGCTCTTGTAAGGCAAGCCTCAAGCAAGGTTGCCAGCTCCTTGCTTTAGGTTAGGTTAGACCAAGAAAAAAACCTTGGTGATTTTTTCGAGTAAGGTGCTGGCAACACTGCGAGAAAATGGGGCTCATGCCTTACAAGAGCAAACCATTAAGGCGAGCCCCACCGAGCCCCACTTTCGGGCGTTGAATTCCCCATTTAGGTCTACTCAATACGGTGTCCAAATATAACCACGCAAATTGTCATCAGTATGCGTTTTGTTTCGTAACGACGGACAATTTGCTGTTAATATGCCTGGCAGAATGTGCGGTGCATAATGTGTATCGTGAAATCTAACATCTGTTACAACATTTAGCTCAAAGGTGTCACCATGACTGTGCTGGCCTTATCATTCGAACAAACAGGTTTGGCATGTGCTGCTTTCCAGAAAATAGCCTTTATCAGCATTTTAACACGGACGAAAGGGAACATATGACAACAAACTGTACATAAGTTGCTTTTCAAAGCACAGTAGTCCATGGTTCTTGTTCAACAACATTTGATAATTATGATATGGGTTTGTTGAGCTTCTGGAACATAAATACACGCCCGAAATGAAATTTAGGAAGAATTATAATGTTTGTGAAGTAGGCTACAAAAGAAGTAGAAGTTATATTGTAAGGCTACGTATTGAATACATTGTGAAGCTTTACGGTGATACAAGAATGTGAAAGGTACTTGTTTTTTACTTAGTATTATGTATTGTTAAGTTGCATGTGTAAACGTTAATAGCTACACTGGGCAACTGAAAGAAACGTCAATTTCTCAGTGACGTTATAGTGGGTAAAGTGGGTGGATATGCTGTTTGAAGACATTCCGAATTTGTCGGGACAATCCTTTTTTTTAAATTCCTCTTCCGACTTTTTTTTCTTGCACAGTCGGGAACGTGAATATGTGAAGACAAATGAGAGAACACTACAATAAGCACCTATGGAACTTTAAAAAAGGTTACTTAAGAAAGTCATCAGTCTCTCAGCGAAGAGAGTTGTCAAAATTACCAAGCGAGTAGGAAAGTAGAAAAGGTTTTAAAAATTTAGACATCCTGGAGTTCAGATGGAGATTGACCAATTAGTGACGTTGACAGAAAATTTAGAGGTGGGCTCAAAAGTGCGGACTACATATATTCAGACCTCTCTTCTGTAGTTATGGCCACTAAAGTAAAATTTTATGTTTCTATAACGGAGCTTTCAGACGAAAGCGACACGGATCGCTCGGAAGCGAACGCTCAGTAATATATTCTACCTTACGAACCGAAGTGAGACGACAAGCTGCACGTGTCGCTTGTTCCATGAGTTGCCGTCGGACTGGGCCGTTTTCTCAATAACGTACATCGCGTCGCCTCGGTCATTTGTTCGCGCCTGCTTTATATGGGATTATTCCTGCCTCACTAATAGCCACTCTTCACAAGCTGTCCCGGGTTCGAATCACGCTCGGTCTTGGTTGTTTGTGAATGTCCATTCATCAATTTCATCACTCATCCCCATCTTCGCAAATTAGCCAAGAGGCACAAAACGCGAAGAAAAATAAACTAAATAAAAAAATAAAAAAATCTTCACAAGCTATAGTTAAGCCTGGCTAGGCAGTAGCCACAAAACCTGTTCTTCCACTCTAAAACTTCTACCACGCAGATTGGGATGCATACATTTTTGCATGGAAATTGTCCAGTGCTATTTTCTTTCATATGAACAGTATCGAGTATGCCACTTTAGGAGAACAAGAGTGTACATTCTGTATTTTGAGACAACTTTCATGTTTCTAAAGAATCCTGTTTGCGTAGAGGAGAAATTAAGATTTTGAGGCCTCCTTTTATTAAGACTTTTCATTCACCCACCACGTTCAAGGCATCACGTTGTCATGCGAGGTGTTCGTTCCCTATGCATGCAAAAGTCGTGCGAATACATTATATTTCCCCAGGCGAGCAGGGAAGCACTTCGGGAGATGCGCGGATGTGCTGCCATCATCCGCCGTTTTAATTAAACTGCTGTCCATTTCTTCCTTGACGTCAAGGAAGTAATCTGTTTCCTGCGAGATTATCATTGCATCGAGGTCGAGCCAGCGAGAATGCAACTTGAGTAGTGTTCGTCCCGGACAATTTGCTTGGTAATACTTAGGCATCCGACTGTACGACATTGTAAAATCCGAGACTTATTTAAATGAGTTTCGTCTCATATCGGTACCGTCCCTAGTTCAATGGATGTAGGCAGCTAAAAAAGGGAATAGAGAAGTAAATACAAAATAAAAATTAGTTAGTTTCCCTTGTCTCATTTATCGCTATCTTTTTTGTTTTGTGCCACTTATTTATTCTGCATCTGATGTTATTCCTGAGGTTATAGTTCAGTATCGATGGCAATAAGCATGAAGCAGGAAACAATGAAAAAAAAAACATGTTTTGAAAAAAATTATACAAAATCCAATTGAAAAGTATACAAGTGGGACCAGCTATACTGAACGCAACTCCTACTGGCGGCTGGGAAACAGCGAATCAACAATCAGTTGAATTTTCCTAAACTGAGATCGTGCATTTTCGAGTCACAAGGTACCGAACGTTGTTCGCGGGGCGAAACAAATGAGCGTTGGGTTCACCATGTTGATAAATGTACTGTAACGCGCGAGAAAGTCTTCTCGGGCAACGATATTGCCAGCACCAGAAATCAGCGAGGCTTAATGGTACAACTGCAGCCGTGGTCCTACATGAGGGAGTTTTACACGCAAACACTCTACAAACACGAATATAGACCACTGGCAAAAAGAGAAGGACACTTGGCAACGTTGCTTCGGGAGAACGATGTGACCCCTTCAGCGTTTACTTCGCAACTGAGTTTGTTGACTGACACCCATCGAGCTACAGACCCCCGCAGACGATTGGAGGACAGAAAGGGCCAGAAATATCCGTCAAGGAGAGCCGCCAGTTGGAGTTGCGTTCAGTATAGACATGGCATACGCCTTGCCACTGATTGACGATATATTGTTAACTTTGACATGTCGGGGAAGGAAGAGATTGATCTCTCCATCTCCTCATTAATTTCTCAATGGTAACGTACGCAGATGATACAGTGCTTGAGGAAATGGCTTCAGCTTTTGAAGTCACATTGTTTGCAGATATCCGATTTCCAGTTCCGCTAGCTAGAGCGTCCCGAAAGTGTCAACATGGCGTCTATTCTTTTCATCTCGTTCCAATTCGTTCAACCTTTGAGCAGCCACATTCCGGAAGATGAGACCACTCCGAGAAAACTGCAAGTAAACGTTCTATGTGGATTCGTGATTATTTCCTTCAATGCTATGTGTAAGTGACCTGTAAAGATTGCAGAGAGTAAAGACCCTTTTTGCAATTACCAAGACTTTGCTCCTAGAAGAGCCGATAACCCTAGAGTAGCTGGCAAACATCCATCTGAGGCCGCAAGCGAAGTTGGATCAATTGAAGATGTTCTGCAATGTTTACTTGCCTCTTCGCATTACGATCCGGCCAAACATGGTGTACACAATGGTTGATGTTCGAACATGCACAAGGCACACAGAGTTCCATTAACTATTGAAGCGTGCAGTTTGAATCTCAAAGGGTTTATAGCACCTGCAGATGATTCATTACAATGTCATAATCTTCCAGCAACAAAGTGGCGCTGATGTCTATGCAATCCTTCAGTTGTTTCATTTTTTATGTATAAATCTCGCAACTACTAACATTTCTGATAAGTTTGCACCCGTACGGGATATATGGAACATGCTGATTGAGCAATGCATATCAAATTATGAACCAAGTGCCTACATGACAATTGATGAGCATCTAGTGCCATTCCGAGGACGAGTCGGGTTCAAAATGTACATCCCAAACAAACCAGCAAAGTATGGGATAAAAATTGTGATGCTTTGCGACCAAGGAACGAATTACATGGTAAATGCGATCCCGTACCTTGGTAAAGGAACTACACCTTCAGGCACGCCTGCAGCAGATTACTTTGTTGAAAAGCTAACAGACATCATCCAAAATTCAAGTCGTGATGTTACAATGGATAATTGGTTTTCCAGCATCCAGTTAACTAAGAAAATGGCAGAAAGAGGCCTCACAATGATTGGGACGACGAAGAAAAATAAACCTGAGTTTCCTAAGGAGTTTGTGGACCCCAGTTATCTTTCACGACCTCCTCAGTCATCGCTCTTTCTTTTTCATGAGGATCTGACAGCAGTTTCATTTACTCCACGTGTTAACAAACTGGTCACTCTTATTTCCACAATGCATGACGACGATGCAATAAATGAAAACAGTATGAAGCCTGAGGTAATTCTGTGTTATAATCAAACAAAGGGAGCAGTTGATGCCTTTGACCAGTGTGTCACGAATACTTCTTGCATACGAAAAACAAGAAGGTGGCCAATGAACCAGTTCTACAACATGCTCAATATTGCATGCTACAACTCTTACATAATATATGTGCTCAACTTTTACAAGAAAAAGAAAAAAAGATGACGACGCAAAGCCTTTGTCGAGATTTCAGTTCCTCATCAAATTGGCAAATCAACTAACGTTTCCATGGATGAAGGAACGAATGAAACAGCCACATATGCCTCACACTCTAAGAAGCAGCATACAAAATGCCTTGGCGTTGTGGATCCACCTGTTGTGGTTCAACCTGTAGCGAAATCTGGAAAGAGGCAGTACTGTACTTACTACTCGTATAAAAAGAGAAGGATGAGTAAAATGATCTGCTGTAACTGCAAAAAGCCTATCTGTGGCGAGCATTCTTTCATCGTTTGCCACATTTGTAAAAAATGATAATTTAAAGACTGATTTGTTTGTAACTATTTACTGTTCTGGATGTGGAAGGAGGAGTGAACATTTTTATTCATGAAGTTTTTTCTAGTTATTGTGGCTAGTCTAAATGACTGTTTGTTAGTGATAGAGAGTAAATTTTAGTTCATGTATTCTTCATTAATACTTTTACATCCATTTCCTAGTTAAAGGGATTGTCTTATACCTAAGTATAATCTTTATTTGTTTATTATTTTCTTGCTGTTCGAGTTACCTACTCGTATTTGCATATATATTATGACTCTTTCTATGCAACCTAGTTTATAAATGTTTAAAATGTATGAGTTTACGGAAAAATGTTATTTTAATTATATTCATTAACAATAAAAAGTATCTAAAATGCAACGAGAAGAGTATGGAAAAAAATTAAATCATTTATAGAGGGTATAGTAACTTTTTTTTTTATGTGTACGTCTATGGGACGTATAGGTACCATTAAAGATAGATTTTTTTAATTAATATTCCAGGGTTAAGAAAATAATGGCAAAATAATAAAGTGTGATATGGAAACCAGTTTTCTAGTTAGTGATATACCGGAAATTAAAAATTTCAATATTTCCACACTTGCCCCTTTCATAGCGTTACTTTCAAGATATTTCTGGTAAACACAATTTCTCTGTTACGCTGTAATTCTAATGCTTATTAATTATACTGCTTGGTGTGGCTGGAGGGAAAGGGTAACGCAACCTTATCAGCAGCATGACTTGGATCTTGACTGTAGGTGAAGGGAGTGAGGGGGGAGGGGTAACATGAACCTCATGTCTTAGGAGATATGAATCTGAAAATTTAGGGAACGCAAAATTGTCAGAATAATTCGTAATTGTCTGTTATATCGGAAACACATTTCTATCGAATATTTTCAGTTTTAAATGGTTCGTACTTACCAATTGTGTATTGTGGAACATAGTTGAAGGTGCCATTATGCTTTTTACATAACGGTTTGTGATGACATATTGAACACGAAAGTAGGTATTTTTCAGTTAAGAAGGTTGAAATACTGCATACCCCACTCCAAATCGACAAAACACAAGCACGACGCGCGATGATCCACAGATGTGCGCACCATATTGTATGTTCCGCAACGGAAGAAAGGACCCAAAAGAATTACTCGTAATGTGAAAAAGTCCACCACGGACTCTATTTGCTTCAAAAGGGAGACTCTTGTCTTAAGTCTACTTTATGAACAGTAAGGCTAATTGGGACAGTTTAAAGTGGGATCCGAACCACTTTGTGCCTCCACCGGGTATCGAACCCGGGACCCCTTGATTTCAAGGCGATGACGCTACCACTGCGCCATCGGGGAGGACGTGTTCCTTGCATTCTTCTTCCAGACGGCCAAGGGTACTTGCAAGGGGCACAGAGGGGCAATTGCACCCTTCGATTTAAAATTTTATACAAATGAAAATACATTTTCTTGCTCGCTTCGCTCGAAATTTCTCTCATTCTTATAGTCCAAGTTCAGAGCCATAGCTATATGGGGCGGCGGGGGTCGGACCTGGGAGCCCCCGTAAAATTATTTGCGCCCTATTAAAACAATTTCTTTCTATGAAACTTAATATAAAATATTGCCTACTGGAAAATTTTATACAAATGAAAATACATTTCGTAAAATTTTCTTGCTCGCTTCGCTCGCAATTTCTCTCATTCTTATAGTCCAAGTTCAGAGCCATAGCTATATGGGGCGGCGGGGGTCGGACCTGGGAGCCCCCGTAAAATTATTTGCGCCCTATTAAAACAATTTCTTTCTATGAAACTTAATATCAAATATTAATGATGACATTGTAATCCAAAAAGTCATTGGTCAATCAAGGGATTCCTATTTTTTGTCAGGTGTCGAAACATGTATTTCAACTATAATATAATACAATTCAAACAATATTTTACAAAATGGTTAACGTAACCAGTAGGCAAACATTGTCTGTAGTGGTGCAAGAGTCTCCCTTTTGAAGCAAATAGAGTCCGTGGTGGACTTTTCACATTACGAGTAATTCTTTTGGGTCCTTTCTTCCGTTGCGGAACATACAATATGGTGCGCACATCTGTGGATCATCGCGCGTCGTGCTTGTGTTTTGTCGATTTTTAGTGGGGTATGCAGTATTTCAACCTTCTTAACTGAAAAATACCTACTTTCGTGTTCAATATGTCATCACAAACCGTTGACGGATAGCCCCCAAAACAATTCCCGATAGCCCCAAAAACCATTCACGATAGCCCCAAGAACAATTCTTGAATAGTGTGCTGATAATATAAGGAGAGAAATACTTACCAAGGCAACACGGAAAATGTTCTATAACCTCATTGTTGATAATATTGCATTAAAACTTTTTCTGAGCTTTCGGTGTTGTCGCAGCACTATGTAAAGACTTGTCAGCATTTGGAAGCTGCAAACGTAGCGCCACACGTAGGGCGATTCATTGTAATTTTTTAATCTCTGGAAAGCGCGGGAGAGAACGTTCTTGAATAAGAGAAGGAGTCGAACTACTGGCAATATTAACGAATCGTTTTATCTGCGGAATGTTCTAGAATGTAATGAGGTTAAAATACGCGGCTTCAATTTCCAAGTTGATCTCTACAACAGAATCGGTTAATGAGAATTCAAAGGTAAGTGTGACAGTTCATATGTCGATTAGTGATCAGTCATTGTCCATTGGTGGCTTTATAAGATCTAGTGATTCGAAGATGAAAAGGACTAGGTACCATAAAGTAACGAAGTCTACTACTAGTTCCAGTTCGGAGCCAAAGCAGAAGACATTAACGACAGCGGAATTTCCGGAGCCTCAGTGTAGTGCTAGTTCGGGTCGAGGGCCGAAGGGATCAACAACAATCTGTGTATTACTCTGTACTGTTTGTGATCCATATGGATTTGTGATCATCCCTTCATCCATTTCATCTACTCACCATTCATTTTCATCTTGGCGATTAGCCAAGGGGTAAATTATACTTGAAATAAAACAAAAGCAATAGAAATACAAAACAAAAATAATGGAACGATTATGCTGTTACGTTTTCCTGTATTTTAGGCACGTCGCATTTATCAGCCAACAGTCAGAGATTGCTTTTCGGTCGAATGATACTTCTAATAATCGGAGGTAAATGCAAGCTGAGAATTATAATTTGATCTCTTATCCACCTGAGTTGAGGATCTAAATTTTTGGATTTTATTTGTAACAATATTTACTACTGCGAGGAATTAAAAATAAACTTACGGCTAATTTCGGCACTGGATTCCTATTCTGTAATAGTTACATTTGTTGTAAGAACATAATACGTACATTAATTTACTTTGTATAAATATTACATTATCCATCGCTTTTCCTAATTAAATCTCATACCATATCCAACACACACATAAAATGTGTTTTACTAATAATACAGTGCGCAATTAGAAAATAAGTCTTGTGAAGCAACACAAATAGGGGAAGGTGGGGGTGCAACACTTTTCAGTTTAATTTTTTTTTATTCAAAAACTGTTACAGTTGGAACAAGTTACAAATATGCTATGAAATGGTACATCTTTTGGCTACTTAAGAAACAAATGTGAAATTTTGATTTTGAACCTCAAGTGAGAAAAGTCTGTTAATTTATAGCAGGTCCGAGTGTTGCTATGTGCCCCATGCATGGGGTAAGTTGCGACAGTGTTTGGGGTACGTTGCAACAGGGATAATGCGTTGTCTGAATGACACTATTTGCAATCAATGCACACATAATAAGGATTTCTCTCCGCGCACAGCCAATGGGACCACATTTTGCATTGTTTGCACTGCACGCAGTCTTCTTCTTCTTTGTAGGATTCTCCACACACTAAACAGTGATATTCTTTGCAAGAACTTTTGAATAATATTTTCTTACACATAATTTTCTTCTTGCCATTTTCCTTTGCACTACTCTTTTTTGCATCTTCCAAAGCCTTTTTTTCAGGTGTGTCTGTTAGAATGGCACTTCGTTTACGTTTACGATTCGTCGTTTTCCTGGGTTCAGCCTTTGGGTATGGATGAATATTTTCAGGAGAGAAGGAAACTTTAGGTCTACTCACTACTGAAGACATTTGTGTGCCACTTGGACCCGGCATTTCAATTTGCGAAAACAAATGTTCATTTTGAACATCACCTGAAGATGATTTAGTTGGCAGTGCATCGCACCTGGCAGTTTGGACTATGTCATCACTATCAGATACGGGAGGCTTACTATCTACCTGTCCTGCTGGATTTGGTCGATCTGAAACGAAACACGACGCAAAGTCCCTTTCTTGGAATACCTCAGAATTGAAGGGAAATATTCCTGTTTGAACAAAACCTGATGTTATGTTGGTAGGGGTAACTGTAATAAAAAATTCTGTTTTAACTATCTGTGGTATGTCGTAGATTGTAAGAGTTCTTCCTGGATGATTCTTATGCCAAGAATCAATTGCTCGACCACACACTTTCTTAATGGACCAAAAACACTAACATCTAACGGTTGTAGTCGATGCGAACAGTGTGGAGGAAATGACAAAAGGGTAATATTAATATTTTTGCATTCATCTAAAGCTTCACGGCTGAGATGGGAAGAGTGATTATCGATGACAAGAAGCACAGGGGAGTTTTCGTTAGGATTCACCTGAGAAATGAAGTGTCGAATGAATTGGACAAACGTTTCCTCAATCATCCAACCTGAACCAGTAGCTGCTCCAATGCAGTCTGTTGGGCCATCTCGAATGAAATGGTCCCAAAAGTTCTTACGTGGAAATATTAGCATTGGAGGTATAAAAGTCCCTTGAGCACTAACTGCCACTGCAACTGTCACAAGTTCACCTCTTTCTGCACTGCTCACTATGCCAACCTGTTTTGTTCCTTTTCGAGCTACAACCTTATTTGGTTTCATGACAGTTGTGACACCAGTTTCATCCATGTTCCAAATTCTTGAGGATGAATAATTGTTTCTGGACAGAACTTCGGAAACTTTGTCATAAAAAATGCGCACATTTTCTTTGTTGAAAATGGACATTCGTGCTAAAGAAGTTGATTCAGGCAAGCGCACCGAAATATCTTTGTTTCTCTGTAGGAATCCCCTGAACCATTCAATACCAGCCATTCCCTTTACCGACCACGATGAAGGAGCACTTATATCAAACTTAACTGCACAGAGATGAGCCAATTTTCGCACTTCCTGTGCTGTTAATCCAAACATAATCTCACTGGAACGCTGCAAGTACATTTTGAAGATATTCTCTTCTTTCTCTGAAAACACTTTCCGTGGTTTCGCATAACCACAACTTATGTTCTGTCCCTCACGAGGACCACTTTCTTGTAATTTCTTCTTTTGTATGTATCTTGAGAGGGTTGAATAATGAATGTTGAACTCTGCAGCCACTTGTCTTAAGCTGACATTTTTGTCATCTTCGTGTTCCAGGACTAAATTTGCTGCTCTATCCATCACATCAGGCGGTGGAGTCCCCTTTTGGGTCTTCCTCTTGTAGTTCCTCATCTTGCAGGCTACCTGAAACAATAGAAATAATAATAATAATAATACATAAGAAGGAACAATTTTTTAAAAATAAATCTGCAAGACGAAAGAGACCATATCAGAAAGCATAACAATATTAATGTTTCGTGCTGCTAGTAGAAATTACATGCACATGATTATAAACTAAAATTCATTCACAATTTACGTATTTATCTAGCACTACTGAGTGAAATATAGTGTTTTCTTGCCGTACTGACGTGCGTGTAATTTTGTATAACAATAAATAGGTGAAAATTCAAAATGTGTGTTGGTTACTGAATATAGGACTAAATGTATGCGATCACATTTTTCTTTTACTTGAAAATATTGTAAAATTAGTAAACAATAAACCGTATTTCGATTTATCACATTCGGGACAGTGAACAATTACATTCAATATCTTATTAAAGCGCTGGTCTGTCATGGGGTAGTTTGCAACATTGTGGGGTAAGTTGAAACATCTGTTGCAACTTGCCTCACCGACATGTTTGATTACGAAAGCTATTCTTGCCTCCACAAAAATTGCATAACATAAAAAGCAATATCACTTTCCACACCTTCAATAAACATGCTTTCAATTGACCACGTGTCGCATGCTGTGGTCATTTATAGGAATTGCGTATTAAAAATTGTAAGAGATTCTTAAAAATTACTCACCGTCCTCAAAATTCTTCTTTCTTCCTCCACTCTGACAACATCTGAAAAACTGGCGTAACGAACGGTTCATCAGAGACACCTACCAAAGTGTGTTTGAACGACAGTAAGCGCAACGCAGTAGAGCCATCCTACATAACAGAAACAGCACTGTTGCAACGTGCCTTTGTTGGAAAGTGCCCCACTTTCCCCTATTGCTTCCCCGATGACCTAGTGGTAGCGCCGTCGCCTTGTAGTCAAGGGTTCCCGGGTTCGATACCTGGTGTAGGCACATAGTGGTTCGGATTCAACTTTAAACTGTATGTCCAGTCCCAATTAGCCTTTCTGTGCTAAAAGCGGACTTAAAACGCCAATTCAATCAAGCAACACAAATATGAAATATTAAATCTAGTTTTTTTTTATTTGGTTTATTTTACTTCACTTTTCTGTCACTTTTGGCTAATTGCGAAGATGGGGATGAGTCATGATGATGAAATTGATGAATGGACACTCACAAACATCCATACCCAGGCCGGGATTCGAACCTGGGATCCTTGGCGTCGTAGCGCGATTTGCTAACCACTCTGCCACGGATGCCGGCTATTAGATGTACATAGAAAGAGTTTCTGCAGTATGTTTGAGTTGAGTCAAACTAATTTCAGAATGTGTATTCTCGCGGCATGTATTCAAATGTGTACTAATGCAGGGTTAAGGCCTACCTACTGACTGCCGGCCACACTTCCACCGGCCGAGGCGGGAGATCATCCAACTTTCATATGTTTTACACATATGCAACATGGAGCGACATAAAATAAGAAAATACATATACAAGATGCTAACACTAAATTATGTACGTATTCAAAGTTTATTCATTACATATATACAAAACATAATAATCAAGGTATTCCACATCGATGCGGTGCCATTCCTCCTGCAGGCAGGCGATAAGAGCAACCACTGTCGTGGGCCCCCTCTGTTGCACACGTCGCTTAAGAACACGCCACACATTCTCAATGGGCGAGAGGTCGGGACTCGATGGTGGCCATGGCAGAGTTCGCACGTGATGGCGAGTCAACCATTCTCTCGTCAGCCGTGCTGTATGAGGCCTGGCATTGTCGTGTTGAAAGATGAGACGCTGCCTGTGGAACAGGTGCCTTCGCACTGTGGGAAGATGCCGCTCCAGTATGCGTGTATAGGCGTGTGCATTCACAATGCCCTCACAGACGTGTAGTGGGCAAACCCCAGATGCCGTCATGCATCCCCATACCATCACCGACGCAGGTTTCTGTACCCGACGTGCATAACATTTTGCTTCATTCTGTTCCTCCTTCCGACAAATGACTGTTTTCCGTATTTTCCCGTACACAACATTGAAAATGGATTCGTCCGTCCACAAAACCCTGTTCCACTGCCGAAATGTCCATCCCCGGTACATTCGTGCGCACCGTAGCCGATTGCCTTTGTTCAACATGGAAAGGAATTGTTTACGTTTCGCCTTGTACACTCGGTAACCGCATCGCTGTAGGTAACGGCGAATGGTTCTGGTTGACACTTCAATGTGAAAGCGTTCTCGAGTCCACAGTCGTAATTCGGCCACAGAAACATGATTGTTGGTCTGGATATAGCGCCTAAATATCCGTAGGTCACGCACGCTCAGCAGGCGTTTTCGCGGGGCCTTACCTGGCTCTGTAGTACCCGTATTTTGGTGGTGTTTGATGATGCAGTGAACGGTTGACTTGGGTAAGTTCAGTTGGCGTCCTATTTCCCGTTCACTGAGTCCATCCCGTTGCAACTCCACCACTCTTCTCCTCGCGGTGTTGTCAATAGGTTTGCCCCTGGCCATGGTGATGATGCACTGTGGTTCATCGGTGCACAGCACGCGCTTATATACGGCGGACTCCCTTATCGTGTCCGTGACGTCATGCTTCCGTCGAATGCGCCACTATCTGGAATTTTTTTCCGTATGGGTCTGGTGCCTGGTCGAAGTTCAATGTCACGCGTATAGTTCCCCGTTTTCGTTCTTTACGTGACCTTGGGTGCAACATGCTGTAATCACGATTCTTGCCTGCTCACACGCCTCCTCTTACACACATGCGTCACTTCTGCGGGTCACCCATTCCACCGCCTATGCCTCTGTGCATTTAATCACGTATTCCTTTCTGGTCGAACTTCATTGTCACCAAGGTTGTACATTCCGTTCTAAGAAAATTAATTACGAAGTTACAGACACCTATTTATGCTCATTCCGAGGGAAGAAAGTAATAAATTAATGAGGGCTCTTGTGGGTGTGTTGTTTCGGAAGAAGCAGGTTTTCCCCGAAATCTCCTAACCAAGTCAGCTGAGTGCCACAGCATGGAGTTCTTGGTCTCCATAAATCACCTCTGCCTGAGGTAAATTGATGATTTTGCAATTAGCTCTATCCGTCGATGGAAAATTGGATTCAAGTTGAACCACCAAAAGATAATGATGGCTTATTTAACTCTGAGCGGAAGTTGAAAAAGCCACTTTTAATACCACTTTTAACCTTCTTGGGTTACTTCAAATGCCTGTTGATATTTCCGTCATTTCAATATAAATCAAACCTTTAACACGGAATGTATAATTCTACCTTCCTCCTCAATTAGGAATCTCTCATGTACTGTAAGTTAATATATATTCATTACTTGGCTTTCAAAGTGTCCTTAGTAACAATATACTTACTGTATCACCAGTACATTTTAATATTTATTACAAAATTGTACCACAAATGGACGGGTTGAATTTACAGTGGTCTAACTCACTTTCTTAAAAAGAAAAATAAGTCTGACTCACAGCACTTTGCTGATCAACAAAACAGCTGTTTCCTTTATGACTAGACCTTAATCTGTCATCTGTTGACAGTTGAATGAATCTCTGATATACTTTACGTTTTCTGTTAGCTGACTGACGTATAAAATGACTTACACCACTGTAACTTTAACCCGTCCAAATGTTGGCTTCATATTGCTGTTGGTTTATATGTGAAGTTCCATAAATGTAGCATAACCAGAGCTTTAAAAGTATCAGTAGTATCTACATAGGAGAGGTCCGATATTTTACCCATCATCTTGAAACTGATAGACAGATTTCGTTCAAATTCAGTCATCTAATGCATGAGGTCGGTAGGACAATTTTCAGCTAAAATATGTGCAGAAATGTATTTACAATGGTCACAATACAACTTGTCCCCAAATCACTAGTCCCTTCTAAAATATTCACATTACAAAATGTTAAAAAGTTTAAGTGCACTTTGAGTGACATAAAAAGTATCTGTCAGTTTCTCTTCTTAACATTTTAAGCTACATAGTCTGTCCTAGGAGTCTGTGGAGCAAAGCCGCCAATAACGGTAAAGAAGGGGAGAAAGCGAGTGGGCGGAAGAACGCAGTACACCTTGCTTGAAATGGCTAGAAGCTGCAGCCACGTTTTGCACTTCATGCACTCTTCCACTCTCACGTATTCATTGGTCGAGCACTCTTTTGTCACTTCTTGTGCAGATGACCTGTTTTCGTTCGCTTGCGCCACAGGCTCTTGGGACAGAGTATGTTCTATACAGAAACTGGAAAATAATCTTCTGAATTTGGAGCATCCAGAACGGAGCTCTTCCACCAGGTTCAATGATATAATTTGAATACACTAGGATAGGATTCCACAGATATAGTGCGATCAAACAATTTCCTACACTCTCTCTCAGCTCCCTCTGGTGAATTTACTCATTTTTTTTTAATTATGAGGCAATTATTTGTTCAATAAGAATAACGTTGTGACATGATATTCAGACACATTCACAATATTGTGTCCAGGAGTGGTGGATAGTCTATGGTTGCCTTCTTTCAGCGTAATGAATACTCCAACTTGTAGAGCATATCTACAATTAACTTTGTTCGAAAAGAATGTAGCTTTTCATTTTGGTATTGCAATCTAGTACTTTGTGTATATCTTAGGCTATGTTCTTGCTGGAACTTTTGTTAAGCTGAAATTCCATACTATTTTAGTTTACGCGTCGTTGTTCACAAGCTGCAGATCATAAATACAGTATTCACTGCTTGAATATGCATTAAGTTGAGAGGGAGGTGATTACATTCATGGATTGATTTAGCTTCTATTTGATATCACTTTTCTTCCACTTTCGGCTAATCGCGACAATGAGGACGAATGAAGATGTGATGGATGAAGAAAGAATATCAGAGCGACACAGAAAATTATGCTGGCTGTGAGTCCACACGCCGCAGACAAGCTAGTCTGGTAAATGCAGTCCAGGGAAGCACGGTGAGGAAGTGAGGTTCAAACTTGGATGCTTGGGAACAAAAGTCACCCCTTACATCTCTGAATGGAAGGATATTTGCAATTATCTTTGTACAAACTTAGGATAGTCCCGAATCTAATTGCATTAATACAAGTGTTTATTTGGTAACGATGTTAAGCCTTGTTTCCATGTTAATAAAACAATCAAATGGTGACCAAGGCAAAATTTATTGTAGGAAAAAATACACAAAACCGTAACGTATCAACCCTCTAGCAGGGTCTTGTGAATCTTTGTCTGAGGAACACCCTGTTAGAGGGTGGAAACGTTACGTTTGAGTGTATTTTTTTCTACAATAAATTTTGCCTTGGTCACCATTTCATTGTTTTAATAAGTGTTTATTATGCTTTGTGTAAGACATTTCACGGTGAAATCGAGTCTAGAGCAGACACATACGAGTATCTTTGCTCTCTTTTTTTACAAGACATATGAACTCTACTTTTATAAAAGCAATAAACTAAGAAAATGAGACTCGATAGCATACACTTGATTTCATTAGTGGTATGGAAAATCTTTGTTAGTTATTTCCTAATAAATCCAATGAATTAAAATTTTTAAGACTTGAAACAAGTATTTTTGTAATAAAATATAAATTTTCACAATTCAAGTTCTCAAAATTTAACAACGTTCAATCATACTTCATATTTATATCACTTTATGCTTTCAACTAAAAACAAGAACCCATCGTAATCACTATAGAAACTTTAGCATTCACTGACATCATCACAAATTGCCTAAAATGTTTCGAAAAAAGTATCGACCATATGCTTACAATGCTTGAAAAATAAAAAGAACTACTTTATTTTTCCCAAAAGAGAATGACATCACTGTGGTACGATTTCTGGGTAAATTATATTTATGGAAATAATTTCAGTCAGAAAATGTAAGAATCTGTTGACTGGCGTAATCAACGTTTAGAGAAAGTAAATTACAATTTCTTGAAAAGAGGTTTCAAGTGTATATTAGCCAAAATGTTTCAATCCAAGAAGAATGTTCTTGTACGTGATTTTCACTCCTGAATATGGCGCTGCAGGATATCACAGAGCGGATGGGTGTAAACGTTTTCCTGGTCAGAGGCCATATCTTGGCCGCGTGCTGTGAATCCTAATGAGAGATCACCGAGAGGAACCTTTTCTCTTCTCTGCTAAGGACGCATAGTCACAAAGATTGCAGCCACGTTGCTGAGGTTTGCTCTTCCGTCGCAGGCTACAAAATAAACTTCCCGTGTTTGCTGAAAATGCATTGCATTTTTGAGTACATAGAAATGTAGGTTGCTAATCAACAGTTTGAAAGAAAAGCAGTCCATGTTGCATCCATATATTGTTATGATATGTCATACGCAATACATATATAAATACAGCGTGTACGCAAAAAATCCTCTGTCGTATTGAAATTTCGTGTGTTTGTAAGGTAATATTTTTATAACTACAGGGAGGTTATTGCAGCATGCCACCGCTTCAGCGTCGGCCGCTTGCCGGCCCAGTCATGCAACAGGTGCCGGCAAATTGCGTAACAGATAGCCCGTTACACAAACCGCTTGTTTTGTAATGTTTCCACTTTTCACAATTATAGTTACAATTACAACTTAAATAAGCACGTACCTTGCCGCAAGGATGCTGGAAAAGGTGTCCTCTAAAATACAAATATTTCTGGCACTTTATTTCTGCCCATATCGCTTCTGACAGCAATGACTCATCCAACATAAAGGATTCAATTTTTCATTCTTGTCTTGCCTTCGAATAAACAAAACCGTGACTCTTATTTTGCAGATAACACAAGATTAATCCTTTTGAACACTAGAGTCAGTGGCGTGCCCAAGATTTTCGAGGGGGGAGGTTACGTATACATTATTATGCAAAACGAAAGCGCAGATAAACGAATCATTTAACAGTGTCACTTAATTTTAACGTGTGAATATTTTTGAAGTAAAGTAGCGATCATACACTGTGTGCGTTTTTCTTTCTGAGAGCGCCATTTGAAATAAGCACTTTTCCCCTTTTGCTACTATGGGATAAACTGAATATAAAAGGCTATAACTGCTCAACAACTGCATCTTTTTAAGAAATTTAAATTCTAAATGTAAGAATGAACAAAAAGCAACATTTTATGTAAATTCCGACAATTGTGAGTCCAGGGGGAAACGGGGGCCAAATCCCAAAGTTCTATTTTCCCCGTAATTACGCAAAATTTCTGAACGTCGTAATTTCCATATTTTTTTTTTTCAAAGTTGCGGCAGGAGCATTACATATCCTCATAGAGTAGTCTTTTGTTGTGCTTCCCTCAAAATTTGGTCCATCCAGTGTCTATAGAGCCGACGCTAGAAGCGAAATTCCTCAGATGTCGCAAGAGCGTCAGCGGCTTATCGGAGTAGTGGTAAGCCGCGAGAAGCCTCTCGATACTACGCGAATGCGACAGCTGTCGGCTACCAGTTGTTTAGACGTGTTCACTTCGGTTTGCGTTTATCAGTACTCGTGTTGTTCAGTGCTAGTGCTTTATCGTGTGTTAATTGTTATTCATTCATTAGTTATGCCGCCAAACAAATATAGTCTTGAACAAAGAGTTTTTATGTACGATACTTACGTGAAAACGAACTCTTGCAGAAAAATAGTCAGGCGATTCGCAAGAAAATTTCCTGGCAATCCTGTTCCGGACAGACATACTGTTTACAACCTCGTTAAAAGATTACGAGAGACAGGATCTCTTGAACCTAAGAAACGTGTTTCCAGACGACGTGTTCTTACGGAAGAAAAGCTAGACGAAATTGATGAACGACTTGAACATACTCCAAAAAAATCCCTCCGTCGGCTTGCTCAGGAAACAGGCATTTCAAAATCCTCAGCACGAAATGCCACTAAATTACTTAGATTAAAACCCTACAAAATTACAGTGGTTCATGAATTGCAACCGCGCGATCACGCGACTAGAGTTCGATTATGTAACTGGATGCTGGATAATATTGTTGCTGGCAGAGTAAATCCAGAATTAATCATATTTTCAGACGAAGCTTGGTTCGAATTGAATGGCCGAGTTATTTCACAAAACAATCGCTATTGGAGCGCAGAAAAACCTGACCTTGTGCATGAAGTTCCGCTCCATCCTGCAAAAATTGGTGTGTGGTGTGGTTTGAATGCGCACAGAATAATAGGGCCTATTTTTTATGAAGGTACTATCAATGGTGAAAGGTATCGAAGAGACATACTACAACCATTTTTTGAACAATTAACGGACATTGAATGCCAGCAGTCATTTTTTCAGCAGGACTCTGCTACTGCTCACACTGCTTATGAATCACTTAATTTTATTGCCGAGATTTTTGAGGACAGAATTATCAGTACTGAGTTGTGGCCCTCTCGTAGCCCCGATCTTACTCCTTGTGATTATTATTTATGGGGAACATTAAAAAAACAAAGTGTATCAGAATAACCCGCGTACAATAGAGGATTTAAAAGAAAATATAAGAAGAGAAATTGCCAGAATCACACCTGAGGAGCTTATGGATGTTCAGAGGAATTTCATACGCAGATGCCGGAAATGTATTGGTGTTGAAGGAGGTCATTTTCAACATCATTTATAACACAGAAGGTTAGTGATCATCATTATTATTAGTTTTAAATATAATTTTACACTTTCGGTTTGCTTTATGCGCCGCGATGCTGTTTCTGTTACGGACTATCTGTTACGCAATGTGGCGGCACCTGATGCATGACAAGGCCGGTAAGCGGCCGACGCTGAAGCGGTGTCTAAGAAAGATTACATGTCAAAAATAAAGTGCCAGAAATATTTGTATTTTAGAGGACACCTTTTCCAGCATCCTTGCGGCAAGGTACGTGCTTATTTAAGTTGTAATTGTAACTATAATTGTGAAAAGTGGAAACATTACAAAACAAGCGGTTTGTGTAACGGGCTATCTGTTACGCAATTTGCCGGCACCTGTTGCATGACTGGGCCGGCAAGCGGCCGACGCTGAAGCGGTGGCATGCTGCAATAACCTCCCTGTAGTTAGGGAAGAGATGTCAACAGCTAGCTTAACCCTTTCTTTTGACAAACACGCCAAATGCTGTCGTGATCTCAAGGAAACAGGAAGTATGGCATGTCATTTAATTATTAAAAAAAGGAACCATATTTTCCTGTAGAAGGAAATCTTGCCGTACATACAGTGCACCGAAGTTAGTATTGCATTAATGAGTTTGAAAGTTTGTAAAAGTATTAAGCAGGCTTGAAATTAAATTCACCAGAGAAACCAAGCACATGAGAAAAAAGAGAGAGAGAGAGAGAGAGAGAGAGAGAGAGAGAGAGAGAGAGAGATAGAAAGAGAGAAAGTAGAAATTTTTCCATTTTTCTACCTCTCTAGCTCCTCTCTCTCATTATCCTTCTCTCTTTTCTTCTTCGCTCTCTCTCTTATTTTTCTCTCTTTTGTTAATTCTCTCAATCTCTCTTCCTTTCTTCCTCTCTCCCTGCTTGTACTATCTCTTGTCCTTCTCTTAATCAGTTTTTATCTTCCTCTCTCTCTCTTCTCACTCTTTTTCTCTCTGTCACCCTCTCTGTATTCCCTCTTCCTCTCTCACCCTCTCTGTATTTTCTCTTCCTATCTCTCTGTTTCATTTCTCTGCACATACTTATTTTTATTTCTCCCTTACCCCTTACCCTCTACACCATCTCTCTAAATAAGGAGGACGGAAACAGAAAGGAATAAGAGTTATCTCTATTCTGATGGCTGCAATAAGAATTTGATCTAGGCAAAACACATTCGCGACACTAATGGCCTGTATAATTAAAAATAAACAAAGTACAGGGCTTCTAAGCAGACATAAGAAACCAGCTGAGTTATTACCCTCCGGGCTGCAAGAAATATATATACTACACTGCTCACCAAAGAGTTGTTACGTTCCTAGCTACTTTCCTCACCCTTTAATCCTATAGCCGGGAGCATTGAGGCTCTAAGGGTCTACACTGAATCCTATCTTCAGGGTAGGTGCAGAACAAATCCAACCAACGTCGTGAAGTTTTAATTAAATGTTTATTTACTGCTTGAGTACTTACTGCCAGTGGTTAGGTAATTCATAACTGGAACTTGGAGATCAATTGTTAATAGATAATTTCAAACTTACTAGAAAGGTCAAACTAGGGTGGCCCAAACCTAGGTTTTACAGAAGAGCGGCATACACCTATTCACTTCTTCCTAAATTGGAACTTATATCCCATTCGGCTAACCTAGGTTTTACAGAAGAGCGGCATACACCTATTCACTTCTTCCTAGATTAGACCGTTCCTATTTGGCCAGTCTAGGGTTTACAGAAGAGCGGCTTTCTCCTATTCACTTCTTCCTAGACTGACACCAGATGAGACCTCCTTACGGACCAAACCCCTTCGTATTTATACCCAAAGTTCCAGCCTCGAACACCTGTCTTTAGGTAATTTCTTATTACAATACTCTAAATTACAACAGAAAGATATTTGAAAAATACATAGTTTGGCAATTAATAATTTACAAAGAAAGTTTACATATTCATTTGAGTTAACAATTATTTCTTTAACGTTGATAAAATCTTACATTTTGGAAATATACAAATTTAAATGTTCCGCCATTATTTAATTACAATTCGGTTAGTTCATCAAACATTGATAACACTGGGGAACAAAAAAAAGATTTTATTTTGCGGCATAAAGTTTAATAACAGTTTCAGCACACAAAACAGCTGTGATTGCCAATTGTATGATTGGTTCAGTTGAATTGACTCCAGTTATAAATGTAAACACACCATGGAAAATGTAGGAGGTAAAATTACTCTACGCTTTTCTCGGTAATATCAAAATTTGATAATGGGCTGAAATTCCCATAAGAAACTTATTTATTTATTTGTAAATTGTTGCTAGGCAACTTATGAACCATTGCTAGGCAATATATCGGACACTCAACAAACCTTAAGGAAGAATACCAAAACATAAAAATGGTTTTAGAAAAAAAATTGAATATGCTGAACATAAGTGGCTCGTGTGTGTGGATCTGAAGATGGTGAATTTTTTACTAGGACAGCAAAGTGGGTACACAAAGTATCCCTGTTTCCTATGTTTGTGGGATAGTCGTGCTAGAGAAAAGCATTGGACGATAAAAGTTTGGCCCCCAAGGGAAAATATTAGTGGAAAAAGCTAATATCATTCATGAACCGCTGATAGATAGGGACAAAATCATCCCTCCGCCACTGCATATTAAACTTGGGTTGATAAAACAGTTTGTCAAGGCCTTAGATACAAGTGGTGATTGTTTCAAATATATATGCCACACTTTTCCAGGACTAAGTATTGAAAAATTGAAGGCAGGAATCTTTGACGGACGACCACAAATTCGTACACTTATAAATTATGCCAATTTTACAACTTACATGTCTTACATCGAATCTGAGGCCTGGCTGAGCTTTGTGTCCGTCGTCAAAATTTTTGGGGGAATCACAGAGCAGAAAAGTACCCCGATATAGTTGGAAATATGTTGAAAATTTTTGAGAAATTGGGAGCTAATATGAGTGTGAAGATACATTTTCTACATAGCCACATTGACAGATTCCCTGAGAACTTTGGTGATTTTAGTGAAGAACGGGGAGAAAGGTTCCATCAGGATATAAGGATAATGGAAGAAAGGTACCAGGGACGGTGGGATCGCCACATGATAGCCGACCACTGTTGGAGCTTACAGAGGGATTGACTTAAAAAGCAATACAGCAGGAAATCGTATAGAAAACGTTTCACATAGTTTGTGACTTCATTGTGTACATATTTTCTTAATTATTTTGATCATAGGCCTATATACATTTATTTTTATAATAATGATAGTAATCACAAAAAGAAATATTAAATTGTTGTTGGAAGTTCATTTATATGTATATCTTATGTTTCCGCCATTTTGGTTTAGTTGCATTTATTTCATAAATTAGAGCCAATTCAGGAAATATATTATTATATCATTATTCAGCAGCATGAAATTGCCCTAAATTAGCTCTCAAACACTGTGCCGCAATTTCACTGTTCCCCAGTGTAATCTTTGATTGCCAAATCCATATTTACATCATAATAAATGCGCGTTGTCTTAAGCGAGCTGACTTCATTAGATTGTTACAGAATGGTGAATACATTAGTTCAACAACGCCTTGATTGGCGCGTTCGTATTTGTGTCACAACCCGAGCCATACAACATGTAGTATCACGGACATTAACAAGGACATGAGGTAACACTATATCAATTTTTCTTTTAACACGGCATTGCAAAGTTACAAAATAAGTAAGGTCGTACCAGGTTCCCCCCTCTGTAGTTTAAAGGAAAATTTGAGAAACGAAAGTGAAACAAATTTTCTTTGTCTAAACTCTTTGCCTTTCTTATACATTTTTTTATCCCAATAAACTTACATTTAGGCTCATTAAAGTATAAAGTTGTTTTTTTTATTATTATCATAATTTTATATACCAATTGGTTTTATTATTTCAAATTAAATGATTAGTTCAAAGAACTAATAATCCCATTGTTTCCCAAATATTAAAGCTTTATCAACATTTATAACAACATACTGGAAAGAATATGGTTAGCTTTTCAATTAAGTAGATCTCTTAAATACAATGTTATATCCAAATTTTAAATAGAACTATTAAATCAACATATCATACAATTCTCAAACGTTTTTACATGAAAGAGAAATATTTGATCACAACCTTTTAAACTCCTTTTTTTTAAAAATAAACTTTTGTTAGTAACCCATATCTGAACTCTTTATCACACTTTGGTTAATTAGAAAATCAGTTTTTAAGGGGGTTCTAAAGCCACGCTAAAGCATAGACACAAATTTCTAAGAGTAACCATACAACTAATATAGATTCGGTAAGGAAGAAATTTTCCGATATAAAAGATTGTTTTATTCACTAGAACATGTAAACCTTATAATTTTGTTACGATTGAAGGGATTTAAGTAAATAACAGAAAATGTAAGGTCTCCGTCATGTTCAAACTGCTGCGTACAGATGGCGCTGAAGTGGTAGTTTTGTTAATACCGCTGCATTTTCTTTCTTTTATGACTAGAATGGAAGATTTCGTGGTGAAACGAAGATCACATGTTCTTCCCGCAAGCATCTGAAATGCTATGTGAAAAAATGAAAACATTTCGTACCTTCAGAGAGTAGTGCCTATCATTAAAACTTTTGAAGTGTCGTTTCGTTGCAATATACTTCGTCAGAGGGGGCCACTTCGCGACTTGCACGTTATTGGCTAGAGCTTGTGAATTCACCAAGCGGACACGAGCGGAAGAAAGCTATGCGTAGAATGTAGCAGATGGCCCATGAAACGCTGTGTTTTCTTGCATCTTTTGATATTATACACCAAAGCTGTTAATTTAATTTGACAACAAGAGATGAAATACGCGATAGAAGAATACATTTATTCCGAAACAATGCATAGTTTATTTTTCATACATTATATGCGTGATATCTTGTCCCTGTAGGCTGTAGTCCACTGCCAGCTTTTCTTTCCAGCTAACCTATTGCATTTATTTTAAATGTCTAATTCTAAGGAAAGTTCTTGTCCGGCCATATTCTGATATGAATTTTTACTGAATGTCCTGGAATTTCCCTTTAATATTTTTACGTTACTTTTCAGATTCTCCAGTTGATCGCCACGATGAGGATAAATTTGTTTTTGTTATTTAGCGTCTTCATCCACTTTTGGCTAATCGCGACGAACAGGATGAGTGATGATTAGTTTAAATTGATGAAGGGATACTTGCAGCAGGCACGTATCCAAGGGGGAGCTTAGGGGGCTCGAGGCCCCCCCCCCCGAAAGTTTGCGGTTTACAATAGTTAAAATGAGGTTTCTGGTTTCTTGTGGTGTGAAATAAAATAACGTGACGATAATTTAAGGAGAGAAATAATTATCGAGTCAAGCACGTATGCAAGGTGGGAATCAGGGGACTCCAGCACCCCATTCAGGAAATTACGCTACATAAAATTAGGTTCATGGCTTCTTAAATAATGTGATGATAATTTGAGATAAATAATTTTCGAGCCAAGACACAGAATTTTCTATAACCCTGTTATTGTTAATAGCGCGCACCCAAGGTGGGATCAGGGGGGTGGAGCACCCCCCTTAATTTTTTCAGCTTAAACTACATAAAATTAGTTTTCTTTTTGGATTTGATATATTTTATTTTACTTCGCGTTTTGATCCTCTTAGCTAATTTACGAAGATGGGAACTAGTGATGAAATGATGAAAATGATAAATGGACATTCACACACAACCATGGCCGAGCGGGATTCGAACCCGGGACCCTTGGCGTCGCAGCGCGATGTGCTAACCACTCAGCCACAGGGTCCGGCAAAATTAGGTTTTTGTTTTCTTGAATAGTGTGCCGATAATATATAAGGAGAGAAATACTTACCAAGGCAACACGGAGAATGTTCTATAACCCAGTTGTTGATAATATTGCATTAAAACTTTTCTTGCGCTTTCGGTGTTGTCGCAACACTATGCAAAGACTTGTCAGCATTTGGAAGCTGCAAACGTAGCGCCACACGTAGGACGATTCATTGTAATTTTTTAATCTCTGGAAAGCGCGAGAGGGAACGTTCTTGAATAAGAGAAGGAGTCGAACTACTGGCAACATTAACGAATCGTTTTATCTGTGGAACGTTCTAGAATATAATGAGGTTAAAATACGCGGCTTCAATTTCCAAGTTGATCTGTACAACAGAATCGGTTAATGAGTATTCAAAGGTAAGTGTGATAGTTCATACAGTCGATTAGTGATCAGTCAGTGTCCATTGGTGGCTTTATAAGATCTAGTGATTCGAAAATGAAAAGGACTAAATACCGTAAAGTAACGAAGTCTACTACTAGTTCCAGTTCGGAGCCAAAGCAGAAGACATTAACGACAGCGGAATTTCCGGAGCCTCAGTGTAGTGCTAGTTCGGGTCGAGGGCCGAAGAGATCGAAGGTCTCTCTCTAAAGTGAATATTTAAGCAGTAACGGGTATTGGAGCGGTTAATTAAAAAAGAAATAAGCTGCACAGATCAACTGAAAATCAAAGTTTTGAGGGATGAGTTAGTTGTGCCCGAACCAAATTTTCCCAGAATTTTAGAAGAGGAGGGTTATGCATTCTATTTTTGGTGGTCAGTCCTCATTTTGCCATCTTTTCCTCTCTTTGACGTTCATTTGTTAAAGGAATACTTGGTCAAATTGGGTTATGACCTCACCAACCCTCCCTTGGGCACGTCACTGGAGATAAATGAGTAAGCATTTAATCATATTGGGAGAAGAAACACTAGATGTGTTGGGATCGGAAGGGTTTTCATTGTGAATTAATTGTTTCGAACTGTATTCGAGAAGACTTACTTTGTTTTGTGCCAATATATGACAAGACTGCGGAAGTTGTGACAGACAATTGTGAACACTTGCGAGTGCTTAGGCCTCAATATGAATAATTTGGTGGGTTTCGGCTTTTATAAGAACTGCAAACATGGCAGGACAAGACACAGTAGTGGTGTTCAGGCTCGAATCAGAGAGAAATATTCGAGAAATTTCTGCGTCCAGTTCGCAGCCCACAGTTTGAGTCTCGCGTTGTCGAGTGGATTGTTCATCCCGTGCGTGTGTAACAGTTTCGTAAAAACACTCGAAGACGCCATAGATGTTTGGATGTCTGATGATAAGAAATGGACAAACACACATACTGAGATGGTTCCGCCACACAATGTTAATGCATGGAAACAGAGGAGTTGAGTGGTAAAAAATGTTCCGATTTCACGTTCTGAATAATTTGGCAGCCTTGAACAATGGCGACGATTTTGGGGATAGTTTCTCCCCATTTTTTGCCTTCACACTATGACCTCTTTATGCTAACCCTTCTATACCAAGGGAAGAGAAAGTAAACTTTTCTTGCACCCCCCACTCCCGTTTTGAACCCAATTGCCTTAAACATACAATTGTGAGGTTCTATCTATACCCCTTACAAATATGGTGTTTTGCCTCAAACGAAAGGAATTCCTGGATACGTGCCTGACTCGCAGAGAACACCTATGCCCATGTTGGGACTTGAACCGGGAACTTCGGAGGCGAAATCGAAAGTCGACCACTTAACGCCCTCAGCTACCGAACCGGCGAATGCATTAGATAATGCCTATTGTATAAATGGTGTATTTTCGGGAAACATTCAAATAGCAATATTTCTTCCAGGTAATATATCCTAGGAACTTCATTCTTGCGGGCTTACTAGGTTCTGGCATGTGGGCCAACAATCTGTGTAGTACTCTGTACTGTTTGTGATCCACATGGATTTGTGATCATCCATTTCATTTACTCACCATTCATTTTCATCTTTGCGATTAGCCAAAGGGTAAATTATACTTGAAATAAAACAAAAGCAATACAAATACAAAACAAAAATAATGGAACGATTATGCTGTTACGTTTTCCTGTATTTTAGACACGTCACATTTATCAGCCAACAGTCAGAGATTGCTTTTCGGTCGAATGATACTTCTAATAATCGGAGGTAAATGCAAGCTGAGAATTATAATTTGATCTCTTATCCACCTGAGTTGAGGATCTAAATTTTTGGATTTTATTTGTAACAATATTTACTACTGCGAGGAATTAAAAATAAACTTACGGATAATTTCGGCACTGGCATCCTATTCTGTAATAGTTACATTTGTTGTTAGAACATAATACGTACATTAATTTACTTTGTATAAATATTACATTATCCATCGCTTTTCCTAATTAAATCTCATACCATATCCAACACACACATAAAATGTGTTTTACTAATAATACAGATAGGTTTGGTTTGAGTTGGTTTCTTAAGTCTACTTTATGCACAGTAAGGCTAATTTTGGGACTGGACCACAGTTTAAAGTGGGATCCGAACCACTTTGTGCCTCCACCGGGTATCGAACCCGGGACCCCTTGATTTCAAGGCGATGACGCTACCACTGCGCCATCGGGGAGGACGTGTTCCTTGCATTCTTCTTCCAGACGACCAAGGGTACTTGCAAGGGGCACAGAGGGGCAATTGCACCCTTCGATTTAAAATTTTATACAAATGAAAATACATTTCGTAAAATTTTCTTGCTCGCTTCGCTCGCAGTTTCTCTCGTTCTTATAGTCCAAGTTCAGAGCCATAGCTATATGGGGCGGCGGGGGTCGGACCTGGGAGCCCCCGTAAAATTATTTGCGCCCTATTAAAACAATTTCTTTCTATGAAACTTAATATCAAATATTAATGATGACATTGTAATCCAAGAAGTCATTGGTCAATCAAGGGATTCCTATTTTTTGTCAGGTGTCGAAACATGTATTTCAACTATAATATAATACAATTCACAAAATATTTTACAAAATGGTTAACGTAACCAGTAGGCAAACATTGTCTGTAGTGGTGCAAGAGTCTCCCTTTTGAAGCAAATAGAGTCCCTGGTGGACAAAGGGACCCATGTTTTAATGTTCTAGCAAGGTATTACAATTTTTTCCACAATTCATCAAAGTGCAGATCCTAACCATTATTATGTAATTAATCTGATTTTGCTTGTACAACACAACACAATGGTGTTGTTGGATTCTCGATAGATTCCTTTGTGCGTAAAAAAATCTTGCATACTGGAAACTAGAGGGAATCATTATGAAGCATGTTTTATAAAGGGCTCCCTTAATCATTTCTGCAGAGAGGCCAAAAGCTGTTGTTAGTCATCAATTAACATTATCGACCTGTAAATATCAAGTAGGGTGAAGGCACATAATGGTTCGGATCCAACTTTAAACTGTAGGTCCAGTCCCAATTAGCCTTAGTGTGCATAAAGTGGACTTAAAACACCAAATCAATTAATTACAACATCAAGTAGGTACAGTCCCTATTAGCCTATTTATGTTAAACTTTATATTCTTTGGCAACCTGGAAAGGTCATTATCGAAATATTGCTATTTTTTTTTGTTCGTTGCAGTTTCAAGATACCATCCGTTTTCTGTTACTTATAGCTTTTGGGGGAGGGGGGCAAGTGCCTCTGTGTACCCTACCATAATATGTGCCAATGCGACACAATATATTAAAAATTTGCCCCCTCTAGGATTGACTTCACCCCCCCCCCCCTTACAAAGAATTCCTGTCTACGGACCTGATTGAATAGCTTCTTTGGTCATTATTTACATGACAGCTCTTCTCATTGATTGAAGAGAAGAATGAAAGGATGTGCAGGGGAGAAACGTCTGTCCTGTAAGTCGTACATTATATTTCCAGCACAATTTCTCAACAAACGAACATAAAGTAAAGTAACAGTGCAATTGTTAATTAGTGTTCGCTACCTACGAGATGTTGAAAGTATTATTTTCGCGGACGATGTTTCAAGTTCAAAGTTAATAAATCTTATCTTGCACTCAATATTCAATGAAGCAATACTTAGAAACTGAGTTCCGATTGTGTAAAGGTTTTTGAAAGTTGCATACGTGATGATACGGAAGGCGAGTGTGGAAGATAAGGCCAGAGGCGCAACCACGAATTTTTATCTGGAGGGAGAAAGTACTAGGATAAACGTACCAATAATAATAATAGTAATAATAATAACATTAATAATGGCATTATTATTACTAGTGGTAGTAGTAGTAGTATCAAAGACGTTATTACGCAAAAGGGAGGTAGATGTCTGTGCTAAAGCATTTATTTGGAACAAACGATTTGTTAGCTAATAATTGAAAACAAGCACACAAACTGTATTTTTGAATGGCAGAAAATGAATGATAAATGCATGCCGAAGATATTTTTTTTGTACATATAACATGTATAACTTTCATTTGTTTTACACATATGCAACATGGAGCGACATAAAATAAGAAAATACATATGCAAGATGCTAACACTAAATTATGTACGTATTCAAAGTTTTTTTCATTACATATATACAAAACATATTATTTAAATACATCACATTAGAAAAAACAATTATATTGCGAGCGAAGCGAGAAAGAAAAATTTTTGATCCAATTTTTGCAATTTAAAACAATATTGATTTAATAAGGAACAAATAATATCACATGGCGCCAAGTCATTTTCTCTTTCACATTTTTTTTAAAAATTAGATTATTTGGCGCCCATGGCCGACTCCCGACGCCCCCTAGCTACGTCTCTGAACGTGATGAGACTGATAAAAGCTGGCACTGCAAGCGAAGCGAGCAAGAAAAGTTTACGAAATGTATTTTCATTTGTATAAAATTTGAAATAGAAGGGGGCAATTTCTCCTCTGTGCCCCCTGCAGGTGCCTTTGGCCATCAATGTTTGCCCCCCCTAGAATTGACTTCCGTCGAAGGTTGGGGGACAATGCCCCTGCCCTCCCCTGTGGTTGCACCACTAAGTAAGTCCGAAATTTGGAGGAACAAATTGAATCAATCCTGCTACAGCAACTTTTTGGGAAGCGATGATCACTTTATTCCAGGCGATTTTCTTCTATTTTTATTGCACGTGGCAAGAGCACAAACAGGTTGATTTGTTCTCATTCTACCGGCATTCAAGAAAAAGTGTGTATAAGTAAATAATCGACCCATTTATCTCAAGCTTCCGTATACGATAACGAAGTAAGTTCCATTCTGTCCTCTTAATGACGTCATAGCGCGCAAAGAATCATGGGAGAAAATCGCGGAACCTCGGGAATGGCCTACCTTATAAAGGTACCTTGAGGTATGTGTACTTGTGAAGTGCACCGCTTCGCGGGACGTAGCAATCTAAAAAAAAGGAAACACATGACCAACCAAGAAAATTTCAGCGAAGTACCGCACCAATACCTTGGATAGGTATCAATATTAATAATCGTTATTCCTATAAGTATCTCGTTAACTAATTTAGCTACAAAAATAAAAATTGATGGACTGAAAGGTTTATTAGTGAAATACAGTATATATAATATTTATTTCATCTCGTCAACTAGAAAACAATGGACAATGTCTGGATTGCATCTCGAACGGAAATCAACCTATTTTTGACAGAAGTAAGAGAAATGAAATTCACATTCTTCTTACCCGGAAGTTGTGAACTGACGTCATCAAGGGGAAATTCCTATTTTTAAAGGTGAAGGGCGATACATATTTGAAGCTATGTCTATTATATTTTTCTCCCAAACTTATCATTTCGTTATCTCCAATTCGGATGTGATTGAAACACACATTAACAATGTCAAATGTAATGCTCTTTAGATCGTTGATGAGAGTTAGCATTTAGTTGAAGTAATTCAATAATTGTCAAAGCGTATTCATACGTAATTGTAATTTCAACTCCTGTATTCTTTTCATCGCGTTCATTATATACACAGGAGATTTTATTCCATGTTACCGTGTATAGTTAAAATTACATTACGAGAAAAAGCCATGTCATGGAAACGATATAGGCTAATTGTCACTCATTTCTCCACCTTACCTTGGACACGATGGTCAAATAGTCCAAGAAACAGGTGCCAAAGCAGTAAGGTACTACCACTGCCATCATTTCTAATACTCGTAATATTTGGTCTAGTGGCAAATGCAGCATGGCCTATCTTTAATAGTTGTCACGCAATAGAAACTTGTTAATTAATCAATCGATTTTATACACATTCATTACAAATATTTTCTAAGTGCATTGTATGAAAATCTGAACAACTTTTAATCTTGTTATTCTGTTGGTTGACGTTCAGATTTCAACATTTTTATAGAAGAAAACAAGTGGCCACCTTAGTCCATACCTGAACCGAACCGGGATCTCAGCTTATGACCATGATCCACATCGGTGAAACTAATCCTGATGATTTTCAACAACTTTCTACCTTTGTAATGACTTAGTTAGAGAACGATTAGTTAGGTAATGATTTGTAACCGAGGGGTACCGGGATCAATGCCGATGCACCATGTTTCCTCCTTCCCTAATTTGTCTAATTATATATAAGGATCAAATGTACTGGGTAAAGAAAAGGCACTAGCGAGAGGTATTGTAAATAGGCTCAGACCATGTTCAGATCGGAGTGACGCCTCCTTCCTCCAGGTACACGCCTGCGTTCTTTCTTCTCCAGTTGTTGACTTCTCCAGATCCACTCCAAAACCGATACCGAATTTCCCTTCCAATCTTCTCAGATTGGTCCGGTTGCTTACATATGCAAATTTCAATACCTATATATTCAGATCCGGCTGTCAGGCTGTTGCCTTTCCACCGGATGAGGCAAGTAATGGAATTTGTAAGGTCTGCATTCCAAACCGACGAGAAAATCCTGTCTCTGTAAAATGTCATTTTTATGTATAACTTTTACGTTTTACTTACAAGTCAACAATATACTATTAAAACATTATTTTCATCTATTGTAATGAAGAGTTAGAGAATGATTAGAAGCTTAACACACTAGAACACTCTTTCCACGTAGTGGAATGAAACGTTACCAAATGATTAGTTACCTTAATATGCTGGAACACCCTTTACGTGTAGCGCAATGAAGAGTTACAGGATGATTTATATCACCTTTCCACCTAGTTAAATGAAGAGTTACTGAAGTATTTAAAACAACGTTCCACATTATGTAATGAAGAATTACAGACTGATTAGTAATGAAGAGTTATAGAATTATTAGTTATTGTACGAATATACAGAAAATCCATGCCAACTAGTGTAATGAATGAAGAGTTACAGAATAATTTAGAACACCTCTCCTACCTAGTGTAATGAAGAGCTGCAAAATAATTTAGAGGGTCGTTTCACCTGTGTAATGAAGAGTTACAAAATAATTGGGAATGTAGGGTTATAATATGATTTGGCATCTTAGTATAAGAGAACATTATTTTCACCTACTGTAATGAAGAGTTACGGAATGATAAGTTATTTCCAAATACCATGCCGTAACAGCCAATGAAATTCGCACCGAAGCAATCTGTTGCCACGACAATGTGCAACAACGCAGTGAACTATCAGATGTTGCGTCCACAAAAAGCCTTCGATCACAATACCTCTGCACGGGGGACAGGAGTCTCACCGCAGAGCTGGTTTGACGCGCAGTTAATGGTAGCCATTCATGGCCTTAATTACTAGATTCACTTGTTTAAGCATGGTGGGTGGCCTCTACATAGTGAAGTTATCCATATATCAGTATGTACGTGCCCAAATTCTGGGCGCAGTGCAATCAGTCTTCTCTCCACTAGAGGCGTTTGCCAGCAGAAAAGGGGAATGCGCACAGCTTGATCGCATCGTGGCCTGAACGCAATCATTGAAGTAATGCTTTCTCTATTCAAATTTAATATTTGAACAGTTTGTTCAAGCACTGTTGAAAGTTCTTCTTTGAACAAATATTCTGATTCTCTTTTCCATACACTTTAAAATGAGTTATATTTTGCCTTTCTACATGACATAGTCTCTGAGTTTATAGCATTCTAAAAATGTTTATCTTCTAAAAACCAAGTTTTGTCCACTGAAAGAAGTTGAGAAGAAGATGAAACTGTGAAGATATACTGTGTTTGTATAGGCTGTGTTTTACAATTAAATTATTATTTATGGAGTTTTGTAGCATATTAATATATATAATATTAATAAATAATATTGAAGTTGCGGTTTTGGCATAAATATCGATTAGTGAACACACGAATTTGTTTTGGTGCAAATTGAAAATTCATTAATATCTGTGACTACAAGGGACAATTTGCTGAGTTGTTTTACTTTAAATTATCATTGAGTATTTTATAGTAAGTTTTGCATAAGATTGTTAGTTTCATAATAGTTTGACATAATAATAGCAATTGGATTTATGATGTTTGAAAGCATAAAAATTTCATTACTTCTTGAAGAAATTTACATGTGTGAAATACATATGTGTTACCAATGTGATCATTTTATTGTGTCTCTGTAGGAGGGAAATCATTACTGTCGGATTAAAAATTATGGATGCTGGAGTTTGAATTCCAATTAAAAGTTAACCAGCAGACCTACATAAAACCAGATACATCAAAATTTAGCTTTATTGTTTCTGCGTTGACCAGTGGTAACCAAAAGTTTCTCGAGTGCCGTCGATTTTTTATCATCGTGAGAACAAAAAGTGGTTTTTTTTGTGTGTTTTTCAAACGACCTCTCTCTTTGAAATTCTGTAACTAAAAAAAAAAAAAAAACTTGTGGTCCGATCGAGATGAAATTTAAATGCAGGCCAGGTAGAAATGTTTTAAATACAATTCTTAATTTTCAGATTTTCTTAAATCGACCAAAAAAACGCTCTTATCAATTTTGTAAAACAACTTCTTTTTAGTATTGGGTGGTCCTACAAATACGATCTTGGTCTTGTTTTGAAGCGCTTTGTACCTGTTCTTACAAATCTATTATTATTGTCAATTCACACTACGAAATAGAGTTTAAACAATTTTTAATCAACAGAGTAAAATGTTCGTGGAACGTGACAACACCGAACGTTCTGTTGGTACATTGATGTCCGTTGAACATTGGAAACTAAGGCTATCAGAGCGAGTCGGTGTGTGCGGTGTTGGCACGTTCAACGAACATCTTTACTATGTTGAATAGAAATCTATTTAACATCGGTTTCGCAATGTGAATTGACAATGATAATGGGTTTTATAAACAGCTGTAGTTAGCTGATAGAATTTCGAAGGAAAACTTAATTTTTTTATTACCATAGATCAATGAAGAATTAAATAAGCTATTCTTTAACTCGTTTTTGTGTAGGTCTACTGGTAATTAATTGAAGTCCAAACACTAGTATCCATAATTTTTAATACGACAGTAGGATCCCTTTTCAAGTTAAATCCCATCCTGCTAAATCTACACTTACTTCAATCTGCTACAAGAAGTTTATATCTAAATTTAATATCCGTAGCTTAAATCCTTCGGAAAGAGAAACGCAGAACCTTGATCTATTTCCGCCGTTCACCTCTCCTTCCAATGTTAACCTTCTCTGCCGGATGTAATGGTCAGGACACTTCTTAACGCTTCACATAAGGCAGAACTGAATTCCGTCTCAATGACATTCCGAATCGTTTCGCTTCTCCACTCTTTTCGGGCATGAATGGTCCTCGTGCTCAAGCCTGAAGGAAGATGTGCAATCCACTCCCCTCCTCCCCCTTCACCGGAGATGGACAGCACTTAAGCCGTCTTCCACATCAGGCCACTCTCCTTTATACTGGCTTGAGACCCACTTACCGAGATTCTTTCACAAATCGACCTTCAGTTGATTATCTCCTTGGAGAAATTGTAGGCAGCTATTCTAGCAGACTGTTCATTCTGAAAAAATTCAATGTTGGTTTTACTCCTCAAAGATGAACCCAAATATATAATGTACTCTCACTAGAACTCGGTCAACCAAAGGTAGTTTCCTTTTATGGATAACTTTCTTTTTCCTTTTCAAATATGTTACATTTTATTAACCGGTGTCTTGTTTAGAAGTTTGGGTATTTTGTATTTTTCTAGAGCTTATGTTGGTTTACTGCTTCAAGTATAATTGTAACGATTGAAATGAATAAGGGTTAAATGAAGTAAATGAATGGGTGCTCAAAATACCCTTTTAAACACCATCTCTAAAATAATTTTATTGGTACTGTTGATGAAAGTTAAAATTGCCCATAGAAAATAGAGCATCTTGGCAACAATGTATATTAATTTGATTTATCTAAGACAGGCACACACACACACTATCACACACACACGCGCGCGCACACACACACACACACACACACACATACACATACACACACACACACATATATATATATATATATATATATATATATTCAGTGTGTGTGTGTGTCCGTATATCTTGACGTTTATGTGTATCTTGTAAAGCATAATGCGCAAACATACAGGCACACACATACAACTGTGTGACATTTCTAATATTTCAAGCTGGAGGAAATTACAGAAACTGCTCCTGAATCACCAGGATATTGTATAAATTACGCATACACTCTGCCCCTCCCCCACTCCCACACATCAAGAGTCTAGAATTAGCAAGCAGAGTTGGGAATTTCTCATTCATTTGTATATGCGTGTGCGTGCGATTGCATTCTTGTAGTTGAGAATTGAATCTAAAACAATGTTGTTTCTACAAGTAATATGCAATAGATCTATCTTGATCAAAATGTTAGCGATTCCGCTTTGGTTGCCAAAGGTCGATTCGATTCCCCGTTGGAAATTGAGATTTTCGGTGTTGTCCAACGTGGTGAGGACATTTGGGGAGCTACTTGTAAGCAATAGCAGCGGACTCTCGGAAGCCAGAAAACAGCGGCGATGGACTCGATGCACTGACCACGGTTCATCCAATATAAAGCCTCTTGTCAGGCTTTTGCATTTGCGTGTGTTACCGGGAAATATTTTATTAAAACTATTTGGTATTTTCTAGATATATTCATCTAAATTATAGAAAATTACGTAGCTTTCCAAGCCAATCGTTTCCATGAAATAGAGTTGTACCTCAAAGCCAAGAAACCACTTTCCACTCCTCAGAAGGGAAAAGTCTTTACTGAGCTTAACGATTTTTGTACAAGATGTCTTATGAGTCTACATTCTAGATCAACTATTTCATTTTTGCATTCCACACCGCACCGCGGACCTACATATTTACCGTCCTTCCCATTCCATCAGGGCTACAACCCGCTTTAGCACAACACTTCCACAATTCTCCCGTTCGCATGCGAGAATACATTATGTGTGACATAATGTCTTCTCGGATGGACCGTGCACAAAGCTGATGCATTGTGCATGAACGAAGGCTCTTCACATCTGGCCTGCCATAACGGATTTCAAGAGCAGCTTACAATGTGCTAAGTCAGTAAAAGGAGCATAGAGCAGAGCCCAGAATTAATGATTCCCTCGGGAGCCTGGAGAGGTTTAACAATTCAACAGCTCCACCGTTGAGGCATATCTGAACCGGAAGTGGATTTTCACCGATCTAAGCTGCTTGAGATGTGGACTGGAGGTAGAAAGAACTTCACCTGCTTTCTTAATATGTCTAAGTGACCCTACGGAGGAAGCGGATTCGGGAAAATGGAACACATTTCTCAACACTTTTTCTTTGGCCGTGTTTCAAGAAAGATCACTGGGAAGGGACATTTCTCTGCATGGCAATACAATCAAAACCAAATTGTGTGTAAGAAATATGTATCCAACGACTATCGAATTTCTCTGGTATCTTAAAAGCTCCCTTGTGGATATGAAACTTTTTTTATTTCCATACCATTCATGGTTATGTCGTAACATACTTAAATAGCACACGGAATATATAAGTAATATTCACAAATATAGACAGGCGTTCTTTCTAAAAATGTGACTGATCGAGTTAAAATTGGACCCCGAAACATGAAGCAGCGATTCACAGAAATATTGGATAGATTTGAAGAAAACTTAACCCATCCGAAAGCTTATACAATTATACATTTATATATCAACATGGATGGCATACTCCAAATTAGAAAACAGAGAGAGCTAAGCAAAAATTATAATTGGTCATTTCCTGGTAGTGGTGGCTATATGAAGGGGGTGGGGAGGAGCATTTGCCCCCCCCCCCCACTTCTTGACACTCTTGACACCGCACTATGCTAAAACGTATCTACCAAAGGAAAGCACACTGTCCTTCCGTAATTGTAATTATTTTCTTTGGTTTTGTATGAAATTATTCTTCTCCTCTGTTGAAGTACTCACATTTCTGAGAAATAATTTGCCCTAATAGTCCAGCAACGTCACAGATGAATTTGTGAGAAAATGTCACATTTTTTACATTTCCACACACTTTCACTTATCTGTGCGGAAGTATTTACTCCCATTTCGCTGAATCTCTTTTCCTAGAGGAAAATATCTCACCTAATCACAACTTTCGTGAAAAGGAGAACTTCCTTTTCATGGAATCTCCTTTCGCAGAATACTTTGAAGGGGAGAATTTCCTCTCCTCTGGTAAATTTCAGGAACTGAAGTGAAAGTTTCAACGAAGTCCGTAACTTATTTTTTATTGGTTGTTGAAACTGAATTTTCGTTAAGTTTGGACTATTGGAAACTCAGAAATTTTGTTATAAATGTAAATAATGTTTTATTTACAGAATCACAGTAAAAGATTTCTATCATATAGACTTTTGACATTAATCATCCAAATGCACAAATGCACAAATTGTCCACATATTGTGTTAGCAGTCAATCTTTGTTCCAATGTTTGAATATTCTTGCCCAAATCTTTACATTAAGGGTCATTTCAATAGATTTGAATTTAACCGAGGTACATATTCTCCAATGCATGATATACAGATTGTGTTTAAATTTTACCCCAAACGAAGAATATCTACGTTCACTTTACGTTGCCATGAGTTTGTGAACCCTCACTTGTTCATTGGTTGTTTTCCAACTTACAGATAGTACCGTATTCAGCTTTGTGAAATTTTCCATCGGAGGGAAAATTTACTCCCTTCAAAACATTCGGATAAAGGGTATTCCATGAAACGGAAATTCCCCTTATCTTCAAACACCTCCTGTCAATTCGTAGGAAGCCCGTGGTTTATTCCTTCATTGGTGAATCGTTCGTTTATAGAAAGCCACTGGCAAATACGAACGCGTTGGTTTACTCCTAACGAAACTCGGTTTCTTCACCTACACATAATAAATGCAGTTCTCCCATCAGTCTTACCAAAGGGTGTATTTGTGATTTCATTTTGGAAGGTGTGATTCTTGTGTGTATGCAAATTTGTATATATGCTACCAGTCAGTAAACTCAACTATTTCCTTGTGGCTCTAAAGTACCTTTGAACTAATCTATATCATTAAATCTTATTATAATATTTAGACGTAATTTAGAAACACTTACTATACTTACATTCAAAGAAAACTGAAACTTATGAACAAAAGATTTATCGAACTAGTAACATTTTAAATTGGACAAAAATTCCAATTGCTAAATTTAAATTTAATGTCTATCTAATCTACCTTTGAGTTTCTTGTGAACACTTTAATAGTTGAAAAATATCAGCAATAGGCTATGAAAACTTAAATGGAAAACAACCTGTGCTGTTGTCTAGGGTTGTAAGGTTGGACAGTTGCAGAGGAAAATATTTGATGTGTGGACCATTAATGGACAGGAATGATTTTTCAGCTGTCTGTGTTTTTCCATATTTAAGAAATGATATACTGTATGCTTTGAATTTCATTTTCTTCGAGCGGATAGAAACATCCCTGGCATTAACGTCATCCCCTGAGATTTCTGGAAAAAGTAAATGTAATTCGAATGGTGAAGTTTTAGAGATATTTTTAAGAAAAATATTGTTTTGTGTGACTTTCAGGCTGTAAGTTACAGCAACTATTATTATTATCGTTTTTATTTTTATTATTATTTTAAAGTACCTTTCGGCATGGGTCAGAGGGGTAGCAGATTAAGTGGTCTATGACTATGAGTGATATCTGTGCATTGTAAAAAACTTCAAAAAGAAAAATAACAAAGTGATAGGTTAGATGTTTATTGAAAGGAAGAGAGGCGAATCCTGTGTCTATCTGAATATTACACTTGAGTCTTAACTTGTATACAACGCCAAAGTATTTTCAATCCAATTTGAATTTTATGATTTGTATAGTAGTAGTAGCTAATAATAATAATAATCATAATAATAATAATGATAACAACAATAATAATAATAGCAATAATAATAATAATAATAATAATAATAATAATAATAATAATAAACGTTTCTATGACTCTGACTCCCTGAGAAAAAAAAATCATGCGGACGCCCTTACCTGGCAGGGATGTAAATAATTATCTTTCGCCAGGGATATTTTTTTTGTTTGGGGGGAATACCCCGGCATCTCCCCGTTAATTCTCACGTATTTCTACATACGTAACAAGTTGTTTTTTTTTTATTTCACGGAAATTCAATTGCCAGTACAGATCAAGGACATTACAATGTTTAATGTAACGTCGTCTCTAAATCTTGGGGACCTAGGGAGAAGGCAAGCGGATTTTTTAATGTCCTCGTCCACCCTGCCCTCCTAATCTAAGTAATCGAAAATGAAATATCTTGTCATTTGTCTGGCATTCGATATCATTGACACCGGACAGCCATTCCATTACCTGGCATGTCCATGAAAACAAGTAAAGTGTTTTATGGAACACGAGACACTTGCATTGACAGGTGGCATTTGTGTCGGAAGTGAATCAGGAGGCACAAAAGCCACGTTTAATGACACCCGTGACAGGTGACAGGGAAACATCTATCATGAGCTGATGCAGATGCTGTACTGGAGACTTCTAAATTTAAACTGTACTTCCATATTCGAAGTGTCACAACGAGGCAGTGACAGCAATCGAATGGTCGCATTTCTAGTAAATTACTTGCATTCTATTGCGTCATACAATACATTTCTCAGCAGAATGTAGTCCATGCAGGGCAGTTAATATACATTCGAGTTACTGTTCTGTGAATACAGTTATTTGCCAATAGTGTGCTTCCTTTCTAACTAAATTTCTAAAAAATGTCGTTCTTTAATATTCATGAACTACCTATTAATATGCAAAAGATATGTACGATTCGATGTTTAGTTTAGATCTCAATTTAGTTCAACTTTAAATTGGCCAAAACAGGAATAATTTAATTAACTTATTTTTGAAGGAATATTTGGGTTGAGTTGCTGTTGAAACGTCATTTAGATAATGATGGATCTTGCAAAATAAATAAAGATTTAATTCAATATTAGTATTAAGTACATCATTGCAAGAACATAGCTATCTACCGCCATTTCAATCAACAACAGATTCCGTACATATATATTTTATCCATTATTCGACCTCCTATACTTAAACAGTTCATTAAGTAAACAAACGTGTAGCCATACATGTGTATCCATCGTATCAGGTGCGCACATGCCTTACACTTAAACATTCTGAATCACATATTATTCTTTTATCAGATATATGTGTTTATATACATTCATATATGTGTGTTCGCGCTGCGACGCCAAGGGTCCCGGGTTCGAATCCCGCTCGGGCTTGGTTGTTTGTGAATGTCCATTCATCAATTTCATCATTTCATCACTCATCCCCATCTTCGCAAATTAGCCAAGAGGCACAAAACGCGAAGTAAAATAAACTAAATCAACATAAATCAATATATGTGTGTGTGACGTCGTGTGTGGACAAGTGAACACAGTCGGTAATTTATCATAATTTTCATATTTTTCATTTTGAAAAATTTCATATTAGTCTCGTGACTGTACAACAATTATACCAGAGGGTAATGAAAAACCAAAGTAATTGTTAACATTGTTATTCATACCACCTAAACTAGAAACGCATGAAATCAATCCATACGAACAACATTTTTAAATTATTCTATGCAATAATCCAAATATATTTGAACTACTATCACTGTTGTAGGACCAAAAAGTTATGAAATTCTTGGGTTCAGTGATACATTTAGAGAGAGAGAGAGAGAGAGAGAGAGAGAGAGAGAGAGAGAGAGAGAGAGAGAGAGAGAGAGTCTCAATTTGTTTCGCTTGATACCTGAACTTATTAATCAAGACATGCTGATTTTAGAAATAATAACCTTTTTCCGTATGAAGTAAGAATTTTTACAGATTGTTGGATAAATCTACAAATATCATATATCATATTACATAGTGTCCAATACTTCAAACAAAACCAACATTTTCTTATATTCAACATTAACATTTATTGTTAAATCGAACAAAACTAAAGATATAAAATAACATTAATAATAAAAACACTTCTAAAATGTCCAACAAAATACTTCGTGTTTGCTTCATAGTACTTAGTTTTATTGTACCTGTTTACTCTTGCTAAGTTTTAATAGTTTTCTGTGTGAACTAGCAGTGACAGTAAGAGATTTATGATTGAGAAAATTATGGTTAAATATAAAGGAGAAGGAAATGAAGAATATTTAAAATACGTTACAACCATTGAACTATATATAACAGGAAGGCTCGCTGCAACGCTGATCGGCCGCAAAAACTGAAGCCACTTTTGCGATTACTTCCTCCAGGGAAGAAGGGTAGAAAACGTGGAGATCCCATAAGCTGACTCGTATTTACTCGCCTCTTTGCTTTCGTATAGCACAAAGAAAAACATATTTTTACCATATTTATGCATTCAGTGCTATAAATAAATGTCTTATTAAGTATTTCTTCGCTACATTAATAGATGACATGTGTTTTTTTCGAACAAGTTGAACTGAACATATGGTACGCTCGTGTTCGGCGTTTGGATGTACAGTACATATCGTTTAGATAATTGCCCGGGTGTCCACTTTTATCGGTATCATTCTTAAAATATGAGTATACTACGAATAAATGTATATATATATATATGTGTATATATTTGTTAAAAGTTGATGACGGTTATTAAATGTTATAGCGAAAGCTTTCGAATGTGTTTACACCTACGTGTTTCATACACTGTCGCAAGTGATAAAATTTTGTAATAACCAATTGGAATTTTTCATAACTTATAAATATATGAAATTAATTAAATCATGTAGAGACGCCAACCAGAAGTCACAAAGTTAATTAAAGTAATTAATCTCTGGATAGATGGTCGTACAATATTAGTCTTATCTACATGCCATGCTTACGAGCAATTTGTGTATTTTTGTCATGTCAAGCAGTAGTCCCTAAATTTTAATAGTGCACGTAAGAAAGTGCCTCGATATTATGGCCTAATGTCCAAACAACGTATGTTTATCGAAAGACGCACAGGAGGGAGGCAAATGTGCGGAATCTTCAAAATGATTGTTAAATATTGTTTGAGATTTGTTGATCGTGAATTTTTTTATATTAAAAGTGTTAATTGTGCATTAATTTTGTGCCCGAAAGCATGTTATCAAGATGTCTAACAGCCTGGAAATCCTAGAAAAATCAGGGAAATTTGGTGTATTTGTGGAAAACCAACGTTTTCGTAGTAATGCACCAATAGTAGGTTCTTGAAAAAGAAAAAGGACAAGCAATACATTTAAAATTTATTTCGGGCAACCTACTTCAATTTTACATACTGATTATAACTGGTAATTACAGAAAAATTGTATAATTATTAAATACTGTAGGAAAAGGTAATGTTCCGAAATTTCCCACTTTCTTTTCCAATTTTTAGGTTGTGTATAGCTAGTAGATATGAGGAATAATTCAGATGTTTTTAGTCAATTTTACTGTAATTATGCATTATTTATTCTATAATAATATTTTATGTAAAAGATATTTTGTTATAGTTCTTTTCAGTTCTTACGGCGGGCGCTCTAGAAGCTGGCAGGGGAAGTGAGGAGCGGGGAAGCGACCAATCGAGCGAGATAAGAAACGTAGCGTCCAGTAGAACGAGTTTCACGTAGTACTTTTTCCGGCCGCGTCGTGTCTCTCGGCGCCACTGCTGTTGTCTGGTTGGTCTGTTGCGTAATCCCCGCTCCCCACTTCCCCTGCCAGCTTCTAGAGCGCCCGCCGTAAGAACTGAAAAGAGCTATAATCACAAGTAAATAATAAAAAAAAAGCACACAATGATAACCCTTTCCAACAGTCAGTTTCTATTCCATTTCCCTTTCCTTTTATCACGTTTTCACGCTGAGCATTTTTTATCCTTTAAGAGGTATTTTACTCAAGTTTTATCCACAAGTAACAAGAATATGCATGGAAAGTGAAGTCTGAATGCAAGTGATGCACTGTGATGTTTTCTTTAAATTATGGCTTTTATTTCGTAAATAATCTGTTGTAAAAATCCATTTGCCGCCACAGTAAAATTCGTCTGCTTCAGCTTTTCTTCCTCCGTTCCGTGGCGTAACTAATAAGCGAGAGAATGGCTTCACTTTTTCGTCGTAAAACAGTCCTTCCATGTAATATATAATACAGCACATTGTCTCTTTTCACAAATGGCACCCATTCTTTGTACATGCAGAAAAATCTAGAGGAAATGTCTGAACTTTTAGTCAAGATGGCTAAACTTGAACTATTTCATACGCCTTGAATTGTGAGAAATTGATGTATAATGTTAATAGACTAGGAATGAGTAATTTGCAATTTCCGTCCTCTGTAGACATTAGCATATCCAGAAATGACACTTGGGAGAAAAGTTTTATCAGCCGGAAATTTAATGTAACCAACATTTACTTGTATTTTATGTACAGAGTGTCCCCAAAATAGTGTTTGCACTATTTTAATGTTAATAACTGGAGCACTAATAACGCAGTTACGATTTAGCACACATAGGAGATATACCATGTAGTAGTTTTAGCCAAACGTTCATACTCGACCAGGACTCGAATTGGAGTCGAACTTACATTTCTCGCTAAAAGTTCTACATAGTAACAGAATGTATGGACTCTTGTTGTTGTCACATACGTTAAAGTTATAGATGTTCCAAATGACCGCCATTGGTAGTAATACACCACTGTAACTTTGTACAACAGATCGACAAACAACAGGTATGGTTTCCACGGGAAGAGAAGCACTGGTAGTCTCAGTCACATGTCATGGCCTCCCTGATGGCGCAGTGGTAGTGTCGTTGCCTTGTAATCAAGGGGTCGATACCCGGTGGAGGCACAAGTGATTCGAATCTCACTTCAACTGTAGGTCCAGTCCCGATTAGCCTTACTGTGCATAAAGTGGACTTAAAGCTCCAACCAACCAGTCAATCACATTCTCATGTCATTCAGTGTCAGTGGCTGTGTGGCATACACATCTCCACAGTTCCCCACAGGATAAGATCTGACGGTGTTAAATATCTGAGTGGATATTCCACACTTCTTATGATGCTTGAAAGAAAAATTGCTCATCTCTGGAATTTAGTGTACAGTAATGCCTACTATACGAGGCGGTTTTGACAAGTTTCCGGCCTCGGAAAGATATATTAGCGTCAGTAGTAATTTTATTCAACATAGTTGCCTTTCAGATTGACAAACTTGGCACAACTTTCCTGCAGCTATTTTTAATCTCCAATTCTTCATGCACATACCGCTATTTACTCAATGAAAATTATTATGTTGGTATTCCATGGCAAAACTAGACTAGAAAAAGATGTTTTCGAAAATGCAGCCGCTTTGAACTGATGCCTAGGGTGTCTGCTATACATCTCAGACCAATCCTTCTGTTGCAAGGATAAGGTCGTGGACACTATCAACAATTTCTTCAGTCACTACTGTTCTAGGTCTTCCTGGCCTTTCCTTATCTGTGCTTATTCTCCCCCTCCTTAAATCCGTATCCACGATTTCACTGTGCCGTATGAAGGACATAGTTTGTGTCAATTCGTCGTATATTTCTTGGATCTCGTGTTCTTCGAGAAGAGGTGTTTGATGACAGCTCTCTTATCAAATTTGGAACACTGTACCCTCTGCGTTGACATGGCCACTTTAAAGTTGTAACGCACAAGTATTACTTGCATTAGCTGTCTCAAAGTTTGCTCAACATGTTCTGAAACATTGACTCACAAAATGCTAAAAGGATTTTTCATATTTTCAGATACTTGCAATGTCAGGCCGGAAACTTACCAAAACCTCCTCGTATATGCCTCACGGAAAGGTGCAAAGCGCATTGGAACTTTACCTTACATAATGCATACTGTCTGGAGGGCTGTGATGGAACTAATAGAAAATAATGCCTACACGCGCTCACATACACTCAACGTAGACAACGAAGGCCTGTAAATGATTTTTAATAGTTCCTGTGTTATTAACCCTCCGGCAGGCGCGTTAGGTGCATTTTGTCATCCCACAATCACGTTTTTTGTAGTAGTAGTAGTAGTAGTAGTAATAGTAGTAGTAGTAGTAGTAGTAGTAGTAGTAGTAGTAGTAGTAGTAGTAGTAGTAGTAGTAGTAGTAGTAGTATACCAGAGGCGCGCTTCGATTTCTTTGCATTCTTGAGTTAACCGAGCTACTTCACTCGCCATCTCGTGAAAGTAAAATTTACTTTTGTAATTATTATTAGTTTTTATCCGATCACTATTATAGCAACAAACTTTGATTTTCATATATCTGTTCTTTATGCCATTTATCGGTTAAACAACTTATTATTGTATAAGTGAAAATAAATAAGATACAACTTTGTACAAAGACGTTTAAAATCTGCCCGTCCTAGTTAAAACGGGAAGTATAAATATATGTATAAGAGTAGGATTTGTTATTTATTTATTTGTTTAATATGATTTAGAATATCGCAAGTGTCTTACATGTAGGAGTAATATAATAATAGTTTATTTTTAGATATTTTGTGCTGAAAACATCATTACCATCCAAATTTCTACAATTATCTCACAACACTCCATTCTCTAAATTATCTATTAGAGTTTTTATCAGTTTTAATTTATTCTGTCGAGTCCTGTATTTAGGAACTTCATGAGCGATAGTTATCAAATGAAATCACGGTTAACTAATGAAATATAGTTATATATATATATATATAATGAGTATTTGCTGTAAAAATTGAAATAATTTTCATTCCTTCTTAAATACAGAGCTTGTAAATTAAGAGACTCCAATCTTCTCTCTTATTTTTGAATTGATTAAATTCTTGTCATGTAACACTGAGCTGCTTACGTCCACAATAGAACCATATTCAGGTATTGGACTATAATTTCATAAAAAACTATTTGTATAGGAATGTGTTCCATTTATTCTTGTTTTCATTATTTGGTTTTGATGATGTGGGTTAAATTACTTTTGTTGTCACGAGATGGCGTATGTAGTCACAAGTATCAGCTGTTTGCCTTGGCGCCAAGCAAAGAGAAATCGGTTAGCGAGAAAGAAGCAACATGGCGCGAATCGCGGTGACATGCAGCTGGACGTTACTAAGAACAATCGTCGTCTGATGTGATCAGTATTGCTTTTCAGTTATTCTTCAATGTAGTGCTTTACAGGTTGAATATAGATATCTTAAAAGAATCAGCGTGTGCATTTGTGATTGTGTTTTCTTCCGAGAATCAACGCAGCTCCCTACACTATTAATATGTTTTTACAAGTTTCTAGTATGTATCCTTCAAATAAAATGGAATAATTAATGATAATAAACATAATAATGTATATTCTGAATTACAAATATTACAAGTAACGTGTAAATAACTCAATTGAAAACTTGCACAACGTACTACAGGGTTTTACCGAATATGCTAAGAGAAAAACGTTTTTTCCCCGCCAGTTGAATTCTTAATACTTTTCATTGAAACAGTGGTTGAACTTGGGATTAATGGTTTATACTACCCTCAGTAGGTGTGAGACGGTTTTATGTAAATTCTAACCTAGAAGGTGACACCCACAATATTTATACTCCATGTTGAACTCTCACTTAGAACCAAACCACTGTAAGTAATTTATAAAACGTTTCAGTAAACTGCGTGAGAACATGTTTTTACCTTCCTGATTAGGTAAACAATAATGCCCTCACTTCTACCCTACAAAAATACAAATTTCCAAAAGAAAGTAACACAATAGGCAATCTTCTTGAGAACTCCTATTTCAAGGAGATTTCTAAATAACAGATAGTAGCAATTTCAAAGTAATTTAATTTTATTCAGAAGCCTTGAGAGAAAGAGCTATATCGCACAATACTTTTATTAACTTGATTTAAATACAATAAAAAAATTGAAAATATTTTCGCATTAATGACCTTTTTTTTTTTAAAAAATGACATTATTTATTAAAATTATTTAACCGCCATCTATGGACAAAATATCATACTAAACGTATCAATGTATTGCTTGCAAATCGAATTATTCTGAACACGAAAATTAATTAGCGTGTATTCTTAGCGTGATAATTAGTGTGTTTGTAAATATGCATGCTGGAAAAAAACATGATTTTGATTAGCAATATATTCAAAGGAAAGTAGAAGTTAAGAAAATAGGTAGAATATAGGTGTTGTTCAACCAATAGTATTGGTAGGTGTATAAGCTTACAGCTAATTTTACAAATACTAATTTGATATATTATTAAAAGATCCATTGCGTACTGGTGTCTTCATATTTTGTGCATTTTCGCTTATCTATGCCTATATATATACATATATATATACATACATATGATTTAAAATTAGTGCGTGCGTCGCACATATGGCTGCCTTGCACTCTTCAATGTATACAGAGCAACATCCCATATAACAAGGGGTGTAAGAAGTCCCTTGAGAAATCTTAAAAATTGCACAACACATTATAAAGTTTGAATTCTAAGAACTACCTCACAGACAGTGGAAGAGACCAGCTCTTCTCAAAAACCTAAAAGTTTTGGTTTAACACTGTCGTCATCTTTCAACAATGATGACAAATACTTTGAAAGATGAAAAGTATCCCTCAGGACAGCAAAATCTACGCATCGTTCAAGAATAAGATGCTGTACACTTAAAACAATAATACAATCAGGACACACTGGTGGGTCCAGCCCTTGCAACAAGTGACCATGGGTTAGACGGCAGTCCCCGATACGCATCCGAGTTAGAACATGTTCTTTTCGATAGGAGGGACGGGACGAGGAACGCCATGCACCTAAGGTAGGCTTTATAGCGTTACAGCATCCCACTCTTCCTGCCAAGTGTCTATAAAGGAAAACCGAAACACAATCTGCAGGTCCCTAGCTGGCAGAAGGTGGACAACAACGTCGCCCTCTCAATCAGCAGACTTGGCTGCAGTATCGGCTGCTTCGTTCCCCTTGATGCCCACGTGACTAGGGACTCAACAGAAAGAGCATCAGCACTGGCAGGTAAGGCGCGAGCCTTCGAAAGATGCACTTCATTACCGGATGCAAGGAATTCGGCGAATCAAAACTCTGAAGCACACTGTCGAATTTTTACAGGCAACAAAATAAGTACAGGGTGTTCCTAAAGATACTTTACAACATTTATGACATACAGCACAACTTGTAATAGACATAAGGAAGCGTACCATGTCCCATTTGATTTAACAACGCATGAAGTTTTACTGTGCATTAGCCTACTTCAACATGTGTGCCTGTGGTGATGTGTACAATACATTAAAATTTTATATCTGTCTATACTGTTTCTAGCATATTCCTGCCAACTGTAGCACTGTTCGAGCACTGTGCAAGAGACGAAATTGCACCCCTCGTCCCCAATTTCATATGAAATGTTTTATTGCATATTTATAATTTTTTGTCTTGTTTCTCTTTGAGGAAAATTCTACGTGTGAGTAAGCTGGTATACTTTGAACTTATCGAAGATTGAAACAGCAGCATAGCCGGGAAGATTATGGTGGGTCTACTACTGTGGTAATACGCAAAGTCTACATTCCGAAATGAGCCTGGATATTCAAACTGATATCTGCATTCCTGAAGACACGATTCGCGAAGGTAGATTTCCGATGTTGTGTAAACTTATTTTTTACAAAGTTGGATAATGTATGTGAAATTACAATTGTATCAAAAATAGTTTCTTTCATTTATACGTGAGCCATTCCGAAATGAAAGGATTTCTTTCTTTTCTTAGAACATAATAAACACTATTAAATATTTACAAGTTTAATGTACTTTCACCAAATGTGATCCTGATATCTACAAAATCCTCATGTTCAGTCACGGACACTTCTTTCCATTAACTTTCAATGGAATATTTATAACTTAGAAGTATCAATGACTGTACAATATTCTATAAATTATTTATCTAAATCTTGATTTAAATCACTATTTAAATCAACCTGAATTCAATCAATCCACCTTTATTTCTTATTATTGTATTTTGATCAATGATTTTTTTACAAAGTTTGAAAGGCAATGATAAATCTAAGCTCTTGTTATTAATTCAAAGGGAGATACGTGGATGGAAGGAAGCTAGAGGGAAATGTAAATAATGAAATATTGAGTGACGGAGAGGGAGATAATAGTATGGAAGATAGAAATAAAGAAACAGTTGGAGAGATGATAAAAAAGAAAAAAATACTGTGAGACATGGGAAGACAGAAATAGAGAAATAGTGAGAGAAAGACGACGGAAGAAAAATATGAAAATAAATAGTGGTATAAAGGAAGAAATAAATATATACATACACAACTAGTGAGACAGAGAAGAAGTAATTGAGAAAGGAGAATATTGAGCTAAGGAAATAGTTATGAGAATACACAAATAAAGTGAGACAGAGGAAGAATGAAAAATGAAAAAGGTAGAAATAAATAAATATTGAGACGGAGGGAAAGATATATAGAGGAAGATTGAAATATAGAAATAGTGAGACAGAGGAAATCAAAAAGAGAAAGAAATAGAGAGAGAGATAGAACGAAAGCGAAAAATTAAGATTATGTAGAATCTTATCCGTCATGACCATTGAAATGGAGCTTATATGAAATAATTTTGTCTACCCTTGCTTTGAGCCTACACGACCGGAATTCTCTAACGACGACACTGCTACGGACGTCATCTACATAAATTAGTCTTTCTAGTTTATGATTGTTCTTTGGGAGTGCGTCGAGAACTCAACTCAACCAAAGGAGGTTCTGGTATACTTTTCAGCAAAAGAATTAATGAAAACTGGATCTTAAACTGCACATGGATTGGAAACTCGATCAAAACGCGCTTTCTCTGATGTGCGAGAAAAATAAGCCAAAACTATCATTGATATATATTTAGCACATGTTTCTCTGTACTGAACATAAGTAAGTCGCATTATAGTTTCTTCATTGTTATAATCAATCAGTATATTATTGTTTTCTGGGGTAATTATTCTAGTACTTTTCGTACGTCAGTTTGCTATGGTGAAGAGTGGCTAAATTACAATTTCTGTAAAATTTAGTTGTAAAATAAAGTTGATAAAATATAGAGAAATGTCAATAAAAATTGTGCAGTGTAAGCGTAATAGACGTGTGTATATGTAATATAAAATTATAGTAAATTACCACTTTTCTTACGTCCAGTAAACCCTGAGATACTTTGGATTGTTATGCCTACGACTGACGTAGGTTACCTCTTATGGGTAAATGTTTGTCTCATTCACTGGTATAGCGTGTAGCGCATGAATGTTGCAAAACGTTGGTCTTCCAGAACACCTTATATTTTTCCTTCTCCCCTTGCCTCTGGCAAGTGTAAATTTATCCGGCGTATATTCTTTCTTGTATTTTTTAAAAAAAAAAAGCTGTGAATGGCGGTCCCTGTGCATAGTGCTCTAGGCTTCAGTCCTCTACTTACCCCTCGCTACGTATCTGGTAGTACTCCCATTATAGATTTATTGTTGCTATTCTTTTTCAACAAGTTACAGAAAATATCGCCACAATTAACCAAAGTGATAAAACGAGATACAGAACCGATGTAAAATAATCGAAATAGAATGAATGATAGAAATATAAGGTATCGAAAATATTATTTAAAATTTGACATAATAGTTTGATATAATGATACAACAGAATTAAAACTATCAAGTACTCTATTCATATATTAGTATGGAATCTGAATTCTCTAGTATACATTGTACAATTTTTCTATTTTAACGCTACCTGTATTTTATATTTTGGTAAATGCATAGTCCTTTGCTGAATATGAGTTAAAAGAAATCAATTTGGAGAATATATTTTCATGTTGTAAGAAGCTAAAAATCACAGGAATTTTGCCACTATTTTGCAAAGAAATATATATATATATATATATATATATATATATATATATATATATATATATATATATATATATATATAAAATATGCGGTTCCACGGACTTGATAACTATCTTAAACCTGTAGTTCTTGAGTTGAAATTTGACTTGTGTTAGATTTGAGAAAATTTTACATTTAATAATTTAGTGACTACGCAAGTCTATTAAAATATTGATAATATATAGACAAAAGCAAAAGCAAAACGACACGAAGATTCTTGTGAATTCTCTAGAGGAAATTCTATTTGATGTAATCTTTCAGAGTTTAGAATAACATAGAGGATTTTCGAAACAAGAGGAAAATTCGAATAAAACTCGCCAGGCTTCGGCCTATGGTCCAGCCAAGCCTAAAGCTGCAAGTTTGTATAAACCCCCTCAAAGTCAGGTCCCACGTTACTCCAATCAATTCATCATTATCATCGTCGTGTTTATTCAAGAGGCAGAAAAGCGATTTTAAATAACCAATACAGAAATACTGCATAAATAATATTATTATATTGGTAATTGAGAGTCCTTTGTGAAGGGGGGTGATGAAATATTCCACGGTGGTATTTACTACACGAAATTTCTCGTCGTAATTTTGGTGCCGGGCTGAGATGAAAGCTGTAAGCAAGCTACGTTGTCAAAATAGGGAATTATGTTTAGAGGCGAGGAGAAAGATAAACTCCCCCAGCGAAGAGAAAAAGCGAAGCCGTGTCGGAGCGTCGTATAATCCTCGGCAACCGGAAGTTCTGCATTTCACGGGATATGAAACTTCGATAGGCCCATCGGCTGGGGAATCGGAATTCGCTTCCAGGTTGCCATCCCTGCTGGTGGCCCCAACAAGGGTTGGCTTTAAAAGGGAGAACGACGCTGGTAACTCGTCGCTAAAAACATTTGCGAAAGTTATGTTTACAACATTTGTGCATCCTCTACTACGTGACGAATTACAGCAGCGGGTTATTCAGTGGAAATATTACCAAATTTCTCTTTGCGTTTCATACTCAGTCTCTTGTGGAAACAAGAGGTGACAATGTCCGTTCTGAGGACTGTTAAGAGTATCGAGATGGCTACATGGTCTATACAGAATTTGACATTGCAGTTTATATTCTGACGCTTTGTAGTTATGATGTATTGAAGCAACCATTGTACGAAATTATTTTATAAATTAAGTGTTTATTTCACACTTAGTTTTAAATACAATTGGCGACGAGGATTGGATTTTAGATTGAGATCAGGATGGAAGCTTCAAGATTACGGTTCTTTTAACCATTTAGTACAGAGGAAGGAAACATTGCAACATACTTAGATATTAGATTTGATCAACTTCTTTTTTTTGGCAAATGGTATTTAAACATAAGGAAAGGTATGAATAATAATTGCCGTTTCAAGATCAATGTTGCATTAAACTTGGAGTGATTTACTAGCTCAAGAGAAACCTGCAAGTAAAAGTTACGAGGAGTTTGTTCAGGGTTTGAAGACAACCAGCCTAAAGTTAATGTTATAGTGCAACATTAGAGGCTATATCTGATGAAACAAGAATCAGTTGAAGAGTTTGTAGTGGGAATAAAACATGAGGGCAGTAAATGCAATTTTGGTGCTTTTTTGGATGACATGTTACGGGATCAGTTAGTATTTGGTTTGAAGACTGAGGTCAGGAGAAGAAGATTGTTGTCGGAAGGTGAAATGGATTTTGAAAGAGCATCGAATATGGAACTGGTTGAGAAGGATTCTTATGTTTTATAAGTCACCAAGAAGCGCTGAATAAGGTATGAGCAATATGAGTGAGGATGGAAAAATTGTAACTAGTAAATAATTATCATAAATTTAAAAAGAAGCATTCATATGATTTAATGGAGAATTTTAATTTGAGTGTTTCTGGTTGCTTGGTCTCTGTATTCGATCGTCATACACTCGCCTCCATATCTGCGAATATGATAATATTAATGATTTTAACTGGTCTTGTCTGTTTCATCGAATAACATGCTTCCACAAGTTGCATATTACCAACGACTACAACAAATAATGTGTTGTATTAGGACGATACATTTCTCTAATTATCTCCCCCTTCCCACACACATATTACAACTGTGAACTGTGGTTGTCGAGTCAGTAGGGAGTCTGACTACCAGGCGGAACACTCGGGTTCGATGCCTGGCGTTTGGATCTTAGAGCTATATCCTCTCCCGGTTATATCTGGAACAAGGCTTCCCGTAGCGGCAGAGAAGTGAGGTAAATCGAGTGGACAGAGTGAGTTAGTACACGCAGCTCGAAGGCTGGTAACTTCCACGCAATCCCATTCCCTATCACCTGTTCATTGGTGGAGCCGTCTCACGTCACTATTTGCGCAGACACTTGTTTTCGTTCGCTTGCACTAAAAATGGCTGACACAGGGTGTACATAAATTAGCACTAAAACACGTAACTAAGATGTGAGGTTATATTCTTTACTCTAAACGTACATTTTACAACACAAATTTAACGCAACATAAACAATTATTCATAGTTTATCAGCTTCCGTATCAGAAACCAAACTTGTCAAAACTTTCTAAATTAGAAGCAATACAAATTTGAGTTTTGGTGGAATGTAAGGATAGGATAATTTGACTCGTCACAAATAATAATGCAATGTAAATTATAACAATTGATGTGTAACTCTATTGCTCTTCCATTCTATATCCTAGGTGTTCGAACTGAAGAATACTCCAAGCCGGAGAGTGGGTGGGGGATCAGAGCTTTGCTACCAGTTTTCACATTTTATACTTTTAAGTGATATTTGGTACTTCGGAAGTCATTGGCCAAGGGAACAATTTTTCGCGAAAGTGTTGTAGAAATCTTTATATTAAACACACGTGCCAAATTATTTCAATTTCCCACAGCATAAAACAAATAATATACAAAATAAAAATTAACAGTGTCAAAAATAATATCATATAAATCATTCTTATTCGTAGATTTGGCCAGAGTAAATGAAGACTAAAATTGGTAAACGCTGTAATTGCCACAATAATTCAAACACCGTTTTCCACGTTAAACTGTGAAATGTGCCATGCTTTATAATGTGGTAAACGTGAAATGTGGCTGTTAGCCCTCTAAGTAGTTCAAAGGACGTGTAAAGAGGTCACTAGTGTGCTTGCTTTTGGCACTTACAACGTTTATCACTTTCAATCCTCAAATAACCAATGTTATTTCATGTAGTAGCAGGGATTTATAAATTGTAAAAGGTCTGTAATGTTACTATGAAGATAACGAGTACGGACAGTGCAATGAAGAACAATATCGTTTCTGCAATTGAATTTTGATATGTTCGCTTGTTAGGTAGTCGAACACTTTCAGTTACACCCCCAATGGTTCTAGATTTAATTCCCAATCAAACCATATGTGTTTCAGTTATTGTTATACAGTTTATTATAAGTATATATTCATAATTGATCTCCTTAGTTTTCATTAACCTTGAAAAGAAACTTTGAATAACTATGCAGAAGAAATGCCATGTATTATTAATCATTGAACTTTTAGTGTGTGTCTTACATTATAAATTAATAACCTACTTATATGATAATTGTCAATGTACTGACAGTTGCATTACATATACATACATGTTTCTACACCAAATATTTATAATTCCTCTCAATTGTACTGGCTAATAGGGAATATTTGACATAAGACACTTCTGCTGGAGTTCATTAATGTAAGCTTGTAAATAATGAACTACATCTAAACATTTATGTAATGCATTTAATGAAATATATGTCAAAACACTTACAAGAATTTAAGGATTAACATTAACGTTTGAAGGGTTTAAGTTGATAGTTTAAACTTGAAATTTTAAGGAGTCTTTGTTTAAGATAGGAAATTCGTGCTTCAAAAATCGTGTTGGATTGTGTATCGTGTTGGTAAAAATACCACGTCTCGGAAGAGATTTTCTATTACCAGTTCACTCTTAACTGTTGCAAATCCCTGTGGAGGTACATTGTACAATAGTTGGAACTGTACAAAAAAACTTAATTTTTATGTTCATTACTTAGTGATTTATCCATGTGAAAATAAACAGACTTAAACTTTCCCAGCATTTGCCTCGCATGTACAGTCTGCGGCAATAAAAATCAGACACCTACATCCTAAAATACTCGATTCCCTAAAAGGTGTTATATGTGTTGCCTAACTATACGGCGAAAAGTCGATTTTAATAGCAACGTTTTAATGTTAACTTCTACCACCGCGCAGAGTTGGCAACACTTATTATACCTTGTAAGGAATATGTAAGGAAGCCCATAGAAGACTCTCTACGCACAATAGGTAAACCCTTAATTTAATTTAATACAAACAGCTGCAAACATTCAGATTATACCTGTATTAGTGATTTTTCGGATAAAAGAAATTTCAGAAAAATCATTAGATCACTGTAGGAAATACTTTTTGTTCAAGGGCACATTGAACATTTGACAAGTGAATTTCACAAAAGTCGCCTTCTAATAGTCACTTCTCTAATAAATCAATCTGTAAGTATATTGTGTAAATACCTTAAATAATATGGTGATATGCTTGCGGCTCCAGCCAAGCAGTGCTTTAGAGTTAGAAGCCATTCATTGATATTTTGTCGATGAATGGATCTTCAATACACCCTACTTTTCCAATAATGTTTTGAAACAGGTTACACACGTATGATTAAAGTTCACCTTATTAATAAATATAACTTTCAAAGTTTGTACTGAAAGAGCGTTCTTCTCACTTGTTCACAATCTGCTCATACAAGAAAACACTTGTATTTACTCGGCATTATTTCCACATAAACAGACAAGAAACTCCAGTAATAATAAGAAAATTGGAATATGGCACATTGTGCCACATAACTGAAGCAGCAACATAAACAGCGCTGTACTCAGAAGTGAATAACTGAATTTTTAATGTCATAGTTCATAGTATTAGTAGAGAAGATGTATTCTTGCTGTAATTCTACGTCGAAGGGGGTGACTTTCCACTAGTACGTCCGACTGTCACCCTGACTTACACGTAGTATACCCAACTGTCAACCACACTTCCACGTAGAATACACTGGACTGCATTTTCAAGACTAACGGAGCTCTGGTGTGTGTACCTATGGCCAGTACAATCCTCTGTACGATGGTGTGTGTATTGTCCTGTGTTTAGCCGTTATATGTGCTGAGTGTCTCTTTACAGCCTCAGCTTTTCACAATAGTTCTCCGGCATTACATGCGTTATTTAAGTTATGGTAAGGGCTGAACCCCGTAAAATATAACGGGTGATAAATATGCTCAGTCCTGACACACCCAAACATTTCATATTCAATGAATCAATCTACTGTCACGGAAAGATAAATTTTGGCGTTATATGAAGCAGAGGATCAAAAGAAAAGAAAGGACTGTCCCAGCAAATAACGGACGTCTGGTCACGTTATGATCATACAATTGCTAAGAATTCATAACTTTCGCCGTTCATTTTACCTCTATGGTTCGTACCCATAACTACAATAAACACAAAACAGTCCACTAGGGAAAATCATATTTGCTTACAATCCCAAATGCCCCACTCGCTTTAACTACGCACGTAATAGTCAAACTGTTGGAAGTTCAATTTCTCTGTTTCCAAGCGCCGAAAAAGTTATTACATCTATATGTGTAAGCGCAGACTTCCGTTCCGCCAGAGGGCAGAGGATATGTCAATCAGAGAATGGCATGAATTTATTTCCTTTCTTTCGTTATTTAGAAAATTTCACATGGTTCCTGCTCAAATGAAATCGTTATGCATTTGATTTTTCTATCCGTGTTTGTTGTTTGTATGTATGGCCTATATTCTGATTCCTCTAAACATTGTATTTCACCGAATACAGCAGTATGGAATATCTCAAAATAAGAACAAAAAACTTGGGAAGTATTCATATTAACATATTTTCACTTTAAAGATTAAAATAAGTGCAGGCGGATTCAGTAAATTATATTTAGAATTCAATGTAATGGAGCTGAAAAATGAAAATTTTGTATATTGTACTAGCTACCATAATATGAACTTTGTAAATTGGTATAAATCTTATTAGTTCCATAATAATAACTCACACCCGGAAGTATGTCTCCTTTGCAAAGAAAATGAAATCACTCTCACACTTAACACCAACAATGCTACATTTACCACTTTTTTGGTATGGACTGTTTGGCACTAATGTAAGACGTTTTGTCACAAATAGAAATTGATGAGATTGGTGAAATTATCCTGCACCACCAGTTCCAATGCTATAGTTTTAAAGCTGATCTGCCAGCGGCCGTGCAAAGGAAATCACATAAAACACTGTCTTCCAGAAGTATCGGTTTACATTTATTGCGTAACACCTTTTGTTTTCGGGAGAATCGATTCAATTGCGTTTCTTGGCTGTCGCCGATCAGGTGAAATAGATGAGCGTTCTTCTGATTTAACCGCCGTTCAGAAAGAACTTTATAACCATATGAAAGGTTTCTGAGTGTAAAAAAAGAGAAATGTTTAGTTAGTTTGCCACCAGATGTCATTGATTTGGAAAAAGGAGCGTGGCTATGAAATATCGGAGGTTGGAGGAAAGCGAGCCTCGTGTGGGAACTTCACTTCACTGAAGTTACCACTGATTAGCTGAGGTTAAAACACTTTAAGTTGAGTTCTCTTTGAGTGTTGAAAGGGGTCATCTCGGAATCGAACAAAGTACAGGGAGTAGTTGTTTTGTAGTGGTTTAGTATTTTAAGTTTTTATGTAGTGTGTTTAGTTGGGATTTTTAGTTAAAGCACAGCACTCTTTGTTCTGTTCTGAGATAGGTCTTTTTGGAGAAAATGAATATTAAAATGAAATTACTATAATCCCCTTTTGGTTAAATAAAGTGTAAGGAAGTCTTAGTTATGTAAAGATTTAATTGTATAATTTAATTGTTTTTTCATTTATGGAATTTAGATTGGAGTCTATATTCCTATTATCATCATTTATGTACTCTCAAGCCCTTCGTGCATTATATTGACTCTTTACTATCAATACTTTTATGTATAATTCCTCTAAACCTACAATTTCACGGCTTAAGCCTTCCACTGCCATATCTTTATATTTCTGCTAGGTTAATGTACCGACTTCAGTTGCAAGCCTTGTGTCCTAATGAAGGACAATATTTCTTAGTGAATAATTTTAAAGGACGCGCAATAAGAAGCTGGTCATACACCAGAGCATGGTTGCCAAGTAAATTGTAGTTTTTACATACGTAAAGTGGCTTTCTTTGACGTTAGTATTGCGTTCTGAAGTTGATTTCAAGTTGGCGGGCATCAAGATGGCTGCCGACCATGAGGGTGACGTCAATGTGGTTCCTCCCCTAGCCAGGCAACGATTGGTCATCGCCATTTTCACGTTCCATGCCACAGTGGCCTTGTACTGGGGGTGTTGAGTGACTTCTTGAGCCATAACTTTGTGGTATTGTTAACTCTGCAACAATTAAAGTTAGTTTAAAACAAATGTCACAGTTGTTTTCCTGGTGAAATTCTAGGCCATTTTGATATATCGCACTACCCCATTCCCATTTAAATTTCTGTAGTTTAATTCAAGATGGCGGACATCAAGATGGCTGCCGACCATGCGGGTGACGTCAATGTGGTTCCCCCTTGGCCAGGCAACGATTGGTCATCGCCATTTTCACGTTCCATGCCACAGTGTCTTTGTTATGTGTTAGGTGACTTATTGAGCCACCCTGTACTCATGTACATGTCTTGGTCAAGATGGCAGGTACGCTGACGAAAATAATGAACGCACACGAAGTTCTCGGTCAATATAATAGTTTGTATTAGGGTTCTTAATAACAAGTACATAATATAGTGCAACACTAAATGAATTGAGTTAGTATACCCTGTCCCGACTATCTCTGGATCAAGAGAACAGAAACAAGTCTATGCGCAAGTACAGATGCGAGACGGCTCCACCAATGAACAGGCGAGAGGGAACGGTTCTGCGTTAAGGGTGGAGGCGAATGCAGTTACAAGCGTTCTACCAGCGTGTATTGCTCTGCTCTACCACTTGATCCCTCTCAAAATCTCTGCCGCTATGTGCGGCTTTGCTCCAAAGATTCCGTGAATAGAGTATAGTTTGAATCATTATTATATCTGTAAAATATACTTTCAAGCTCTCTCAGGCAACACTAACCATTAGAAGTTCCTACTCACCCTGTGGGTTGTTTATTTCGCTTTCCAGGGCTGGGAAAGTTTTCTTCGCCGTTTGCCGACCTTATTAGTAACATCTGGCCTTGATTGTCTTCCGCCGTTCATTCAAGAGGACAGTGGCGATTTAGTTCCCTGACATGAATAGCTGAACAATGCCCTCGTGGACAGAAGTTAGCTCGGAACATGAGACCGCTGGCCAGGAGAAAGGAGAACAAGTTTCTGTTCTCTCAGATAGATCAAATAGGAAAAAAAGACAGCTGCAAAGCTTCGTATTGAGGAAGCAGGACTGTTCAACAAAAGCTGAAAGCACCCTTCTGAGTCAGTAATGTTCTTCTGTCCGTCCTTTGCTGAAAACCTTCAATAACTCGAAAAAAAAACACGTATTTAAATCATGGGTGTCCAGGGGCGGAATACGCTGTTATCCTCAGGTTGATCTTACTCATTATAGCCGGATCCCGTGGCGGGGTCGCACATTGCGTAGGACACCAGGAGTCCCGGCATGGGCATGGATCTTTGTGGGTGTCCACTCATCAATTTCATCATATCATTACTCATTCTCATCTTCGCAAATTACCCAAAATTGGCACAAAAGCGAAGTAAAAATCAAGAAAATAAATTGATCAATACTCATTATAGCTCTTGTTCAGTCTTACGGTGGGTGCTCTACATGCTGGAAAGCAGGGAAGCGACCAATCCAGCTTCATAAGAAACTCATCAACCTGTGGAACGAGGCGTGCACAGCACATTCTCCCGCGACGTTGTAACTCGCCGCGCAACCGCTGTTGTCTGGTTGGTCTGCTGCGTATTCCCCGTTCCCCCACTTCCTTTGCCAGCGTGAGAGTCGCCCTCCTTAAGAGTAGACAAAATGTATAGTGTATACCATGTACTTTCGTTTAGTTTGTACTTATTTATGTACAGTAGTGGCATTAATTCTGGACACTTTTAGTAAAATGTTAATTTTTTAAAAATCTCGAATGTAAACACTATATTCTGTATAGAAATATTAAACAAGTTTAAATGACATCATTCAGTAACTTCAATAATTGCATCTGAGTGCAGCATTGTAGTCTATTATTGTTATTGTTATTTTTAACCAACAGAACGCTTGTGTGCGATTGTTGTATAGTAGGTCAACTGGGAGCATCATTGTTGTACATTGTTCAGTAGCTTCAAGAATTTCATCTTACTGCAGCATTGTTCTCTGATTATTAGTATTTTCTGTATTGTACTGTGGGTTAAGTGTGAGCTTCATTGTTTGCAGCAGTTGGAAGTTGACCTACTATGCAACAATCGCACACAAGCGTTCTGTTGGTTGAAAATAACAATAACAATTATAATCAGACTACAATGCTGCACTCAGATGCAATTATTGAAGTTACTGAACGATGTCATTGAAACTTGTTTAATATTTCTATACAGAATATAGTTTCTACATTCGAGATTTTTTTTTAAAAAATAACATTTTACTAAAAGTGTCCAGAATTAATGCCACTACTGTAATTTGGTCATTACTCCAGTGAGCTTATTACGATCAAAAAAAGCTTGACGTCCACTGAGACGCGGAAAAACCCCGGAACAGAAAGCAACAGAACTCCTGTTGTCTGCTTCTATTGAAATCAAATTGTGTAACGCCCACTACAGGGAAACGCGCGGAACAGAAGCACGGAATTTCCGTGCCAGAAGCCTGCAGGTTATCTTAAAAGTTATCGCCCACTGATACGCCTGAAACGGGTGCGTTACGTTCTGCTGACTCGTTTCTCCATGTCTCAGTGGGCTTTAAACCTCTTTCTGGTTTCCCGTGATCGAGAACATAATGTCGAAAACGCTTACCAGTTCATTAATTTAAAACTCAGAAATATATTGAGATATGGCTGTGAAGCCACTAAGCTGCAAATGACACTAATTCTAGAGTTTGAGTCAAACGATCTTGTGACACATGGGTTGACTTATCAAAGGAGGCATTTTGGAATGTTTTCGAGCAGTTAGAATTAGCTCCAGAAGAAGACTTTACTGCTCAATGTAAGAAGTGCTCTCTTCAAATATTACTTTTTTAAAGCTTTTCATTTTTAGTGTTATTAGAAGCATTATTGACAGTACAAAAATTGACAAATTACAAAAGCAAAATCAAGAAATAATAATACAATAACATGCTGTATCCCTTGCATCCAAATTTAATCTTTGGGGCCTCCCCGATGGTGCAGTGGTAGCGTCTTCGCCTTGTAATCACGGGGTCCCTGGTTCAAAACACGATGTACGTATATAGTGGTTCGGATCCCAATTTAAACTGTAGGTCCAGTCCCGATTTGCCTTACTGTGCATAAAGTGGACTTAAAACATAAAATTTATCAACCAATCAAATTAAATGCAATCTTTAAATTACACGTTTCATATTTTTAATATGCCTTCTGTATTGTAATAAGCCTCACTTATGCCAATTAGGGTATATCATCATCATCATCAATGTTCTATTATCAATGTTAATTTTTGTTTTTGTAGAAATTTACCGATTTCTTCCGTATAGTTGATGGAAACATTGTCTCGTCTTAACGTTTGACAAAACTTTCCATATCCACTCTAAACATTTTGGGACCACAGCTCTCTCGGCAGATCCACATACCCCCGAAAGAGTTATCAAGTCAAAAACTAAACAATCAGAATACTTGATTACTGTGCAGAATATAAATTTGATTTATTTCCGCAGAAGTCACATAAAGGAATGAATTAGATTATGAATATACGGCTTTGGTTGCCAGCACCTACGAAGATGTATGTACTACTTATAATACTAAAAAATTATAATAAGGTATTTTGTTTTCATTATCTGAACCTAAGAACTAGAAAAAAGTTATTTTATACGTCACTGTACCTCAAAGTGTGCCCTCCGGTTGCCCTCAGGATGTCAAGGCGATATTCCACTCCTGCTCATACATGCTGCAGCATATCAGCATGAACTGATTGCACAGCTGCGATGATCCTTCTGGGAATTCCAACAAGATCTGGAACAGGGGTTTGGTATACACAATCCTTGACGTACCTCCAAAAGGAAAAATCCAGGGGAGTGACATCAGGAGATTGCGGGGGCCAGGCGATTCGCCCGTCACGGCCTATGCATCTTCCAGGGAAATGTCTATCCAGAATATCCCGAAAATTCGCGAGACCAACATTTGACTTGTTGCGTTTAAAACCCACATTGATGTATACCTTCAATTTCGTTAGAATATTGGTTGGTCTTATTTATATAGCATTAAACAATATTATTAATGGTGGAATGAACTTAATGATAAAACTATACCTTCAAGTGTTCGAACCTGTGGCCTCTGAATTCGTTGTGCCTTACGCACACAACTCGGACAGGTATGTTCATTATTCAAATTTTTTAATATCATCTTTAACTTCTGGAAACATATTTATTTTCCTGACTAACCTCTTGCATGTCCATTTATCAATTCTTTGAGTACTTTATATTGACACAGCCTTATCTAAACATTTGTAAAATATAAAACAAATATTGGGGATTATGTATGATGTTTCCTTCATTTTCTTTAAATAGGGTAGGGTGGTATATTTTCGATATACGTACTATTTCGATCACCCGTTCTAAAAAGTCGAATATTTTGTTTCCTGAGAAGAAATTTTGTATTGCAAGGTGAGTACGTTGTAAATAGAATAGGTGCTTTGTATATAAACGTCAGCCTGTCATTTTGCGTGCTCCGTGTATATGCTTAAACGTAGGAAAGCGATATCCAGGTCAAACGTGGACAAGCATGTGGTGGCTGTAGCATGTGACATCTGTAGTTATCTGGTGAGAGTTAAGGGAACTACAGAAATATTTGTCTCCATGCACAAAGTGGTACATATTTGATTGGCGGTAATAGTACAATTTCGATCAGCGAGGTATGCAGTTTGAGTACCATTAACGTAACGAGTTCAACACATTACATCACAAAGTAAATGCGTTCCTCAGTTTATTGTTACAGATGCCTCGCAAACGAATCCCGAAGAAGGTATATCAACAGTATTCGTCCCGAGTTCTCGAAAATGCGTTGCGGAGTATTCTAGAGGGAACCTTATATATACGCGGAGCATCGCAACATTATCATGTTTCATTTGTCTCCCTCCAAAACAAAGTAACGATGGCACGTCAAGAAGCAGCGGGTGTTCCTTCGCCTTCCAGGATTGATGTTGGCCATCCAACAGTTTTCTCCAAGCAAATGGAAGACGCAATTGTGGAGAGACTGATGTATTTGGAAGGGCGAGGATTGGGATTGACAGCGAAGGAAGTGCGGGTAGTTGCTTAACGACGTATGTAGTCAAACAGAGTTATTAAACTAACAGAACATGCATCTTGTTTTTATTTTGCTCCTGTAGGCATACGCCATAAAAGAAGTTGCACTTGTAGTATATATTAAGGATAATGTTTGTTCACTCAATGTTGATCCATATTGTACCGCAAGGTGATCAGATTTGTACCTACCCAGGTACAATTCTAATCAAATTTTATCCGACCGAAATTTCGTTCTTGTGTCTACAGTAGAAGAATTAAAAATGTCATGTTATGCCAGCGTCTTTAGTAAACGTAAGCATTTCATTGGCACAAAAACTGTAATTTTGCTGCCTATTCTTTTTTAAAAGTTATATTGAATTTAATTTTTTGTGATAAAAAATGAACCACCTTACTATACCGCGTGAGGCACCTAAAAGTACCACAAGAAATAGCGAAGAAACCAGAAACAGTAGCGATGTGAGGTTTGCGGGAAACAATAATATCAAATGGGGCTCGTAAATCGGAGCTATGGGGTGGGTCGAAAAATATCGACAAATGGGGCATCTGGAGCAAAGTCATATTTTTTTAAATGGAACGATATACAATAACATGCATAATATAAAAGAGCACACGCAGAGAAACACAACGCCGTTGGTCTCATGCATCTACTGAACATAGGAACGAAGATATGGCTAAGATTTACGAGCCCCATTTGATATTATTGTTTCCCGCAAACCTCACATCGCTACTGTTTCTGGTTTCTTCGCTATTTCAGGTGGTACTTTTAGGTGCCTCACGCGGTATATCTTTTAAATGTATTTAGTTTACTTCTTACGGTCAAACACTCTAATTTTTAATTGTATAAAATTAATACATTTTTGTGATTTGTCCACTTTAGTATATTGTGATTCTACTTTCTATTAGCTTATTACACACTCTGAGTTAGTTTATGGTGTCTTATAGTTTCTTCAGTTGCTGTTTCCATTTCATTGAAAATACTTGTAAACTTGAATTTACATCTGTTGCTGTAATGCCCGTTTAATACATAATTGAAATTCTACAAAATCTCGAATCTATTTGTCAGTTCAACAGAATGATCTTGTTTTCTACCGAAAGGTTTCTGATTAAATGTTAACAATTAATATATATTTGAGTCCTGTTGTGCAATGAGCTGTTGGTAGTTTAATATACTCTAGTAATCGTATGGTGTTTTTTATGTGCTTTACAAACATTCCTTCATATTTAATCTGAAATTGTTAGATATAGCCTACAATAATAGTAGTTGTAATTGCAACTAAAATTTTTGGAAGAAAACTACAAACTCTATCATGCACATTAATATTCAATGAATGGTATATTGCAATACAGTCTTCTGTGGTGTTGCACTTTGTGAAACTTGACGTTTCCCTGTCTTCAATACTGGTCAGTGTGTTGCACGTAATACGAATAGGTTGTATAATTTTGATGCGGTTATTCAACAACACGCAATAACTCTTTCTGGCATCTGTGGTAAAATTCAATGAATGGTAGATTGGTGGAATCGCGGGTTAGTTAACAATTGTATGACAAATAGAGATAACAGTGGAAAATTTTAATTAAAATTAAAAGCATGATTATAGCAAACGTTAAAACTCAGACACAGAGAATGAAGAAATTAAAATGTGGAAAATGTTCACGTCTCTCAAAAGGAAGTCGTTCTGAGACTACCCTTCTCAAACCCTCTCACTCCACTCTCCCATCCATGTGACTTCTTTATGCTAGGTACAACTCTATCTGATTTTGAGACTCTTAGATTACGTCATGCGTTTCGAACGGTGAATATAGCCATGGTTGGGAATTCCTGAAGCCATTTTCTCACTTTTTTATGGTTCTTATAATTTCTTCCAATCTTTTCCACATTTTGACGTCTTGCAACGACTGTTCAATAGTTGGCAGTTACCCCGAAGTTCATTGTCTGAAATATCCTGTCTTATAATTCAATCATTCCTATCTTGTGGAGTTACATCTTTGTTCGCCTTCATTGAGCCGTCGCTCCCTGCCCTGGGCGGTTTTCCTTTGCTTCTTTGTTCCTTTCATTGGAGCACCTTGGTCTCTTGGAAGCACTTCCTTGATGCGAGGAAACATACGCTGGGAGATCAGCAGCTAATCTTTTGGAGCAGATGATTTACTGGAAAGGATTCTGTTCTCTTTTATTTTAGATTTTCTTTCTTTGCAGGAAATCCGCTATTGACGTTATTAAATAATGAGAAGTAATGTCGGAATATGTACATTTCTATTGACATAATTGTATTAGCCTAATAAATTGACGGTAAAGATGATCGTCATATTTTCTCCCTACTATACTGCGGAACATGTGACGTAATACACATTTTCTGACTACATATTTGGAATCAGCGATCTCAAATTATATACAATCAGTTAAAATATATAAGTCAGCAGAAAAAAAATCATATGTAGAGCAGAGTTATTCTATATGTTAGTAAATCTTTTTTTCCTTCGTATATAATGATCTCATCACTTATAATAATGTTCAATCATCTCGTTTCGGAGGGGCACTTACACCTGTGCGCCTTCCGCTAAATATGCCAATGTATGGAATAATTTTTAACTTGCACTTTTGAGTTTTCACGAGAGCAATGTTTTCGGTATTCGCACAGTGTTTAAGAATAACCGTTATTATTAACTGGCTAAAACACAAGAGCTCAAAGTATTTCATACACACAGCCATGTGCAAATGATTTAATTTTATTATATTTTTCCCTCTATCCATAAGGACTCAACTGAGAAAACGAATAAATTTCGTCCTTACGTAGTTCACTTATTAAGCTCAAAGATGTCCACTTTTATCACTTTTTAGCAAAGAAGTGTGATTATGAATTTTTTAAATAACTTAAATGTTAAATGAGTTCTTTCCGTTTGTAGTACAAATAAGAAACAAAATAAAATTGAATAAAAATGGAAACTATAAGTTTTTTATTTCGAAAATTATGTTTCGGAGTCAAGAGAAACGATTTGTTGAATCCACTATTTCTTCCATTTCCGCCTATGGAATTTCCTTATTCACGTTCAAGAATATTCTCACGTTTAGAAAAGGACAACACCTAAATAAGAATGAGGAATAAACGGAACTGTACCCTGTACATCAACAGAATATTGAAATATTAATAAACGTTTTTAAACCTTGCGCACATGTTCTTGAATTGTTTCCTTGTAAATGTACTGTAGTAATATTCGGAAATGATTTCACATTGCTTATGTTTTTGCAAGTATTCCTGGATCAATAACAGCTTAACCTATCAATCTTTAATATACAGGAATATATATGTACATGTGTGTGTGTGTGTATGTGTGTGTTTACATATATATGTATGTGTGTATGTATATATATATATACACACACACACAAACACACACACACACCCACACGCATTTATATATATATATACATACGCACACACACACATATACATATATACGAGGATCATCCAGAAAGAAAATAACTTTTTGGTGTAAAACACAAACGACAAAAAATATGTGCTATACATTTATGGTACGGAAATCTCATACCTTACTCTACATTTTCACATATTTTCCATATACATTTAAACGCTTATTATAGAATGTATTCAACCACCCAGTTTGTTTTGTCATGAAGGCCTTTGAAGCATCTAACAATAGCCCTAAGCATTTATTGTTGTTTCCCGTGGCAGAAAATCAATGAATAAGACACCTTTCCTGTCCCAAAAGATAGTTTGCAGAACCACAGATAAGGGTATATATATCCATATCTGTGCAGAACGTTTCGCATGCTGAGTGTTTGTTTGGCCTTTTTCTCGCATGGAAGCTGATCCGGTATGCCACTCAATTGACATGCGCTTGGTTTCGGGTGTTGAATAGGCGACCATGTCCCATCGCCTGTCGCAATCGAGAAATTTTCGGAAAGCACTTCGCCATGGTTGAGAAATTCAAAGATATTCTCACTACATGGTTGAATATATTGGCGGCAAACGAGTACAATTACTGTATCAACAAATGGTATGACGCTACAATAAGTGCTTGAATGGGTATGGCGAATATGTAGAAGAGAAGAGTAAGGTATGTAGTTTTGTACCATATTTTTTTGTGTTTTACACCAAGACGATCCTATCTTTCTAGATGGCCCTCGTATATATACACACACAAACGATATAAATACAGTGTGGCGTCCAATACAGTTTGTAAACATTTATTTTGTTTGTTTTATTATTTTCGGAAATTCACTTTAGATTTATTGATAACCAGATTAATAACAAAGCGAGAATTATTCATAATTTTCATAAGTATATTCAGAATATATGTAATTATGAGAACAAAAGGAATTGATCGAAATTAAACAAAAACTGTAGGAAGGCCTTCAATAGACTTGAATTTACCAAGTGCTTTTCACAAACATTATTCCTGCGCTCCTCATTTTTATTAAGCGCGAATATGGTACAAATAGTATACACAACTTTATGTAACTGAGAATTTCTATTCGTTTCATGAACTTCGCGGGAAGGTAATATGCAAAGATTTTTTCCTCCCGTCTCGCAAATCCATTTAGGAATACGTTATTAACATCATGTCAACATGTCTTTAGTTTTGATTAATTGCCCGTGACTTAAGCGATGAAAAGCCTCTTACGTTCGGGGTTCAAAGTTAAGTATTCCAGTTGCATGCAAATTGAGATGAGCCAGGAACTCTAAATACATTCAATCGTCCGTCAAATGATTAATCACCTCAATAAATTCAGGAGATCCTGCGTACTGTTTCATGTTTCCAAAACGAAGAAATAATGATTCTACATGATATAATTTTACTTACATACAGTGACCGAATTGGAAAAAAATAATGCCTGTCTTTTAATACAACTGTTTTTTGTTACTTCTTAAATAATACTATCTTTTATCACCATAAATTGCACTCCTTAATTTGTGCCATGTATGGGGCTACCCGATGGCACAGTGGTAGCGTCATCGCCTTGTAATAAAGGGGTCCCGGGTTCGATTCCCGATTGAGACACATATTAGTTCGGATTCCACTTTAATAAGGTGGCCGCGGTGGCTCAGTCGCAGTGGTGCTGCCAGCACTGGCACGCGGTGTATCGTCTCTACGTGCTGTCCGTGTCGAGCATTTACGTGCAAGCGAGTGAAATTCCGGTTAAGTCTACCTTCTGTGTTCTGAACCATGTCTGTACGGCGAGTGAATACTGTGAAATTGGTCTTCACGAATGTGCGACAAAAACCGACATCGATACAACTGCATCGGTGGATACAGCAGAATTTGTCACTAACAGAAGATCAAGTGCTTAGTATTGAAATCGATCAATATCGTAAGTGTGTGTTTATAAAGTTAATATCGCGAGTGTTAGGCGAGGAGATAATATTACGATCGGGAGGCACATTAGTATACACTGATGACAATGGGGAGCATGAGGTAAAACTGGAATGGGCGGATCAAAATAGTGTAATTGTGAATGTACATGTAGTTCCTATGGAACTTCCAATGGACGTTCTACAACAGACACTGGCAACATATGGTGATGTGAAATATGTTGACGATGAAAAGTACACAGATGAACATATATACCCTACGCGTACCGGTACAAAGCGAATTCGCATGACGCTTAAAAAACCAATTCCATCGTACATCAATATCAAAGGTGATCGATATTGGGTAACGTACTATGGTCAAAAGATTACGTGCAGGATATGTGAATCTACAGAACATCTCTCAAATTGTTGTGATAAGCGTAGAAAACCAGGAAGAAGGACAGCCTCAACATATGCGGAAGCCATCCACCGATCACCAATCAATATTGATGCAGCAGAACAACCACTGCCATACCAGCCTACAAGTTTTCAAGTACCCAAGACAACCCTGGACATAGAAATGAAAGAATCCCCAAAGAACCCAGATGTAAAAGAACCGGAAGGTGCCCCACAGACGCCACTGGATCCTCCGACGAACAAAGCTTCATCAGAGAGAGCAGCAAAGAAAACTTCCCATTTGTTAACAACAGAAGGTCACACTTCGTCATGGGTTGCAGAAGTTGAACGCGAGGAACTTTCGAGTAACTACCAGGTCACGACTGAAGCCTCGATTAACGATAAGATTGCCCCTCCCCTCCCCGCAAACAGCTGTGTATCGGAAGGTGAAAAGAGTCAGGTAGGTGATGAGCTGTCCCTGCCAGGCGCTTCCTCGCCCACAACGACCTTGAAAATAGCAGAAGAAAACGTGAGTGAACAACATGACCAACCTGACATTGCTCCCCCCATTCCCTCGTCACAATCGCAAGAAAAGGTATCCGGAGATGACTCCCAAACCGAAGAGGAATCCACAGATGATAAGCAAGTTATGGACAAAGGTCAACGAAATAGAAAAAAACGCACCAGTTCACGACTGAAAGCGGTAACAGAAGGTAAGAAAAAGAAATGTACAAGGATGTCTCTAAGCCAGCAGTCCGTCATACACAGCAGGAAGACCCAACAAAAGTGAAATGTTAATTAGATGTGGGTTCAGATCGCCTTTCCCTCCCCCTCCATTAGGTGGTAGTGTAAGGAGAAATGTTTATTTGTTTATGTTTTGAGATGAGAGTGATTTACGGGTGTAGTGCGCGACATAAATTTGTGTACTTTCTTAGTGTCTACAGTGTAAGGTTATATATTACATGTTAGAGAGTTCCAAGATGAATATCGATATAATAACAGGTAGAAAAAATGGTGAAAATTGTGTCATGCACATGAACTGAAAACAATTCGGACTGATACTTACTTTAGGGTAATTGAGCACCAAAAATGTACATCTACGTGGTATTCTTATATACAGTTTTTTATAATATCTTTTTGTGCATGAATTACAGCACGCGTCTTTGTACCCTTAATATCAATGGGATCCTGACGCCAGTAAAATGCAAAGTGCTTGCGGACTTTGTCCGAATACATTCGATTGACATTTTATATTTGCAAGAAGTATGTTTTGTAGATTTTAACTTCCTATATGGGTACGAGGCGATTGTAAATTTGGGGACAAGCCGGAGAGGGACGGCAATATTAATCAGAAGTGGGATAGAAATAAAAAATGTAAAGAAATTAGTTGATGGGAGGGGAATCAGCTTTCAAAGTCAACGTTATACTTTTGTTAATATCTACGCCCCCTCCGGCCAGCAAAACAGATGGAAAAGGGAACAATTTTACCAGACTGAGATAGTATACTTACTTCCAAATAATGATTCGTGTATAATCCTGGGTGGTGATTTTAATCAAGTGCTCCGATCATGTGATTGTGTAGGCAAGTTTCAAAATAGTTTAGCATTAACGACCTTAATCAGCGACTTACAGCTGAAGGACATCTGGACCGAAAAACGAAAGGACGTAGTGTTTACCTATTTCAATAACAAAGCAGGTTCGCGATTGGACAGATTCTATACACTTGGTCATAATATAAAATATGTGACGACAATAGATGCTTTGCCGGTACCTTTTTCAGATCATATAGCAATCAGAATGAGTATTAATCTACAAGAATCTAAATTAGTTTGGGGTCCGTCCTATTGGAAAATGAACTCTACCCTACTTCAACAGCCTAATGTTAATGATATGTTTGAAGAAAAATGGAAGTATTGGTGCCGGCAACAAAAACACTATACTGATTACAATACGTGGTGGGTAAAATATGTAAAACCTCGAATTAAATCCTACTTTCAATGGCTAGGGAAAGAGAGTGCACGTGACCGGAACTTAATGTTGAACTTCTATTACAAATGTTTACATGAGTTATGTAGGCGACCTGATGTCACCGAACATTATCCACAGATACAAAAGTACAAAGCACAAATCCTTACGTTGCAACGACATCACTTGGAGGGCATAAAGATAAGAACTACTCATGCGTCATCCTTGCAAGATGAACGAACCTCTTTATTTCACTATGTACACACACAGAAACAAAGGCGAGCTCTTTTGATAAACAAAATTGTCGATCCCGGCGGAAATACACATAGAAATCAACAAGGTATATCACAGGCGTTTTACAAGTATTATAATAATTTGTATACTGGTAAAGAAGTAGATCAATTGTCTGTACAACAATTGCTCACCTCGGTAAATAATTTTTTGACGGACGAAGACAGAACTTTGTTAGACAGTGACGTCACTGTCGATGAGGTGTATGAAGCACTGCGTACTTGTAATGTTAAGCGCACTCCTGGCAACGATGGCATAGGCTACCAATTTTATATACGTTTTTTTGATATTCTGAAACATGAATTGGTCAAGATAATACAAGATGCATTTCGAAACAAATGCGTGCTTCAAAATGAAGGTATAATTATACTGATTGCCAAAAAAACGCGACCGAGTGCAGTGACTGACTTTAGGCCCATTACTTTGTTAAACTGTGACTATAAGATTATGGCCAAAGTTTTGGCTAATAGACTGAAACCGATATTATCTTCCTTACTCAGTTCACGGCAAACATGTGTCAGTAAAACTCAAAATATATTTTCTACGGTGGCGGGTATACGTGATATAATGTATTATTATGAAATGCAACAAACCGCAGCTTGTATACTATCCTTTGATTTCACAAAAGCTTTTGATCTTGTAATTCACCAATATTTGTTTGAAGTACTTCGAGCCTATCGCTTCAGTGAAGCCTTTATATCTGTTTTGCAAAGCTTCTATAGAAAGGCAACCTCCCGTCTTCTTATCAATGGATTCGTGACTCCTGAAATACACGTGACGAGATCCATTCGCCAGGGGTGTCCCTTGAGTATGCTTCTCTTCGCTTTGACCTTGGACCCGCTACTTCGATATATTCAGTGCCGAGCTCCGCCGGCAGCGAGTGCTTTCCTTGAAACGCAAGTGTTTACCTTCGCAGACGATTTATCAGCTTGTGTAACAACAACGAACCAGCTCCAAAATATACTGAATGCAATGTGTTTGTATTGTTCTGCCAGCGGAGCGGAAGTTAACATGACAAAATCAAAGGCTTTACCTGTTGGCAACTGGAAGCAAGAAAATCCGGACATAGGGATAAAATATGTAAACGAACTCAAAATATTGGGCATTACTTTTCATACTAATGAATCCAGAATGCTGGATCTAAACTGGACGAAAATTGTAAGCGAAATCAGGTTACAGTGTTATCAAATGAGAGGACGACAACTCAATTTAATTCAGCGTGTTTGGTTCCTACACACTTTTATTTTTAGTAAATTAAATTATGTCGCTCAAGTGTTGCCAATCACACAGCAATATCTCCGACAAATAAAGTCTGCTGTGGGATGGTTCATGTGGTACGGACATTTTTTTCGGGTACCATTCCCGATCATGTGCCAAACACAAATGACAGGTGGTCTAGAATTATGGAATATTGAAAATAAATGTAAGTCCCTATTTTTAGCTAGAAATTATAAATTGTACTTAATTGAACGGTCGATTACATCAATGTGGTTGCGTATATTTACCGATACGTTTCCACCGCAAAATCCACCCAACTTGTCTCGACTAACAAAGAACCCTATGTATGTACGAATCTTTGTACAAGAATGGAGTTATGTGGAGTTTCCCATGGACTTGAAGGAGAATACTCTGTCAAAATATTTGTATGAACATTTTCAACGACAACTTATTTTGCAGCAGAGTCGAATAGAAAAAAAATTTCCTAATGTTATTTGGTCAAATGTATGGCAAAATCTCCACAAGCCTTTCCTTGACACGGACATACGAAGTTTGTGGTATACCCTGGTGCATGATCTAGTTCCAACAAATGTTCGACTAAATGAAATAAAAAGACTACCAACAAATGAGTGTAGACAATGTGGAGAGGTGGATACAAATGAACATCGCCTCACTACATGTAAAGGAATTTCAGAAATTTGGGCCTTTCTTCTTATGTGCCTTGCCAAAATATGTCGTATATCGCCACAATGCTTTCAAGCAAAAATTTGTATATTACCAGACTTCAAATATTTCCCTGGGAGGAAACAAAATGCCATTGTGTGGCTAATAGCACATACAGTATATTATATATATAGCAAAAAGTTTGAACCAAATATCACCCTATATACAATGTATCTTAAAAGATCTAGATGGAAACAATCAAATAAACAAAATGTCCGATTGTCACAAAATTTTGGTAAATATCTGGATGTAATGTAATTGTATGTATACATGTAGGAAAAGAAATCCATAAATGTAAACAGAATAGTGAAATAAAACTTAAAAAAAATAAAAAAAAAAAGTCGGTAACGCGTCTGACTACCATGCTAAAGGTCCCGGGTTCGATCCCCGGCCGGTTCAAATCCGGGAACTTTTCTAACGGTGGAAGCGGCCCGGCGCCTACCCAGCGTCGAATAACATGGGTTCCTGGGGGAAACCCTGGGGGGTAAAGGCGGTCAGGGGCGTGATGCTGATCACATCACCCCCACTCACGACCGGATCAAGAAAGTGTGGGGCGTTACCCCCACACCCCCTATACGCCTTCAGGGCGTGGTGCTATGCACAGGGGAACACTTTACTTTTCTTTACTTTTTCCACTTTAATAAACTGTAGGTTAGCCTTACTGTGTATGAGTGTATGAAGTGGACTTAAATTACCAAATTAATCAATCAATCAATTATCATCAGCTCCATTTTTATTTCTGACCCGCATCAATTGTAAACGTATTAGATATGAGACCCCTCACTACTGCAGAAGTTCCTAATACCACCAAAATCAGCCAGAAATTTCACATGTATGAGCACCTTATGTCATATGGTAAATATATATCAGGCTGTCCTTTCTTACCAATATTATATACAATTCTAAACAAGTTACAGGTTGATTTTAAAATCTTTTTGATTGAGCATGCAAATTGATTCCTGTATTTGGTCACCAGAATTTTTAAGAACATTCTCGGCGCTATTTTTTACTTTCTTCTGACGAATGATCGACAACGAGCGCTCGGCCGTGGACGGAGGGGTGGGGGAATAGTGCAGAGTGCTGTAAGATACGTACAACTCATACGTGCAAGAGAGAGAGAGAGAGAGAGAGAGAGAGAGAGAGAGAGAGAGGGAGAGAGAGAGAGAGAGATGAGCGAGTACATTGTTGGCAATTGCATAGCTACTTGTGCGATCAGCTCCAATAAATAAATATCAATTTTAAACATTTACTGCCAATAAGATTTTCGCATCTTAATTTACTACCGGTATGCCATACTGGCTCAAACCGGCCCAATTCGATCACTGCACACATGCAGAAATAAGTGTATATACATATTGGGCAAAGCTAGACCTCTTTAACATATGTAACGTTTGGTTTCAACTTTGTATGTAAGTGAAACAAAAAAAATGAAGAAGTGTTTCAACAAGTACAGAGTGGTCTGAAAAAGAGTGGCCCTTTTTATCAACACTACGATCCTTATGGTTGACTGCTTGACATGGACATATACCTGCTTCATTAAGAGTTCGGAAGATCAGTATGTAGATCGTCATTTTAGATGCACAGCCGAATTCTGTGTCACATTTCTTGTTGTACTGACCTCATCTTAAATAACCGGTATCACACAGCACAAAGGTTAAATTAGTAGCAGTGAAAGATTCCTTTACGTACGTGACCTCGTATTAATATCCAAAAACATCTGCCAGAACATGGCGCAGAAAATGGCTACGAAAATGATAGTCTCCGTACCGTTGTTCTGGACTCTTAAACCATCATGTTATGTGTCCATTTCAAGCATTCAACCAAAACCATCGTAATATTGAAAATAAAGGAGACGTACGCCCACGTTGTGACCACTCTGTATAAAAAAATAAATTAATGGATATATTTAGGTATTTTTTTTAAAAAAAATCCTGAAAATTAGGAATAATTTCATTCTATGTCAGCATATCAATAATGAAAATATAAAAATAAGATGATATAGTGATCATATGCATAGGGTATATAAAAATAAAAATAAATACAGTAAAACTGGTTTTATTAACTCTTCAGCTGGTTGATGCACGTCGATCTTTAAGTATGTTTTGAGGGATGGTAGCGTGGAGGACCATATATTGAATTGTAGAGAATAAGTAGGCTATGAAGAAGTCACCATTGTTCTACAAATGGGCAAATCTTGAGTTTTTTTCTGAGAAGAAAGTTGTATCATTTGCTGCTGGTACGTGAGACCCAGATATGTAAAAGTGGCAACTAATGATTTTGTAATGAAATCTCAGAACTGAATCTCGACGGCGAAGATTGAGTGCTTGAAGATTTGGTAGAATTTCATTTTTGGAAAGATCTCCAAGGACAAGAATCTATGTCTATCTATTCTGATGAAGAAATTAAGTGCCTTGTGAATAAATTATCTTTAACTATCGGTCAGCTCAATTCTGAAACGGTTTCCAAGCTTTCAAGAGCCAACTTCAGTCTCATCTTTCCGGTGGAAGACTCTCAAGTCGCCTTGTAATCAAGGGGACTAAGTTTCGATACCAGTTGTAGGCACATAGTTGTTCGTATCCAAATTTAAACTGTAGGTCGAGTCCCGATAAGCCTATATTTGCATAAAAAGGACTTTTAGAAAGATAATATAACCGTGTTGTCTGTCACCTTTGGTGTCAAAGTCACATATCTCCATGCATTTTACGAAGCTCTCTTTCGGTACTCGTCCAGAATCATAAGAAGAATTGAGAGATACCTCATAAAGTATATCAGGAGTTTTGTATGTTAATCAAGCGGAAACAGAATTGGTTTCCAATAAACAGTTATCGAGTTTGTACATACCACTGAACGTATTTGGAATGTTCATTAAAAACTTTGTGAATAATTCCTTTTTATTTTTATTTGTATTTGGTGGTGTTTCTATGATGACCAAGACCGTGCAGCCTGCTCTACATACAATCTTTCTTACATAACAAAATTTTAAAAGAAAAATATGTAATCGGGTAGAGGCTGTTACACAAAAGTAATATACATTTTAAAATCAATATAAATAATAATAACAAAAATGTCGATACATTATTTTCAGGAATGATTCTGTGACGTACGAAATCCAATGTACACTCCCACACACACTACTGGCGTAACATATTATCTTTTGATTAACAGATTTTGATAACGGATTAAAGATGTTTACCAACATTCAAGTGGATAGATATTGTGTCCATGGCCAGCCTAGCCTAATGAATCAAGTGTTATTGTCTAGTAGAAAATGTTTTGCCTGCGTTCCAAAAACACATTTCGAAACTTCATTGTTTTGCACAAGTTTTCGTGAATATTATTTTACTGTCAGTCGTGCTATAAGTTATCGAATAATATTTGATGGTTGACTCTTATCTTCCTATCTAAAAACCCAGATCCTCTATACTGCGCTGTGGCTATTACCTAAGAGCTTAGTTTGCAGTGAAGGAAAATACGTCAGGGTAATTGCATTGGAATTCTGTCTCGCTCCTCCAACTTGCTCCCGAAAGCGCCAGAATAGTTGTTGGACGTCGTTCTCCACGCCTCCATTTCAAACCACAAAACTCCATCGAGATGTTGTCTGGGAACGTAACTGGAGGGAATTATCTGAATTCCAGTATCACGTTCCATTCCATCCATGTGGAATAGTGACGCACCCCTCTATCCAGTTAGCTCTCTTAGTGGCCACCTATAATAAGAAAAAAGTAAGTAGCTAAGGTTTTTTTTTAGCTCAAATATCCACTTTGTCTATTTTTTGTAGAGGTATAACAAATGTGACTGCCACCCAAGGTAGGTAGATTTAAATCGCGACTTACATCTATATTTTAAAAAAGGTAATTTTTAAAAAAATCACTGGTTAAATGACTTTAAATAAATAATTTCTTAGAATAATGTTCATAATGATTTTGTAGTATCAGAATAACTTTCGGTGAAAGTAAATTAAATTAATCTCGTAATCATTTAATAGTGTTTATTAGGTTGTAAGAAAGGAAAAGAATTTGGAAAAAATATAAGTCCTGATGGTGTGCAGCTTAAACATACGAAAGGAAATGTAACATGTAACAATGAAATTTCTGTTGATTTAAAATTCAATAATTTTTATAGAAAAAATAGCAAGCATTTTGTGCAGAAAAATACTAATCATTTTAAACCGTAATGTATTGTCATTATCATTAAGGTGTAAATAAACATGGCAGCTGTTATTTTGCAAATTATCATTAAAACCTACCAAAATTCAGCTTATGATACAAGCAATTTTAAGGGTGTCATCTTAAAATAATAAATGAAATCGATTAAAATAAAAAAATGATCAAAAATGATTTCCCAAATCAACATCATGATATCATCCACACTGCTGCCACCCCTAGAAAATACCCCTCTGTCTTTACCCATCATTTTTGTGGCACCCTCACTGGCGGAGATGACTGATGATTTTGCGGTGTCAGATCAATTCATTCTCATTTCAAGCTCTGATTCCCTTACAAGAAAAGCATGACATAAACGTTCCAGAATTTCCTCCTGGCATTTTAGACATTTCTTTCAACCAGCCGTGACGGAGTGGTTAACACACAGCGCTAGGATGCCATGGGCCTTGAGATCGAGTACAGGCTTCCGCGTGGATGTTCTTCATAATCTTCAACATACCATCACTCATCATCTACTCGATTAGACGAAATGGGCTGAAAGGCGAAGAACAGTAAATACAAATCAATGAGTTAATTTCAACCGTTCCTTGTAGTGGCTTCTTCTGATAACATTAACTCGCCACTACTATAGATTTTTGTAGAAACTTTCGACGAAACTATTCTGTGTACCCCTTGGGTACACGTCGCTTCTTGCACTTAATGGTTCGAATGCTCAACTAAAATCATGACATTTCCCCATTTGTCACCAAGTAAATGTCATTCAAGAAGTTGGCTGTTGGCCCTACGTTCTGAGATGTGACGTGTTGTTACGTTGTAGGCCTTTGGCTTTTAAGGTTTAAGGATTTGCATTTTGAAACTCTGCGTTCAAAACATCATTTACGTGGTATAGGGTAGGGGAACTAAATTAGGACCATCATTTATATTTCTTCACACAACTCCGCACCAACAAAATTGATGACTTTTGTGTACTGTCCTTCATGTTGAAAGCCTGAAAGTCTAAAAATTACACACCAATGAGTGCTATAGTCTTACACAATTATAAATGTCTTTTTACACGGCGACATAGGCTTCAAATTGAAACTCATTTTACAATACGTCATACGGAAGTAAAATTTTTATTACATCGTGAGAGAAGACAAGGTGTAGGGAAGGTGTCCCGGGTTAGACACCTGGTAGAGGTACATGGCGGGTGGGATCCCACTTTGAACTGTAGTTCAAGTCCCGATTAGTCTTACTGTGCATAAAGTGGACTTAGAGCACCAACTCAATCAATCAAAGCAGGGAAGGAAATATAAAAATCTAATGTAATGGTGTAATGTAATGAAATCACATTGCACCAACTACAGGCAAACATCACAGATGTACAGTCACCGACAATTAAATTGGGACACCTATATCCTGAAATACCCGCTTCCCTGCAAGGCTTTATGGTTGTAGCCAAACTTTACAGTGATTCCGAGGTTTTAATATCAAATTTTCAACGGCAACTTCTACCAACTGCACGGAATATGTGTATGTTATTGACGGTGAGTGTACATCTTCATCTGCACCAGCACAGTCCTCATGGACTCACAAGTTACAATTATGCACTTCATTCACAATTCACGTTCTGTGAAAAATTCTCACAAAAGTACAATTATCCCATCACTATTTGACTCATCTCCAGAGCAGTGGGCCTCATAAATTAATGCTGCTTTTTCGAGATTCCTGGCAATAAAAAAATGTCCCACCACGTCATCTACTTGGAAAATTCCGAGGTCCCTTCTGTGTCTTTGAAGGTGCCACATCATTCTTTTAAAGTGACGAGGGGATGACAGTAACATGCGAAGGTTTCCGGTCCCCGTTCGTGACTCACTTTCGTATTTGAGGCACTCTGAAGGACTTAAGTGATACGATGGGTTGAGGTTACGATGCAGACACTGAGGTCGAGATCCTGGAATACTATATTGAAACTCTGGGACACAAAATACAACGGGCGATGATTGATTTGGTCGGCTGACAGAGCGCGACACTGACAACCCTCAAGATTTCCTCACGTAGTTCTCTCATCCTCTCCTGTCTCATCTGCAACAATAAACCATACATGTGTCAACTGGATAACTAATGTATTCGTTTCTTATTTGTTAATAGTGTTCAAGAACAACTTTATTTATTGCTTTGTTAATACATTTAAAAATAGTGAGCCCATAAGGGGTATCCCAAATCACGCTTATTTTAAGCGGACTTTGGGCAATAGCCAACACCTTCTTCCACACAGCGATTCTGCGAAGTAAGCAAGAAGCCTATTTTTAACCATTAACTGTGTTGCTGGGGTATATAGACACCCCATCGCTTCTATTAAGTAATGTATAGTTTCTTTTTGTTGACAGCCGTTGCTGTCCTCCACAGTAATTTCATTTTTCAGTGTGATTGGTTCTTTTTGAATTTGAAATATTTGTATATTTCTTAACTTCACGCAAGCAACCTAACCACACAAACTGAGCGTTGCAAGTGTTTGATAGGCCTATATTTTGGCTTGGGCTACGCGGAAAAATCTTGAAACACTAAGGGTACCGTGAAACGAAAATATTTCGGAACCTCTGGATTACACAGTTGTATCGTAATATGTTGGATGAACCTAGGAAATAATTTATGTTTCTCTATTACCTTAAACTGACAAGGTTATAAAAAATAATATTGTATGGATTATAACTATCGAATTCGATACCTTAATAATTTTAAAAATATTAAAAGTGTGATGGCACTTTCTTCATGGCTTGCAAGTCATAATTAGTTTTCGCTTATCATGCAAAAGATTTTGTGATTTTTTTAAGAGTTAAATTCTTATTATACTGAACTGTTTCAAATTTTAGAAAAGTTTTCGTTACAACACGATACATTCCGTAGCTTAGATAAGAGATCAGATCATCCGTAGACAAACTATTTACATCTTTTAGTTTACACATTTATAAAAGAGGACGGAAACTTTTCACTGTACAACAATACTGTTACGAATATACAGGGTGTCCGCATTGAAACTAACAGTTTTTTAATAGTAGTCTAACTACATTTCAACAAACCGAGCTTTTGTTAACGAACATTGCAATAGCATTAGTACATCTGTGAGTACGGCTGAGCAAATATCCATACATGTACAACTACCGACGTTGTCGTTAGTGTCACTCAAACAAAAATGGGGTCGGTATAGGAAATAGCAGGCATAGCCCAAAGAAGTCAATACTGGAGGCGAACATGCATTATGAATTCCAAGGTCGACTGTTCACAAAGTCGTGCATAAAATGTTACGTTTGTTCGTATGGATGGTGCAGTTGTTGCATGAAACTAAGCCAGAGGACAAGCCCAAAATACATTCATTTGCCACGAAATTCTGCAAAACATTGATCTTACACCTTTGGACTTATTTATTTGGGGCTACATCAAAGACATGGTGTATTCTGGACAAAGGTTGTATGATCTATAAGAACTGCAGGACCGTATTCGGAATACCCTTACTCTGTAACCCTCCGATGATGCTACAGAACACGTGGGCAACAAACGGAGCTCACGTGGAGCTATACTGAACTGTAACTGCTTCGAATAAAACTTGATGAGTTTGCCTTCAATATGTAAGGTTTGGTTTCTAGCTACTCCCTACCATATTAAAGTAACACACTTTAAAAACTGTTAGTCCCACTCCGGTCACCCTGTAATTAAACCTGGCATAAAACCCTATCGGCAAGCCCTATATATATATAATTATGTAACAAACCCGTGTCGTCACAAGTTGCACGAGTCGAACCTCTATTTTTATGACCTTTCTTATAAACTAATGTAATAAGAATTGTATCAATTTAAAAAAGAGTTACGTACACCTCTAATGTTGTAAACGTTCTTAATATTTAATGTATGAATATACTTTTACTAGTTTATATTTCCACCACTTGCTTACACTAGCGTCGCCAACCATATATAAAGGCGAGAGATTGGCTAGCAGATGAGAATGACTCCGTCCTCGGAACGAGAGATGTTCACTCCTCCTAACAGGAGAGAGAAAGAGCAGTAGGACTCCGCCTGCGGGCGAGAGAAGCTGAGCTCCGTCTTCGAACGAGAGAAAGAGGTTGGACTCTGCCAATTAGGAAGAAAATCCACTCCACCTTTCGGGTGAGAGATAACCTCACCCCATCTTCGGATGAGAGGCGTGAACTTGGCCACGGTTGGGAACACACTCCACCTTCGGGTGAGAGAAGTAACTACTCAGTTTTCAGTTCCCACTCCACCTTAAAGTGAGAAGATATTTTTACAAAATCCGTCACTTGGATGTTAGAATTAAATGGTGATACCCGTCTCACCGATGTAAGGAAAAACCACATTCTGCTGTCTACCTCGAAATCTCCCTTTTTCGGTAAATTTAATCAGTACCTTTGAGATTGCCATGTAACAGTAATAAATGGTAATATATATATATTTATATATATTTGAATATGTAAGTGTTTCGAGTTGTTACAGTAATTACTTCCGTACTGGTATATGTGGAGCCATTGTTTTACCTCTACTATAATGGATTTAATTTATTTCTGTTTTAACTTTGTTATTGAATACACTTCTTATGTTAAAGTTATTCTGGAGTTCTCAATGTACCACTCTGGCCAAACCTTCGGTAGCCTAACTAAGTGCCACTATCACCCAAAGCCTGAGTGTATTGGAATCTCATGCCCCGGCTGTCACAAATGTTAGCATTATGGGTAGAACTTGAAACAAGGCCTGTCTGAATGTGTGTTGTGTACAAAATGATATTCAAAATGACCCAGAGAGACTCCCCTAAGAAAGTAAGGGAGCATGACAGGGACATTGCAGTCATTTGGCGTCCGTAACGTCCGACGGCCATGTTTGTTTCAATTATTTATTTTGTTTGTGAGCATTAACTGGCAAAATGAAATATCAAAGAGCCACTTTATGTAGAGATTGAATCGTAACTTCCTACCACCAGTGGACCAACAAGTAAGATATAAATAAAACATTATTAACTAGCTTGTGAAGGAACTACTATTAGAAAAAATGTAAAAGTCTCGAATTCATTATTATATCTTTATTATTATATGGGATATGGGGATGAATTTCTGGCATAGGGCTTCCGCAATATCTTTACCTGTTGCTGTTTAATGCAAAGCGGTGTTCGTTGTGATATTATTCCTAACGGTGTTAGTTTTGATCTTGTATACACATCGTACTGTGCGGGTCTGTGGTGTATGACAGCCATAATATTGTCGGATTAATCCATCCAGTTTAATGATACGATTTGATTTACGTTGCTATATTACACCAATATACTGGGTGTTCCATTTACAATGCAACCCGGAGTTGGCGATAGTACAACTTTTGAACCGGAATGGTACACATATAATCCTTATACCAAATTTAATCCTTGTTCATGCATATATTTTTAAACCGGGGAACAATGATTTGATTTCATTACCCTCCTCTCAGTGTTACCAGATGTAACGATTAGTTTAAATGTAATTTTTTACAAAGCATAAAAATGGTACATACCACACATGTACAGACATTTCGTCGGTATGTTTCAGTTTCGATAGGTGGATTAGCTCGGAATCTATGGCAGTGAAAAAGGAAATGTTCATTTCTACCTGATAGCCAATCGGATGAGACGTCTTTAAGGGTGAACTAGGAAAATCGTTGTTCTTGGAAATTAAAACTGTGCATTGGCAACACTGCTAGTGTTTCAGTGTCACAAAAGGTGTGCTTTGAAACTTTATACATCATGAAATTACTGAAAACAATAAAAACGAAAGTTGGAAATTTTCATGAAAGTAGTGTTACTTACAAGAAGACTTAGGTGTTCAGGCCACGTGGCACGAATGGGAGAGGAAAGAGGAGTTTAAAGGATTCTTGTTGGGAAAGCTGATGGTAAGAGACCTGTAGGAAGGCCAAGATAAAGATTGAGGGACAACGTTAAGATGGCCCTAAAGGAAATCGGTAGGGATGGAAAAGAGTATATAGATCTTGCTCAAGATAGTGACAGATGGATGGCCTGTGTTGCTACAGCCATGAACCTTCGGGTTCAAGAAGGCTAGAGAGTTACTTATTTAGTTAGTGTTACTTACATGCGATGCATCAGGAATGCCTCTGTTTCCTTCCAAGCGGGGAAAATGTAATCTCATTTTACGGTTGCTAGGTGCATGTAAGTAACACTATCTTCATAAAAATTTCCAAGGTTCTTTTTTATTGTTTTCAGTAATTGCATGATGTATACAGTTTCGATGCACACCTTTTGTGACACTGAAATACTAGCAGTGTTGCCAATGAATAGTTTTAATATCTAAAAACAACGATTTTTCAAGTTCCCCCTTAAAGACGCCTCATCAGATTGGCTATCGGTAGAAATGAACATTACTTTTACACTGGCATAGATGCCTAGCTAATTCACCTATCCAAATTGAAAATTACCGACTGTATGTCCGTACGTGTGTGTTATGTGCCATTTTTCATGCTTTGTAAAAATTTCATTTACATTTCCCGTTACATCTGGCAACTCTGCGTGGACGCTAATGAAATCCAATCATTGCTTCCTGGTTTAAAAATGTATGCATGAACAAGGCATCAATTTGGTGAAAGGATTATATATGTACCACTTCCGGTTCAAAAGTTGTACTATCCACAAATCCGGGTTGCGTTGTAAATGGAACACCCTGTATAGGGGTTTATTTTACAATAAAAACAAATCAGAAATATTTTCAAGTTTATGTTTGCACATCTTTACAAACATAAATGTAATTAATCAGAAGTGCGATGTGTGTTAACACTGCTGTAGTGTTCAAATTTTGCTTACGTTTGTATTGTTCGGGTCAATATGACCCGAGTGACATATTTCCTAGTTCTTTAAATAAATATGGTAACATATGCTTTTCATTGTTTTTATTTTTAATTTTTTTAATTTTTGTAACATTTTTTTTTGGTAATTTTATTATTAATAATAATACATTTATATATACATTAAAAGTTCATATAACGACTTCGGGTCATATTGATCCAAACACACTTTTAAGGGTTGTAACGATAATAATAATAACAAACTATTTATATTTTCTTTTGAATAACCAAGCAAATCACTATAAACATAAAGTCACGGGAGTACAGTTTCGTGCAAAAAGTAATACAATAATTATAGACACAAAAAATATAATTTCGCCTCAATATGATCCGAACACAACAACAGGGTTAAATACATCAGTTATACAACTAAGAACTAATAATCATAAAAATAAAGTTTGTTACAAAAATCAAAGGCGCAACCGATCTCATATAAGGAAGTCCATAGTTACCCAAGAGTTGCAAACTGTTAGATCTTACACTCATGCTTCCCATTTATATTTTAAGATGATTCAACATTGATTTACAACACTTGCGAACTGCTAATTATGCACATTTGTAAATTAATGTACAAAGAAGCATCAGTTAACCCTAAACTGACTAATAGTAAAATCTAACATTAAAAGCAGACTTGCAGAAGTGAAAGTGCTGGCACCTTTTCTTAAGAGTAACACTTAAATTGAAATCTGAAAGCTCTCTTTGAATTATTATTGGAAAATGGTGAAATTCAGTTGCGGAGATTGAGTTCCAAAACTGGGGGACAAGGACAGTTTACTTTCCCTTGGTAGATAAGGTTTTGCATAGTGAGGGAGCAAAGGTTGCAACAGATGGGGTGGCAACCGCCCTTCTGCACTCCCTAATCGCCGCCACTGGTGAAATAATCGTAATCTCGAAATCTATCGAAAAAATTCGTAATCTCGTTTTTGTATAGGTTTACTTAACTTTCGGAAAATAAATAATATTTTTAATTCGTCTTACTTTTTATAGCACATTTTAGTTAATAATGCTTGTTTTCTCCTCCTTACTGATACAATCATTGTATCTGTTTCACAAAGTTAAATTAGCACTTTCTGAGCAATCGGAGAAACTTGTTCATCAAAGCGGGAGATTTATGATCCTCTCAACACAGTAGAACATTGTTTCTACTTCTACCATTGCCACCTGACAACTTGAATGACATAATACATCTCTCAATCTTCTTCATTCAGAGAAGCCCAATGTAGCCTGTACTCCCTGATTCTCACTAATGAGTTCTATCATTAGTTTTCCAGTAGCAGATGAGATGTGCGCTGTTGATAATGAGCTGCATCGTTAGTGCTTGGAAAACACGAATGCAGCCTCGTGTCTCGCTACGGAATTGTTTCCTCGTGTTTTGCTAAGGTGGAAAGAAATCTTAACACTCAAGGACGCTGTCAGTTCCATTAACATTCTTCGGGTATAATAATGTCGATACCTGTATTAGGCATAACACATGTTTTGCAGTCATATAAGGATTCCAATAGAGAAGAACTAAGCGTGTGTGTTATCATCTGCACATTGCAGATGTTGGATGTAAGGCACAACACATACTCGATATTAGCCATTTCTGGAGGTGATGTGCAGTTGCCCTCGGGTACCAGTTGGGTGGACCCCAAAGCCATTCCATGCAGGGACAGTGCTACAAATATTCCACCTCTGCCGAAATCAACAATCTCGGGAATCGTACCAGGTTCACCTGCATGGCAGTCCCACGTCGTACCAGACGCAAACTGAGACGGTGAAAAGTAGACGACAGTAGAAGCAAAAAATGCTCAGTGAACGTGGGTGTAGCAAACGAACACTCTTGTGAGATAATTGCTAATGCTTGGTTACCATCCGCCACTGACTTTATTGTTTGTACACCTTTTACGCTTGTCTCCTCGCTCACTCCGAGGTTTCTTTGTATATAACAGAAAACTGCCAACCATGTAACATATGACAAGTGCAATAGTCCTAGCTAATAAAAGCAACAGTAATGTCTAGCGAGGTCAATCCTTCAATTTTGTTATTTGTTACCAAATGGGACTATGTTATTTTCCACATGAGAAGCATACGATGTATACAAGCAATGAAGTCAGTGGCGGAATGTGACCATACATTCACAATTGAAGACCCCGGTGCAAGCTCCAGACAGCTCCACTTTTTGGTCAATTTCAGTAGTTGTATTTACGATATTATAAACCCGATAAAGGAAGAGCTCCCTCCAAGCAGAATTGTCTACACTTAAACCTAGCTCAACATGCCCATATGGGCTTTTTGCTCTAGTGTGGAACCCCCTCTAATCTAAGAATTTTGTAAAAAAGCCCTCATGGATTCCATGAGAAAGGAAGAGCCCCTCAGATTGATGTGCTTATACTTACAAAAAGGCACTTCTGTGAGATTGTTGTCCATAATCCTGTCAAAATTGATATTTTTTTTGGCCACACTTAAAACTAGGCCAAGACACACACACATACACACATACACACCCATATTTACTTCCAATTTAAGTTTAATTGGACCCCAGCTACTCTCACAACATTGACTGATGCAATACTCGGGAATTTTTGTAACTAGTGGCGCTAGGGAGAACATATGAAACAAAAATCAATACCAGCGCCACTAGTTACAAAAATTCCCGAGTATTGCATCAGTCAATGTTATGAGAGTGGCAGGGGAGAACAGATGTGTTGTTAACAGTGCTCCTCATACTTACAGACCTGTTTGGTTTAAATATTCATATTGAACAATATAAAATCTGATATTTGTTGTAATCTATTCTTATTTAGGGTCAGGCTTATATTTGCCCCAGCTTGTTATACAAAATTAATGCATAACAAGGTTATTGCTATTCAAGATATGCATGTTCGTGCAGGCATTTGCGGAAGGTTAGTGTGAATCAATATTTTTTTTTTTTTTCTACTTGTGGGCTATTGGCCTTACAACCTGTCATAATAGACATAAAAATTTGATTTAAAAACCCAGGAAATTTTATATAAATACCAAAGCAAGAAATATTAACACACATACATACATACACACATACACACACACACAAAGCACAGTGCTGAAGCCAACTGATCCAGTATAAAGTTTTGAATTGAAACCCGGGAAATTGTATATAATAAACAACGGCAAAAATGCCAAATCAAAAACATTGTAATCAGTGCAATAAAAATATATTTAGCTCTAATTGGGCCAGACACCAAAAGATTTGTAACCCAGACAAACGCAGAACTCCCACGAAAATTTGCCCCAAATGCAATAGAAAATATAGCATGGAATATTTCACATATAAACATAAAAATACTTGTTCTGTACAGTCATCAACATTGCCCTCACAACCATCTACATCTGGTCTCAAAAGAAAGCATGAAGCACCTCTTAATGCCAGAGCGGCAAAGCAGCCACGCTATGAACCTATCCATAGCAGTTTTAATGGCCAACTTAGGGATTATCGGTTTGTATCAGAGCCAAGATGTGGCATTGAGAATTTCTTGAACAGTGTAAAACCTGATGTACGGGCAATTCTAAATGCACAAAATGGCTCTTATAAGCTCTCTCTCAAATTGTTTGTACAATATAAAAAGCCAAACGGCACAAAATTTACACAGCCCCACATGACAGAAACTGTACCAGTATATTCAAATGCAAATTCAGACACAATAATAAGCAGGTTGATAGATCAATTGAATATTAAACACTCTGAATTTGAGGCAAAAGAGTCTGGATGGAGCCTATGCGGCTTTTCGCACAAGTTATATGTTAATATTTCTGAATTCAGCCCATTACAAGGTTCCACATATTTGCCATTACCTATCAATATTAAAAACAGAAGAGCCGTGGTTAATATAGAAAATAATGATAATAAATGCTTTTTGTGGTGTATTTTAGCTGCTTTGTATCCAGTTTCAAGGCATCCTGAGCGAATAAGTTATTACAAACAACATGAACATGATTTTGACGATGCAATGGAGGGTTTAGAATATCCAATGTCTCTTCAGAATATTGATAAATTTGAAAAAAGGGCCAGGCATATCAATGGCAAACAATTATCTATTAATGTATTTACTTGTTCCACTGGCAATTGCTTGATAGATCCTCTCAGAATCAGTACAATTGATGATGAATCTGCTGTTCCGATTGATTTGCTCTTAATTGAAGGGGATGGCATACAGCATTACACTCTGATACACAGTCTTGAAGCTTTAGTGAGAACACAACTAGACAAATCTAATAGAATATTTAAGTTGTGCAGAAGATGTTTAACTGTATTTGATGGTCAAAAAATGGTGAAGAGGGTTCCTGAAGAGAATACAGAAATTGCAAAAAATAAGTTAATTGAGCATCTGAAATATTGTAGCAACCATAAACCTGTTCATATGGTGATGCCCAATCCAAGTGAAAATTGCAAATTTAAAAAATTTGAGGCCTTGTTGGAACACCCATCATATATTGTCTGTGATTTTGAATCGAACCTCAAACCTCTTGCATTCTGCAATCCAGATCCTGAAGAATCTTCTATTACACCATACCAGCTACATGAACCTTCCAGTTTTTGTTATGTGGTTGTACAGGATGGTGTTGTTAGTAAAGAATATTCATACATGGGGCCAGATGCCATCAAAATATTTGCACATAGAATAGAAAATGAGTGCCGTGACATAGCATCTAACATCTTATTAAAATCAAAGCCCATGTTGCCTTTAACAGAGAAACAGATTGAGGATTTCAACAATGCAGAAAAATGCCCGGTATGTGATTCTGAATTTTCAGATACAAATATCAAGGTTCATCACCATTCTCATACAGATGGTAAATTCTTAATGGCCCTGTGTAATAGCTGTAATATTAAGATCAAGAGACCAAGATTTGTCCCCATATTTTGCCATGGAGCATCCAATTATGATTTCCATCATCTAATCAGGTACGAGGGGTTTGAGAAGCAGAATTTAAATATTTTAGCTGAAAATGATGAGAAATATATATCAATTAGCAAAACAATTAAAGTTAATGGTGTTCTTATTCACATGAGATTTCTTGATTCTTACAGATTTTTACCTGATAGCCTGGATACACTGGCCTCTCAATTATCTCATGATCAATTCAAAATCACACGTGCCACGTTTCCAAATCAGGATTTGAAATTAATTAGGCGGAAGGGTGTATATCCATATGATTATGTTACAGATTTTTCTAAATTTGATGAGTGTTCCCTGCCACCAAAAGAAGAGTTTTACAGCAAAATCAGAGGTTCTGAAATCACTGATAAAGATTATCACCATGCCCAGTTGACGTGGAACAATTTAAAATGCCGGACATTTCGTGATTATCACATGGCATATTTGAAACTTGACGTGACCATCTCAGCTGATATAATACAGGCATTCAGAAAATCTTGCATGCAAAATTATGGACTGGACCCAGTGTATTTTTTCAGTGCCCCGGGCCTAGCATGGTCTGCAATGTTTTTAAACACCAAAAAGCAATTGGATCTGATCCATGATCAAGATATGTATCTGTTTATGGAGCAAGGTATAAGAGGAGGGATGGTGCAATGTTCTCAGAGATATGCCAGAGCAAATAATATATATATGCGTGATGATTATGATCCAGCACGGCCATCAAATTATATACTGTATGTGGATGCCAATAGCCTCTATGGTCATGCAATGATGCAAAAACTGCCATATGCAGGGCTTGAATGGGTTGAAGATTTCAATATTGAAGATCTTCAGGGTTTTGATGACAGAGACTGTGGCCTCTTCTTAGAGGTTGATCTGATATTTCCTGATGATTTGCACAATAAATTTTCTGATCTGCCCCCAATTCCCGAGGTTCAGTGCTCACCTGGCTCTAAACAGAAGAAGCTCATGATGACACTGGAGTCAAAACAGGGTTGTGTCACATATTACAAAAACCTCCAGTTCCTGATGAAACATGGTGTTCAAGTGACCAAACTTGGCAAAGTCTTAAGGTTCAGGCACTCAAAATGGTTGAAACCATATATTGATACAAACACAGAGCTTCGAAAATCCGCAAAGAGCAAATTTGACAAGGGTTTGTTTAAACTGATGGTAAATTCTGTATACGGCAAAACAATTGAAAATGTCAGAAAACATACCAATGTTAAAATAATTACTGACCCCAGCCTGAGCAAAAAATTGGTTGCAAAGCCCAACTTCAATTACAGAAGAATTTATGATGAGCATATGGCACTTTTCAACATGAAAAAAACAAAGAATAAGTTTGATAAACCTATTTATGTAGGGGCTGCAATATTGGAATTGTCCAAATTACATATGTCACAATTGTATTATGATGTGTTGAAACCTTTTTATGGTGATAGAGTAAAACTGATGTACATGGACACGGATAGTTTTATTCTTGATATTCAAACAGAAGATGTTTATAAAGATATGACCCAGCCTGAATTGTTTCAATACTTTGATACCAGTGAATTGCCAAGCCATCTGAATATTCAACCCCACAACAAAAAGGTGCCCGGCAAGTTAAAAGATGAGACACTTGGTGATGTTATTGTGGAATTTGCTGGGTTAAGTGCCAAGATGTACAGTTTTAAAACATGTAATGCTGTTGTCAAAAAAGCCAAGGGCATTGGCAAAGTAGCTGTGGAAAAAGAGCTTGAATTTGAAGATTATAAAAATTGCCTCAAATCCCAGAGTTTAATAAGAACATCAGAATGCAGAATTCAGAGTGAGGATCACTTGTTGACTACAAATGTTGTAAGAAAAGTGGCTCTGGACCCACATGATGATAAGAGATGCATTTTATCATGTGGCATACATACTCTACCATGGGGGCATTGTGATTTGAAAAATGGCAATCAATGCCCATTTCCAGAGCATGATTTGAAATAAATAAACATGCCTATGAACTTATTTGGGTTCAAAAAACGGGCTATTATGGAGCTGCCACCACCACAACCCTTTTCTGATATGCTGTCTAAACTAAGTGGCTTGTTAATTATTCATCTGAACAGCATACTTACAGATGTTGATGATGAAACAGGCAAAATATTGTACATATTTAACAATAATTTAAATTATTACCAATTACCTGTAGGTGGGCAATTGCAATTTATTACAACTCCTGAGGGTGATGTTAAAATTTCAGTAGGGAGAAATATTTACAGAATTAAGCACTCAAACATGACTTCTGGCACTGTTTATACTGTTTCTGCTGGTGACTGCTTATATATTGAGGTCCCTGGATCTTATGATAAGCTTATACACTTTTTTATAGAATTAAGAATTAGATATTCAATAATAAATAACTACTAAACAAAATGCCTAATGATATTTTTGGCCATACAAGACATGAAGATCACAGTGATGAGATTCTGATGCTTGATGTCAGAGTCAAGAAATTAAGAAGTGATTTACAAGCTTTACAAACTACACTCAATGCCAGCCTTCAATTAGAAATTACAAATTTGCAATCACAATGCATGGACCCTCTTCTTAAAATTGATTCTGAACTCAAGTTGCTGCTTCAGAAATATACTGACCTGGCTACATTAGATAATTTTCAAAGTTTAGAAGAAGCTGTTGCAGCTCTTCAAGCCAAATTTAAGACCCAGGCCACCAACTCTGAGCAATTGAAACAGCAATTGGAAGAGCAAATAAATAATGTCCAGGCACAGCTCCAAACAATTGTCAAAAGCATAAAATCACAAGAAGATTTTGATCTAGTGATTTCCACTCTAAAGGAACAGATTCAGTCACTCCAAATACCTAATCTGGACCCTCTGAACAAAGCCATAGCCGAGGTTAAGGAAAAAATTGAGACACTTGAAAATTTTATGAACAATTTGCCCTCTTCTGATGCTTTGAATGCAATAACTCGGAGTGTAGCCAATATTAAGCTGCAACTTGAAACATATGAAGATTTTGGAAAAATTCAAAGTTCCATAACCCATCTTGAAGGTACAATAGCAGCAGTGCAAAGTGATTTGGCAAATATACTAGAATCCAGATTGCCCGGTATTGTAGATACCCTTGTCAGTGTCCAGCAACAAATCACAAAGCTTGAAAACCTTAACACTGAATCTGAGCTATCTCATTTTCATCACTTGATAGATGATATCCAAACAAAGCTTGAAATTTTACAACAATCCACACCCTCTCAGGCAGATATAGCCCTGCTCCAAAATGCTATGCAAAATGTGGCTCATGCTTCTGAATTACACAATGTAAAATTGGCACTTGAATTTTTGCAAAATACAGTATCAAATCTGCCTACATCACAGGAACTTAAAAATATTAAGAGAGCAGTGAATAGGATATTGAAATCAGAAGATATCAAGAATATCCAAGCAGAGATCAAACATCTCACTCAGACAGTGGCCACTCTACCAACCAATCAACATATTAATGAACTGCATGCCCTGTTTGAGGATATTAGAAGACAGGTCCATGATCTTACAGCTCAAAATTCAAAATTGGCAGTTGTTGAAAATTTGCAACAAATTGTAGCTAATATCAAGCAGCAGCTAGGGACCATGGAATCCAATCAAGCAAATACTTTGTCTGTTTTTGCCACCCAGCTACAAGATATTGTGCAACAATACAAGAAACTTGCTGTGGACATAAGAATCAAGCCGGGGCACGATGAGATTGTTAGGACCATCAATGAGCATCTTGAATCTGTAACAAGCAGATTGCTCACAGCAGAAAAAGAAATAACAGGCATAATCGAGAATCCAAAACATACAGTAATTCTTGAATTGTACAGCATCCCCAACAAAGAATATGATTCTCCATTTACACCAGGTGGCAAAATATATATGCTGTCCCCTGCACAATTTTATTACCAATTTTTTGTTGGGGGCACATTGAGACCAATCAAGATTAAATATTGGCTTCAACCACAGGCACACCACTACCCTACATTGTCAATAACAAATGCTGATAACAAAGTAAAAATCAGCAGTGTGGAATTGGAGGATTTTACAGATCCCAATACATTAGAAACAGCATATGTTGAAGATGATGGCACTTTGGAATTTAAAATACAGATAGGGGACAAATTATATTTAGAAAATCCTGCAGTATCAGCTGCTGAACACCCCATAGTTGCAATATTCTTGTTTACATATTATGTCTAGACAAATTATTGTTGATGAATTACACAGACAAGCCCGACATAATTTTAAGAGACTGCCAGTAGTCACAAAGGGCATAGATGATTTATGGCAAAGCGACTTGATTGAAATGGCAAGTGGACAGTTGAAAAACTTAGACAAAATCAACAAGGGCTACAAGTATCTACTCACTGTTATAGATACATTTTCAAAATTTGCCTGGGCTGTGCCACTCAAATCCAAGACTGGAAAATGTGTTACAGAAGCTTTTAGAACAATTATCAATCAGAGTGGAAGATCCCCGCGCTATTTGCAAACAGATAATGGCAAAGAATTTTATAATTCAGTGTTTCAACAATTTATTAAAAGCCAGGCAATAAAACATTACTCGAGTTACAGTGATCTCAAGGCCTCAATTGTAGAGAGATTCAACAGAACCTTAAAAAATCTTATGTATAAACAATTTACCCTCCAAGGTAATTATAAATGGGTTAATATTCTTCCAGAACTTCTACATAAATATAACAACTCGCTCCATTCCACAATCAACATGAAACCCTCTGAAGTAACTTCATCTGATGAGCAAAAATTGATCAGCACTGTTTATTATCCTAAATATCGGCCAACAACAAGAAAGGCCAGATACAGGGTAGGGGATCAAGTAAGAATTAGTAAATATAAGCACTTATTCAAGAGAGGCTTCACAAGAAACTGGAGCACTGAATTATTTACAGTGGTTCAGGTTAAACCCGGGACCCTTAACACATATATAATAAAGGATCACAGAGGAGAAATTCTCAAAGGCAGGTTCTATGAACAAGAGCTTAGCAAAACTAAACAGCCTGACACATATCTCATAGAAAAAATTATCCGCAAAAAAGGCAAAAAGTTACTTGTCAAATGGCTGGGTCATCCGGAAAACAGCTGGATCGATGCAAACAAAATAATAATATGAACACCTGGGATGTTATAAAAAGGCTGCCAGAACCTGAACAGCAGAATAAGAGAAATGGGAAGTTGCTACCTGATAATATTAGGTGTCTTATTGTTGGGCCATCTGCTTGTGGTAAAACTACACTATTAGTTGATAATTTTTTATTGGCACCCAACTGGTTAGACTGGAAAAACAGGCACTTGTATATCTTCTCTAAGAGCTTGGAACAATTAAAATATCAGCAGCTGATGAAGCTATATGATGGATTGGATATTGCCACTTTTGAACCAGATGTTAAGCCACTCCATGACTGTCTCGATAATTCTGTTGTTGTGTTTGATGACATTATATTGGATAATCAAAACAAGGTTAGAAATTTCTTTACACAGGGCCGACACAAAAACATTGATTGCTTCTACCTGGCACAGACTTTTTCTAAAATTCCGAAGCAACTGATCCGAGACAATAGCAATTTTATATGTATATTTCATCAAGACCATACCAACCTCAAACACATACATGATGAATATGTAGGTGGGGACCTGAGCTACAATGATTTTTCCAAGTTTTGCAGTAGCTGCTGGAACCAGGACAGTTATGGGTTTGTCACAATTGATATGACAAGAACACCTAATACTGGCAAATACAGAAATAAAATCAACAATTTTCTAGACGTTGAAACGTATATAAATAACCATGAAAAGGCCAATCATTGATGATCTTAAGTTAAGAGATTATCTTGTAAAAAGATTTAAGGGATGGAAATCAGAGAACCGAGGAATCTATGAAAAACACAAACAAACAGAACAGCCTATAATTGATGCTATTAATAATTTAGGTAAGAATATCAAAACTGTTACAGAGCAAAATCAAGATTTGATCACAGAGCTTGTACCTGTAGCTGCAAGAAACATATTAGATTATCCATTCACCCCACTTTCCAGTATTCATACACCTAGTCCTCCTCGAAGAATTGAAGCTAGTCAGGATCCTATTGAATTGGGTCTTCTTGCTCAAAAATATTTAACAACACCTAAAGACAATAAAGATGAGGTTTTTGGCTTATATGCTGACACAGAGCGTGATGGCAGCATTATTCATAGAATTGGCAATTTCCGAGTAACATTTATGGGAGATGATATAATTGTATATTCAGAATCTCGACTTGGAGAAAAAGGTGCTTTTGTTAAGTATCTCGGAACACCTGGATTGTGGGAACTGATGACCAGGAAAAGGCCTGGCAGCTATACAGATCAAGATTATGAGGATTACAAAGAAATATTAATAAAATCAGATGCTCTATACCAGAACAATGATCCCACACAAAAAAGAGTCAAGTCGAGCAGTGGGGCAAAATACAACAATTTAATCAAGCCCATATGGTCACAAATCAAGACTGGCAGTGGAATCAAACAATACAACACCCTGCCTAAAGAATTTGTGTGGGTTGATGATGTCAGGAAACTTGTAGATAGGTTGCTGGTCATAGCTGGGGAGGAAAATGCTGGCAACCACAATTTTTACAATGAAAAGGTTGGAATTATGGACATGATAAGCACCAAATTGTCTAATTTTATAGTGAATGATCCTAAGGGGATTGGATATCTCATAAAAATTATTAACACTCTACCACCTAAATTTTGGAATGTTTCTGAGGGTCGGGGCCTTGTTAATGACATTATAAACAAGCTGCCATTTGAACTGCATATTCCAGGCTATCAGTATTGTGGTCCAGGCACAAAATTGGACCATAGATTAAACAGAGGGGATCCCGGTGTTAATCCTTTAGATGCTGCTTGTAGAGACCATGACATAGCATACAACACACATTCTGATCTTGACAAGAGACATGTTGCAGACAAGAAATTAGAAGAGGCTGCATTTGGTAGATTTGTAAGCAAAGATGCATCTTTAAGTGAAAAAATAGCAGCATTGGGAACTACCATAGCTATGAGCACCAAACAAAAACTGGGGTGGGGGTTGTGAATATGTATATAATAAACCTACAATGAAGGCCAAGGGTGTTATGTATCAAATACCTTATGCAGGTCTCAAATCTCTTAAAACTATTGACAGTCTTTTAACCAAAAAGCAGCGCAAGAAAAAAAATTCTTGTATTGCAAAAGGGCATGGTATGAAATTGTTACTTAGCACCCCCCAATTAAAAAAATTACAGCAATCAAGAAAAAAATCACATGTGGGGGGGTTTATATTTACCATCCCTGCCATCTTAGCTGCTCTCGGGGCTGTTGGGAGCTTGGCTGGGGGTTCAGCCGCCATAGCAAAAACAGTAATAGATGCCAAAAAAAATAGGGCAGAATTAGATGAGCAGAGGCGCCATAACCTGGCAATGGAGAAACAAGGCAAAGGTGTTAAAAGAGCCATGAATAAGTTTAAAAAAAACAAGAGCCGCTTACAAACCAAGATATTGAAGCTTTAATCAAGCCACTGGGCATCAAACATTTTAGAGGTGTGTACATGTCTGATTCTTTGCCAGAACAACCACTCAACAAAGAGTGTGGCATTGTTAATTTGGATAAGTACAAAAATCAGGGCACTCACTGGATCTGTTATCTTAAATATTTAAAAAATAAGGCATTTGTATTTGATTCATTTGGAGGTGTTCCACCTGAAAATTTAGTAAAATATCTAAAATCAACTAATTTGTATTACAATAATGCCCGTGTTCAAAATTTCAAAGATGTTAATTGTGGACATTTGTGTTTATCTGTTCTTAGATATATGTCTCAAATAAATAAACCATCAATTGAAGATTTTCAAAAGGCCTTGTGGTATCTGAAACATCATGGGGGTATTCCATCTCACCAGCCAAAATTCAATATTGAAACTTAGATTACATGATGACATAGTGTATCCCAAAACAATAGCTCTCAGAGCATTTTACGGCATGTACCTGATCCCTAATATTACACACCACAACAACACAATTGCAGTAGGGGATGAAAAAATTGTCATTACTCCAGGGCAATATAATCTATCCACTCTAAATGCTCAATTACCCAGAGGTGTAGTGTTAAGTCAAAATTCTGTCACTCACAGAGTAGAAATTGTATCTGCTACAGAAACAGTGGATCTGGCTACTATAGGAGAGCTGTTAGGCTTTGAGAACAACACAAAACTTGAACCAGGCATCAAACACACTGCTATGAATATACCTAAATTCTTGGCCATAGAGACTCTGAATATTCACTGTAATGTGGCTGAGGGTATGATCACCAAATCAAATGGCATAGGAACTCACAAACAAACAGGGATCATTGCAACATTCAAACCTAATTCTGAATTCATGGAGCCCATCATCTACAATCCATCCCCAACATTATATTTTCCTGTGTGCCATAATAGAATAGATTATATCGAATTGATGGTCACTAATGAAAAAGAAGAATTAGTTGATTTTGCTGGAGCTACAACAACTGCCATCATAGAGATTAATATTTAAATAAAAATACATACAATGGAAAATATTGAGAGTTATGAGCTTCAATCATTCCCTCCAAACAGGAGGACATTTGCAAATCTAAATCAACCCAACACAGAGATAGAGGTTGATCTTGATGTAGGGGATGGATTTATACACCCCCACAGAGCAGATCTATACATCAAATTTGATGTTGTAAAGCTCGATGGAACAGATTATCCGGCAAATTCAAACATAAGACTTGTAGACAATTTTGTGCCGCATCTATTCTCTGAAATTGAGATCAGAAAGCATGGTGTTGTTATAAACAGAGTGGATTATCCCGGCATTACCTCCACAGCTTTGGCTACATTAAAATTATCCAAAACCGAGGCTTCTTACTACAAAATAGGTGGATTCGAGGCTGGTGATAAGATATTATCTAAAAACCACACAGTGCTGTTCCCGATGCGCCTATTGCCAGGATTCTTCTCAGATTACAAAGATATTATGTGGAAGGGTGGTTTAAGAATCACATTTAGAAGAGCTGCAAATGATAATAATGCCTTGATGAGGTACAGTGCAATAAACCCTACAGGGGAAGCTCTGCCTAATACCCTACCAGATGCAGGCAAATGCATTATTCAGACTATGGAGTTAAGAATCCCTGTTGTTGAATATGAGGCCAGTTATGCTCTTAAATACAAAGCAGATATTCTAAAAAATCCACAGATTCCTCTGCAATTTTATACATATCAATGCGTACAGAAGCCTGCATCTGGTACCTATTATGAATTTGATGCCACAAATTCATTCTCCAGCATTCAATTTGACATGCCTGATTTTGTAGTAGTACTGTTTCAGACTGGAAGACACAACAATCAGGAAAAAAATTCAAGTAAATTTGATAGCTGCAACATCAAGAACATATATCTTAAAAATGGCAGAAATGAGGTCTTTCCTAGAGAAAATTATAATTTAGACATGTCCAAGGATGATTTCCTTAAATTATATGAGGCTTTTTCGGCTTTCAAGAGGGTCACTACAGGCAATACTGACATGTATTACACACCAGATGAATTCAAAGCACAGAGACCCATGTTTGTAATCAATGCTTCAAAAAGGAAACAGGTTGTGGTGAATGACAGAACAAATATTAAAATTATCTGTGAATTCCATGAAGCATTACCTGATGACACCATATGTAGTGTTATTCTCATAGGAGAAAAATCATATGTTTATGATGTAAGAAATGAGAGAGTCACGGAGCAATTCTAGAAGAATTATATTATCTTAATACTAGATATACAAGTTGAACCTGGTGCCCAATTGAACTTAAACCGGAAGTAGACCGGAAGTGGACCGGAAGTGAACCGGAAGTAAATATGTGTGTGTGGGTGGGTGTGGGTGTGTATGTGTGTATGTGTGTGTGTCTTGGCCTAGTTTTAAGTGTGGCCAAAAAAAATATCAATTTTGACAGGATTATGGACAACAATCTCACAGAAGTGCCTTTTTGTAAGTATAAGCACATCAATCTGAGGGGCTCTTCCTTTCTCATGGAATCCATGAGGGCTTTTTTACAAAATTCTTAGATTAGAGGGGGTTCCACACTAGAGCAAAAAGCCCATATGGACATGTTGAGCTAGGTTTAAGTATAGACAATTCTGCTTGGAGGGAGCTCTTCCTTTATCGGGTTTATAATATCGTAAATACAACTACTAATTTCTTTTTTTTTTTTTTTCTGTAATCTATCATGAAAAAATGCTCTATTTGCTGGTACAAGAATCAGACAGCTCCACAGATTTGTTGCGTATAGGAATGGAAAAGGAGTTGTCTGGCGTGTTGCTGCCGGCGCATTATAGCAGACAGCTCCTGGAGCAGTCTAGTTCTTGCAGCGACTATAGTTCAGTGTTCGGCCACTCGGCGGCGTGCAGCAGTTGCTATCGGGACCGCAGACTTCAATATATATGTTACTGTTGCTTCTAGCTATTGCACGTGAATACCCCTTAGTTCTTCATTCTTCTATTCAGTTTTTCGTGTCTCCTGAAAACTTTTATAATTTGGAGCTGTCTGGTTCTTGCTCCGGGATCTTCAATTATCTAATAAACACTTGGTTTGCGACCCCATGTGTACTGAGACCGTTTCAATTTGCGCTATTATTTCTGGTACACCCTGTATATATACATAATACCAGTATTATTATTGCCAATAATAACATACAGGGCCTCCCCAATGACGCAGTGGTAGCGTCGTCGCATTGTAATTAAGATGTCACGGGTTCGATTCCAGATGGAGGCACATAGTGGTTCGGATTCCACTCTAAACTCTAGGTCTAGTCCCGATTGGCCTTACTGTGCATTAGGTGCACTTGAAACACCAAATTTATCAATCAATCAATAATAACCGTACACCTGTAGGAATGTGCTTACCTGGAGCTGGTCTGGTGTCATTATGGGGTAGGAACGCATTTCACCAGTATGACAGCCTCTACCCTTAGAGGAAGAATTACCACCAGGTGGCGGTAAATGCATGTCCATTCCTTCTGCAAAATAGGCAACAGTTCGGAGGTGGGTCTCATGGGGCACGCGGGCCAAAAGTTTGACATGGCTCTACTAGAGTCATTCGGAAAAATAAAATAAGTATTTCGATGTCAGTTCCATGTAGGCAAGATTACATAGTTGGTGGTACTATACCCGACATAGTCCAATACAAACATAACATATACTGTAGACTCTACAATTGTTTTAAATGCATTTTAAGGCTAAAGAAAACAAGCCGAACATTTTAAATTAAAGATAAGAGTTTTACACTACAATATCTTTGTGTGACACGTGTAGGTTTCTGGAATAAATCCTTATGATGAACATGCAGTTATTAGTAATAATTAAAAAAATATTTTACTAAAATATGAAAACTTAATTAACGGTTACATAATGACCAATACATTTAGAAACATCATATTATTTTGAATATATGCACACAGGAGATGTACTACGTAGAAATTTTCATCGAAAAATGCAGGCTTTACCAGGACTCGAACCGGGTCTCTGACATACCGTGAGAGCACTCACGTGACCGCAGCGCCGCCAGCCGTTGGCTGCGCTCCTCGAATCAGATGCCTGCGACTGGCAGGCAGCATTTGCTTTGTTAATATCAGTGATTACATACGCACATACAAAATTGCAATGTTTATACATAACATGAGATAAATACAACAAAGATGATTCACGACAGACGCGTCGTTTCATACAGTGGACCACTGCCATGTTATCACAAAACAAGTACACTGAAAAATTTGATAATACCAACAGAGCAGCCAACACTGCCAGAAATTCTATCTGCAAAATAGGAAACACAGAATTTCAAATATACACAAAAAATTCAGTACCATCCTCAAGAACGGTTGCAATGGAAGACGGTGGCGCGTCAGTATACACTATGCGATCAGCCGCAAAGTCTGAAGAGAGGCTAAAAGGTTGTGACGAAATGGCCCGAAGGCATGTCGAAATGTAACAGAGCATATGCCAAGGGGTACGTCACTGTGGTGGTCGCTTGCACACAAGTTAAGATCAGGCGAGGCCAGGCCGGCTCGCTAGCTCAGTGGTTCAAGTACAGAAACTCGTACAGACATTAAGTTAGTGAGAATGGTTCTGAATGAGCCAATCCCGTCTTATGTAACAATACAGGGTATGCAATATTGGGTAACATATGGACGGTTAAAGTTACTGTGGTGTTACACTTTTTTAAAACAAAAGACAGACACAGAAACCAGACGTATATAAGTCAATCTGGTAACTAAAAAAAGTGAAGTAAATCAGAGATTCATTCAACTGTCAACAGGTGACAGTTTAAGGTCTAGTGATAAAGGAAACGGCTGTTGTGTTGATCAACAAAGTGCTGTGAGTCAGACTTGTTTTCCTTTTAAGAAAGTGACTTACACTACTTTAACTTGATCCCATCCATATTATGGACAGAAACCTACTTGTAAAATATGTGAAGACACTCAACACACAGCACATTTTTGTCCACACCGACGTGATGCTATGGGTGAGCGAGTGACGCAAGATAATATTGGAGCATGTGCTACTCCTGTAGAAAACCAGCCTAAGCAGTCATATGCAGCAAAGGTACATAGACCACCTAGCCAACGTTCAGAGCATGACACGGATATAAAGGCTGACACACAAATTACAGTGTTGCCAATTCCTATGCAGTTGCAAGAAAAAACATGTGAACAATGAACGCGACACAAATCTGCAAATAGAGCACAAAAAACTGATGTTTTAGAACACATAATGGACCCTACCAAGGAAACACATCTACCTGCGTCTATCCACAGCAAATCGTGGTCGGAAGATGTGGCAACTTTAGACAACCTCCACAGTGACTTACGGAATATCGTTTTGGTGACTGACAGTCTGGAAACAACTGATCAAGAGATGCGTGAGTCTGACACTAGGAGTAACCTTGAAATGGAGACTGACATGTACGAAGCAGGAGGATCCCATACACTGGAAGATCAACAAAGCAAGGCTCAGCTTGGTGAAACAGGAACTAAGGACAATGCCAAAAGAAAATCAAATGTGAAGAGACTCCAGGAACAGAAGTAGTTGAAGAAGAAAAATGTACAACAAAATGTGCCACCTAACCCCACCACAAGAAGAACGTGAAGCAGCAGGCAATAGTCCTCTCCCCAGTGAGTTACCAGATCCCAAAGTGTGACAAATTTGGCCCCGAGTGTTGATTTACAACTTGTGATCGGATGCAAATTCAGTGTTTGCCCTAGTGTGTCTTTTGAATGTGTAAGTGCAAGTAAAAGTGAACGTCAGAAATATCATGTGTAAAATGAGTAAAGGTATATGATGCTTGGTCATGTGTTTGCATGAAGTACCGTGTATGCAAGGTTTAAGTTTCGTGAGCATGGAAGTGAGTGGAAAAACAGTGTACGAATATTAGTGTCCTCTGGGTAAAATGGGGTAATTCAAAGTTTTGGGTAACCCTAGTTCTTAAATTTCTGTTAATTGTATATGTGATGACTACTCTCTATTTAGCTACGATCAATATTAACAAAATTCGATCTTTTACTAAACATGAGGCGGTAGGAGAATTTTTCCTACAATCATCTTTAGATATAGAACTTCTTCAAGAATGTGGAATAACAGCATTTAACCTCCCCCCAAACATAATAGTCTATAATAATGCGACCTTTCAAGTAAGTTTTAATGTAGTCTTCCCCATACTCTTTATTCCAAACCTCCTCTCTTTGTGCATCAGGGGTATTCTGCCACCAAAATCAATTTTATAAAGAATATGGAAGACAGAATCAAGAAAATATGCACGAAAGAATGTGAAAAAGAAGGCAAAATAAATAGCCTATGGAAACAACTGGAAAAGAATGGCTATGAGAAGGAGGATAGACTGCACATAAACAGAAGAAGGAAGAAAACTGGCATTGGAGAATTGGAAGAGAAAGAAAAAGAGAGGAGATTTGGAATAAGGGGTATGGCGAAGACCACAGAAAATATATGCAAAGTGCTTAGAAAAGCGGGCATTAAAACTTACAGGAAGGGAGGGAGAAGCATCTTAAGAATAGCAAAGAATGGAAACAAGAAAAAGGAAAACCGAGAAAAGAGGAATAGGAAGGGATTATCTACGAAGTGAAATGTAAAGAATGTCAGAGTGTGTACATTAGAGAAACGAAAAAGAGGCTGAAAGACAGGTTAAAACAACATAGGGATGATGTACGACTTAAGAGAGAGAGAAATGCGATATTTAAACACTTGAGAGAAACTGGACATGACATAGAGTGGGATGAGGCTAAACAGATAAGAAGAGAGAAGAGAATACTAGTGAGAAAATGGAAGGAGTCCAAGGAAATAGAGAAGAAAGGTGAAGAAGACACAATGAACTGGAATGGGGGACTGAAGTTAAACAAAGAATTGAAGAAGGTGTTAGAAAGAGTGGAAAGGACAAGAGAGAAAGAGGAGAGAAGAAGGAAGAAGAATGAAGGAAAAAGAGCGCGGGATAAAGAGTCCAACTGCATTCTATATGGAAGTTATTACGTTTAGCCTTTTAGGTGAAAGTACAGTTTACAAGGGAAAGCCACCTGCTAGAATGTTCCAGAACAACTTTCTAATAGTCTGGAGGAGAGTATTTTTGTGTATATATATAATGTCCTGTTGTGTACCTGGTTACTTTTGTACTTGGTACAGAGTCTGAAGAAGACCTTGCTAGAAGGTTGAAACGTTACGTTTAGTTTATGTTTTATAATAAGATAAATTTCTGCCTTGGTCAGCATATTTAGTTTATATATCATGGAAACAAGGCTTAATGGTGTTATAATTAGGATTGAATACATGAGGAAAAATTTCCAGAAAACTGTAGTTGCGGACATTGTTCGAATCGCGATTAACACAATATTAATTGTTTGTTTGATTGATTATTTGCTTTATTTTACTTCGCTTTTTGTGCCACTTTTGGATAATTTGCCGAGATGAGGATGTATGATAACGATTGAAATTGATGAATGGACCTTCACAAATATTTACGTTCTGGCCGGGATTCAAACCCGGCAACCCTGGTGTCGTAGCGTGATGTGATTAGTAAAAGAGGAATGAATATTTTGATATATTGATCGTATGCTTCACGTGTCATGAGTGGCTCTGGGAAGTATCGAAAATCTTTGTTCTCATATTTCCCTCCTCTTGAACTGAACATGAACAGTAGTGGATCAGATTCTAGAGCCAAGGGTACCTCTCAGGCCAGTTTGATTCGTTACACCATTTCAAGATTAACACAACATCTGTAATGTTTTAATTCATTTCCAACTTAAGAAATGTCTGTCTGCTCCTGAACCAGGACTGATGTATGAGGATTATCATGTCCCACATTAAATCTCTTCACATCGGAATTCCATGATTATGGAACTGTACATTACACTGAATATATATATATATATATATATATATATATATATATATATATATATATATATATATATATATGGTATGTAAAATATGGTCAGAATATTACACAATTTTAAAATTAAATTGCAAGTCCTCAGAGCTCAACTGGTTTGCATAATGTTATTTTACTTACGTTGCGAAACGTAAACAACACAACTCAACTTCATAAATATTATGAATATTTCATGAATATTTCACTTAAAATCATTCGATACAAACTCATTTGCACCTATTAAAAAATACTTTTTTAAATCAATCTTCCTATATAAAAAAACTAATCGAGATCAACTACTTTAGAAATATTGGCATTTATACAGCGCTCGTAGTCTCAAGGGTTCCCCGTTATTTTTTTTAACATGTGTACAATAGAAATATAGCAGATATCGGTTATTAGTGAATGTAGAGTACAGTATAAATTAAAGTAGTTTATACAGTAAAGATTTTCTATCAAAATTTGATATTGATTATTGTAGATGATTTCTTAAAGAAAAGATTAGGCCTATGTCATAAATGATATGAAGATAATATTTATATACTTACATAATTATTTACACTAGTCTTTCAGTTGATATATACAAATATACCAAATTTCTATTGCAAATCATTTCAGCTTCGTCATTCTCAAATCAAGGCAGAAAACAATCATGATGCTCTTGAATTTTGCAAAGGTCAAGACTTGATTAATTGTAGGGCAATTTCACTAAGAGCTATAATAGTGTATTTTAAATTAACTAAGAAATTCTTAAAATATTTATTTAACTATTATAATGTTTTGCTATATTATAACAGAGTATACTTTTGTTTCGGAGATAGCGAGCTATGATGCTGATTGATAACATGAAGTTCTAACTTATTTCTATCACAGAGAGAGGGAAGTTCCATGAAATGTTAAATATGAATCTGTTTTTTTCTCTCGATCTTTGTGTTTGAGAACATTCAGAATGCATCAAATGGTTCTATTTTTGACACGAACAGAAACTTGATGATATAATCTTACATATTTTGACATGTTGTGTACAAATTTAAATAAACTGTTGACGTGCTTGTTCGAAGAAAATGTAAAATTGCCAAAGTTCGCCTCAAGGTCGCTTCCCACATCTGCAGTGTGTTCCCACCTTCCATTCACGAACCAATAAAGATATCTTTGCAGGATATCGATAGATCGTGATCGATTGTTTGGTGATTTCTGCGCTAAATTATTACATATTAAGTCCTGCTTCAAATTGGGTAAAATACTACTATTATATAAAAAATCCTACTATTTCTTTAAAAATACAAACACTTAAATGTCATTTAAATAATGTTCTATTGCCGTTTTAATAGTTTAAAGATGTTTCTGTCCCGTTAAAATTAAATCCATATTCACAAGCTGTTAAAATTAAGGTGTCTCAATAACCTGGCAGAAATGCTAAAAGGCAAATTGAACTCTTAAATACGACATTGCTACCTTTTCGTGTACGAGAAGTTTCGTGTAACGTAAGTTTGAAACCTTCACAAACGTCTAGAAACAAAATAACCAGTGTACAGTTTATTTAATAAGACATTACAAGGACAATTAAACCTACCTTTAAGAATATTTGAGACATTAATGGTAGGGAAATTTCAGGAGAGATGCCACGCCAGGAGAGATGCCACACTTCTTGAAAACGTTATTTATAAAACAGTCAGCCAGATGGCACTTCTACAAGTTTGCGCAAAGTTAGTTGTAGTTGCGACACGGAAGGAGGATACAGTGTCTCGTTTCGTTGTAATTCAATACGTGATTTTGTGAGGTAAGTGGCAATTCTAGACCTTCAAAGTTTTTTCAGGGTTTTTGCTGTAACCGTGTTTTGACTTAATGCAACCATGAAATGTACAGTTTTCATGATTTGGGCGTGGTTTATATTCTCTCGATCATGCCTCGTTGGTTATTTTGCTACTGGAACATTCTCCCACCATGTGGTAGGCGTGTGGCGTCTCTCCCCTACGAAAAGGAGAGATGACACTTTTAATGTAGGTAGAGATGCCACACTTCCAATACTGAAGTAAAAATTGAAATATCAAATTAGGTTAAAAAGAACTTAAAAATATTTGTGTTACTCTTAGAATGTATGAGATATTATTTAGTTTTCATTATTTCTGATCCTAGAATCAAAATGCCAACTATATATGTTCGTAAACCTGGCTCAGAGCGGGGAGAATGGACAGAAGAAACTCTGAAGGAAGCTGTCTCTAAACTAAGCAAGGGTGATATTGGTCTTTGCGAGGCTGAGAGATATTATCGCATACCGACTAAGACCCTGAAGAGAAGAATGGAGTCTGGAAACCTTTCTAAAACAGGAATGGGCACTTCAGGTACAAAAGTTGAATTATTTTGCTTCGATTCTTAACCACCTGCTTCTGTGTTAATAATTTAGCTACAGTTGCTGGGAGAGAAGGGCAAAGGATGAGTGGCAATTTTCGGTACAAAATTATAGGGCTACTTTCCATGAAGTGACATATTTTTAGAGCTGTTTGGCGACAGCATAGAAGAAAAATTGTCCAGCATATAAAACATCTTGCAGACATGGGGTTCACTCCTGACAAAAATACAGTTCGATCTACAGGGTGGCTCAAAAAGTCACTTAACACCCTCGGTACAAGGCCACTGCAGCGCGCAACATGGAAATGATGACGACCAATCGTTGCCAGGCCAAGGGGGAACCACATTGACGCCACCCGCACGGTCGGCGGCCATCTTGTGTCCGCCATCTTGAATTCAACTTCAGAATTTTAATTGGGAAAGGGGTGATATGATATATCAAATGAGGCTAGAATTTCACGGGAAATGCAATGGTGAAGGTTTTTTTTATGTATCTTTAACCAGCAAAAAGTTATGACTGAATTCATGTACCAATTTTTCTCCTTCTCGAGGTGTTAGAAAAATGCCTTAAAATTTGTTTAGCGCATCGGTAATACATCGAGATCAAAGTGATGTCTAAGGAGAGAAGTTCGCATGCCATTGCACAAGATTTTAATCGGATACATCCATGAAGAGCTGTGCATTATGAATGGTTGTCGCGATCAATTACAGTGTGACGCTTCCATTAAATGAAAAGTCCTTCACAGTGACAAGGCTAATGTTTATGCTCATAAGGAAGTTCATAAACAGAATATTCGATGCTTTTTATCTGATGACCCGTTTTCGACAGATCAAAGCTGAATGGTTAGTGCTGGTACGTTAATGATGTGGCGTGCTGTGTGGAACACGATTGGTTAGTCAATTTTCCATCAACGGAACCTTAAATGGTTAGGGCTACTTGGATTTGTTAAATAAACAGGTTTTTTCATCCTTGCTTATGGAAGAAGGTACTTTTTGCAGAGTTTTTTTTTAATAGGGAGGAACACCAGAACACTATGGGAAAGTTGTGAAGCTGTTTCTGTCCAAAGTTAGTTATCAGATGACAAGGGTCGCATATTCTGTTTATGAACTTTAAAAAAAATTGAAATAGAAAGTTTTTTGCCACTGGGTGCAACTACTAGGAGAAAAAAAAATCTTTTTAACAAGCCTGGAAACATTTTCAATATAGACGAGTCTGGGATACAAGCAAATAACAAGCCTGGAAAAGTTGTTGCAGAAAAAGGGACAAAGATTGTTCATATGGTTACATCAGGAGGGAAAGGAGAGAATGTCACCATCATTGCTTGTTGCAATGCAGCTGGGCAATTCTCACCGCCAGTTCTAATATTTAAGGGGAAAAAATGTAAAACCAGGTTTTGGAAGAGGACTTCCTCATGGCGCCCAGGTGTGGATGAATCCAAAATCCTCCTACATAAGCACCGACCTGTTCATAACATGGTTTCAATGGGCAATTTCTGCAGGAAAAACCTCAAGGTCATGTAGTACTTCTACTAGATGGTCACTCGACCCACGGCAACTCTCCTAAGTTACTTCAGGATGCAAAAGACAACGATGTCACACTCGTGTGTCTACCCAGCTACACGACGCATTATCTGCAACCCCTTGACGCTGCTGTTTTCAAGTCTTTGAAGACAAGGTTCCAGAAAGAAGCCCATCCCTGGATGGTTAGCAGCCAGAACCGCCAGTGTAAACTTCAGCGAACAGCTGGTTGGAAATGCTTGGAAAGCAGCAGTATCAGTATCAAATGCTGTAAGTGGATGAGAGGTAACAGGATTATTTCCCTTTAATCCGAAAAAGATGAATATTTCATATCAGAAGTTCGACCATCCACGCTGGAAGAGACATCACAAGGAGAAGAGCAGACAAGAGGGACAACTATGAAAAAGAAGGGCCCTCTTGGGTGTACTGTGAATGCTGGGAAAAGTACGAGGAGACCAAAAAAGCAAATGAGTGGATTAAATGTCCCTATTGTTCTCGATGGTTTCATGAAACATGTTCTCCATACTTTGAGACATGCATTGATCGTAAAAGAAAAGCTTTAGGAAAGAATAGAAAACCTAACTACGCAGAGTTAACCAGCAGGATATCTTTGTTTACTTTAGCTACATAGGCCTAAGTATTTTTATGATCTGATTTCACTGAAACATTTATTTCTGTTCACATTTCACAAATTCAGACTTCCTTTTCTAATGGCTGGATCTCTTTTTTAACCAGAGTTTGTATTTGTCATGATAATTAGGCTATATTATTTTAACGAGAATTTATTTGTTCAGTATTATATATTCGTAAGTAAGCAGTACTCGCTAAAGAAAACTTGTCAAATATTTTTCAGTTACCCTTAGTTTTCTAAATAAAATTCTTGTAAATTCGAAAGGTAGATGTACAAATTTGTTTCATTTGACATTTACCATATACCTTTACTTATTTATATGGATTTTAGTTCTAAGGAAATTTAGTACTTAAGGAATCGAATATTTTCCACTCATTTATATTTTAACTTGATGCTTTTTCTCACATTTGTTTCACATTTTCACTAAATGTGGCATCTGTACTCCATGTTTCATCTCAGCCCGTTAAAAGAGGCATCTCTACCACACATATTGGAGAGATGCCACAAATGCAAGGGTTAATTTTACAATCTCCATGTGATTACGTGTAATACATTTACATTTTTTTATTGGATATTACTACTGACATAATATGGTTTCTGGTGGTGGTTATTGATGTTTGTTATCGTGCTTCATTTTTATATTAATCCCGTTTTTCCAAAAAGTGTGGCACCTCTCCTAAAATTACCCTTTAATTGAAATTAAAAATTATATATTTTTCTTCAGAATATGGACATGTTAGATTTTGTGATTAGTAGAGTAACTAATGCAGCTCAGACGTGTTTGAATATCGTACATTATGATTAAATTCGTTTCATATGTTCCACACCAAGAAAATAAATTAAAGGACAGTGTGAATAATTCAAAGAAGATCATAGTTTCTCAGTGCAGTGTACAGTTAGATTAAAGTTTGAAACATCGGTCTCTATAGAAAGCATGTTAACCAGACTTAGGAAATTACATTCGAAGCCCAGTGACTGCGGTTGGAGCAACAGCCCTTGAGCAAGGACAACTTCCCAGCAGACACAAACCCCATCTGGGGTCATTCACCTCTCTTCCCTCGCAGCTGATTCCAAACGGAACTCTCGCGAAAAGTTGGGATCCGTTTACACAAAAGAAGCAAGGAAAATGTTTGCACACAAGAGAAGCTGCTAGTCGACCATTTGTTGCCACTGAAAACAAGTTTGCTTTTGTCCGAATGAACACACTTCATTGCTTATCGTACGCGAATGATATTTTTACATCGTTTGTCTTTGCAGGTTCTCGTAGTGAAATATTTAGGAATCAGTGTCGACAAACACCACTTTTGTTCGTGAGAACTTTCGAAATTTGCATTGATTTAACACCAATTTTTGTTGTTTTTAATTTTCGTCTTGTCTGCCTCTGCAGGTAGGGCGTCTCAGTGTCACTATATCCGGGTTCGATTCCTGAGGGTGTGATCTACTAAATCGGTTTCTCTCCCGCTTAAAGCGGCTCTGGTTCTCACTCAGCCTAAACAAAATGGATACCTTTGGGCAACACTTGGGATGAAGGCAGCTGGAGCGTTGTGCTGATCATATCTCCTCCAACATCCCTATATATGCCTCATGGCTTGGGTCAAAATGGACGGGGAAATTAACCTTATCTTACTGCCTCTCTGTGAAGAATGGTCACCGGAACACACAACAAAGTCCAGGATTCGAATCTTTGGTATGGCAGGAGAATATCATTGTGCTTTTCCTATCATACATTTCTTCATTCATCTTAACTGTCGAGATTTATCTAAGAAATATAACAGCGACGTAAAAATAACCGGAAAAAAACAAAGAATTTAAATGTTCATACTTTTGTAAAATTGTATCTGAAAGTACGTTAAATTTTTGTTTGTTATGCGTACATACAATATCTAAGGCATTGGAATCTATTAAGATACAAATTAATTTCATAGAGCCTGATTAAGATTGTTAAGGACCGATGATAGAATGAATAAAAGTAGACGCGTGAGGAAGTAAATGTATGAAATGCCAGAGACGAAAATCAAGAAGACAAAGGAGAAGATGGTTAGAGGAAGCCAAGGAAGATCCAAGAAAACTGAGAAGTAGATAAAAGAGAAGAAAAGCAAGGAAGAGATGCAAGGATTTGAAAGGGCTGTTGAGTCACAAGGTGAAGTAAATGTATCACATCACATAATATAATATAGAGTAACTGTTTCTTTGCAAACATTACACTATATTTGAAGTTTAGCTGTTATTTGGTATAAAATATTAATGAAACGATTCCGAACATTGGAACGACACCAAATAGAGAAATATTATTTTGAAGGAATCTTGAATAATATAATACACATAGTGTCTCATAAGTAATATCGCAAACTGACGAAGGTGAAAGTACACTATAATAGTAACAAAAAGTCTCAGTAAACATGGGTCTGCAAACGAGCCGTTTTCAAGATAATTGTGAATATCGTGTCATTCTATAGAATGAAGGGATCTGAACCAGTTAATTGATGGGGTGATGTAAACTACTCATCATTCATCCTCTTGATGAGACCACTCGTCATTGACATGACGAGTTATTGCTTGGCATACGAAAGGTACAAATTACACAAAGGAATTAAACTACTGAAAAGACAATGGCAACTCGTTGGATTTTGTGAACCGTTGAACCTGTATCATGGCTGGGTGTAGGATAATTACCTGTCTAACTGAAGTCTCTGAGCTGAATGAAAATAGCGAAGTCCTCTGTAAGCTTCTAACTTGTTGACCAAAGCGTGCTTCCACTATCGACCTCCTGTCTTGCTGACCTCCTCTCTCTACCAACTCAATTCCCAAAGTCCAGTCACTTCCCAGCTTGTCTCACCTCTATATTCCCTGGCCATCGAGCTCTTCCTCGATGCCGAATCGCCGAATCGTGTTTATTATAATTGCTACCATGCAAACCGCTGACACCAAACCCAGAAGTGTTACCTGTTTCCTGAATACTCAGGAGGTTTGCATGGCACAACACAATGCATTGTAAACATGCCTAAGAGGCTTGAGACAGCTGAGAAAAACAAGTGAATGCCCTGGTCAACATGAAGCGTTCAGAGAGACTTAATAAAATAAACATACAATCTTAGGGATTGATACGTTCGCGCCCTCTAGGAAAAATTTTCTTCTTTGAAAATTTAAAAGTCAAATCGCAAAGCTTGACATGACTCAGGTTCGCCAATTCCATATATTTTCTTAAAAAACCCAAATATACAAAAGAAATACACCATAACATAACTTTCCCTTGTTTGCCGTAGCCTGAAGGAAAAATATTTTTATTCCCTAAACTTTATAATGAATAATACCCTTAATACTAACAAATTCGTATGTTTATACGATGTAAAAAACAATAATATATACTATTATAGGACTAGAAATCACAAAAGTTCATGTCGTTAAGCGAGAAAACTCTTAATGTACCACATTTTGTGCGTACGTACTGTTCATAATGTAGAATTGCTCATCCATTTGTTCCTAGTCAAGAGTCTGTGATTCCTCGCCACGCAGTAACGACTCTGTGTGTTCCGCGAGGCTAACGGCTGGAGCATCTTGCAAGATGGAACAAAATTCACAATGTTGGTTTATATTGCCGCTCGATATAAACTCTTTAAAACAAAAAATACCTTAAAAAGGTGCACAAGTAAGTACACGTAAGTAAGCATGTAAAACATTGTCACATCTCACTGTTTTGTCCGTGTAAAAACCTGATCATATCAAAAGTGCGTATGTTTTACGAACTACGTAGCACTGCACTCCTAACATCGCCAAATATATAAACTTGCATGGCTGTGTTGCACATTCCAATGTATTATTATACAATATTCAAATGCATATAGTGAGTTACACTGAAAACTGTCGCTGGTAAAACTTAATTATAGCGTTCAATTTTCTTTTCTACATTAAACTGTACACTGTATACATATATCTGGCTTGGTGATTACCTTTGTATGACTGTACACAAAATTAATAATCTTGCAAGTGACAAAACTATGTGCTTGAGTTATAAAAATGTTCTGCGAACAAATGTGTCGCTTTTAACATTCCATGTTGGTGAGAAGAAAGAAAAAAATATATCACAATAATAACTGCATGCTATAAACATATGCATAAAATATTGTCACTAAAGCATGCTTTCTAAAATGTTCGAAAGTGCTGTAATTATGTTATTTGTATTGCTTGCATGTCCATTTATTATTCGAAGTGCAAAATTTCATCGTAAAAATAATTATGCACTAATTGATGTAACACTGGTCAATTGACACCACTGGTGCGTGTTGCTTCCTTGTAGTATGATGTACACTTGCATGCATATAAAACTAGTTCTTATGCATGACACAAAACTAAAAAATGTATATAAGGGCTATGGAAAAGTATTGTTTCCCATAATGCATGTTAAATAACCAAATAGATACACATGATAGGAGCTCGCATGTGTATGTGTAGAAACACTGTAGCACAATTCTGTAATTATTGTTTGTGACCAGAACTGCTGTTTGTAGAAAGTATGTTTTCTCTGCTTCTTCTTCTTTCTGGATTGCTTGTCGTCTTAACTGCATTGAGCAATGTAAAAAATGTGGTAAATTACCCGTAGAACTTGGGAGATGGGGAAAAGTTGTTGATAATGTATAGTCCGCTATACTGGGAAATGTATGGTTGACTACATCCTTCCTGTAAAAGGTAGTCTCCGTGCAGTAGTAAGTAAAAATGTCTGCATGTCTCCCTCGTAGAATGGTAATCAGTCTTTCTGCCTGGTAATAGACTGCCTGCGGATGTCCGTCACGAAAAATGCCCATGGATGGTGTAGGCATTGCTTGTCCATGGTGCTCCGTATAGACAGGTTAGGTTAAAAGGAAAAATTATGACAAAGAAAGGAAATTGCAATAGGATGGGTATATATAATTCAAGTATGCATGTACACAAAACCAACTAATTTCCACTGCCTTTTCTTAAAATCAAATTAAATTGTCTCATCAAAATAAAATAAAAATAAATTGATAAAATAATTGCCATAACTCTTTGAAAATAAATAAGGAAAATTTAAATAAAATATCCAACCGTAATTAAAATATTAATGTCCATGATTAATGTGTTGCCTTAACCTATTAATTATTACTGTGCTGCTCTGAATTTATCTGTTTCGCAAGCTGATGATGCTTATAAAAATAATATCCTAAGGTTGCGGTTAAGAACACATTCCAAATAACAAAAACTAATATAGACATAGGCAAAGGGTTTAGAATTAATTCCTGAAATGAAATTTTCTTACTAATTGATTGATTAAGTTGTTTTAAAGCAAGTTCAAGCGAAGTCCATTGGGGAATAGCGAAATCAGATAAATTCTTGGGAATATTAAGTAATAACTCAATTTCCTGCATTTTGACTTGTTCGAAAGCTAAAATTCTTGTGTGTAAAATTTGTTGATCCACAATAATCTGCGAAAAATCCTGATAATTAAAAAATAGAGATTCCCCTTCGTTAAGCTGAATTGATCTGTGCGTGTTCAAATTATTATTCAAATTCTGAATAACAATAAATTGACCTGAACCTGATATTAAAATACCATTACGTGTCCTAATAAACTGGAATAATTTATTGTCAGTAATAGATTTCACTTCAAAATTACAAAATGTAAAATTAATAAACAAAAGTAAGTGTTGCAAGCATGTACTAAATTCTGTTTAAATGTAAAAAATTATTATGTTGTGAACCCTTAAAATAAATATATAAAATTTGAGTTGCGCAAAGCAAGCTGTTAGTATCTAAAAGGTTGCTTTGACAAGCCTCTAATGGCCTCCTAATAAACGATAGGCCGGTGCAATTTGCCGTGGTTCATTAATATGCAATGTAAGACAAAAATTTCAGTAAATGCTACTTCTGACTTTTGTTGAAACTCCAGGTGGTAACAAATAAAGCATCAGGGAATTAAAAAGGTGATATTCAAATTTGAAATACAATAAAAAATAATAAAACTTTCTCAATTTCCAAATTTTCTTTAAACAAAAGAATTTTAACCACTCAAGACTTCTTGAGTCCGCCGTATACCTCAAATCACTTGGTCATGTAAACAGACCCGCCGCGGAAAGGTATACTTGACCCATATAAGAATGGTGTGTCAATCCCTTAGGTATGTTTAAACAAAATAGATAGAGAATAGTTATGCAATATATTAAAATATAAATACAAATTACTAATATTACCTACTGTACTAAAATTAACATGAAGTTAATCAGTAAGAAGTAATGAATTTATTGCTGCATTGTCGAATAAGATGCAAATTGGGTAAGTAAACTAAATTTCCTAATAATAAATATTAATAATAATACTAATTTCTCAAATTATAACATTTGTGGTAAACCACACTGTTTAAATTTGGAAAGGCTAACGATGCCGTGGCGACTTTTGCTGCACATGCCTGTGCCAATCACCGAGGCTTAGCCTGGCATGTTGCTAATAATCTTGATTACTCTAAGTGCATAAAGTGCTAAAATTGCCCTTTAGTAGAAATTTCCCTGATTTTATCAAAATTTCGTTTATCTTTATCCTGATTTAAACCAAATGTACGTCGATTTCCCAAAAACTTACTTACTATAAATGTCTCTATGAAAAACGGGAAAATTTTGCGAGAAAAACGCAAAAAAAATCGTCTTGTGTTCCTTTGAAAATTATTGGTCGTGATTAGTCTGAAGTGCATAAATGCGACGTTTTACAGAAAAATTTATCTATATAAAACAAAATATCCCTAACATTGTTTACATGAACTTCTATCGTAAAATCAAATTCTGATGGCTATATGCGTAACTAAACTGATTCCCTAAAATTTTACTGAACGAACGCCACTAACGCAAAAAAAAATATGCAAAGCCTGTGGTAAGTGTTTCTGAGCTTCTAGCGTGTTCAAAGTACTCGGAAGAGAGCTTCCGTGCGGAGAAAGGAATTCGCTGATACCAGACATTCTAAATTGTGCAAGGTTGCATTTTTGGTCGCTGGACGTAACTGAAAACTTCTCTATGGCGACAACGAGAGCTCTGGCAAGTTCGCTGCCGTGATCGGCGACTTCGGGTACGTTCGGGTGCCGTCGGAGAGGTGGAGGGGAAAAGGTCGCTGCTTCGAGCAGCGGGCAAAGGAACGGAGGAAGAAAAATGCAACGCCATGATTCGCTGATACATTGAATGACGCGTAACTGTTTACAAAACTTTAAATTACTACGAACAAAGTCTAGTAAGCGCTGCGGGAGTTCGAAATAAAGTCAAGGACTTTGAAATGACGTAATAAATTGGATGGAAAGAGAGAAAACGTCGTTGTGCTTGCGACAGCGTGTTTACTTGAACACTTTCGTGCTCGTAAAACAACAACAGTTGGGAAGCTATTAGCAACTAAATGACTAATAAACCTTGCATAAGGTACAATTAAACGTAAAAAATGAATTATACTTAAAATTTAAATCGTAATGAATATAAAATTCTAGGCGAATGTGAGGTCGTAGAAAATATGGTCTGTAAACGAAACAACAGGTTCGGGAACCTGAAAATTTGGCTTACTTTCTGCTTTTAAAGTAACACTTGAAACTTTCTCGGCTTTTACTGGTAACTGATTCGCAAATAACTCTTTAACTTCTACAACTGGCTGAACACAGGATGAAATAGGCAATTCACTTTCCATTTTGCGATTGTTTTGAACAAAATTAGGACCCTTGCTTACGGCAAATTTCTGAACTCTATCTTTAACGGATAAAATATTCTTCGGCAAATCTATACTGTCGTCTTTAGTGACTAAACTATTACTGGATACATCTTGAACTTCTTCTTGTACCCTAGGTTGAATAATAATGGACTGAGGGAGAGGAGGGGGAATTGGCGGGTGACTCGTTTTTAATGGTACCACTTCAACAATCGGTGCAACATCGTCGTAAATCTGATCAATGGGCGGTGAATCATTATTAAGTTTGCTTAATGGTAATTCGTTGGTACACTCATGGTCATAAGTAATAGATTTCTTGCGCTGACATTGAAAATAACAGATTATGAAAATTATAAAAATACTAATAATAAATGTTGTTAATAATAAAATTGTAATTATATTATAAGGATAGTCAAAGGACTTGTTTAACAGATAAATAAAATTATAAGCTTTTACGTATGGAAGAAATCCGTTTAAAATAACTAAAATCGCAATGATTTTCATGTTGCTTAGGCAATCAAAACAAACAGTTCTTCAGAGCTAATACGTACTTCAAGCCTGCCTAGTCTAAGTAGTAGATATTTTAACTCAACTTTTAATTATTTCTGACTCTAGGCTCAAATTATCTGCGTGATTTATTTATTTAATATAATTTATTTATTCTCTAAATTTATTAGCACTGTTTAACTTATCTTATTCTAAATTTCACTGCAAACTTATCTTATTTTAATTTCAGGTGTTATGTTTAAATACTTAAAATGAATTGAACCGTACTAAGGTACAAGGTAAGGAAAAATTGAGTCTGATTTACTCCTGACTACCTGAAATAAAATAATAATTATTATTTATGCGATCTTTAAATGCATTAAAATACTAACATCACTAAAACTTGAAGAATCTTTAATTCTCTCTACTCATTCTAAAATATGCTTAGCATATTATTGTGGCAAAGTTAAAAACTAAAACCGTTGTGGTTTACTCATGATCATTCTGCGATGGCAGAATGGATTTCCAGGATTTTGGTCATGATCCAATATCCGAAGGAAAATACTTGTTAGTGGAGCGCAAAAAAAATCTTGACGTCGACGTCTACATATTCATATAATATAAATATTCTCATAACTGGCGCTTAAAATAAACTTTGCTAATATAATCATATACCTTCTTCTGAAGAGTAACTATAAAATTCCAGTGATGTATTCGCTGAGCTAGTATTATTACATACTGCAAAAAAAAACTTTTGTGCCTAAAGCACATTATTAAATAATAAGTCTGCTTTTAATCTTTAATATTATTAGTGCTATTTTATGATAAATTATTATTATTATGTCATGCAAGTGAAATTAAAATGTTAAACCTGTTACTTATATGAATTTTCAATTTTAGTGACCATTATCCGTGCGTGAGTCCGCGTTGTCCTCTTGATGATCTTCATCTTCACCTGCCAAATTCTCTTCGCCTTCACCGTCATCAGGCGCATAATATTTTTTGAGTCTCTGGACGGCAATAGAGTCCACTACTGTCTTTCCGCGCTTGTTTTGGAATTCCACCAGGTATGTATTCGGATTCTCTTCTCGAATAACTGTGGCTGGGCCTTTATAAATACCTGAAAAGCACCGTGCGGTTCCAATTTTCTGGGTGCTGTCAAAAATTAATACTTGATCGCCTGGTTGAAACTTGATCTGTTTCCTCTTCTGATCATAATATTTCTTCACTTCAACATGTCGTTTTGCTAAGTTATCCGTAGCATTGGTTCTTGCTTTCTCCAATACTCGGAACCGTACGTCATTTTCCACATTTTCACAGCTTGGTGTGTGTAATGCAAGCTCCCAGGGCAAAGTGGGTTGGAATCCATGTACTAAAAAGAATGGGCTATACCGCAAATTCTGATTCCTGGTAGTATTGTAACTAAATACACTTGGCTGTAAATATTGGACCCAATCTGTGTGTTTTGAATTGACATAACACTTCATTATACTCTGTAAGACCCCGTGGTTACGTTCCGAAAGACCTATCAAATTATGAAGACCGACTGGTGAAAACTTGATGTTGATTCCCAATTTATTGCCAAGTTCCTGGAAAAGCTTAGATTTAAATGCTGATCCGCGATTCGTGTAAATATCCTGTGGGACTCCGTAGCGTAACACTATCTCTTCATACACAAATTCTGCTGCTGTACTGGCCGTGCAATCTGCAACTGGTTTGGCTATTAAATAGCGCGTCCCAAAATCTGTGGCAGCGATTATGTATCGATGACGAAGATTGGATGAAGGAGGATATGGACCTGAAAAGTCCAGGCAAATCCGCTGAAATGGCTTCTGTGCGGGAAAAGTGCACAGTTCCCCTGCTGGTAGACCTGGACGGCGTTTATTCTGCTGGCATGTTATACATTCCCTAATTTTCCTCTGTATAAACAACTTCATATTTGGAAAATAAATTCTTGGTAAGGCCACATTGTAACACTTGGTAAACCCAAGATGAGAACCTCCTATGGGTGAAGCATGGAGTGTCTCAATGACAGAATCACGTAATGTCATTGGAATGCATAATAATTTCTTGGTAGTAGCTCCTAATTTCTGTTGTCTATACAATAATCCATCTTCCAACACATGATGATAGACCTGCCTCTGGATGTATAGAGGTAATGTTCCATCGTCCCTGTCTGGGTCCTCCAAAACTTTAATAATTGGGCCAAAAAATGAGTCCTGTCTCTGATGTTCCGCGACATCTGTGCTTGCATCAAATAAAGTAAGTGTCCTGGGTTCGGGAATGTCCTCTTCAGTGTTGCCATCCTCTACGTTTTCTCCACATTCTCTGCTGAGGGGATCGGCGATGTTCTCCGTAGTTTTAACATGGATCGGTGTAAATGAAAAATCCTCCAAAAGGTTGCTCCATCGAAGAAGCTTTGAGCTCAAATTACGGGATGTCCTAATGTACGTAATTGCTTTGTTGTCCGTGTATAAATCAAAATGGCGGCCAACAAGATAAAATCTAAATGATTTGAAAGCATATAAAATTGCTGTTAATTCTTGCTCAATAACACTCAATCTTTTTTCAGTGTCGGTCAACGTTCTACTACAGTACGCACATGGCAAGTACTCTCCTTCTGCATTGGGCTGCATTAATACGCCACTGACCGCATGAGATGAAGCATCAGTGAAAACTTTGGTGTTCTTCGCTGGATCGTACGGTAACAAAACAGGTGCAGTAATTAGAGCTTCCTTTAATTTCTCAAATGCCGATTGTTGTTCAGGACCCCATGTAAATTTCTTGCCCTTACGAATTAAACCCTGTAATGGTGATGCAATATCAGAAAAATTCTTGACATATTTCCTCACGTAGCTGCAAAGACCTAAAAACATTTTTACCTTCTTCGTGGTGGTGGGAACCTTATAATTCTTAATGGATGACAGTATTCTATCACTTATACGATAGCCATATTTGCCCACATTGTGGCCCAAGGCAATTGTCTCATAATATCCAAATGAACATTTAGGTACAGCCAATTTCAATCCGGCAGATCGTAAACATTGAAACATTTTCTCTAAATTGACCAACATATCCTTAAATGTATTGGCAAAAACAAACATGTCATCGATATAAAAGGCAAAATTATTGTCGTTCATCCCCGCTGTAGCGAGCTGAACACATCGGGTCATTGCCGCGGGAGAAGTTACATGTCCCATAGGTGTAAAGTTCATCGCAAATTGTCCCCTGGCTGGTATAGTAAAGGCAGTGTACTTTTTCGATTGTTCTTCTAATGGTATTTGAAAAAATCCTTGTTTCAAGTCAGCACTACAGTAGTAGCTCTTACCGGCCATATTGTGCAATATCTCTGAGATGTTTCCTATAGAAACTGCATCGAAAACAGACCTAGCATTTAGTAATCGGAAATCCTGCACCATGCGATAAGCTCCTGATTTCTTCTTGACAAGAAAAACTGGTGAATTGTACGGTGATGTTGTAGGACTAATGACCCCTGCTTCTAGCAAGTTGTCAATTTGCTGGTTAATTTCCTTGCGCAGGTGAACTGGTATAGGGTAGGCTGGGACGTGAAATTCCGAATCGTCCTTTAACTTTATACGATGCGTATAATTAGTGGCACAACCAATGTCTTGCTCAGACCAAGAAAATACATCTACATATTTCTCTAATAATTGTCTAAGTTGCAATTTCTGATCGGGTTCTAATGCTGGATTTATGTCAAATTTAGTAATATCGTGCACTGGTTTTGTCACGGTGCCAGTCTCCTTGGTCACCATAACGTTAGGTCCTTCGTCGTCTGCAATATGACGCGAAGCTGGTACTGGATTTTGCCATGCCTCTGCGGTACCTAAGCGTGCCCCTTTCCTAATTTTAATTTTGTAGGAATTTGGATTAGTGATCCAAATTAAAAATGACTCCGGATTTACAATGGCTCGAGGCACCATTAAGCCTGTGTCCATTTGAAACTGTAAATCTGGTTCCAAATAAGTTAAGTTTTGATTACTAGAATTTGTCAATTTGACAGGAATACACAAATGAGATCTAGGTTTGATTCTAATTTGTCTAGAAGTTACAAATTCCGGCACATATAAATCCCTGATCAGACTAGCAACTTTAATGGAAACGTCAAAGGTCTTTCGGTGTTCCGTCCTTAACTGGTTTCGCGGAGGAGTACCAAATCTCCTCAATGTGAGTCGATTTTGATCAAAATCCAAATTTGCCTTATGGGCTCTTAAAAAATCATTTCCTAGGATTGTCCCATGTTCAAAATTTGGAATCATCCGAAAAGGATGGGTAAAATTGCGGCCGTTTATTGCAAAAGTTAATAGGACAATCTCTTTAATTTCAATTTGTTCTTTTGCTACTCCCCTTATGGCCGTATGAATTTTAAATCGTTTGGCGGTTGAAGGAATGCCTCGATCACTGGTGACGGATACTTGGCTTCCGGAATCCACGAGAAACCTCTGGCGTTGTCCCCCTAATACTGCGTTAATATAAATTAGTTCCTCATAGGGGAAAGTAGAGACTGATATCTGTTTGCCAACGAAATCTGCGCATACGTCTCTTCTATGGGCAGTCACTGTTCGTTTAAAGCCTCCGTGTTCTGAAAACAAGTGGCTGCTGTGTGATTAGGGTAATTACAGATTGAGCAGCGTGGTCTCCCCCGTTGCTCTTCCCTGGTTTCCTGGTCTCGCCCTGCTGACGACGAGGAACCCCGCGAGTTCTGGCCACGGAAGTTTCCACGTCCTCGCCATTGTTGGGAATTTCCATATCGCCTATTGCGATCTGAGTTGTTGCCATTATTATTACGTCCATTCCTGTACCCCCTATTGAATTGTCGTCTATTATTATTACCCCGATAGGAGCCTCTATAATTATTACTTGACTGATAATTATCCTTATTATAATGTTCTCTAAATTGTTTTGGAGTAGATGAGTCGGTGCCAGGGTTCTGCTTTTGATCCTCCATGCTATCCAATCTCAAAGTGAGACTGGCTAATCTCGCTTCCAGACCAGTTTCCTGAGCCTGGACTTGAGCTTTGGTATTGTGAGGATTGTTAAATAATTTTAGTTGCTCAACCTCCTTTTGCAATGCTTTGAATTTTGCCTCAAAGTCTGAAGTGGGTCGCGCTTGCGCTGACTCAGCAGTAGCCAGATTGTTATTCTGCAGTAAAATCTGCTGCTGTTGCGAAAGTGCTGATGGATTATGCAAAGGAGAGAATAAACTCTCTCTTTGATCTTCGTACCTCAATTCCTTCAGCTTGCGCTGTCTCATCAAAAATTGGAGTTTCTCAAAGGATTTTAAATCTTTAAGCAACCCATGCACGGACTCATACTCCTTATGGTGGATATCTTTCATATAATCCACCTGTAAGCCTAATATGATCTGTTTGATCTGTTGTTGGATACTCATTTTAGGGTCTGCCTTGAGTAGAAGTAATTGTTTGTCCCGAACATAATTCGTAACTGGCTCAGTTTCTTTGTGTAATCTATATCGAATTTGCTCCTCGATCTGGAGTTGATCCAAGGACCCTGTAAATTCGTCTTTAAATTTCTTCTGTATCTCCTCATAAGTAACTTCCTGATTTTCTGTACCATCTTTCCAGGTCTGGTACCATCGTAATGCTGGCCCGGCCAGAAGGGCTGGAAATAATTCCTGTTTACGGGCATTATTCCATCCATTTAATATGGCAAGGCTATCCACTTTATCTAAAAATTTTGAAACGTCCTCCCCGGCTATCCCCTGAAATGGGATACCCTCTAAAATAGTTGGGGGAACAAACTGCGACTGAGCCATTGTTGCGAATTGTGTTTGGTCTAAATCTCTAAAATCCTGATCTTGTAGCTCTAATTGTGGTTCACATTTCTGTTTTTCCAATAATTCTCGCTGAAGGCGTCTAGTTAAAATTGGGCTACGTTTAAACTTGGGAGTGGAACTTGCAGCTGGGCCGCTGACATCTAAATGAAAACTTGTAGTCCCTCGTGCTATATCTAATAATTGATCTAAAGTTTCGTCGAGTTCATCAGCAAGGTGAAAGCTCGACATCTATCATGGCACAAGTAAATTCTTCTCCCCCCATAAATGCAAAAGTTTTAAGCCCTATGTATTTTCAAAATTAATTTTGGCAAGGACATAATAAAAACTAAACAAATGAGCAAAAATGTTTGGGGTGGGTAATGAACTAGCACTCCACTACGTGTCAAAATTTGGGGTGGGGAATAATTCTAACCTGGTTAACAAACTTTTTTCTCATCGCATTTCCGAAAAAATGCATGAGAAGCCCTAGCAAATCCACCACGTGTCAAAATTTTGGGTGGGGTTTAAATTTAAACTGGTTGTTAAAACCTCTTTTCTCATCGCATTTCCGAAAAAAATGGATGAAAGCCCTAAGCACCTCCATCCACGTGTCATTCTATAGAATGAAGGGATCTGAACCAGTTAATTGATGGGGTGATGTAAACTACTCATCATTCATCCTCTTGATGAGACCACTCGTCATTGACATGACGAGTTATTGCTTGGCATACGAAAGGTACAAATTACACAAAGGAATTAAACTACTGAAAAGACAATGGCAACTCGTTGGATTTTGTGAACCGTTGAACCTGTATCATGGCTGGGTGTAGGATAATTACCTGTCTAACTGAAGTCTCTGAGCTGAATGAAAATAGCGAAGTCCTCTGTAAGCTTCTAACTTGTTGACCAAAGCGTGCTTCCACTATCGACCTCCTGTCTTGCTGACCTCCTCTCTCTACCAACTCAATTCCCAAAGTCCAGTCACTTCCCAGCTTGTCTCACCTCTATATTCCCTGGCCATCGAGCTCTTCCTCGATGCCGAATCGCCGAATCGTGTTTATTATAATTGCTACCATGCAAACCGCTGACACCAAACCCAGAAGTGTTACCTGTTTCCTGAATACTCAGGAGGTTTGCATGGCTCAACACAATGCATTGTAAACATGCCTAAGAGGCTTGAGACAGCTGAGAAAAACAAGTGAATGCCCTGGTCAACATGAAGCGTTCAGAGAGACTTAATAAAATAAACATACAATCTTAGGGATTGATACGATATGTGATTACAAGCCGCCACTGACTTCATTGTTTGGAAACGTCCTCCTAGTTGGTAAAATGCCAATAAGGTGTGCGAATGTGTGGTTATAAGCTGTCATTCATTGTATTTTGTAAACACCGAGTGCTTTACTCCTTGCGCAGTCCGCGGATTGCTCTTTCGTTAGAAAACAGAACATTTCCGAGAGGTGGCGTTGTAATCAAACAGGATAGGTACAATCTGTACAGAGAATTGTACATGCTTGTGACCAATTCCGAAATGATACGGTGCTGTTCGAAAGAATTGGAAACTCAATGCGGAATAGCGTACAGTAATGCATCTAGATGAAAGGATGACACTTTGAACACCTCCTTTAACAGGTACGAGTGTACAGTAATTGTAACAAAGAACATACGTACTAGGAAAGTAGTGCTGTATTCCTTGTTAAAGTAAGTAGAATGTTAAATAAAAGCAATGAGATCTCCTGATTTTTCATACTGTATTATTGGTATTTTACCAATTAGGACGACGTTTACAAACACTGAAGTCAGAGACGGTTGTTAACCCCACATTCGTACACATTATTAGTATTATACCAACTAGGACAACATTTACAAACAATGAAGTCAGTGGCGGCTTGTAATCACACATTCGAGATTGTCTCGAAAACGGTTCGTTTACAGACCCATGTTTACGGAGACATTTTGCACCTATTATAGTGTACTTTCACCTGTATCAGTTAGCGCCTTTACTTTTGAGACACCCTGTATAATTTATATGCACAGGGTGTTTCTAATGTTCGTTTCCAACGCGTAAGAGGTGATTATACAAGGGAAAATAAACACAGAAGTTCATGTGACGGAATGCCAAAAACGGCACCCATTCGGATTTCTTGAAGTGGGAAAAAATTTGAAAATAATGTTTACAAAGAAATAGTGGCACAACGGACAACCATATGACCGTGGCGAAGTGCGTTCTACAAAGCGTAACAATCCCTAAGATTGTATGTTTATTTTATTAAGTCTCTCTGAACGCTTCATGTTGACCAGGGCATTCACTTGTTTTTCTCAGCTGTCTCAAGCCTCTTAGGCATGTTTACAATGCATTGTGTTGTGCCATGCAAACCTCCTGAGTATTCAGGAAACAGGTAACACTTCTGGTTATGGTGTCAGCGGTTTGCATGGTAGCAATTATAATAAACACGATTCGGCGATTCGGCATCGAGGAAGAGCTCGATGGCCAGGGAATATAGAGGTGAGACAAGCTGGGAAGGGACTGGACTTTGGGAATTGAGTTGGTAGAGAGAGGAGGTCAGCAAGACAGGAGGTCGATAGTGGAAGCACGCTTTGGTCAGCATAAGAGAGAAGCTTACAGAGGACTTCGCTATTTTCATTCAACTAAGAGACTTCAGATAGACAGGTAATTATCCTACACCCAGCCATGATACAGGTTCAACGGTTCACAAAATCCAACGAGTTACCATTGTCTTTTCAGTAGTTTAATTCCTTTGTGTAATTTGTACCTTTCGCATGCCAAGCAATAACTCGTCATGTCAATGACGAGTGGTCTCATCAAGAGGATGAATGATGAGTAGTTTACATCACCCCATCAGTTAACTGGTTCAGATCCCTTCATTCTATAGAATGACACGTGGTCGAGGTGCTGGGATTTTCATTTATTTCTTCATGAACTAAATGAAAATTGAAAGATTAATTTTTGTAACCAGTTTAGAATTATTTCCCACCCCTAATTTTGACACGTGGTAGAGTTGCGGGCCTTTTCATTTTTTTTTCAGAAAATGAAAAGAGTTGCAGTTAAATTTTAACCAGTTTAAATTCAACCCCACCCCAAATTTTGTTACATGGTTTTAAATTCAAACCCACCCTAAAATTTTGCTCATTTGTTTAGTTTTTTGGATAGCCTTGCCAAAATTAATTTTGAAAATACATAGGGCTTAAAGGTTTTAAAATTAATGGGGAGAGAAGAATTTATATATGCCATGATAGATGTTTAGTCTAACATGAGGATGAATTAGATTAAATTTATCGACCTCAAGTCTGGGTCGGTAATCAGCGAAATGTAAGAATGCAGAGGAACCTGCGCCTTAGCTCCGTCGCGGTTACCCGCGTCGGGCTGGCGCTTTGGTATCAGGAGCGTCCGGCATTCCGCGTGGCGGAAGGTTCCTTGTCGGATTTTAGGGAGGCCCATTTCATCAAAAATGTGGCCGGCCCAGGGACGTCCGTGGACGATTCCCTATCAATCTGCTCCTGGTAGCTCTGTGGTTCACTCACGAACCCGGTACCATGGCTACAAATTCCCACCTGGGAAATTATTACCATCCAGAATTTTAATTAAGGAATAAGGAAAAGGCATTTAGATTTGAAGATTTCTTGCATTGACAGTGATTTTAGAATTTTTTTTACATAATCTTGAATACGAAAATTATTACAACGTTGGTTATGAGGATGCAGTAAGCTACAGTGAACAGTAAACGATTTTACCTTTAACATTTTAATTAATTAATAATGTGGATTAAAAGTGGATTTTAAAGTTATTTATGAATGAGGAAAATAAATTAGTGCCACCGAGTCAGAGTCAATCGGCACTATGGTGCATTTTAACGAGTCATGGCACAGAGTATGCTTGTTTGAGTCAATATTTTGTTATTATTATTAATTGAAATTTCTTAAAAGTTTAATTTAAATTTTGTTTAAAACTGACCGTAACTTGTAAAGGATTTAGAATGCTTGAACTATGACTGCTAAGACTTTTGCAACGAGGATATTACATTTTTATACATATATAGTTTTGGGAACGAATAAGGCCCCGAGGACCACTTATTTATATTCTTAATGACTGAAGTCTCCTAGCACCTCATGAAGGGAGCTTAGATTAAGGAGATAGTCAAGTTTATACGAGATAGTCACTTGCCTTATGTTACCTTAACTTACGAATACATTGCCTAAAAATTTTCAATTCATGTTAATATGTAAAGAAACGAAACGCTAATTATATTCCTCGACACGCTGTACAATTATGTCCGCTATTACGCCAGGCGTATATAGTTAGAGTGGCGTACCGTGATTTAGGGTATAAACCGCCCGATTAATTAAAAGTTCTAGTTGAGAAGTAATAGATGTATAAATAGGCTGCAGTGACGAGAGATGTCCGTTCACAGGTAAGCAGTAGTGACGAGAATGAGTCCGTACACAGATATACATATACTTATATGCTTTAAGCAAAGTTAGGCACAGCCAACTTATTTTGAATAACTAGAAGAGAATTAGGAGAGCATCACACGGCGTGGACGTTTCTCACATATTAACGAGATTTTTTTTTGTTAGTATATATTTATATTTTTTTTCCTGTCCGAAACAATGTTTCGTTTGACAGTTGAATATTTATCCTTAGCACGTTGTAGCTTCGAACGTTAAAAACTTTAAAAAGTAGTTTGTTTAAAATTTTAAAATATAAATATTAATATTTTGCTCCAAGTTACGGTATTTATTAAAGTGAAACAGGTCTAATATTTTAAATCCACTCTCGTGACATAATAATAATTTATAATAAAATAGCACTAATAATATTAACAATTAAAAGCAGACTTATTATTTAATAATGTGCTTTAGGCACAAAAGTTTTTTTTGCAGTATGTTATAATACTAGCTCAGCGAATACATCACTAGAATTTTATAGTTACTCTTCAGAAGAAGATATATGATTATATTAGCAAAGTTTATTTTAAGCGCCAATTATGAGAATATTTATATTATATGAATATGTAGACGTCGACGTCAAGATTTTTTGCGCTCGTATAACAAGTATTTTCCTTCGGATATTGGATTGCAACCGATAATCCTGGAAATCCATTCTGCCATCGCAGAATGATTATGATTAAACCACAACGGTTTTAGTATAAAGCTTTGCCACCATAATATGCTAAGCATATTTTAGAATGAGTAGAGAGAATTAAAGATTCTTCAAGTTTTAGTGATGTTAGTATTTTAATGCATTTAAAGATCGCATAAATAATAATTATTATTTTATTTCAGGTAGTCAGGAGTAAATCAGACTCAATTTTTCCTTTACCTTGTACCTCAGTACGGTTTAATTGAATTTTAGTATTTGAGAATAAAAATAACACCTGAAATTAAATAAGATAAGTTTGCAGTAAAATTTAAAATAACATAAGTTAAATAGTGCTAATAAATTTAGAGAATAAATAAATTATATTAAATAAATAAATTACGCAGATAAATTGAGCCTAGAGTCAGAAATAATTAAAAGTTGAGTTAAAATATTTACTAATTAGACTAGGCAGGCTTAAAGTACGTATTAGTTTTGAAGAACTGTTTGTTTTGATTGCCTAAGCAACATGAAAATCATTGCGATTTTAGTTATTTTAAACGGATTTCTTCCATACGTAAAAGCTTATAATTTTATTTATCTGTTGAATAAGTCCTTTGACTATCCTTATAATATAATTACAATTTTATTATTAACAACATTTATTATTAGTATTTTTATAATTTTCATAATCTGTTATTTTCTATGTCACCGCAAGAAATCTATTACTTATGACCATGAGTGTACCAACGAGTTACAGTTAAGCAAACTTAATAATGATTCACCGCCCATTGATCAGATTTACGACGATGTTGCACCGATTGTTGAAGTGGTACCATTTAAAACGAGTAACCCGCCAATCCCCCCACCCCTTTCTCAGTCCATTATTATTCAACCTAGGGTACAACAAGAAGTTCAAGATGTATCCAGAAATAGTTTAGTCACTAACGACGACAGTATAGATTTGCCGAAGAATATTTTATCCGTTAAAGATAGAGTTCAGAAATTTGCCGTAAACAAGGGTCCTAATTTTGTTCAAAACAGTCGCAAAATGGAAAGTGAATTGCCTATTTCACCCTGTGTTCAGCCAGTTGTAAAAGTTAAAGAGTTATTTGCGAATCAGTCACCAGTAAAAGTCAAGAAAGTTTCAAGTGTTACTTTAAAAGCAGAAAGTAAGCCAAATTTTCAGGTTCCCGAACCTGTTGTATCGTTTACAGACCATATTTTTTACGACTTCATGTTCGATTAGAATTTTTATATTAATTACGTTTCAAATTTTAAGTATAATTCATTTTTTACGTTTAATTGTACCTTATGCAAGGTTTATTAGTCATTTAGTTTGCTAACAGCTTCCCAACTGTTGTTATTTTACGAGCACGGAAGTGTTCAAGTAACACACTGTCGCAAGCGCAACGATATATTTTTCCCTTTCCATCCCATCTATGACGTAATTTTAAAGACCTTGACTTTATTTCGAACTCCCGCAGCTGTTACTACACTTTGTTCGTAGTAATTTAAAGTTTTGTAAACTTTAACGCGTCATTCAATGTATCAGCGAATCATGGCGTTGCATTTTCGTCCTCCGTTCCTTTGCTTGTTGCCCGAAGCAACGATTTTTTCGTTCGCTATCCCGAACGGAACCCGAACTTCCCCGAAGTCGCCGATCACGCCTGTCGCTGTAGAGAACTCAGTCAGTTAAGTCCAAGCAACGTCGGAATTCAACGATAAGCAGAAATACATCGCAGCTGAATTTGCAAATTCCTTTTCCGCACTGTAGCTCTCTCCCGAGCACTTTGAACACGCTGGAAGCTCAGAAAACACTTACCATAGGCTTTGCATATTTTTTTTGAGTTAGTGGCGTTCGTTCAGTAAAATTTTATGGGATCAGTTTAGTTACGCATATAGCCATCAGAATTTGATTTTTACGATAGAAGTTCATGTAAACAATGTTACGGATAATTTTTGTTATATAAATAACTTTTGCCATAAATCGTCGCATTTATGCACTTCCGACTAATCACGACCAATAATTTTACAAAGGAACAACAAGACGAATTTTTGCGTTTTTTCTCGCAAAATTTTCCCGTTTTTCATAGAGATATTTATAGTAAGTAAATTTTTTGGGAAATCGACGCATTTTTTCATTAAAAACAGGATAAAGTCAAACGAAATTTCGATAAAATCAGGGAAATTTTACAAAAGGGCAATTTTAGCACTTTATGCACTTAGAGTAATCAAAATTATTAGCAACATGCCTAGGCTAAGCCTCGGTGATTGGCACAGGCATGTGAAGCAAAAGTCGCCACGGCATCGTTACCCTTTCCAAATTTAAACAGTGTGGTTTACCACAAATGTTATAATTTGGGAATTTATTATTATTATTAATATTTATTATTAGGAAATTTAGTTTACTTACCCAATTTGCACCTTATTCGACAATGCAGCAATAAATTCATTACTTCTTACTGATTAACTTCATGTTAATGTTAGTACAGTAGGTAATAACTATTAATTTGTATTTATATTGTAATATATAGCTTAACTATTTTCTATTTATTTTGTTTGGACATACCTAAGGAATTGACACACCATTCTTATATGAGTCAAGTATACCTTTCCGCGGCGGGTCTGTTTACACGACCAAGTGATTTGAGGTATACGGCGGACTCGAGAAGTTTTGAGTGGTTAAATTTCTTTTGTTTAAAGAAAATTTGACATTGAGAAAGTTTTATTATTTTTATTGTGTTTAAAATTTGAATATCACCCTTTTAATTCCCTGATGCTATATTTGTTACCACCTGGAGTTTCAACGAAACTCAGAAGTAGCATTTACTGAAAATTTTGTTTTACATTGCATATTAATGAACCACGGCGAATTGCACCGGTCTATCATTTATTTGGAGGCCATTAGAGGCTTGTCAAAGCAACCTTTTAGATACGAATAGCTTGCTTTGCGCAACACAAATTTTATATATTTATTTTAAGGGTTCACAACATAATAATTTTTTTTTTAAATTAAAACAGAATTTAGAACATGCTTGCAACACACCGATGAGAAATGACCCTTGCTTCTCCTACAGTGGGCAAGAGGACTCAATTACATTGCATTGAACCTTCTCATAGAATGGAAATAACTTAAATACGTAATTTAATTATAACCATATGTTTATCTCTCGTACGTGAGTTTGCAAAAATATACGCACATCTATGTCCACTTCCATAGTTCAGCTAGTTAAATGTTGAAGATATGAGAAGTACGCAATAACTAGAACACTTCTTACTTGCGTGTGCATTTGTTACATAGCACAGTGTGAAATACAAATTCTGTTAGAAATCCTTAATTTGCATTGACCGCTATAAATGACGTTAAATATGGAAACACAAGAAACCTTTACCACGTATCTTAATGAAATCCACATAAGAAGAAGAAGAAGATGCAGTAACGAACCTTTGTTTGTGCTCCGCAACTTTGTTTAATTTACTCAGTTTTTGTGTCTATACTGGATATTCCTGTTATAAAACAAATGCAGTAAGTACTGTAGATTATATACATACATAAATCAATCGAAACTAGTAATGTAAAGTGATATATTTAATCATTTCTCGTCACTCAATACAATGTAAACAAAGAACAGCAGTTTCAACGACAAGTGTAGTCACATTGTTTATACAGCACGATTGGAGCACAATCGTTCGGCATGAATGCGTGTGCGGTGTGTTCGAAACCTGTTTCGATTCAAGAACTTTTATCAAAAATACAGTGCAGCAACAGTTTTAATTGGTCTCATACGAAATGTGTTCAGCTGAAAAACGCAAATGTAGAATTTATAAATTCTATGAAACATGTATAGCGCTGTAAAAATTGTGTAAAGAATAGACGCAGAAGTATATCTCTTGAAAGTGTTTCGGAACCAAATGAAATGAGTCAGCCGTCTATGATGGATGTATACAAACTATCGCAAACAGTATCGAAGGAAGTGGAGGAACTGAGGAAGCAAAATAAAGAGACAGAGCGGGAATTGATCAAATCATTGGATTATGCTAATCAAAAACTGGATGAAAATGTTGATTTAATAAAAAAGCAATCCGAGACCATCGCCACATGTCTTGGACAGGTGGAACGGCTGCAAGAGGAGAACACTCAACTCAAGAAACAACTTCAGGAGACGCAGTTGTAGCTTCATGAACTTGAACAATACGGGAGAAGAAATACAGTGGAAATTTTCTGCATTCCCGAAAACCCAAATGAAGAACCTTATGAAATTGTGAAAAATGTAGGACGGGCTCTAGATATGCAAGTGGAAAATGAAATGATAGACACTTGCCATAGGTTAAGGAAACTTCCCTATCAAAAATCAGCAGGTATTATTGTCAAGTTTGTAAGGCGGGCAGATAAAGAGAAAATTGTACAAACACGAAAGGTTAAAAGGAATCTTAATTGTACTCATGTAGGATTTTCTGGTAATGACAGTGTATATATTAACGAAAGTTTAACACCTCTTCGTAAGACCATATATGGTCAAGCAAGAAAATTAAAACGAGAGAACAATTATGCATTCTTGTGGGTTGACAATTCAGGTACGATTAAACTAAGAAAAAGAGAAGGCGACAGGAATGTTTTTGTTTTAAGGACAATTGAAGATATTACTAAATTGGCATGACTCTAAATGGCTTCCCCAAATGACATTTCCATTTACTATCAAAATGTTAGAGGTCTAAATACAAAAACACAAGAGTTTTATGTAAATAACATTGTGAATAGTTACGATATATTTGTTATTACTGAAACTTGGTTAAATATTGGTGTATACAGTGATGAATTGTTTGATGATAACTAAAATGTGTCCCGACATGACAGGTTAGAAAATAAGAGAGTTGGAGGCGTATTAATTGCTATTAAGCATAATATAATATCTGATAATATTATTCTAGACAATAATAGGGATATTTTATGTGTAAAAGTAAACTTAAACAATAGAATATATTATGTAATTGTTGTATACTTCACCCCTTCTTCAACTCTGAATGATTATATATCGTTATATGATCTGTTTGAAGACTACGAAGAATTGCAAAACAATAACATTATTGCAATTGGTGATTTTAATCTGCCGAAAATTGTAGATTTCAACTATAACCTACAAACAGGTGGAACTTGTTACAGAAGTTTGGACAATTTCTTGAATCTTTATAACTTACATACAATATTAAAAATCACAATAGTAGAACCCTAGATTTAATTCTAACAAATGCACATAACAATATCATCGTAAATAGGGATGAGATGCCTCTTGTCAAGGAAGATCTTCACCATCCGGCTTTAATATTAAATGTGCATTTTAAAATATCAACAAATGTGATGAAACGAAATCCAGTCGAAAAATTAGATTTTAAGAGGGCAAACTTTTTAACATAATACAAAACTGGGCTCCCATTACTAGCATGGGTGAAGTGGAAGAGACTATAAACTATTTTTATGAAAATGTCAACTCTGTATTTCATAACACTGTACCAAAGAAGAAGGTCCACAGAAAATGCAAGTAGCCTCAGTGGTTTACTGGAGAAATTATTAAAACTTTAAAACTTAAGGAATACCATAGAAAACGCATGAAATACGCGGATGATAGTAAAACAAAATATAGAGAAACTAGCAAAAATCAAAGGCAATTATAAATAAAGAATATCGTATGTACATTAAAGAAACAGAGGAAAGCATTAACAATAATATAAAATCTTTTTGGAACTATGTACATAATAAGAAGGGTAGAAACGCGTATTCAAATCAAACTATGATACATGACAGCAGAACTTTACAAACAAATCAAAGTATAGCTGACAGCTTTGCATCATACTTTCAATCTGTTTATGCTGAATATCCTAGCACATACGAAATTACCGTTGAAGTTAAATTAAAGGTATCTAGTTCACTCACTAATTATGGGATCACTGACAAGGAATATTGGTATGCAGTAAAAATATTAAAACCGAAAAAATCCAGTGGACCAGATGGAATTCTTCCATATGTAATTAAGGCTTGCGCCGAAGTGCTTCAGAAACCATTATGTTTTATTTATAATGTAATAATGAAGACACAATGTTTCCCCAAGATTTGGAAATTAACTAAAGTCTACTCAATCTTAAAATCAGGTGAATGTACAAGAATTGAAAAATATAGACCAATTGCTGTAATATGTGCACATGTTAAAGTGTTAAAACAAATTTTATATGCAAGAATAGTCAAACATGTCAAAAACTACAAAAGCGATTGCCAACATGGGTTTTTTTCCAGGTAGATCTACTACAACTAATTTAACAAATTTTGTGCAAGATGTATATAATGCATTCTATTGTAGATCTGCTGTACACACAATCTATATTGACTGTGCAAAAGCTTTAGATAAAATCAACCATGATATTTTTCTGCATAAACTATCAGGCTTTGGTTTGACAAATAATAAATCATATCTTCAGGGTAGGAGACAATATGTAACTTACAAAGAATCAAAGTCATGTGAATATACTGTAAACACCGGTGTCCCACAAGGATCTAATCTAGGACCTCTCTTATTTATTTTGTATGTAAACGATCTACCAACTTGTGTTAAGAACTCACAGATTCTTCAGTATGTTGATGATATTAAATTGTACAAAGTAATTAATGGTCTAGACGATACAATAGATCTCAAAGAAGATATAGATAAACTATATGATTGGAGCTGCTTAAATGATCTCACATTTAATACAAATAAATGCTACTTTATGCAACTAACGAATAAAAGAAATAATTTGAGGTGTACATATTCAATTTGTGGTAAATTACTTCCAGAGGTGAACCTAATCAAAGATCTTGGTGTTTTCATTGATTCTGCTTTGACCTTCAAAGAACACATATCATATATTGTAAATAAGGCCTACAGATCATTGGGTTTTGTTATCAGGAATTATAGAGATTTTAATAATATACATTGTATTACAAGTCTATATAATAGCATAGTATGTGCATAGTAGACTTGAATACGCATCCGTTATTTGGTCTCCAATATATAGATCGTACGAAAATAGCATAGAAAGAATTCAGAAAAGGTTCCTAAGGTATTTCTTTTACAAAAAATATGATATGTCCTCACGACAAAATAACGTGAATTATAATAATCTGCTTGACATATTTGGATTTAATAGCCTTAGTAATAGGAGGAAAATATTAGAACAGTTCTACTTGTATAAAACAATTAATGGTGTCTTAGACAACAGCTCCTTTCTCGGTCAAATACAATTCAATATAAGAAAAAATAATCTGCGTAATAGAAATAATCTAACTTCTAAAATGTCAAAAACGCAGAAATATAGAAACTCACCAATAAATGGAATGTGTCACAGTTACAATATCCTTGTTGAAAACAACCAACGTGTAGATTTTTCACTTCCATTTGACAGATATAAAAGAATAATAGATTCAGTGCTATAAAAACTCTGATAGAATATAGATTATTTAATATAAATATTACCATTTACAGTGTGCAATATTTGTGAATTACGTATAAACCTCTTGCTTAAATGTATGTAGATAAGTGTGTATATATATATCTTGCGTTACGTATGTTGTATGTTGTATGTTATCTGTATTGTACGTGAATGAATGAACATGTGTTTGTGTATTTCCATGTAATTTCTATTGTATTAATCAAACACAGTGTACGCCTTTTGTAATTGGAGGTTCAATCCTCTGTAGAAGTGCAAAGCATAAATAGATAAATAAATATTGCTGTTCTCAGAAAAAAAACAGCTTCAAGAGAATGCGCAAAATCTCTTGAATGAGCAGTCTTAAATGAGAACAACAGAGTGCCTATAAAATTGATACACTCAGCATACATCAACATGAGACACGGTTCTTCAGGAGCTATCTCCTCTGAATTTGATTGGATTTAAATCACAGCAACACCTTCACCTCCGCTCCAGCAATCCAGGTCTGTAAATGGCGCACATTAGTGATGCTTTGATTGATTGATTTGGTGTTTTAAGTCCACTTTATGCAAAGTAAGGCTAATCGGGACTGGACCTACAGTTTTAAGTGGGATCCAAAACACTATGTGCCTCCACGGGGTATCGAACCCGGGGCACCTTGATTACAATGCGAGGACGCTACCACTACGCCATCGGGAAGACCCACATTGCTGATGCAAATGAGAATCAATAAGTGTTACCAACACAACTACAGGAATTCTTCCAACACAAAATGCAGTAGATCTGTAACATTACTGGCCACTCTGGTCTCGAATTACCAACGAAACTACGTCAAGAATTAGTTGCGGCACTGGCAACAAGAGAACTTTCTGTTGGAGCATCGTTGTCAACCCCTCAAGCAAAATCATTAGAGGAAACTGAAAAACAAGTGCAGAGGACCTACAGAGGAGGTATATATCAAACCTTCGGTCACGAAACCACACACACCTTCAAGAAAATGTCACGCTCTCCCATAAGAGAAAGAAATACCGGATAGAATTTTTTAGATATTCCTCTACATCTTCCATAAATATGTTCCTTTCTACTAGTTAATATCAGGATTCAGGGATCATAGAAAAACTGGAAAAGTAGAGGAAATTATTTATTTCCTGAATGGCAAGACTTTTCCTTTTCCCTTTGCGCAGATCTTAACAGCGAGAGAGGCAGATATCCGCAGGAGGACCGAACGACTACCAAGTTCGACGTCATGGTTTAAGGAGACGATCGACCTTTCTGCACTTTCCGAACTTTGCACCTATGCAATTGGAACGGGCGGAGCGAAATCTTTATAATAAATTGAAAGCATGTGCATCAAGTTGGAAAGGAAGACATCATAGTCCACGCTAGATTTAAATATTTCTTCTGAATGCACTTCGTTGTTTATTGATAGAACCTCGGTCTGCGAAGTACTGGTATTTCTTCCAAAAGATATGAAGAAATAAGTCAGAAACACCTGAAAATGTATTTATCAATAAAATTAACATTAAATTGTAATATATGGAACAATGTCAAACAGACAATTTTTTTAAAAAAAAATTGGTTAAAGCATTATACTGAAATATATTGAATGATATCACATACCCAAATGATTTATTAATTCTCAATAAAAATTGAAATATATTGATTCGTATATTGAACGATATCATACACCAAAATGGTTCAAAAATTGTTGATATATATATTAGTATTGAATTTAAATGTTTGACTGACACATTAAACGATATCATAAACCCAAAATATTGAAAACTTCCTTTTTTAATTTTAAAATTTTAAAATTAAAAAAAATATACTTTTGACGGATAGACTAGATAATATAGGAATGCTAAATGCAAGAGGTGAGTTGCTAGGAATCATGACAATGTTTATAACATCTATATTTAAGAATCATTATTCAAGGCTTTCTATAAAAGCATTGAACTGACATATAGTAATTGACATATTAAACGATATCATTCACTGAAATAATAGAGAAATACCGGGATAAAATTAATATTGCATTGAAAAACATTCATTCATATATTGTACGAAATTCTACACGCAAGTTACTTAACATTTCTGACAAAGTTAGCACCGAATTGAAAGATACTGATTCCTATATTGAACAAAGATATCACACAAGAAATATATTCAAAGATTCTAATAAAGTTAACATTGAATTATAATAAATAATAAAAAGGGGGAACCCACCGAAGCTGCCCGCCTCCACCACGTACATTCTAGGTACGCTCTTAGTGCCTTTAAAAAAACTTGGACTTCATTAGCTCCGAATGTATCGGTTGCCCGGTTTTCTTCTTATTATTATTATTTGCTTTATCTATCTCTTGTTTAAGATATACAAAATTAAATATATCATAAGAAGAAAAAACAAAAAGAGTAGAAGAATGCACTTATTTCATACATGTATGTTTATCATTATAGACCTGCTCTGTTACACAAAGCAGGTTGCACCTGTAACCAATTATATTTTCTATGATTAAATGTAGATTTAATATACGTAAAGGGTGTTGAAAAATACCTGTTAAAACGTATGGGGGGTGATTCGTCAAGTAAAAACAAGGAAAAAATGCCATGTGAAAAAATGTCGAAATCGGCACCGTTTTCGAGTGACAGGCGTGCGAAAATGGTCTCACGCCGTGTTAAAAGCACAATAACTCAAGAGGGAAGAAATATATTTATATCGGATTAAAATAATACAAATAAAGTTTTATATGACGAGAGGCCCTGTGTAAATTGCGCAAGGGGACTCTCGAGGAAAGTTGGGTCCCATAATGGAAAATACAGGAAATGTACTTCTATTCTCTACATAACGGCGAGATCGGAATGAAGCCAGTTAAAAAATGACAACGTATGTCCACGTGTCCCAATACTGCTGGAACCTCGTCCCACACTCGTGAAATAGGAAAACTACTGCAAGTCTCCTGTTGTATACGGTTCACATTGCAGTACGAAGAAGAAAATAAACCAATGTGTAGCATGTCCCACTACAGCTGGGACACCATCCCAAATGGAAAAAAATACGGGAAAACCGGAAAAAAACGTTTTCAATCTACTAATGTTTACACACTACTTTGCAATACGATAAACAAAAGTTAAACAATGACCACATGTAGTCAGGCTGTACATACTACAAGAGAGATGTCCCAAACAAATTGGATAATCCTCGAAGAAATGATGACGGAGAATAGCAAGAAAACGCACACAATGACAAGTAACATTTGCAGGCACAGCTCATCTTGAAGGGATTCCCGTGAGAAGCGCACAACCTCCGCATATGCAGATCGTCGGTATGTATTGCAGCAATCTCCAGCATCTTCACTCGCACATTTCACTAATGGACATTATGCGGAACTAATAGGGGCTCACAAACACCGATATACTCAGAGACGGTGTTAAAAATATCTGCCATTGACTTCAATATAAAGATGACCTTGGCGAAGCACTGATTGTCTGTTACGCGCAAATACCTCTGGATTGTCACCAATTGTCCCAGCAGCGGCAATAACACGAGCAACGAGGTCCTCAGTACTATCCACAGGGGTTTCTTAATACACAAGCCTTTTCATTTCTCCCCACACAAATAAATCCAGTGGTGTGAGGTCGGGGGACCGAGGTGGCCAAGAAAAAGGTCCACCCCTGCCAATTCAAAGATCGCCGAAAATATCGTTGATTAAGGTCTTCGCTCCCCGGTCGAAATGCGCAGGGGCGACGTCGTGTTGAAACCAGATACGTTGTCTACCTGCCAGTGGCACGTTTTCCAAAGGTTCAGGTAATACGTCATGTAGAAACACCCGATAATTCCACACAAAGTAGAGGGCAGAATGTACGGGCCTAACTAGGTCACAACACATATTCACTGCGAATCTATGTTGATGATAGCCCACAATGAATGCATGCGGATTGTCCATATCCTAGACGTGGCTGTTGTGGCTATTGTACATGCCGTTCCTGATGAACATTACCTCATCGGTCCAGAAAACTATTGTTTGGAAATCTGTAATGGCAAGAGTTTGTTGGACGTACAATTCGCAGAAATCCATGCGTAGGGGAAAATCCATGGATAGTATGTGTTGCATGAATACGTACTCAACATATAATACTCATTGCCGCAATTCAAACACACACGCACGCCAGACTAAACTCCTCGCTGCGACATGTAGACCAGACAGGAAGAACAATGGTCGAATACACTCTGTACGTAGTATCCACCAACGCTAATACGTAAAAGGTGACCTACACTCCCAGCGCCTCTAGTGAGGCTTTCTGTATCACTTAACTGAAATCAGTCTCAGCGTAATCTGACGGCATAGGGTCATTTTCAGGTGAATTTCTTATTTCCCGAATGTGGAACGGTGTCCCAGCAGTAATGGGACATGTGGACATACGTCGTCAATTTTGCTGGCTACATTTCGATCTCAACATTATGTAGCAAATAATAGTAAATTTCCTGTATTTTCCATCACTGGATTCTCCATTTTCTTTGAGAGTCCCCTTGCGCAATTTACACTAGGCCTCAATTGCTGCACTATTGTATTCGTCAGGTACAACTTTATTTGTATTATTTTTATCCGACGTTGATATCTTTCTTCCTTCTTGAGTTATTGTGCTTTAAACATGGTGTGTGACCATTTTCGTACGGCTGTCACTCGAAAACGGTGCCGGTTTCAACATTTTTTCACATGGCATTTTCTCCTTGTTTTTACTTGTCGAATCACCTCCCATACGTTTTAACAGGTATTTTGCAACACCCACAATATAGAATAATATGTAACAAACAATAACTGACGACATCTATTGCATTGTACAATGTTTAACAATGAATGTATGTATTGTATTGTAATTGTGATCCACTTTTCCACCGTTTCACAATCGAAGTTCAGATTTACAGGTGCCTAAAGTGACCCCTTGCAACGTTCCTCAGCTAAGAAATGGCGAAGTCCACTTTACTGGGTTTGCGTCCAGTGTCCAGAAAGCCGTAAACATGTCTCAAATGAAATAGGTTCTCTTGTCCGGGCCTACGTGATGTTCAAGTTCTCACGACGCCCAAGGAAGATTGGAGGGAAGGGGTGAAGAGAGGACAATGATATACTGAGATGGGAGAAGATTTCTGCCTTCCACCCGTGAAGTCGACTGTTGTGTGACGTCAGTTCTCCTTGGAACATGCAAAGGTGAACGGGAAGGTGGTTGCGGGAACATGTGTACGAGGTTTGATCTTTGCAAACCCGAAAGACTACACACCTGCAACTGGATTGTACTGTGCTAAGCTAACTAATTCTCTAGAATTTTTAAACCGTAAATTTTATGGCTGCAACAACGCAAGCCTACCATCTGTCTCTATTCTGGGCAAGATCAATCCAATCTTTTTCATTCTTACGGATTTCTTTTATGTCCATCTCAACATTATCCCTTCATTTTCGTCTTGGTCCTCCTGCAGGTCTCTTACCATCAGCTTTCCCAACAAGAATCCTGTAAACTCTTCTTTCCATTCTCATTAGTGCCACAGAACTTGCCCTCTTACGTCTTCTTCATTTCATTTTTCTAATAATATCTGGACATGAATACATATTATATAGTTCTAGTTTATGTAACCTTCTCGACCTGTATCCTCAACGCTTATACGTCCAAATATTTTTCTAAGGATTTTATTTTCAAACACTCTTAATTTGTATTCCTCTCTCAATGTAAGGGACAAAGATTCTGAGGGCCTCATAATTGTTTGACGTTAATTAGAATATGAGTAATAGAAATTTGTAAAATGTATTTTTCACCTTTACTTTGTACAGTTAATAAGCTTTGGCGAGAAACTTAATATAGGTACTACTTGTTGCTGTACAAAGCAGGAAAATTATTTCGGTAAATTACTTCTTTCTGTTATAATATATATTTTAACAATTTTTACAATAATGATACAATAAAATTCATGATTATTTCAATTTCAATTTCAATTTCAATTTTCCTTTATTAAAGGGCGAGGTTCAGCCTGTGGCTGTTCTACCACCTAAGGCATAGAGCTTATATGTATGAAATTATGGATAAATAAATTTGAGGGTAAAGATACACGGATAGGATAAAATGATTGCTACAATATACTGGAGGGTAAATTTAAAGTCTTACAGAGTTCATACAGAGATGAAGGTTCTTATTCAAATAAGCAAAATACTTGCATTGAGTTTATTTGCATTTTGATCAATCAGACACTTATTGCGAATATCTAACGTATAATCAAAGAACTTCATTTTTCGTCGCCGACTGAAACTATAAACAGTTTTATTCAATATTTTTGTAAATGTTCCTACGTTGACGTTAGTGTATGCCTTAGATATGTAAGTGGTCTTGTAGAAATTACATAGTTGAATGGATGTTATTATGCTTTTAAACATATTTTTCTTCCTTCATTATCATTATTAATACTAATATTACTGATATCCGAGGATTCGTCTCGAAATTTATTCCTAGATATAAGCCTCTTTCTTACCAATTATACTGTATATGGGTTTAATTTCTGCATTATGCACAGTGGGCTCCCTCTTAACCAGCCATCACAGAACGGACCCTTTGATGGATAACGAAATGGCCGGTTAAACGGTAATATGTAATGGAATTCAGATAAACATCGCTACATCACTTCAAAAGATGAGCAGAAAATCACAGAATAATACTGTGTATGTATCACTGTAGAGTATGAACACATTTTGAAAGCTAAATACTTGTGGACTACATCTTTAAAAATGTATGAGTACTACACGTATTTAAAGAAGGCTGTACTGTATTCTAGAAGAAAACAACATTTTTTCTCAGCTGAGCTGCCGGTTATACCGAAGACCTGTTGAACTGAGACCGGTTAAGAGAGCGCTCACTGTATAAATAGAACAATATACAGGGTGCGGCAATGAATCGGACTATTTCAAATACTCCACACTGACAGAAAAATTATATATAATACACAAGAAAGCATACATAATTAGGAAAACATTAACTACATTTTTCTTTAAAGAAGTACTATCAAAAGTAAAACTTTACATATATTTTGATTTATTTGAAAATAACATCCCTAATTTCTTTATACTATCTTTATCTCAGTCCTATGAATAGGTTACATATCTCATTTCAGCATGTCCACAGGATCCGACTTTTTAAGTCCATGCATTGAGGGTGTGTGCAGGTGTTGGTTGGAAGACTTTTGCTTTCAAATACCCTCCTATCCCCATTGCTTTTGCAATATGCTTTTACTGTGAAAGCACTCTGTCCCTTTCCACAACTCTATCATAAGAGAATGGTAAAGCATGCTGCATGATGGTGGTAGTTCTCATTCCGTAACATGTAGGTATATACTGTTTTGCAAATTGCCCGATTCATTCCTGCACCATGTATAAACTGTTGTACACTAAATTGTTACATTGTTCAAATGACTGAAATTTGATGTAAATATCCTTCACAAAGATAATATTTTTCATCGTTCAGGAGAGATCTAGGAGGATGATTCATGAAAGCTCTAAGTTAATAAAGGAATCTCTATGACATGAAAACCCCCGTCCTGTCCGTGAAAGTTCAATATGCATGCCGCTTGGTTTGAAGACAGGAATGAAAACTAATGGAATTGTTTGTTGTGGCGTCGTAAACCACAAGAAAGTCGGATTCCTTGCCCAGTCCGCTATGAGAGTTGACAACAGAGATTCCGTAGAAGGTGTTGATGCTAAAACCTCGTAGTGACGTCAACCTTCTGCATGAACTAGTCGAACGGAACATCATGTGCTTAGACAACTTTTTTGCCAACATCCCCCCCTCTCTCCCTCTCTCTCTCTTTCTCTTCTCCCTCTGTTCTTTTCCTCACCCGAACACACACCCTCGGGAAGTTACTCCAATATCGAATTGTTTTAGAACCCTCAATGACGCATGGAAATCTGTACCGAGTTTTCAAACTCATCTACGCAGAAAAAAAAAAAAAAAAACGTTCTGTAAATTTATGTATTAAAGAAAATCAAAATTTAATGTGCCGAATTATTGTGAACATCTATTATATTATAATTATTAATATTGTAAACAAATTATAAGTTATTATTTCTGCTTTACATCGTACCAAAATGGAAATGTAAGTTGTGCCAGGCCCGACGTTAAGGGCCTTGTGTGGCTGTACCTCGGACTTTCAGTTGCAAATTGTTGTCTACTGGTGCAAAACTCCTTTGAAAAGAGTCACAAAATAGACAACATTGTTTTAAGTTTAAGAGCAATGGAGATAATGCATCTCCTTGTTTAAACCCATCATGAATTGTAAATTTGTCAGACATATTAATACCCACACGAATTTTACTTTCTGTTTCACTGGTGCATATTTTTATCATACTAACAAGCTTCTTAGGTATTCCGAACTCTACTAATATATTATATAATTTATCTCTTTTGACCGAATCATATGCTTTTTTGAAATCAATGAATGGCTGATGGACATTTTGATTATATTCCCACTTTTTTTCAAGTGTCTGTCGATGTGAAAAATTTGATCTGTAGTTGATCTGTTACGTTTAAATCCACATTGATAATCACCTATAATTTCATTAGGATATGGGGTTAGTCTTGTTTAAAGAATGTTAGATATATTTTACATGTTGTTGAGAGTAGAGAAATTCCACGGTAATTATTGCAGTTCATTTTATCACCTTTTTTAAACAAAGGAACAATTATGCATTCTTTCCGCTGCTGAGGGATTTCTTCTTTATTCCATATTAAACAAATTAATTTATGAATTTGACATATTAATGAATTTCCACCACATTTAATTAACTCAGCAGGTATTAAATCAATGCCAGGTGCTTTGTTATTCTTTAGCCTTTTAATAGCATCTTTAACTTCAGTCAAGTTAGGTTCTGGTTCTGCTGTGTGGACTTCATTTACTTATGATTTATCTCCTACATGGACATTTAAAAGGTTATTAAAGTAGTTCTTCCATCTATTTAGAATATCGCTTGGGTCAGCTAGGAAATCACCGTCTTTATCTTTTATCAAGTTTACTTTAGGTTGCCACCCCTTTCTAGACTCATTTACACCTTTATATAAATCTCTGATATTTTTATTTTTGCTGTTTGTTTCAATTTCGTTAATTTTGCTTTTCAAGAAATCTCTTTTTTTACTTCTAAACGTGCGGTTAACTTCTCGCTTTATTATATTATAATTGTTTAGATTTGCATCATCAGAGTTATTTAACCACCTAAGTCTAGCCTGATTTCTTATTTCTATTAGATTATGACATTCATTATCAAACCATGGCTTACTTGTTTTCGGTTTATGGTATCCTATAGTTTCTTTAGCTGCTGATTCTATTGCATTACGTATGTGTTCCCAATTCTTATTTACGTCTGTTTCATTTATATTTTCATCATCATTTAAATCCTGCAAAACATCAAATTCTATTTGACAGTTTAATTTGGTAGTCTTTCGTAATTCTTTCATCAGTAAACTTTCCTGTATCAAATTTTAGAACTTTTAGATTTTGTTGCTTATGATTTATCACTCAGAGTCTTTCTCTTAATTTAGCAATTACTAAATAATGGTCACTGGCACAGTTTTTTTGTTTATTCCTACAATAACAAACATTATAGACATGATATAGATGTCGAATAAACATTGTTTACAAACTTTACACATGCTATATATTTTGTTTAACCCCGACGGCTAACAGCACGATAGGAAAGAAGAAGTATTGTAAATATATTTTGTTTACTCAGAATATTTAATTTTAGAGAAACCGGAACAAAAAAAAAAAGAAAATCGAGTATGTCAGTTTGCGACTTATAAGCATTTAGCCGAACACCCTAGTATATCAATATGTTAGCCATAAAATGTGTAATGATTAGGTTCTGAGTTAAGGTCCACACATTCCCCGTGGGGAAGTTGATCAAACCCTGCTGCTACTACACGTATCAACATCCTCATAATATTCTCCAGCACTGTAGTCTACGTATATTCCTGTAATGCACCACACAGGATTACACCTATTACAAGTGTTGCCTCTCCATGGGGAACTCAATGTGGGGAACTATTAAAGAGAAAAGGTGGCAACACTGCTGGCACTTACTCTTACGTTAGTGACAGGCCGCAGTTCCCACGGGCCAACGGACGTTGCTGTGTGCGTTGTTATAACGTTCCACATACATCTTTACTCTGCTGAATAAAAATCTATATAAAATATGTTTCAAAATGTGAGTTGACAATGCTAAAGGAACTTAAAAAGATGCGAATAGCTATAAAACAAGGCCAATGTTGTATTTGTAGGCATATACTAGGAAAACGTTGTTTCGAAAAATTGATAGCAACGGTTATTTGACAAATTTTAAAAAAATCTGAAAATTAATAATTGTTTTTAAAACCGTTTTGCCTGCATCGTACTAGACTTTGATTACGATCGGACAACCCGTTTTCTATTTATGGAACACGAGTGGAGAAGCAGAGGGAGGAGGGAAGTTCTTGATGCGCAGTCACATTTAAACAGCTTTGGTCTAACCTATTACCTTTCCCCGGATAGCGATCGCCTAATAGTTCCTGTGACAATAGAAATAATGTCTGCTAGACATCAAGGGACGAATGGGAATCAGAGAAACAAAGCACGTGCTGCTGCAACTTTTTAGTTTAATCTTCACTTTCTTGTGCTCTATTAAAGAAGCTCGTTTTGCACAGTATCTGCGGTAGTGGTTATTGTGTTGTACGCACAGTTGTGCAGCTTCGTGTAGTTTTGGCAGTCCGAATTCCCCAAAACCTACTGTTTACAGTATGTAGCAACCAAAACAATATAAAGATGTATTTTTAGGCTAATTATTTATCAATTGTTGTCCTGTTTACTTGGCAGAGGGATACACCTTTAGAAAATGAATTTCGGCCACCAAACATTTCAATATGTTTGTAATATTTAGCGCCGTTATTCTGCTAATTTTTGATAATCGCGACGATGAGGATGAGTGATGAAATTTATGGAAAAATTGGGAACCAGCAACGTTAGCTCTCATACATTCGAGGGTATGCGCTTAAGTCCTGGTGCCTTTGAATAAAGTAGGACATCTGTTGATTAAATTTAATCGGTTCCCTCGCCTTTTAATTTTCATATTTTTTTATATAATATACAAATGAAGCACTCCACCGAATAACGCTGTATGGCACTTTTGGGAATGTGCTGAGTTATCAGTGAAATCATGCTGCGGCCCTGTTTCTACAGGCTACAAGCTGGCCAGTGATAAGGTCAGATGTTGCCTAAAAATTGCTACTGTGTTTGCATAAGGATTTATGTTGTTTCTACTGTAGTCCAGTAACATACAACAGGTTTTATCCGTTGTGCTCGCATTCACTGAAATGTGCGATACAGCGTTATTCGGCGGAATGCTTCATATATATATAATATACAAACAAACAAAACATATATAATATATAATATAAAGATGAGATAACTAGTACGAAGGGTAGACCCATTCTGAGGTCCTGAACACTTGTTCAGACTTAATGACGTATGGGGTGACGTAAATGATGTATTTATGAAATAAAACTAAAAAAAAGAACACCAATGCCTAGGTTGGGATTTAAACCCGGGGCCCTTGGCGTCTTTGCATTCTGTGATAACCATTCCGCCAAGGAGCTCGGCACTCAAAATTTGATTTTTTTTCTTAACTCTAAACTTGTATGCACAAGTAGAAGTCTGTTTACCTTGAACCAAATAATACGCAATAGCAATGAATGTATCCTACTTGAGACAGCAGTCACGCCAGTAGGAGCTATATTGTATTTAATATGGAGGAAAGAAGACCAGCTCCCAAATGTGTTTTGGAAGCTGCTAATTGCGTGCGTGTGTTCAAGGCAAGAGCGGGTCAGAAAGCACGCGCTCATCACCACGGGACGGTGGCTGCGAAACGTGAAATAGCCCTAAAGAACCCAAAACTCTCGTGTCGCGCTGCGTATCATGTTTCCTCATCTGCTCTTAATTGCTTTGTTTGCAATTAGCACTCTCGCACCACGGTAGAGGTGCGTCTGCCCTGCTGAATGCGAATGTCTACTCTTTCGTCGCCTTCCTCCTATTCAGACTCGTGACTTTCTGCCGCGTTTTGTAGATTCGTTTGCCGCAATCAAATTAGCGTATGTTTTGCGGTCATTTTGGGATTCCAATCTGTTTCATTCTTCTACATTCAATTGCTAGTTGGCGGTAGCAGCCCCCTGAATGAGGATTTCATTACCACACCGAGGAAAAAAAGGTTGGAGTCAAGAGAGTAAAATTGAATGTAATTTTCATGTTCTATGGTTTTACAAAAAAGATGAACAAATTAGATGATAATCACTCCTGAGGGACAGTACGAATGGTAATCGATATGTTTATAAGAATATGCGAGGTTTGTATTGCACTAATTTTGCACCTCAATGGGCTTGAAGTTTTTGCAACCAGTAATACCAAAAATTTGGATTGGGTCAGTATCCAAGCTGCTGTTCTTAGAAAACAGGTTACGTTAGATTGGTTGTGCTCAATATTTTTTTTACGTATCTCTCTGGCATATTGAGATGGCAATTATGTATGTGGTGAAGTTTGATACTTCCAATTTGTCGTGTGTGAATATAAAAGTAGAAACTCTGTCCGATTTTCTCAGTTTTAAGGAAATATGTTGTACTTTTTCGAACTCTACCGAATTTTTCTGGCGATTCAGACGGTTTCTAGAAAAACTTAAATACACTCGAAGATGTCGATCAATATATATGTTGGAGAATTATCTCTAGAAACTAACCACGATATATATTTTTATATATTCTTGTATTGGCAAATAACATAACTTTTCTCTTGCTCATTTTGCTATGCATTTGTTTCAATACAGGGTGATTCTAAAGGTATAGTACAAACGAAAACCACAGATACCTCCCATGAAATAGAGACGAAAGTTCCCCTTCCAATTTGCCGAGAGATGCCTCCGTGAGGAGCTAGACAACGCCGAAAACGTATGAAAATGAACTTCACACCTCTGTACAGCCAGTACCAGTGAATGTAGAAAGGCGGAACAAACGAAGTCAAAAGGAACACCAAAGTCGCCCATCCGAAAAACACTAGGCGGCAGCTGCGCAACGCATGCGCATGGAGTTCCACAAAGGAAATAGGAGTGTCCCGCAAGACAAGTGAAGGGAAAGGGTAGCGATCGACAACGGTAGGGTGAAAAGAAGCTATGAAGCATGAAGTAACAATTGCACAGCGGGAAACAAACACCATGGCTGAAGCAGTGCAGTCGAGAAAAGTAGTGCGGTGTTGCAGAACCACGGGAGGACGACGTAGGATGTAAAAACACACCGAGAATGCAAGCAAAGTGGTCCGTGACACTCGACAGGCAACAGACGCTTACATGGTTCGGGGCAGAAATGGCGGCGCTGGCGGTGCAGCGCAAGGGGAGTCCCCAAAACACAGTGGGGAGACACCGCAGCAAGAACAAAGCACGGTGCAACAAAAGAGAAAGAGGACCGGACGGGGAATGGTACCTGCCAAGGAGACAACAAATGCGGGACGAGGGATTCCCCGTAGCAGCACCGAGGGGATGTCACACAGAGGTCGTGCGCCAGCAGGACAAACACAGCAACTACGGGCACAGGAGGTTATTGCTAATGAAAGGTGCACGTACAGATAGGACCACGTACCCCGTACTGACGTTGTAACAAACGTCGTGATGGAGCCCAATCAGCCTCTTAGAAATGAAGGCGGAGGCACATCGATGGGTGGGAGCGGGCGAAAGGCTGCTGGAGTGTCGTACGGACCCCACCACTCCGTACGGTGGACGACACTAATGGACGAGGTCGGAATGTTTCCATCCCGATCACCAGGTCCACCGTTCCCAGACCTGACGCGGCTGCTTGCTTCCGAGCGCAACCCCAGCCGAACAACTCGAGTCCCTCCTCGGCCGCAGCCTTCCGCTCCGAAACCAAGCGTGGCCTCACACCACCGCAGCCGCACACTGCCGCGTGGGTGTGAGACCGGGCCGAGCAAGGCTAGACAGATAAACTGCGTGGGACAATCGTGTAATGAAGCTACGTGGGGGTATGCACGTCTCTTCAACTGCTGGGTTACCCCACATTGGTGTACACTTCGCAACATCTTATTTGACCGCCCTGAAAAATTTCAAAGTCCGAAATTCGTAAATTTGGCAGCATAGCGCTTCAGAGCCAACTAAGAGTAGCCAACTTTGCAACATTTCTTCTTCCTGAATGAAAACGCTCTTGATTTTTTTTTCATTCTTTCAAATTCCATAAAGTAAAGATACCCTAAAGCAGTAATACAATATATGAGTAGACAAAAAAATGTTAAGTAGAAATACGAATGTTGAAAATATTTCAAGATTCTTCGTTCTGAATTTGAAAATAGGAAAATGTATGTGCATTGTGAAACACTGAAAAGGTTCTCATCCACCTGGAAAGAATTGCGGTCACATTTGAATGCAAAAAGGCAAATTTATGATGATTTTATGCGAAATGTTTAGTAAAGATACCTTGCACAACACCAAACGATTCTGCAAAGTGTGTCTTTTCCTTGGTTCTTGGCGAAAAATGGTTCGAAATTCCGGCACAATGTTGCTTCAACTGAGATTAACGTGTTTTGGTGATCTTTTTGTTAGCAATCTCCTGGAGTAGTTGGCTAGATGACAGCACTTTCGTTTTTTTTTTACTGTTTTCGTCAAGATCGAAACATCGTAGGTTCAAATCCCACCCTCTCCTGATTATTTTTTCCTTTTTATTTACAGAGTACGAAGTGTTCTAATAACGTAATATAATATTATATGATATTACTGTAAAATATTTATGCGATGCATGCTCAGTGGCGGCGATTGGGTTTCAAAACTGATGGGGCAAGGTGGGGGGAGGGGGAGGGCAAGGACAGTTTCTTTCCCTTGGTAGATAAAGTTTAGCATAGTGCTGGGTCATCTGCCCCTCCACACTCCATAATCGTCGCCTCTGTGCATGCCTCAAGTAATGCTTCTACTAATGTTTTTAATCTTTCAGTGATTGGCAGGATTTTAGGAAATACTTTTCCTTTCATTCAGCTGTTATAAGTTAACACATATTAAGAACTTACATGTCAACTTTCTGCATCCGGAAATGCTTTAAATAAATCGCATAAATATCAATGGAAATATCCAAGAAACGTAGATAAGCATTCTCGTCCAAAGCCGTTTGCTTCCCGAAAAATAACTTTCATTCCATAAGCAAACGATTCCCCTACACCACACGGTTCACGTTAAACTGTAGGTCCAGTCCCGATTAGCCTTACTATGCATAAAGTTGACTTAAACCACCAAACCAACCAATTCATCTCCTTTCTGAGTGGGCCTTCTATGATACTGTAGTCGGCCAGAGTCCGAAAATACATTTCCGCTTCGCGTATACCAGAGTGTAATTGCATTTAATATTGTGACTAATTTTACTTTAAAACTACAGATTAAAGCGATAATAGTGTCCAGAAAAAGAACCTCAAAGTAGATCTTCCCACAAAATATTTTAATCCATTGCCAAACATTTCAGTTAAGAATAATATTATGCTTTTCCATTGACCGTATTTTCGATTCATGGTGAATTTGCTAAAAGGACCATGTCAAGAAATCTAAATATGTAAGTTTTACTAGTAAATGCATTTAAAATGCACGAAACAACAGGGGAGGAGAAAAATAAACTTCAAAAATAAGTGAAAATGCAACAAAAACTGTTAAAGATACTGACAAATAAACTAAAAGCCAAAAAAGGCCGAAAAATGAAAAATAAATGTAAAATAGAAATTGTTTTCCGGTTCTAACTGAAGGGAAACGGACATGATATCAGGTTTAGCATTGTTTTTAAGGGTCAGAAAAAAAGTTGATTTTTCATCAACTTCCGGACCCTAATTAGTGATTATGACAATTGAAAAAGTTGGAGGTAGCTTACTTAAAATTTTCTTGCTGAGGGATCGTATCGTCCCATATCTCCACTTCATAATAAAGAAAAACGTCAAGTTCATATTTCGAAATGACTTGGAGTTTTCCACCACGAAAATATGTTTTTCATAGTTTGAAGTTCGTTAGTATTATCTTTCAAGGTTTCCCTTGTTTTAATTTCACACATATTTTATATTTCATACGTTCCTCTCTCTTTTCATACAGTCTTTGGAAGAAAGCTGAAGTTTCTTGTCAAACGGGGGCTGGTTCAAATGACTCCTTTTCGCTCTCCTGTTCCTACTTTAAACAAACAACAAAATACTTCGTAACTAAACGGTGTCTTGTTCAAAACACGGAATTTTTACACAATTTCAAAATATGACAAAACGCCAATAGAAATGTTCATCATTTTTCCCTTTGAGCATTTCTCGATTTTCTCTGAATTCGTTTCCTCATGAAAATTGCCACGAGGAAATTATAGATATGACATGACCATATGTGTGAATTTGTTTCTTCAAACTGGTAGCAAATTTTAACATTAGCTACCTGGAGAAGCGGTAGCGTGCTTGATTCTTACAAGGGTTCGATTTTCCACCTAGGCAGGATTTTTTTCAGGAGTATATCCTTGGGTGTAAAGTTTATCCACCGTGCTAAGAAGTTAATATTGGTCTCTGTATTTCACGATAGGAGGAAGTCACATGCCACGAGGAATGCGCAGAATCAAGTTACATAGAGCTAAATCTGTAATGGTGGTTTCGAATATTGCAAAGTTAGTGCGGAAAGTTTGTTATATCTGATACTCGTACTTTCTGTTCAAAGAAGACAAACATTTTAGATACAAAGCAGTGAGGAATTAACGATCATTATGAGGTTTTGAATTTTTTGTTTGTCACTCACTATATAAATACTTATTAGTAGTTTCTTATCGAATCGGCCTTCGTCGCAATAACAATTTATTTATGTTAATTAGCGATTTACTATTAGTTTTAGACGCATGGTAAGATGGTGGTGAGGGGATTGACAACAGTCATTACGAAGGAACGGACATAAAATTACCAATCTTAGCAATTTGAATTCATTAAACGCTTTCCTTCGTTACAGTACTGCACTAGATCACTACTTAACATAACTGTGTATCTTTCTTTAGTATATCGAAATTAAATAATCAATATTTTAGGTGTCAGTGAAGAACAAACAATACATATCTTTAATAACATTACATATTGCATCCTGAAGTGTGCATCGGATTCATTTTTTAAAATATTCTAATATCAACGGCATCTGTTCAGCAAACAAAAAAAGAAAAAAGAAAGAGGAGAAGGTGGGATTTGAACCCGCGACCTTTCATGCTTGATGAAAAATAAAGATAGCAGCGCCTAACCAACTGCTCTACGTTAACTTAATGACGTTATACCCTTAAAAACATGTTGACGTTTATGAAGACTCCTACCTTCCTGTGTTTCAAGCACATTTTCTCGACAAGTCGTGTAAAATATATGTTTTTGAGAACTGTTCGATATTATGCAAGGTATTGTAAATAAAATGTTGCATCAACTCCTCACAAATTTGTTTCTTTCTGCACAAACTTGATGGCAATTTCCTCCAGGTGGAGAAAAATTCTATTCAGTGTTTCAAACCCCCCAAATTTCAAGTCGGGCAAGCAGAATCGTAAATATCCTTCAAGGTTATTTTTCAAATTTATTATTTCTGTTTGATTGTGTATTATAATAGCGGTTTATAGTTTCTAAGTTCATGGAAAGTGTTAAATTGAAAACCTATCACCGCAGCGTTTTTCGTCTAGTGGAAGGACCTACTCAAAGTTGGCTACTCTCACCTGGAGCTGAAGTGCAATATTGCTAAGTTTACGATTTCGGGACTTAGAATTCTTTCGGGGCGGTCAAATAAGATGTTGCGAAGTGTACACAAACACCACACGATCGTACGTAGTGCTCCCCGTCGGCTCGAGCAAGACGGACGAAGTACGTGTTGTGGGTGAATGGGGCAAGAATGAAGGACGCAACATGTGTTCCACGATGACAAGGCCACAGAGTACATGGCCCCACCTGACGGCAGTGGTCAGGTAGTGAAGAGCACAGGCACGGGTGGCTCAGGAACGTCAGCTGATTGTACCACAGCGCCGTGCCGACGTGTGGGCTGATTGGAAGTGCAGCGTCAGGGAGCATGTCAGTGAAAGAGCCGGTGCGGTGGTGGTGTGCTTGACGTACGACAATTGAGTACGTTGTTCCGAAGCCGTTGTGACCAGTGTGTGTGTATGTGTGCCACCTGTGCACTGCAGTACAGTATTCCATAATGGGCACTATCCTCACCGTACCATGGAACGCTACACATTTGTAGAACTGAGGGACATGCATTTTGTCTACGGCCTTGCAGATGGCAATGGCCGAGCAGCTGCACGCCTTTATCGCGGACGGTATCCGGAGAGGCGACAACCCGACAGCAGGTTGTTTTCGAACGTGCACCGTACCTTTGGTGAATCGGGTGTGTTACGTGCAGGCCATCATGTCGGTCACCCAAGACATGTGCGCACCGCGGCGGTCGAGGAGGACGTACTTGCTCGCGTGGACGACACACCGTCCACTAGCACCCGTAGCATTGCACGTGCAGTGGGAGTATCACAGTCGACAGTGTGGCGTGTCCTTCATGATGATCTGCTGTATCCCTATCATCCACAGCGAGTCCACGCGTTGCAGGCTGGGGATTACCCACGACGTGTGGAATTCTGTCAACGACTGTTGCAGTTTTGTACCGACGACCCCCGTTTTTTGCGCCATGTGCTTTTCACGGACGAGGCAACATTCACCCGTGAGGGCATCTTCAATTGCCGAAACAGCCATGTGTGGGATTATGAAAATCCACATGCAGCAGTCGAGGTGCACCATGAGACCCAGTTTGCAGTGAATATCTGGGAAGGTATCATCGATGAACAGATTATCGGTCCATACCTGCTGCCACCACGTTTAAATGGCCGCCTCTATCGCACCTTTCTTGCATCAGTCCTTCCAGAGCTGCTAGAAGATGTACCCCTCAACGTGCGACATCGTATGTGGTTTCAATTGGATGGAGCACCTGCACATTTTGATGGCACAGTGCGAACCCTTTTGCACCATACCTACCCACAGCGCTGGATCGGCAGAGAGGGCCCCGTCCCCTGGCCCGCCCGTTCGCCTGTCCTAACACCAATGGATTTCTTCGTGTGGGGCCATGTGAAAACACTCGTCTACGAGACCCCGGTGCCTGACAAGGAAACATTGGTAGCGTGGATACTTGCAGCATCGGCCGAGGTGTGTACCATGCCAGGGATTTTTGATAGGGTTCGCCAGAATTTCCTGCGACACTGCAATGCCTGCATTGAATGTGGTGGTCGTCAATTTGAGCAACTTTTGTAACAACGTCAGTCCGGGGTACGACTACGTACTACGTACTATTCCTATCTGTAAGTGCACCTTTGCGTGGCAATAAACATCCTGTGCCCGTAGTTGCTGTGTTCGTCCTGCTGGCGCACGACCTCTGTGTGACATCCCCTCGGTGCTGCTACGGGGAATCCCTCGTCCCGTATTTGTTGCCTCCTTGACAGGTAACATTCCCCGTCCGGTCCTCTTTCTCTTTTGTTGAATCGTGCTTTGTTCTTGCTGCGGTGTCTCCCCACTGTGTTTGGGGACTCCCCACGCGCTGCATGTGTTTGTTTCCCGCTGTGCAATTGTTACTTCATGCTTCATTGCTTCTTTTGTCCCTACCGTTGTCGATCGCTACCCTTTCCCTTCACTTGTCTTGCGGGACACTCCTATTTCCTTTGTGGAACCCCATGCGCATGCGTTGCGCAGCTGCCGCCTAGTGTTTTTCGGATGGGCGACTTTGGTGTTCCTTTTGACTTCGTTTGTTCCGCCTTTCTATCTTCACCGGTACTGGCTGTACAGAGGTGTGAAGTTCATTTTCACACGTTTTCGGCGTTGTCTAGCTCCTCACGGAGGCATCTCTCGGCAAATTGGAAGGGGAACTTTCGTCTCTATTTCATGGGAGGTATCTGTGGTTTTCGTTTGTACTATACCTTTAGAATCACCCTGTATTACCAATTACTTATTTTGTGTATATTCAGTGCTTTAAGAAACCTGCACTCCCATTGGTCAGTTCATATCGGGTGCGGTGCCTAGTTGCCGCCATCTTTGCGCGGTAGCTTACTTCCGCCAGTGTTCGTGCAGAAGTCACTCCTGCAACAGCCGAAAGTCACCGCGTTGCAGATATTCATTAAAAACGTAAGCCTAACGTGGCTAAGTTTCATTCGGCATATCAGTGAAGTGCAGTGATATTTAGTTCAGTTTCACAGTAACATTATAGTGCTGATATCATTCAGTGAGGAACTAGTGACGTGTTATTGTAAAACCGGCTTTAATTTCATATAAACAGTTTACTGAGGCAGGAGTGCAGGACAGTGTAATTACGTGTTATGTGTACATATTTATTATTAATATAACGTTATAGTTTTATAGAGTGCCTTCATTTTCTTTACACCTTAATAAGATCGCGGTGAACTCAGCTCTATGGTGAGACAATCAGGGTCCTACCGGGCAGCAAAGGCATTTATTTATGGTCCTCCGGGTCGGATCTCCTTTGTATTGAACATGAGGTACGTTACCATCAGTTATTTTAGTGACATTGTGTTGTGCAAACATTATTTTCATGTACAGTAACTACAAGTTATTGAAAGCATTACTTCATTCGTTGTAGCGTGCGAGATATTTTCCACGTGGCTGAAGGACACGCCCGGGACTTTCCCGACCGACAGCGCTCACGCTGTTCGCTTGTCAGTGACGTTTCACACTCCGCTCCCTTCGCCCCTCGCGCTGTACGAGGAACTCTCGGTCCGCAACCAGTGACGTGACGTCATCCACCCGTGGTGTGTCGCTGAGTTATTTTTAGACTGCAGTATTATGTTCCCCCGCGGACTGGCTTGTTCGTTAGTTTTCGTGCGGGAAACTCCTAGCGAGGAGAAACTTATCGCGGAGAGGTGCATAGCAGCCCACGCGTGCAGACGTGATATCACCATAGCGACCGTACATCAGCTATTCCAGTACTCGTCAGTGTCAACGACTACAAGCAGTGTTGCAGCCTAACCAAGATTTCAGATGCCCCGATGGTCCAGTGAATGCCAGATCGGTGAGTACAACAGTGTTTGGTTCAATATTTCCTTATTTTTTTATTTTCATTTCAATACGCATTGCTTAGCCCCTCCCACCTTGAGGCATGGCAGACTTAGCACATCTTGTAAAGCAACGTGCCGCCTACAGGAGGCAAATAACGAGATTGCAGTCGTATATTAGCAGTGTTGATCCAGAGGCACCGAACGTTCAACAGATCAAGGTTCGGCTGGAGCAACTGAACACATTATGGCCCAAGCTAGAAGAAATTCAGGATTGCATTGAATTTGTAGCCACAGACGATGAACACACGGCAGTTCGAGAGACAATCGAACTTTCATATTTCGATCTCAAGTCGCAGATGCTAATATTAATTGTGGGAAATCATTGAAATACAGACGGCGCGGAAAATGAACACAGGGCTTCGTGCAAGTCTCAAGTCAAGTTGCCATTAATAGAGATTCCACATTTCAGTGGAAATTACGCCCAATGGATATAATTCAAAGACACATTTTCTTCGCTCATACATGATAATTCGGATATTTCAGATATTCAGAAGTTCCATTATTTACGTGTCGCACTGAAGGGTGAGACATTGCAAATCATTGAAAGCATACCAATTACAGCATCCAACTACGGTTAGCGTTGAAACAACTCCAAGATCGTTTTTACAACAAGCGTCTCATAGCTGCTTCACACGTCAATGATATTGTCCATATAAAACCAGTGTCGAGAGAAAAGTTGCGAGCGTTCACAAACACAGCTATCAGTTCCATCTCAGCGTTAAAATTATTAGCAGGAGATAGTTCACTATCAGATATAGTGTTAGTTCAACATCTTACTTCTCAGCTTGATGCCACCACACGAAAAGCTTTTGAATTAGAAGTGAATGATTCTGAATTCACCACTCTTGACAGTTTGTTTCAATTTCTAGAGCACAGAACCAAGGCTTTAGAGAAATTCAAACCAATTTCCAATGAAAGATCAACATTCAAACCACAGTTTAGTGGCAACACCAAACAAAAAAGTCACAAACCTGCGCATCCTTCTCCTTCAAGATCGTATGTTTCTACTGTATCTCCTTCATGCCTGTATTGCAAAGATACTATGAAGAATAATAAGCATCCGCTGTTTGCGTGCAGTTCTTTCAAAGCAGCTACTATAGCTCAGAAGTACAAATTTCTTCGAGAAAACCAGATCTGTTTCAATTGTCTTGGACAGTCAGATCACCAGGGATTTAGGTCAGGATGGAAGGCAGGATCTTGCAAGTATTGCGGCGAGAAACATAATTCCATTCTTCATGAAGATAAGAACAGCAGAGAACGTCAAACACAGAAGCAGCCCAGTAAATCCAGAAGTAAATCGGCAGTAGGCGATGATACTCTTTTTCCAGGATAATGATGCCCAGACTAAAGCAACATATTGTTCTGTCTAGAACAGAGAAACTTCGCAAGTTCTCCTAGCCACATCAGTAATAGAAATCAAGAACGCATACGGCGAGTGGCTCCCATGTCGTGCACTTTTGGATGGAGCCTCCCAGAGTAATATTATGACCGAGAACCTTGCTCAGCAGCTACGTATCAAGAAACAAAAACGCCGAATTCCAATCCAGGGGATAGATGAAGCTAAAGTACAAGCCTTTCACACCATGGAGACGCAGATTAAATCCAGCATAAGTGGATTCACAATGGATATATCTTGTTTCATCTTGCCAAACATCACAGGTTCGATACCAGCGCAGAGGCTCGAAACTTCCACATGGGGAATTCCGAGTGACATACATTTAGCAGATCCTAGCTTCCATACACCTGGCAACATTGACCTACTTCTGTCTGCAAATGTGTTCTACACGATTCTCAAGCCAGAAAAACTTTCAAGAACAGGAAACTATCCAGCGTTGCAAAACAATGAATTTGGATGGATTGTAGCAGGAAGGATTCCCAATGCACCATCTACGAACGGACCTTCGAAGTCATTCTTTGTTCGCATAGAAGATACAGTCAATTTCCATTTACAGAGATTTTGGGATTTGGAGGAACTCCATGATAAGTTAGCTTCGCCAGAAGAAATCGCCTGTGAAAAACATTTCCAGGAAACTACATCTCGTGATTGAGAAGGTCGATGCACAGTCAAGCTACCCTTAAAGAAGGACAGATCCGTTCTTGGGGATTCTCTGCAAACAGCGATTTCACGATTTAACCAATTAGAAAGAAGACTTGATCGGAACATGGAATTGAAAAGAGAGTAGACAGAATTCATGGTCGAGAACCAACAACTCAAACACATGCAACCAATTGGGACATTGGAAGATATATCCAGAGACAAGGAGACAAGGTACTACATTCCACATCACTGTGTGATCAAGGAATCAAGCAAAACTACACGTTTAAGAGTCTTTTTTGATGGAAGCTCGCCAACAACTACGGGGGAATCGTTGAACAGTATGCAGATGATTGGTCCCACGATACAAGAAGAATTGTTTTCAATCCTGCTCAGATTTCGTAGTCACAAAATCGCACTGACTGCAGACACGGCTAAAATGTATAGGCAAATTAACATGCATTCTGAAGACAGACCACTTCAATGTATCTTATGGAGAGCATCACGTGACGAACCGATCCATGTTTACAGTTTGAACACAGTCACTTATGGATTATCTTCAAGTTCATTCTTGGCAACAAGATGCCTCAAAAGTTTGGCAGAAGATGAATCATCAAATTTCACAGTAGCCACTCATGTCTTGACACATGCCTTCTACGTTGACGATTTTCTGGGAGGAAATCATTGCATTGAAGGTGCAATAAAGCTGCGTGAAAGTCTCACAGAATTACTCCAGAAGGGAGGATTCAATCTACGTATATGGTGCTCCAATAGCAAGGCAGTGCTACAATCTATTCCAGAAGAATTGAAGGCAGTACAGGACCTAGTGAAATTCGACACAGAAGGCACAAAAACATTAGGAATTTCATGGCGCCCATCCACGGACGAATTTCTTATGGACAGCAAGGTCGCCACAACAGTGGATGTAGGCTCGTTGAAGATCTTCTCAAAGCGCCAAGTTGCCAGAATAATTGCACAAGTGTTCGATCCAATCGGACTAATATCGCCAGTGGTGATCACATACAAGTCATTCCTGCAGCAGTTATGGCTCCACAATGTAGGATGGGATGATCCGCTTCCTATAGATTTGCAGAAAATATGGCGTCATTCATTCGCAGCTCACATGTATTAACGAATTAAAAATACCACGATTAGTTCTGGCTCCAGGAGACATACGTAAAGTTCAAATTCACGGTTTCTCTGATGCATCAGAGAGAAACTATGGCAGTGTTCTCTTCGTAAGATCAATTGATTCAGAGGGTCACATAAATGTGAACTTATTGTGTTCAAAGTGCAAGGTGGCTCCGGTGAAGAGAACCACTCTTCCACGTTTGGAATTATGTGCCGCAGTTCTACTAGCCAAATTGGTACACAAAGCATTGCCCATACTGCGTCTATGTATAGACACCATTCACCTACGGACCGAGTCAAAAATCGTCCTAGCTTGGCTGGCGTCACCAGCCAGTAAATGGAAACCTTTTGTTGCCAACCGAGTTGCTATGGTACAGGAACTCACACAAGTCAGTGATTGGAAGCACATTCCGTCAAAAGACAATCCTGCAGATCTGATCTCACGAGGAGTTGATGCAAAAACTATCAGATCACTTCAGCTTTGGTGGCACGGACCCACCTGGCTCCAAGAAGACGAGGCACAGTGGCCATCATCCAGTTTAGCATTTCGTCCAGACAACAACACTATTCCAGATCAGCGTAAGGTAGCAGCTACCACATTGGTCACTCATGTAACAACTGAAGAAGAAATCATATCTAGATATTCAAGTTTATCCAAGCTACTGAGAGTAGTGTCACTCTGCAAAAGGTTCATCAGCAATTGCAGAAACTCAAGAGAGAAAAGGAGTGAAGACCTTACCACCTTTAAAATTCAAGGCGCCACACTTGCCTGCATCAAGATAATACAACGTGCATTCTTCTCTCAGGAAATCAAAGATTTGTCTGACAAGCAGCAAGTACACAACAAGAGCATTTTGAGGAACATTCATCCATTTCTCAACAATGAAAAAGTAATTTGGGTCGGAGGAAGATTGGAAAACAGTGAATTGGAGTTTCAAAGCAATTATCAAATTATTCTTCATCCGAATAGTCATTTCGCGAAAATTCTGATAGCATCAGAACACAAGAGACTTATGCATGCTGGTCCACAGTTTCTCATATCATCACTTCGTGAGAAATACTGGATACCTCGCATACGACAGGTGGTCAAACAAATCATACACCAGTGCAACATATGCTATCGCTTGAAGGCTTCAGCCGCCCAGCAGCTAATGGGGCAGTTACCCTCCAGTAAAGTGAGACCCAACAAGGCATTCCATCACGTAGGCGTTGATTACGCAGATCCATACCACATCAAGACCGGAGCCGCAAGAAGCAGATCCACAAGAAAATGCTACATTGCAGTTTTCACTTGTCTTGCCACAAGGGCAATTCATTTAGAGATTGTCTCAGACTTGACATCACAAGCCTTCATCGCAGCTCTACTACGCTTCACCGCGAGAAGAGGAAAGTGTGCAAGTATTTTTAGCAACAATGCTACGACGTTCCATGGTGCTAAAAATGAATTGCAGGAATTAAGTAAACTCTTTCAATCACAAAAGTTCAACAAGGACATCAACAGATTTGCAGCAGAAGAGAATTTCCAATGGAAGTATTTTCCACCACGCAGTCCATCATTCGGCGGGATTTTTGAAAGTGCAGTGAAGTCTATGAAATACCATCTTCGCAGAGTAGCAGGAAACGCCGTGCTAACATACGAAGAACTAGTAACTCTGCTATGCCAAATAGAGGCCTGCCTCAACTCCCGTCCTCTTTCCACACTCCCTGATTCTCATGATGAATTCAGCTACGTACATTACCCCTGGTCATTTTCTTATTGGAGATCCTCTAACCTCATTTCCTGACCCAAACATTAAAGATCTGACTGCCAACAGATTATCCAGATGGCAGCGCATACAGCAGTTCCAGCAGCGAGTGTGGAGAAAGTGGTCTCAGGACTACCTGCATAGTCTGCAGCAGCGACGGAAATGGACAGCCGTTACGTTAAATTTGAATCCTGGCACACCAGCGCTATTGAAGGAGGACAATCTTCCACCACTCTCGTGGAGAGTCGGCGTCATCCAAGAAGTGTTTCCGGGAAGGGATAACCTAGTGAACGTAGTCACCGTTTGTACTAGAGACAGAGTCTACAAGAGAGCATTAAGCAAAATTGTGCCTTTACCACATTGGGAAGAAGACGCTCCATGAGCTAAAGCATTTACAATATATCCCCTAGTGTTAGGTTGGATGTAAACATTCCAACGGGGGGGGGGGGGGGAGTATGTTGGAGAATTATCTCTAGAAACTAACCACGATATATCTTTTTATATATTCTTGTATTCGCAAATAACAGAACTTTTCTCTTGCTCATTTTGCTATGCATTTGTTTCTATATAACCAATTGCTTATTTTGTGTATATTCAGTGCTTTAAGAAACCTGCACTCCCATTGGTCAGTTCATATCGGGTGCGGTGCCTAGTTGCCGCCATCTTTGCGCGGTAGCTTACTTCCGCCAGTGTTCGTGCAGAAGTCACTCCTGCAACAGCCGAAAGTCACCGCGTTGCAGATATTCATTAAAAACGTAAGCCTAACGTGGCTAAGTTTCATTCGGCATATCAGTGAAGTGCAGTGATATTTAGTTCAGTTTCACAGTAACATTATAGTGCTGATATCATTCAGTGAGGAACTAGTGACGTGTTATTGTAAAACCGGCTTCCAATTTCATATAAACAGTTTACTGAGGCAGGAGTGCAGGACAGTGTAATTACGTGTTATGTGTACATATTTATTATTAATATAACGTTATAGTTTTAGTAAGTGCCTTCATTTTCTTTACACCTCAAGAAGATCGCGATGAACTCAGCTCTATGGTGAGACAATCAGGGTCCTACCGGGCAGCAAACGCATTCAATATATATTGATTGAAATATAGATATCCTCCGAATGCTTTTTACAACTACGAACGGCAATTTGATCTTGCAGGCATATACCTGATATACTCGCGAATGGGCATCGCTAAGAAATTAGAGTTATGACAGAATTTCCACCACATTTCTCGAATGAGCAAGAAATAAACTAACTAATTCCCATTATTTAATATTAAGTTCTCTCGATAGGTCTTTTGTGAAATGGGAAACCTTCTGCCAAAGCTATGATGGATATCGCTCCTTGTCAAAAGCCTCAAGCCGGAACCTGAGGTCGAGTGGTTAGCACATCGCACTGCGACGCCAAGGGACCGGGGTTCGAATCCCGCTCGGACTTGGTTGTTTGTGAATTTCCATACATTAATTTGATCATTTCATCACTCATCCCCATCTTCTCAAATTAGCCAAGAGGCACAAAACGAGAAGTTGCCATTGCAACTACCTAATAGCACGCAAATGTCGTACATTGAAAGAAAGTGATGTTGTTTCGAATATTTGTTTCGAATATTTTAAGGATAAGATATATGGGTGGCATGAGCCCGGGAACTCATGTAATTACTCGCGAATATTATTCAGTAAGAAAATAGACCTTTTCTCCTTATTTTTCACTTTGATAGAACCAATTATTTAAGACAAAGAAAACGATGTTCGAAGAAAATCTCGCCGAAAGTGACGACGACCTCCTTATTACCAGGACGAAGTACAGCAACAACCGAACCGAACTTCTCTGATGGCCAGATCCTCGATTATTGTGATACTTAACCTTATTTTTGAAAATCCAGGAACCTGTGTTTTGCGGTCCAAACAGGCACCTGTAAATAGTGTGATGTATAAAGCGTGGTCTTTGATAACTCATGGGAAATAACTTTCTTTATTGAGTGAAGGAAGTGTATATATTTTCATTGAAATTAAACTTTGGAATATCCTCTTTGAAAGGGTAACATACATTTTGATGTAGTCCCCACCAGCGTCGATACCCTTCTACCATCGCTGCACTAGTTGCTGCAGGCTGTCAGAGAAAAATGATGTCGGCTAACTTTTGTGAGCTGACGAGGGACCCAACTGGAACACACTTTTTGAAACCCAAGTTCGTCGTTGATATAGTGATATTCACTGTTTCAAGTGAAATGCATAGATATCTAAGATTTGACCGTGCTCCCATGTTCCCCATATGCAGCACGCATCCGACGGTGGATTTCGATAGGTGGAAACTTCACATCCTCTGAGAGCAGACATTCCAAATTTCAATTTAAATGTAAAATCATAAACTTCCCTCACTCGATATAAAAGTAATATCAACCCTAATATATCAAGAATACTTTTGTTCTTCATGCGCAATTGTGGTTTCCTAACATAATATTGGTGTCTCGTCACGTCACCTGTAGTAAATAGTACAAGGCTAATACAGAAAAAAACGCATAATGGAGCTTTGATGTTTCCATCGATTTGTAATGCAGACATTACAAATTCCTCATCCGGAGGAAAGGTACTTACTAGCCATGGACAGGCCGATATGAATTGGCAGGTACTGGAATTTGTATATTCAAGCAGCCGAACCAATCTGAGAATTTGGAACGAATATTGAATCAGTTCTTAGCGCAGTTTGATATGAAGACACATAGTTCAACGGAGAACAAAGTCGTGTTCACATTGATCATGAAAGTGTCTGTCTTTTATCCCGTGTCTGCGTCGATCTAGTTTTAACTTCTAGCTGACCCCTTTCTATTTAACTCTCCATCGAACTAGATCCACTAATATTATTCAGAATGGAAAGAGAGAATGACAAAATATTGGCTTTAACTCGCAGTTATCAAGGCCTCCCCGATAGCGCAGTGGTAGCGTTTTCGCCTTGTAATCAAGGGGTCCCGGGTTCGATACCCGGTGGAAGTACATGTAGTTCGGATCCCACTTTAAACTGTAGGTCCAGTTCCGATTAGCCTTACTGTCCATAAAGTGGACTTAAACTCAATCAATAAATCAATCCCATTTATCAAATTAGTTGCACCAATAGTGGTACTCTGGAACATTTAACTAGTTGTTGTTGTTTTAAGTCCACTTTATTCACAAATAGGCTAATCAGGACTGGTCCTACAGTTTTGAAGTGAGAACTGACCACTGTGCATTTTGCCTCCATCGGGCATAGAATCCGAGATCTCTTGATAAAAGTCAACTAATGTGTAAGTGCGTTTTAACATCACGTTTGTTGCTCGTGTTGAGTGGGGCTAAACCTACGCCTTTAGTTCAAATTTTATCCGTAACCGAGAATTGACTTAAGGTTCTTGAATTGAAGGGAAAATGAAGGACTGAGTTTAGGCATTTCTGTCTGTCTCTGTGAGTAGTAGGAAAGTATATAGGACTGGGACCACTTATAAGTGTAGAAAAGAAGAGGCTATTTGATTGAACAATCCATTTTGTCTACACTTAAAACAATGCCAAGAGGGGCCTATACCCCAATTTTTTAAGTGTGATATGCTCTGAATTTTTAAGAATTTTGAATTCTAGTGTAGAAAAGATGAAGCCCCCTCAGACAGATTTGCCTACACTTAAAACTATGCCAAGTTCCCATATCATCTTATTGTTTATAGTATGTTTTTCTGTCAAAATCCCAGGAGACCCAGTAGAGTGTGGTGCATAGCCCCATGGTTTTTATTGTCTTGTAAACAAGAGGCTCTGGATTTGAGTCCTGATAAAATGTGAGGCCTCCTCTGATTGCAAAATATTAATATTGTTGCTTTGTAAACAAGAGGCTCTGGGTTTGAGTCCTGATAAAATGTGAAGCCTCCCCTGATGGCAAAATGTTAATATTGTTGCTTTGTAAACAAGAGGCTCGGGTTTGAGTCCTGATAAAATATGAGATTGAAATACATGTGGCAAAATAATATGTCCACACGTGAGATTTTGAGAATAATTATTGCTAGTTGATATACAACTGATAGCTCCCAGATCTGAAACCCCCCCTCCTCTCCTCAGACAGATTCGGCCATGTGTGTAAAAGCTATATCTGTGTGATTGTTGTTCATAAACTTGTCAAAAATATGGCCCTTTTGATATTGTTTTTGGCCATATTCCTATGCTCTACAACTTACAGATCTAATTCAATACAAAATGCAAGCAAAATTTGAGCTGTTGCCTGCTTTTTTTCTAATCTCTGATCAATTCCATTGCTCGGGGTAAGAAATTATTTAGCTCGGAAATGCATGAATTGATATTAATCTATCAAAAGACTAATGTTTTGCTTGCATGCCTTGCCGGCACACAAGAGATATAATCTACACAGCTAGAAGGCAGAATTAATGATACTGGTTACTGCTGGGGTTTATTTATTAATTCGTTTTGGAGATATATTAATGTGTAATTCACTGAAGGGGCCATTAATCTTTCTGTGCGACAGGGGAAAAATTCTTAGTCATGCAAGACAACATGTAAAAGTGTAACAAAGATCATTGAGATAAAGATACAAATTTTTTGACACAGTGGCAATGAACTGCCTTGCATGCTGAAACCAATTCTAGTTTTGCATTATTCTGATAATACGAGCACAGGCAAGGCTTAGGGAGTAATTTATTGTTCAGTTCAAAATCCAATTTTGTCTGTATTAGCTTCTGGGTCTCAGAACCCAGTAAAATGTGGATATATTCCATATGGAGAAGTGTTAATATTGCTGCCTTGTAATCAGGGGCTCTGGGTTTGAGTCCTGATAAAATGTGTAAGATTGAAATACATACAACAATATAATATGCCCACACATGAGATATTCACTGCTAGCTGATATACAGTTGAGGTTTGAAACCTGGCAAAGTGTGTTGTACAACAGCATAATAGAGCAAATATCTTCTAGAATTGCTCTGTGACTCTCTCATTTCTTACATCATAAACATATGATTTTTCACCTATGAGAATAACACTACATATGGTGTTATCAGGTAATGCCTCATGGAATTCACAGATAATTTTAATATTTGTCCTGTCATTAACCACAACTTGTTTCCTTTTTGAAGTGTTGATTACAAACATGGGTCTCTGTGCTTTGAATTCATCTGGTGTGTAATACATGTCAGTATTGCCAGTAGTGACCCTTTTGTATGATGAAAATGCCTCATATAATTTGAGGAAATCATCCTTGGACATGTCTAAATTATAATTTTCTCTAGGAAATACCTCATTTCTGCAATTTTTAAGATATATGTTCTTGATGTTGCAGTTATCAAATTTACTTGATTTTTTTTCCTGATTATTGTGTCTTCCAGTCTGAAACAGTACCACCACAAAATCCGGCATGTCATATTGTATACTGGAGAATGAATTTGTAGCATCAAACTCATAATAAGTACCAGTTGCGGGCTTCTGTACACATTGATATGTATAAAATTGTAAAGGAATTTGTGGATTTTTTAGAATATCTGCTTTGTATTTAAGAGCATAACTGGCCTCATATTCAACAACAGGGATTCTTAGCTCCATAGTCTGAATAATGCATTTGCCCTCATCTGGTAGGGTATTAGGCAGAGCTTCCCCTGTAGAGTTTAATGTGCTGTACCTCATCAAAGCATTATTATCATTGGCAGCTCTTCTAAATGTGATTCTTAAACCACCCTTCCACATAATATCTTTGTAATCTGAGAAGAATCCTGGCAACAGGCGCATGGGGAACAGCACTGTGTGGTTCTTAGATAATATCTTATCACCAGCCTCAAATCCACCTATTTTGTAGTAAGAAGCCTCGGTCTTGGATAATTTTAGTGTGGCCAAAGCTGTGGAGGTAATGCCGGGATAATCCACTCTGTTTATAACAACACCATGCTTTCTGATCTCAATTTCAGAGAAAAGATGCGGCACAAAATTGTCCACCAATCTTATATTTGAATTTGCCGGATAATCGGTACCATCGAGCTTTACAACATCAAATTTGATGTATAGATCTGCTCTGTGGGGGTGTATAAAGCCATCCCCTACATCAAGATCAACCTCAATCTCTGTGTTGGGTTGATTTAAATTTGCAAATGTCCTCCTGTTTGGAGGGAATGATTGTAGCTCATAACTCTCAATATTTTCCATTTTTTTTCTTGTATGTATTTTTATTTAAATGTTAATCTCTATGATTGCAGTTGTTGTGGCTCCAGCAAAATCAACTAATTCTTCTTTTTCATTAGTGACCATCAATTCAATATTATCTATTCTATTATGACACACAGGAAAATATAATGTTGGTGATGGATTGTAGATGATGGGCTCCATAAATTCAGAGTTAGGTTTGAATGTTGCAATGATGCCGGTTTGTTTGTGAGTGCCTATGCCATTTGATTTGGTGATCATACCCTCAGCCACATTACAGTGAATATTCAGAGTCTCTATGGCTAAGAATTTAGGTATATTAATAGCAGTGTGTTTGATGCCTGGTTCAAGTTTTGTATTGTTCTCAAATCCTAACAGCTCTCCTATAGTACCCAGATCCACTGTCTCTGTAGCAGATACAATCTCTACTCTGTGAGTGACAGAATTTTGACTTAACACTACACCTCTGGGTAATTGAGCATTTAGAGTGGATAGATTATATTGCCCTGGAGTGATGACAATTTTTTCATCACCAACTGCAATTGTGTTGTTGTGGTGTGTAATATTAGGGATCAAGTACATGCCATAAAATGCTCTGAGAGCTATTGTTTTGGGATACACTATGTCATCATGTAATTTGAGTTTCAATATTGAATTTTGGCTGGTGAGATGGAATACCCCCATGATGTTTTATATACCACAAGGCTTTTTGAAAATCTTCAATTGATGGTTTATTTATTTGAGACAGATATCTAAGAACAGATAAACACAAATGTCCGCAATTAACATCTTTGAAGTTTTGAACACGGGTATTATTGTAATAAAGATTAGCTGATTTTAGATATTTTATTAAATTTTCAGGTGGAACACCTCCAAATGAATCAAACACAAATGCCTCATTTTTTAAATATTTAAGATAACAGATCCAGTGAGTGCCCTGATTTTTGAACTTATCCAAATTAACAATGCCACACTCTTTGTTGAGTGGTTGTTCTGGTAAAGAATCAGACATGTACACACCTCTAAAATTTTTGATGCCCAGTGGCTTGATTAAAGCTTCAATATCTTGGTTTGTAAGCGGCTCTTGTTTTTTTTAAACTTATTCATGGCTCTCTTAACACCTTTGCCTTGTTTCTCAATGGCCAGGTTATGGCGCCTCTGCTCATCTAATTCTGCCCTATTCTTCTTGGCATCTATTACTGTTTTTGCTATGGCAGCTGATCCCCCAGCCAAGCTCCCCACAGCCCAGAGAGCAGCTAAGATGGCAGGGATAGAAAATATAAATCCACCCACATGTGATTTTTTTCTTGATTGCTGTAATTTTTTTAATTGGGGGGTACTAAGTAATAAATTCATACCATGCCCCTTTGCAATACAAGAGCTTTTCTTCTTGCGCTGCTTTTTAGTTAAAAGGCTGTCAATAGTTTTAAGAGATTTAAGACCTGCATAAGGTATTTGATACATAACACCCTTGGCCTTCATTGTAGGTTTATTATATACATATTCACAACCCCCACTCCAATTTTTGTTTGGTGTTCATAGCTATGGTGGTTCCCATTCCTGCTATTTTTCACTTAAAGAAGAATCTTTGCTTACAAATCTACCAAATGCAGCCTCTTCTAATTTCTTGTCTGCAACATGTCTCTTGTCAAGATCAGAATGTGTGTTGTATGCTATGTCATGGTCTCTACAAGTAGCATCTAGGGGATTAACACCAGGAACACCTCTGTTTAATCTATGGTCCAATTTTGTACCGGGACCACAATATTGATAGCCTGGAATGTGTAGTTCAAATGGCAGCTTGTTTATAATGTCATCAACAAGGCCCCGACCCTCATAAATATTCCAAAATTTAGGTGGTAGAGTATTAATAATTTTTATGAGATATCCAATCCCCTTAGTGTCATTCACTATAAAATTAGACAATTTTGTGCTTATCATGTCCATAATTCCAACATTTTCATTGTAAAAATTGTGGTTGCCAGCATTTTCCTCCCCAGCTATCACCAATAACCTATCTACAAGTTTCCTGACATCATCAACCCACACAAATTCTTTGGGCACGGTGTTGTATTGTTTGATTCCACTGCCAGTCTTGATCTGTGACCATATTGGCTTGATTAAATTGTTGTATTTTGCTCCACTGCTAGACTTGACTCTTTTTTGTGTGGGATCATTGTTCTGGTATAGAGCATCTGATTTTATTAATATTTCTTTGTAATGTTCATAATCTTGATCTGTATAGCTGCCAGGCCTTTTCCTAGTCATCAGTTCCCACAATCCAGGTGTTCCGGGATACTTAACAAAAGCACCTTTTTCTCCAAGACGAGATTCTGAATATACAATCAGATCATCTCCCATAAATGTTACTCTGAAATTGCCAATTCTATGTATGATGCTACCATCACGCTCTGTGTCAGCATATAAGCCAAAAACCTCATCTTTGTTGTCTTTAGATATGCTTAAATATTTTTGAGCAAGAAGACCCAATTCAATAGGATCTTGAGTAGCTTCAATTCTTCTAGGAGCAATAGGACTAGGTGTATGAATACTGGAAAGTGGGGTGAATGGATAATCTAATATGTTCCTAGCAGCTACAGGTACAAGCTCTGTGATCAAATTTTGATTTTGCTCTGTAACAGTTTTGATATTTTTACCTAATTCACCAATAGCATCAATTATAGGCTGTTCTGTTTGTTTGTGTTTTTCATAGATTCCACGGTTCTCTGAGTTCCATCCCTTAAATCTTTTTACAAGATAATCTCTTAATTTAAGATCATCAATTATTGGCCTTTTCATGGTTATTTATTTATGTTTCAATGTCTAGAAAATTGTTGATTTTATTTCTATATTTGCCACTATTGGGTTTTCTTGTCATATCAATTGTGACAAACCCATAACTGTCCTGGTTCCAGCACCTGCTGCAAATCTTGGAAAAATCATTGTAGCTCAAGTCCCCACCTACATATTCATCATGTATGTGTTTGAGGTTGGTATGGTCTTGATGAAACACACATATAAAATTGCTGTTGTCTCGGATCAGCTGCTTCGGTATTTTTGAAAAAGTCTGTGCCAGGTAGAAGCAATCAATGTTTTTGTGTCGGCCCTGTGTAAAGAAATTTCTAACCTTGTTTTGATTATCCAGTATAATGTCATCAAACACAACAACAGAATTATCGAGACAGTCATGAATTGGCTTAACATCTGGTTCAAAAGTGGCTATATCCAATCCATCATATAGCTTCATCAGCTGCTGATATTTTAATTGTTCCAAGCTCTTAGAAAAGACATACAAGTGCCTGTTTTTCCAGTCTAACCAGTTGGGTGCCAATGAAAAATTATCAACCATTAGTGTAGTTTTACCACAAGCAGATGGCCCAACAATAAGACACCTAATATTATCAGGCAGCAATTTTCCATTTCTCTTATTCTGCTGTTCAGGTTCTGGCAGCCTCTTTATAACATCCCAGGTGCTCATATTATTATTTTGTTTGCATCGATCCAGCTGTGTTCTGGGAGTCCTAGCCATTTGACAAGTAACTTGTTGCCTTTTCTGCGGATGATTTTTTCTATGAGATATGTGTCAGGCTGTTTAGTTTTGCTGAGCTCTTCTTCATAAAACCTGCCTTTGAGAATTTCTCCTCGGTGGTCTTTTATTATATATGTGTATCGGGTCCCAGGTTTAACTTGAACCACTGTAAATAATTCAGTGCTCCAGTTTCTTGTAAAGCCTCTTTTGAATAAGTGCTTATATTTGCTGATTCTTACTTGATCACCCACCTTGTATATGGCCTTTCTTATTGTTGGCTGGTATCTAGGATAATAAACAGTGCTGATCAATTTTTGCTCATCAGATGAAGTTACTTCAGAGGGTTTCATGTTGATTGTGGAATGGACCGAGTTGTTATATTTATGTAGAAGTTCTGGAAGAATATTAATCCATTTATAATTACCTTGAAGTGTAAATTGTTTATACATAAGATTTTTTAGGGTTTTGTTGAATCTCTCTACAATTGAGGCCTTGAGATCACTGTAACTCGAATAATGTTTTATTGCCTGGCTTTTAATAAATTGTTGAAACACTGAATTATAAAATTCTTTGCCATTATCTGTTTGCAAATAGCGCGGTGATCTTCCACTCTGATTGATGATTGTTCTGATGGCTTCTGTAACACATTTTCCAGTCTTGGATTTGAGTGGCACAGCCCAGGCAAATTTTGAAAATGTATCTATGACAGTAAGTAGATACTTGTAGCCCTTGTTGATTTTGTCTAAGTTTTTCAGCTGTCCACTTGCCATTTCAATCAAGTCGCTCTGCCATAAATCATCTATGCCCTTTGTGACTACTGGCAATCTCTTAAAATTATGTCTGGCTTGTCTGTGTAATTCATCAACAATAATTTGTCTAGACATAATATGAAAACAAGAATATTGCAACTATGGGGTGTTCAGCAGCTGATACTACAGGATTTTCTAAATATAATTTGTCCCCTATTTGTATTTTAAATTCCAGAGAGCCATCATCTTCAACATAGGCTGTTTCTAATGTATTGGGGTCTGTAAAATCCTCTAACTCTACACTGGTGATTTTCACTTTGTTATCAGCATTTGTTATTGATAAGGTGGGGTAGTGGTGTGCCTGTGGTTGTAGCCAATATTTGATCTTGATTGGTCTAAGTGTGCCCCCAACAAAAAACTGGTAATACAATTGTGCAGGGGACAGCATATATATTTTGCCACCTGGTGTAAATGGTGAATCATATTCTTTGTTGGGGATGCTTTACAATTCAAGAATTACTGTATGTTTAGGATTTTCAATTATGCCTGTTATTTCTTTTTCTGCTGTAAGCAATCTACTTGTTACAGATTCAAGGTGCTCATTGATAGTCCTAACAACATCATCATGGCCTGGCTTGATTTTTATGTCCACAACAAGTTTCTTGTATTGTTGCACAATCTCTTGAAGCTGGGTGGCAAAAACAGACAGAGCATTTGCTTGATTGGATTCCATGGTCCCTAGCTGTTGCTTGATATTAGCTACAATTTGCTGTAAATTTTCAACAACTGCCAATTTTGAATTTTGAGCAGTAAGATCATGAACCTGTTTTCTGATATCCTCAAACAGTTCATGCAGTTCATTAATATGTTGATTGGTTGGTAGAGTGGCCACTGTCTGAGTGAGTTGTTTGATCTCTGCCTGGATATTCTTGATATCTTCTGATTTCAATATGCGATTCACTGCTCTCTTAATATTTTTAAGTTCCTGTGATGTAGGCAGATTTGATACTGTATTTTGCAAAGATTCAAGTGCCAATTTTACATTGTTTAATTCAGAAGCATCAGCCACATTTTGCATAGCATTTTGGAGCAGGGCTATATCTGCCTGAGTGGGTGTGGATTGTTGTAAAATTTCAAGCTTTGTTTGGATATCATCAATCAAGTGATGAAAATGAGATAGCTCAGATTCAGTGTTGAGGTTTTCGAGCTTTGTGATTTGTTGCTGGACACTGATGAGTGTGTCTACAATCCCAGGCAATCGGGATTCTAAAGTTTCTTGTACATTTGTCAAATCATTTTGCACTGCTGCTATTGTACCTTCAAGATGGGTTATGGTACTTTGAATTTTTCCAAAATCTTCATATGTTTCAAGTTGCAGCTTAATATTGGCTACACTGCGAGTTATTGCACTCAAAGCATCAGAAGATGGCAAGTTGTTCATAAAATTTTCAAGTGTCTCAATTTTTTCTTTAACCTCGGCTATGGCATTGTTCAAGGGGTCCAGATTAGGTATCTGGAGTGACTGAATCTGTTCCTTTAGAGTGGAAATCACTAGATCAAAATCTTCTTGTGATTTTATGCTTTTGACAATTGTTTGGAGCTGTGCCTGGATATTATTAATCTGCTCTTCCAATTGTTGTTTCAATTGCTCAGAGTTGGTGGCCTGGGTCTTAAATTTGGCTTGAAGAGCTGCTACAGCTTCTTCTAAACTTTGAAAATTATCCAATGTGGCCAAATCAGTATATTTCTGAAGCAACAATTTGAAATTCAGAATCAATTTTAAGAAGAGGGTCCATGCATTGTGATTGCAAATTTGTAATTTCTAATTGAAGACAAGGCATTGAGTGTAGTTTGTAAAGCTTGTAAATCATTTCTTAATTTCTTGACTCTGACATCAAGCATCAGAATCTCATCACTGTGATCTTCATGTCTTGTATGGCCAAATATATCATTAGGCATTTTTGTTTTAGTGGTTATTTATTATTGAATATCTAATTCTTAATTCTATAAAAAAGGGTATAAGCTTGTCATAGGATCCAGGGACCTCAATATATAAGCAGTCACCAGCAGAAACAGTATAAACAGTGCCAGAAATCATGTTTGAGTGCTTAATTCTATAAATATTTCTCCCTACTGAAATTTTAACATCACCCTCAGGGGTTGTAATAAATTGTAATTGCCCACTTACAGGTAATTGGTAATGATTTAAATTATTGTTAAATATGTACAATGTTTTGCCTGTTTCATCATCAATATCTGTAAGTATGCTGTTCAGATGAATAATTAACAAAGCACTTAGTTTAGATATCATATCAGAAGAGGGTTGTGGTGTTGGCAGCTCCATAATAGCCTGTTTTTTGAACCCAAATAAGTTCATAGGCATGTTTATTTATTTCAAATCATGCTCTGTGCTTGGGCATTGATTGCCATTTTTCAAATCACAATGACCCCATGGTAAAGTATGTATGCCACATGATAAAATGCATCTCTTATCATCATGTGGGTCCAGAGCCACTTTTCTTACAATATTTGTAGTCAATAAGTGATCTTCACTCTGAATTCTGGATTCTGATGTTCTGATGGTGCTACATGATTTGAGGCAATTTTTGTAATCTTCAAATTCAAGCTCTTTTTCAACAGTTACTCTGCCAATGCCCTTGGCTTTTTTGGCAACAACAGCACTACATGTTTTAAAACTGTACATCTTGGCCCTTAACCCAGCAAATGCCACAATAACATCACCAAGTGTCTCATCTTTTAACTTGCCAGGCACCTTTTTGTTGTGGGGTTGAATCTTTGTATGTTCACTGGTATCAAAATATTCAAGCAATGCAGGCTGTGCTATATCTTGATAAACATCTTCTGTTTGAATATCAAGAACAAAACTATCCGTGTCCATGTACATCAATTTTACACAATTACTATAAAAAGGTTTCAACAGATCATAATACAATTTTAACATGTGTAATTTGGCCAATTCCAATATTACAGCCCCTACATAAATAGGTTTATCAAACTTAATCTTTGTTTTTTTCATGTCGAAGAGTGCCATATTGCATCATAAATTCTTCTATAATTGAAATTAGGCTTTGCAACCAATTTTTTGCTCAGGCTGTGGTCAGTAATTATTTTAACATCGGTATGTTTTCTGACATTTTCAATAGTTTTGCCATACACAGAATTGAGCATCAATTTAAACAAGGCCTTATCAAATTGGCTTCTTGCAGATGTTCGAAGCTCTGTGTTTGTATCAATATATGGCTTCAACCATTTTAAGTGCCTGAACCTCAAAACTTTGCCAACTTTGCTCACTTGGACACCATGATGCATCAGGAACTGGAGGTTTTTGTAATATATGACATAACCCTGTTTTGGCTCCAGTGTCATCATTAATTTCTTCTGTTTAGAGCCAGGTGAGCACTGAACCTCGGGAATTGGGGGCAGATCAGAAAATTTGTTATTTAAATTATCTGGAATTGTCAGATCAACCTCTAAGAAGAGGCCATAGTTACTGTCATCAAAATCCTTAAGATTCTCAATATTAAAATCTTCAACCCATTCAAGCCCTGCATATGGCAGTTTATCCATCATGGCATAACCATACAGACTGTTTGCATCCACATACAGTATATAATTTGATGGCAGTGCTGGATCATAATCAGGAATATATTTGTTATCTGCTCTGGCATATCTCTGAGAGCATTGCACCATGCCCCCTCTTATACATTGCTCCATAAACAGATACATATCTTGATCTTGGATCAGATCCAATTGCATTTTAGTGTTTAAAAACATTGCAGCCCATGCTAGGCCCGGGGCACTGTAGAAATACATTGGATCCAGTTTATAATTTTGCATGGAAGATTTTCTGAATGCCTGCAATATATCAGCTAAGAGGGTCACATCAAGTTTTAAATATGCCATGTGATAATCACCAAATGTCTGGCATTTTAAATTGTTCCACATCAACTGGGCATGGTGATAATCTTCATCAGTAATTCCAGATCCTCTGATTTTGCTGTAAAATGCTTGTTGTGGTGGCAGAGCAGACTCATCAAATTTAGAAAAATCTGTAACATAGTCATATGGATATACACCCTTCCGCCTAATTAATTTCAGGTCCTGATTTGGAAACAAAGCACATGTGATTTTAAATTGATCATCAGATAATTGAGTGGCCAGTGTAGCCAGGCTAGCCGATAAAATTCTGTAGGAATCAAGAAATCTTAAGTGAATAGGAACACCATTAACTTTAATTATTTTGCTAATAGCAATATATTTCTCATCATTTTCAGCTAAAATATTTAAATTCTGCTTGTCAAACCCCTCATATCTGATCAGATGATGGAAATCATAATTGGATGCTCCATGGCAAAATATAGGGATAAATTTTGGTCTCTGGATCTTAATATTACAGCTATTACACAGGGCCATTTTGAATTTACCATCTGTATGAGAATGGTGTTTCACCTTGATATTTGTATCTGAAAATTCAAAATCACATACTTGGCATTTTTCTGCATTGTTGAAATCTTCAATCTGTTTCTCTGTTAAAAGCAACATAGGTTTTGATTTTAATAAGATATTAGATGCTATGTCATAGCACTTATTTTCTAATCTAGGTGCAAATTTTTTGATGGCATCTGGTCCTGTGTATGAATCTTTTTTACTAACAACACCATCCTGTACAATCACATAATAAAAGCTGGAAGGTTCATGTAACTGGTATGGTGTAATTGAAGATTCCTCAGGGTCTGGGCTACAGAATGCAAGAGGTTTGAGATTTGATTCAAAATCACAGACTATATATGCTGGGTGTTCCAACAAGGCTTCAAACTTTTTGAATTTTGCATTTTCTCTTGGATTGGGCATCACCATATGAACAGGTTTATAGTTGCCACAGTATTTTAAATGTTCAATTAACTTGTTTTTGGCAATTTCTGCATTCACTTTACAAACTCCTTTTATTATTTTTTTACCATCAAATACAGTTAAACATCTTCTGCACAACTTGAATATTGTATTGGATTTGTCTAGTTGTTTTCTGACTAAAGCTTGAAGATTATGTATCAGAGTGTAATGATATGTGCCATCTCCTTCAATTAAGAGCAAATCAATCGGAATAGCAGATTCATCATCAAGTGTACTGATTCTGAGAGGTGCTATCAAACAATTGCCACGGCCAGTGGAACAAATAAATACATTAATAGATAATTGTTTGCCATTGATATGCCTGGCCTTTTTTTCAAATTTATCAATATTCTGAACAGACAATGGATATTCTAAGCCCTTCATTGCTTCATCGAAATTGTGTTCATATTGTTTATAATAAGTTGTTCTCTCAGGATGCCTTGAAACTGGATACAAAGCAGCTAAAATACACCACAAAAAGCATTTCTCATCATTATTTTTTATATTAACCACGGCTTGTTTGCTTTTAATATTAGGAGGTAATGGCAGATATGTAGATCCTTGTAATGGGCTGAATTCAGAAATATTAACATATAACTTGTGTGGAGATCCGCATAGGGTCCATCCAGACTCTTTTGCCGCAAATTCAGAGTGTTTCATATTCAATTGATCTATCAAACTGCTTATTATTTTGTCTGAATTTGCATTTGAGTATACAGGTACAGTTTCTGTTATGTGGGGCTGTGTAAATTTTGTGCCATTTGGTTTCTTATATTGTGTAAACAATTTGAGGGACAGCTTATAAGAGCCATTTTGTGCATTTAGAATTGCCTGCACATCAGGATTTACACTGTTCAAAAAATTCTTAATACCACATCTTGGCTCTGATACAAACCGATAATCCCATAATTGGCCATTAAAACTGCTATGGATAGGTGGTGCATAGCGTGGCTGCTTTGCCGGTCCAGCATTAACAGGTGCTTCATGCTTTCTTTTCAGACCAGATGTAGATGGTTGTGAGGGCAATGTTGATGACTGTACATAAGAATTACACTTGTGCCATTTGTAATATGCCTTGCTTAATATTTTATGGCATCTTGGACACAATTTAGTAGCTTTTCTGCATTTCTTAGGCTCACAAATATGCCGGTGCCTAGACCAACTAGAACTAGATATATTTTTATTACACTGATTGCAATATTTTTGTTTTGGCATTTTTGTTGTTTATTTATATAAAATTTCCTGGTCCAAAAAAACAGAACTATGGACAATATGCCAAAACAATTATAACAGCAATAACTAGGCTCTGGTGAACCCCAATATAAAATAATTTTGCTCTTTTATGCTGTTGTATAACACTTTTTTACTAGGTTTCAGATCTGGGAGCTATCAGTTGTATATCAACTAGCAATAATTATTCTCAAAATCTCACGTGTGGACATATTATTTTGCCACATGTATTTCAATCTCATATTTTATCAGGACTCAAACCCGAGCCTCTTGTTTACAAAGCAACAATATTAACATTTTGCCATCAGGGGAGGCTTCACATTTTATCAGGACTCAAACCCAGAGCCTCTTGTTTACAAAGCAACAATATTAATATTTTGCAATCAGAGGAGGCCTCACATTTTATCAGGACTCAAACCCAGAGCCTCTTGTTTACAAGACAATAAAAACCATGGGGCTATGCACCACACTCTACTGGGTCTCCTGGGATTTTGACAGAAAAACATACTATAAACAATAAGATGATATGGGAACTTGGCATAGTTTTAAGTGTAGGCAAATCTGTCTGAGGGGGCTTCATCTTTTCTACACTAGAATTCAAAATTCTTAAAAATTCAGAGCATATCACACTTAAAAAATTGGGGTATAGGCCCCTCTTGGCATTGTTTTAAGTGTAGGCAAATCGGATTGTTCAATCAAATAGCCTCTTCTTTTCTACACTTATAAGTGGTCCCAGTCCTATATACTTTCCTACTACTTCTGTGTATATTTATGTGTGAATATATATATATATATATATATATATATATATATATATATATGTGTGTGTGTGGGGGGGGTATGTATTATACATGTGTGAAACATGATCCATTACACTAAAAGAGAAATAAAAATTAATTTTTGAATACAAATTCCTTTTGTAAGTATTTGCACATAAAAATAACACGGAGTTGGGGAAGGTTGAGGGAAGGTTTGTCACGTTTTAGAAATACAAATTCAGGTTAGTTGCTGTAGAATTTAAAAATTCATGAGTATATTTTTTATATCTTGAGATATAAGAATGAAGACAATAATAAGGACACGTGAAACACTTTCTATTTGTCATTATGTTCGGACATAATACAATCTAATATATTCCTGAAATGAAGAAATTCAGAACATTTAGCTTACTTTCCCAATGTAAAATGCTGAGACGAGGACTGCCTTCTATATACTATTTTGAATCGCCATGAATTGATTCATTGATTGATTTAGTTTATTTTACTTCGCGTTTTGTGCCTCTTGTCTAATTTGCGAAGATGGGGATGAGTGATCAAATGATGAGATTAATGAATGGACATTCACAAACAACCAAGTCCGAGCGGGATTCGAACCCGGGACCCTTGGCGTCGCAACGAAATGTGCTAACCACTTTTTTATTTATTACATAATACTACCAATTATACATTGCAACTCTTTGGGCAGTAAACATTACAGTAAGAAAATTAGCATGCAATATATTTCTTTTACAGTGAGGAATCCTGTGGTATTCTTGATGGAGGTAATTTACAAATTGTATATTAAAATCTGTTTGCCGATATGTCGATAGGAAATAGGCATATTGTCCTAAGACACATTGCACACTTTTACGTTTTGTTTTTGGGTAATAGGCAAGAGCTGAATATAAAATAATATCTACAGAGATGTTATACACTGATGTTCGACACATAGTACTCACAAGTTTCCTTATATAGAGCCATGATGTTTCTATAATTGGGCATTCACTCAGTCTATGGACTAAACTATCAGATACATTACATTTAGCACACATTATTTATTAATTTATTATTTATTAATGATTTATTAATTTAAGATCATAGAGTCTCTCTCCAGTGATTAATTTTTGGTGGACAATTATATACCATGCTGATCGGATTCGTGATGTAAGATGGTGAGCCTGAATATTATTCCGTATTTCTCTTCAATTGATTCTGGGATTTTGCTCAATAATTTTACACTTTGGTTGTTCTAATTTACATAGTCTGGAATATATTACCGATGTCACTGGTATTGTTAATATTGGAGATTGTAATAGGGCATAACTAATATCCACAATTGTTGCCTTAAAATACTATAAAGTGTCTACCAGTTTAGTAATATCAATAGGAGCCTCTAGTGAAATGTAGTCCAAATCGCTTCTCAAAACTTTACTTGTGAGGCTGAGTGGATGCTGAATCAATGTCTGCGTGTCAGCTTGAATACTTAAAGCCTTGCATTTGCGTTCTATATTCACAAGATCCATTCCACCCTTGGCAAAAGGCAAACAAAGTAACACATGTTTTACCCTCAATATCTGACCGTTTCAAATAAACCAATTTTCTACACTCTGAAGTTTAATTATATCTAACTTCCGTAGTGGGAGGATTTTTGCCATGTACGATACATTTGAGAGTGCATACACCTGTACAAAGGTCACCCTTGACTGTAAACTAAGGCTGCGAAATTTATTTGTTTGTAATAGCGCTTTAACCGCAGTAATTATTCTATCATACTTTAATTGGATCATACTTTGAATAGACTGCGCATATATTATGCCTAGTACACGTATCGTTTGTACAACCTTAAAATTACCTTGCTGCGAGTGAGAATCACCCACATTTAAATTCAGAAGTGACGATTTTTCTTGGTTTATTTTTAATCCCGATCATTTTCCAAATTTCTGTAATACTTGACACGTTGCATCGATATCAGACTGTTCATTTATTAATACAGTAATATCGTCAGCATATGCTAACACCTCAATGGTAGTAGAGTGTATGTTAATTCCTTGAACTTTTCGGAATAATTCAGAAAGAATGGGCCTCAGTGCAATACAAAACGCTAACATCGACAAAGGATATCCTTGTCTTACACCTTTATAAATATAGAGTGCTTTTGCCAGAAAACCATTTATTTTAATTTTTGCTGTTGCATGACTATAAAGACTCTTAAATACTGAAAGAAAATGTCCACGTATACCGTAACCCTGCAAAACGTTAAATAGATATTCATGATTTATCGAGTCAAAAGCACGTTCAAAGTCTAATGGTAGTATAGCATTTTCAGAGATATTGTTCTGTAGTCTATAACATGTAATTATTTCACGCATCGTTTGTAAAACATTTGTGATTATCTTATTTAAACCAAAAACATATTGTTCCTCTCCAACTAATTTGTCGACATATGGCATAAGTCTGCCAAGCATACATCGCGCCAATATTTTGTAATCCGTACATAGGAGGGTGATGGGTCTATAATGACCAGCTTCGCTTGGTTTTGGACATTTTGGGATTAAAATTATTATACCCCTATTGGAAGATTGACCCCATTTCATACGTGCTAAACACTGCATTTATCCAGTCCGTTATTGTTTGACCCATTAATTTCCAAAAGGTTTGATAAAGCTTATTGGGTATCCCATCCCAACCAGGAGCTGAAAATGATTGACCTGCCTTAACCGCTCGAAACACTTCCTCACGTGTATATTCTTTGTTTAAGTTTTCACTTTCTTCATCTGTAAAAGCCTCTGATTCGGATGCCAATGCATCCATCAAATCTCCATTATGTGACGCTGGGTGGGAATATTGCTGCTCAAAATAATTATAAATGAAATTACGTATTTAAGGGGCTGAATTGATCTTTGTTCCCCCATTATCAAATATTTTACTAATACATTGCCTTTTAGCATTATTTTCTTTCATGAATTACATGGCCACCTCATCGTTGTCAAAATGAGGAAGTCTACTACGAATTTTAACCCCTTGATGCCTTTCTGCAGTCATTTTTAACAGTGCAGCTTGTATACGTTTGACTTCAGTTTGCACTTTTTTCCCGTCTGTTGCTTGCTGAATTTGTTCGCGCAACACCCTGTAGTAAAAAATATATTTATTTGTCCAATCTCGCGACTGTTCCTTACAGTAACTGATACAGAATCTCCTCCCACCAGCGGATTATATCTATCCTTCTCAGACGGTGTGTTATCAATCTCGACCATTGGTCATTAACCTCTTGTGTCCCAAGCGTCTCGACCGAGATACCCTGTGTCAAGGTCGTAGTTTTTACGTTATAACTTTTCTATTTTTGGCTAGAATTTCGATTTTTTTATATTGTTCCTAACACATGTATTTAACAGAAACGTTTTTTGCATTTTTTTTTGTCTTCATGAAAATGGAGTGGGAAAGGTGGGAAAGGGGACTTCTCTTTTGCGTCTCTTTTCGCCGACAAAGGAAGACCGGCTTTGTTGTTCTAAAGCAATGCTTTTCACTCCCTCCTGTTAACTGCATTCGAAGGAAGCTTGTTTATCAGTATCCGATGTCAATATGAAAGTTTTCCGTGAGGGCGCAAGCAGGGGGTGGGGGAGGGGGAAGACTGGTTGTTGAATCTGCGTTGTGAGAATGCAATTTCGAAGAGCGCTGAAGGAAAGCTTTGTTTTTTAGTACAAGTGTCGACAAGTTGCAACAGAGGTTACCCTGCATTGTCTAAAAATAGAATTTCAAGCAGCTGCAAGAATTGGCGCTCCTTTTTTACTGCGTTCTAGCTTTTCGTCCGTGAATTTTGTGCGTAGGTGTCGTTTTGTGCCCAAGTGCGAGGACATTTTTTTGGGTGGTGACAATTTTTTAAAATACTTTTTAGGGGTTTTCTCGCTTCCCCTTCCATATATAGGCCAAATTTGCATAAATTTTGCATTTTGACATTTTGGGGGGCGGGGGGAAACACCCTTTTCTTAAGAAAAGTATTTGTGAGGGGATGTCCCCCTTTCCCCCTCCATGTGTACGCCGATTGTGCATAAATTATATATCGTCTGAATCTGTGATTCATTCTGCGTACAATGGTATATATTTCATATCTCTAGGGCATTTAGTTTCTGAGCTATAGTCATTTCAATGTAACTCTGCATTTTGAAGCTTGAATCAGTGACGTGCCGACCATTCATTTTTGGGTAACAACTCAAGTTACATTGGTCATATGATAATAATGCAAATATTTTTGTGTTCCTTACATGTCAGCAATAACACTGATAAACAATGAAATACTCCTTTAAATAAAACTAAGTGATCTTTATGTATTCAGATGTGCTGATAACGAATATCGCATCAGTTTTCCTGTATCACCTAAAGTTTTTGCAGAAAACCCACATTTTATAGTTTTATAGTTTCAGGTCTCCGCATCCGGCTTAACGTTTGGTTCCTAGCAAATGGATAAGAACCTTTCAGCGACCTTGTGTGTTTATGACTGGCAATTAATATTTCGTGGAGGAAACATCTGGCAGTAGAGTAATTTCCTGTTTTCTGTTAAAATTTGTTCTTTTGTGGGTTAGTCGAGTCTTAACTTCCTTTCCGATAACTTCCCGAGTAGCCGTATTTTATGTTTGTGTATGTTCGTGAAATTGTGAATGTAATATTGTGTATAGTGAAGTGAAGTGTAAGTTGTATTTTAACAAAACGATCAGAGCATTGTTTTGTTTTAAAGAAATATATTATAACTCAATTAATGAATTCGCCATGTCACGCAAATGTGTGAATAACCCGAACTTGTTTTGTTATGTTTGCGGATAATTTACTCCGAAGTCACAGAGAAATACTATCACTCCTATAGTAAAAAAAGCATATGAGTTTTTGGAAGTAAAGTAGATGAGGGAAAAAGCTGGGCACCAGGTAAAATTTGTTGTAATTGTTCGCGAACTTTACGCGGTTAGTTTAATGGCACTCACAAATCAATGCCCTTCGGAAACCCTGTAATATGGACAGAACAGAAAGATCATACTACGGATTGTTACTTCTGTTTAACAAACATAGTGGGATATAGTTCAAAATCAAAGCATTCTATATTTTATCCTGATGTTCCTTCAGCCAAGAAACCTACGAGTCATGATTTTATACCAATTCTATACCAATTCCTAAGCCTCCTAAATAATGGACAGTGGATGAAACAGAACCAAGGAGTCCTTCTCCAGATGACGAACCTGGACCCTCATATTCAAACACCAATCCAAATTTTTCTGATCCAAATATACCTCACTTTATTTCCCAATCCGAACTAAATGATCTAGTCAGAGACCCCAACCTTTCTAAAGTTCAAGCGGAATTTTTAGGTTCTCGTCTCCGAGGGTGGAATTTATTACAAGATGGTGTTAAGGTGTCATATCGGAAACGCCAACAATCACTGACACATTTTTTTTTTCTGTGAGTAATGAGTCAACTTACTGCAATGATGTAGAAGGCCTTCTGCAAGAACTTGGAAGGAGTCACAACCCAAACGAGTGGAGACTATTTTTAGATTAATCTAAGAATAGTTCAAAAGTAGTATTGTTGGGAATATATACCCATCAGTACCCCTTGCCTATTCTTCCACCATGAAGGAAACATATGAAAATATGGATACAATATTAAAAGTGACAAATTATGAAAAATATGGTTGGCAGATATGCGGAGACCTCAAAATAATTGGTATACTGTTAGGCATGCAGTCTGGGTTTACAAAATTTTGTTGCTTTCTTTGCGAATGGGACGGCCGGGCGAAAGATAAACATTACAACATTGTGGATTGGCCCATACGAAAAAAACTTAATTCCTGGAGAGAAGAGTGTTAGGAATCACCCTCTACTTGAGAAAGACAAGATTTTGTTACACCGTTGCATATAAAGTTAGGGCTGATGAAAAAATTTGTTAAAGCTTTGGATAAACACGGTGAGGGTTTTGGGTACTTGAGAAAAACATTTCCTAAACTCAGTGATAGTAAGTTAAAAGAAGGCATATTTATTGGGCCGCAAATCCGTGAGATCATTCATGATGACAACTTTGTGGAATTGCTAATAGAAAAAGAGAAATGCGCGTGGTTAGCTTTCAGACAAGTATGCTGTAATTTTCTTGGAAATGTGAAAGCTGACAACTACAAGGAACTTGTTAAGAACTTGTTGAAGTGTTATCAGCGCATGGGGTGCAATGTGTCCTTGAAAATTCACTTTTTACATTCACATTTGGACTTTTTCCCCCCTAACTTGGGCGCGGTTAGTGACGAATGCGGCGAGAGATTTCACCAGTATATTTCTGTCATGGAGAAACATATGCAGGAAAATCGGTACAGAACATGTTAGCAGATTACTGTTGGAACCTTAAGGAAGAGGTTTCTGGTGGCAGTTACAAACGACAGAGTTCAAGAAAGAAATTTTGAAAATGTGAGTAAAAATGTGTTTTGTTTTTTTTCCTTTTTTGCATGAAATTTCTTCATTGAACACTCAAAATCGGTCCTATATATATATATATATTTTTTTAATATTTCATAGTTATTCACTTCAATATTTAAATCTTATTTCATGAGCAAACAAACAAAAATAATTTCAAATTTCGATGTATTATTACAAAGGGAATTAAATTTTTATTAAAAACAAAAAATGAAAATCCAGGGAAAACGATAGGTGATACAGCATTTCTACTTTCAGATTTGGATTCAGCGGGGTCGAATTATAAATAATCACCTATTTTCGTTCAAAGGAGCAAAAAAAAGTTTGAATTTGTTCATCAGTGTAATTTTTATGTGCATTTTGAACTTTTCATATCCTTTTTTTCGGGGGACGGGGTGGGGGGAGAAGCCCCATTTTAAAAAATAGTATTTTCAGGGGATTTCCCTCCTTTCCCCCTCCATATATACGCCGAATGTGCATAAATTATATATCTTCTGAATCTGTGATTCATTCTGCGTACAACGGTATATCGTTCATATCTCCAGGGCAAACAGCCTCTGAGCTAAAGTCATTTCAAGGTACCGCTGCATTTTGAAGCTTGAATCAGTGGCGTGCCGACCATTCCTTTTGGAGGTACAACTCAAGTTACTTCGGTCATATGATAATAATATTTTTGTGTTCCTTACATGTCAGCGATCATTTTCATGTGCATGTTGACACTGTCATGTACTTTTTTCTTGAGGGGAGGGTGGGGGAATCAATTTTTTTTCCCCGAAATTTTGGAAGTTTGAGAGTTAGCCCACTCCCCACCACCACATATACGCCGAATTTGCATAAATTTCATATAGTCAGAATCTCTGGTTCATTCCGCGTACAACGGTATATCACTCATCTTTCTAGAGCAATTAGTCTCCGATCTACACTCATTTAATTGAAGCTCTGCATTTTGCTCAAAATCGGATTGGGCACCAAGGGGGGTTACATGTGAAAATGGCCTTGGGTTCCAAAAGGTTAAATGCTTGTTGGAAATTTTTCTCATTAAGAATTTAAGCATTTAATTTCCACAACCGTACCCTCTAGGGACTATTGGAATGTCCACATTTATCATCATAATGACAGCACTGTGATCTGGAAAACATGTAGGTGTTATACTGATTGACTTTACATACTGACGTAATTTGGGTGTTACATAAAATCTATCCAATCGGGATGCACAATTGTCACGTATATACGTGAAACCTCTCTGCCCAAAATTTTTATCACTCCAGACATCTGTGAAGTTAAAGCCAGTTACTAATTTTTGCAATGAATTCGACGTGTTAAATCCAGGTCTTTGGTCCTGCGGATACAATACACAATTGAAATCTCCCCCACATATTAGGTGTTCTCTTCTACCCTGCATTTCAACTGCAACTTCCTGCGCAAAAAACTCATCCCTTTGTTTCCTACACTATGGCCCGGACGGGGCATATATATTATATATCCATACATTTGCAACTTTTGCTGATATGATTCTATTATTAGGATAACATACCACATTACATTTGTGAGGGGAATCGTATTACGTGTTAACAAAGCTGTTCCTGTCGATTGAAAATTCGCATTATTATGAACTCTTATCGTAGGGGAAAAATTGAAATTCATTTGTCCATATTCTTGGAGAAATGCAATATCTAATGATGCTTGTATAATAAAGTCCTCTAACGCCGCCTGTTTTGTAAGGGATTTCATTTTGTTTATATTTATCGTCGCAAAACGAAGGGTCGTCATCATAAATACTATGAACAAAATTTTTGGGATTGGGTATTCCCAATACTTATACTTCCAACTTTGCCCCATACGCTATTTTTATATACCCCTAATGTTATACACCAAAAATTAACAAACACACTAACAATATTATTTTAGTAGGGGGGGAGGAAACACCCCTTCCCTTTATATACCTTAATCCATAAATAACTATCACCACACAATTCATTATCATTAACTTACTGACAGTCTATATAAAAGTATTCATTCCAAATAATACTATTTTCTAATCTTAAAATGATTACCTGTACCCAGTATTCACATACTTTCATGCCCTATCGGACTCGGATCAATAACCATATCTTGTACATTTGTTTTTACATGTCTCAATGATCGTCTTTTCGTCCGATTGGAGCCTGACGCTTTCCTTATACTCTTTGGTTGTTTTTGTGAGCCGGAAACCGAACGACCCGTACTACTTTGGGCACTTCCAATTTCACTACCAGTTTCCGAATCTTTTTCCTGTTCAGCTTCTTGTCGGAAGTCCTTTTGCTTGATCTGATTCTGCTTCCTCTCCTTCTTGCTCTGTAGCACTTCATCACTCGATTCCTCTTACACTTTAGTTAAGTCTTCTTGTCGTCTTAGTATCCATAGTATCCAGGGAAATGTCTTAACTTTGTCTCGTAAGTTAAACATTTAACACAGGTTCGTTTGGTTGCTCTTGCATATTTTCTTCAGTTTCTTCCTTGGTAAAAGTCTGTTGATCATTCTTGTAAATATTTTTCTCTTCCTGTATATGTATTCCCTGTTGAAGTACTTCTATCACCGTCAGTTGTGCTGATTCTTGCTGTGTCGTGTTATGGTGACCTACATTTATACCTTCGTGTGTAGACGGTGCAATTGCTTCGCTATAGGACCGAACTGCACGACCCATGACTTTGAACACTGTTGGTTTCCGTAAGTTACAATTAAACCTCATATGGTCACTGCTACCACACCATTCACACGTCAGGATTTAACCATTATATACCATATGTGCCGTATATTGGCCTATTTCACAAAGGAGGGAATTGGCTTCTTAATTGCCATCAAAACCTGACGCACCCTATTATACACTTTGTACCAGAATTTGTCACTCCAAGTTTCTGCTATCAATTCATCGATTGTCCCATATTCACTCAGTTTTTCACGAATTTTTCGTTCTGACACTTCCAAAGGAAGAGTAAACACTCGAACCGGCTTCACAATTCCATTCGCATCACTCAGTTTCACTTGTGTCACAGCTCCACAACTATAATAAAAATTCACTTCACCAGTATTTTCTTCTAATATTTTTCTCACGTTTCCAGGACGCATTAATTTCAAAAATACACCTTTAATCGTAGTGGGAATTTTTGTGGCTGCAATTTCATCCACACTCAGTTTGAATTTATTATGAATAAATTCATGTACTTCCAAAGGACTAGGTTTCAAAGTTCCCGTTTCAAAACTGATTTATATCGTATTTTCGCGGTCCTTTCTATACTTTACTTTTGTCCAATTCTTAACTAGCACAGTTGAACAGCACACAATCTCCCACAAGTACGTACCGATATCGCGCTGAACGTTCACTTTTCCTCAAAGCACAGAGCTCGTACGGCACGACCTACCTGTTCCGCGCTAGGCGCGAGACTCAACACTTGGCCATAGGGTTCGGCGAATCGCCATGAAATCCGACGGAGCAAATATTTGGAAAAGCAGGCAAATCTTGATGATTCTGTCGTAAGTTGATTAGCATTTCCAGTTACTTTTAAATAAACAAAACCAGCGTTGTTCTGGAATGGAAATGCAGTATGCTTCATTGTTCGAATGGATTCCCTTTAATGAGCTCAGTTGTTTGTCGTCCTTTTGCGGACCTTGTTGACTGCAATGCACAACCAAGCACGATGTTTTTTGTTTTTTTTTTATCCAGAAACAGAAAGCTCCACAAACAGTCCAGCTGCCCCCGGAATAAATCCGAAAATCATGTTCAGTTCCCTTAAATTACGGATTACTTTGGATTTTATAAAGGTAAGTGCCACATTCTGAACTGTATATGACAAATGTTTATCTTTCAAAATTACTTCATCAAGTTGAATGTTTACAGTAGTGTTGTCTAAGTTAAGGAAAACCTAATTGTGATTTTTTTTATTGTAAATCAGCCATACGATTCTTGCAGATAGGCAATACAATATACGCATCGAATGAGTAAATTATATAAATCTCACAGATGTAATTAAAACTATTTTATCTTCTCTTCGCTATACATATTTATAATTTATTTCCTAATACAGTATGGTCACAGCAACAGTCCTATGCTATTCATGATGTTCATTGTTCAGATTATAAAGCAATGTAGGCAAAGACCTGGGAGGTACCAAGTTGGACACACAAAGATGAAACTAGACTATGTGCAGCCACGGACACTTCTGAGTTTTAACGATTCCATTGAAAGTCAACGACATCATTAAAACCCGGAGGTTTCCATGACTATACAATCAATCGTATGTCGAAATGACGTGAAATTGATAGAAAAGAGTTGTAAAGACTTACAGAAGGCAATGATTGAATAGGCAAATACCATAAAAGATAAGAATATGGATAAAAATAAAGGAATTCTGATGACAAAAGGAGATCAGCATTTTAGCATCTACTCGTAAGAAGTAAACAGTTGAAATAAAAACACATACACACTATGTTAGAACAATGACAAGGGACAGATGGGTGCAGAGGTCAATAATATTGTACAGTCAGATAAAGTAATGCGTAGGCCACGTTACCTACGATATCGTAACAAAGCCTGTTGTCTATGCAACCCAAATAACAAAATTGTCGCTTAGGTTTTCCTGGTGAACTTGGCTTCTCGGGAACGATTGAGTATTGACAACAGCGTGAGTCATACCCACAGGCCGAGCCATAACAAACAACAGCTGGGTGCCGTGAGATCACCAGAAGAAACTTCAGAAATTGGTTTCTTAACAACAACTACTCATTAGGAAATATTTTCTTTACTGATATTAGTCATTGTCATGAAAATTCACTGAAGTGATGGTTTTCATCAAATCATCATAGCGCAACACATGCTGTAGTTCTAGAATTCCTTGAAAAAGATTAAAGTTAAAAACAACTAATTGGCAATCATAAGATGAATCGATATTCATTAGTCGTAACTTAGAATTTTGTGTAAGGCATGGATCATCATGTTATATCATTCATTTCACAACTTCATCATCATCCTCATCGCCTTAGTTGACGCAAGTGCTAGAAAAGCAATATAAAATAAGGAAAATTAAGAAATTAAGAAATTACATTTTCAGCGATTTTACTCAGCCACTCAGTTGCATGTAGAAAGAGTTTCTTTAATCGAGAACCAAGGGCACCATCGTTTTGCTTCATCGTCATTATCCCTCCACTTTCCCTGCCGCGATTAACCTGATTAATGCAAAATTAATTAAAACAACCAACCAACGAAACAATTCACCAACTGCACCAAAGCAGCGCACATTATGAATAGGCAAATTATGTGATATTATGCTAATTTAGAATTTATTAATAAAATGGGAACTTTTGAGGGATCCAGTTAATTGGCTGCATGATTCATGCACATCTATTATGTAATAGCGATATCATCAAATTGTACGAAGCGTGTCTACAGCTGCGTAAAGTGTCAGTCCCCGTGATTGAATATGTGGTGCAAAGCCAGGGCTTTAAGATTTGCTTTGTTATTGTTATTATTAGAAATTGCTTCTTCTTTACTTTAACTATTCATGACGAAGATTTATGATTACAGTAAACACATGAATGAACATACACAATGAACCCATTTTGGTCTGGACTCAAACTCGAAACCTTGTTCGGCAAGAAATACAAATTCTCCATAAGACATAAGTGTTTCATTGGAGTTGATCCTCTACTTCATCATTTTATCACTAATGTATTTCTTTAATATACAAAAAAAATCACAACTACCTAAAAAAATATTATATTGTATTTTAACATGCAAATGTTTTTTGACGGTTAGAGTGTGAACTGGCACCTGTTTATTTACATTGTTCTTCATGTTTCGTGTGTAGTTAAATATAGGAAAAATGCTTGTGGAAAGAGTAGGGACATGTTAGCACAGTGCGCAACGATGTCTGATGTCCTGGGTTCGAATCCCGCCGTTTGTACTAGTGTTCTTTGTAAGTGTCCCTTTCTCAATTTCACCATTTCACTGATCCTCATCATTGCGATTAGCAAAAAGTGGCAGAAACACGATACTAAATAAGAAAATATAAAAGGGGCTAAAAGAAGCATTCTTATTTCCAGACGTGTCCTACATTTTAGAGCTGTGTCTGACCTCCGGATGGAAATTGAAAGAAATCACAAAATGTCTTATATTTAGGGAATCACGTAACTTCAAATTAGATGTAGAAACAGAAAATCTGAGGGAAGTCTAAGCTAACGTGGTTCCTCGGAGAAGTATGTTTAAAACAAATAGTGTGCCTGATTGCCACCGGATGTTTGAAAAAAATTCCAGTCCCAGCTCAGAAATTACTCCCCGATTTTCTAGATCCGGAAAAAGTCCGGATATATGTATAAAAATGTTTACTTTGTGAAGTTTTATCGATATAAGTGTCGGTAATTTGTTTGATTCCAGAAATAACATGAACAGTCTTTGGATAAATAAGGCTCACAGTTCTGTTTATTCCCAGTGTATAGAAGTGAAGACTAAAATTGTTAAACGCTGTAAGTGCCACAATAATTCAAACACCGTTTTCCACGTTAAACTGTGAAATGTGCCATGCTTTATAATGTGGTAAACGTGAAATGTGGCTGGTAGCCCTCTAAGTAGTTCCAAGGCCGTGTAAAGGGGTCACTAGTGTGCACGTTCTTACGGGCTGATGTGCGGAACGATGCGATTTCCCAACACTTTCGCTCTTGGCACTTACAACGTTTACTATTTTTAGACCTCAAGTCTTTTACATTTCAATAATAAATAACTTTTCGACTTTGTTTACGAAATTGTGAACTTTCTCCTTCCCGAATTAATGGATAGTTTTCCCTTCTCGGCTCCATCTCGATGAAAAACGTTCCGTCTTGCATACACAAGTTGAAATCACATATTAATTAGCAGTTGGGGAATTTTGAACTCAACAGTTCACTTGAACATTAATTTTTGAACTGAAGATGTGCCATATTCTCGTTATATGCTAATACGTCCTAACATAACCCCACAGCTCTACAGCACCTTGGCGGGCCTTGGCTTACCTACCGACTGCTGGTCTCCCTCCCACACTGTTCCGCCATCACCTGTTACAGCGTGGAGGTCTCAGACTAGTGTTGCGGTGACGGGTGATCAGCCCGAAGAACCCCCAGCCGTTGTTGTAGGTCTTCTCGACCGGGTTACGCTCACTCACTCGGAGCTCCCCAATTTCCTCACGATGGTGGGTTGCCACCGGCCCTATACGTAGGCCGAATAAATTCCGACCAGAGCCGGATTCGAACCTACGCCGTCCCGCAGCGAACGATCTCAAGACGAGTGAACGCCTTAACCCGCTCGACTACGGAGGAGAACGCTAATACGTGCTAGTAACCTAATATTGTTACTGCAAATGCATTCATGTCCAACATTTTGAGACAATATGTCCTACGTTTCTCTGAAGAGTGATTTGAGAACCCTATATATGATGCAAAATATTTTTAATCAATTTCTAATATAATTTATTACCGCATGTCCTTCAGTTTCTATTTCCTTGTTATTACCTCCTCCAGTGCTTGCACGACTTTTTCTTCGTTCTCGACCCTTGGGTTCAGAAATGTTTACACACCCCCAACACCCGCGCGTAAATAGCAGGCAATAACACTCTGGAGAAAGACAATAATATATACAACTTGTTTACCACATACTTTACGAAAATATTAGAGTGTTAGCTTCATATAACTGTGGATACGAACAATACAATCAGGAAACGAAAAAAAAAATACCCGATTCATACGGACACTGGAACGAACGCACCCCTGCTGTGCGTCACTCTGCCAGTGAAGGTTACTGGTCGAAGGAGTTGGGGAGTTGGTGCTTGCTGAAAGCCCGCGCCTTATCTCTGCTCAAGGAAATACGAAAATCTTCGTTACATTTTTTTCCCTCCAGACTAATGGTGTACATTTACAGCAACGTAAGTAGTACTATCGTATTCTATTGGAATTAGATTTCCTGACGTTTAAAATATAACATCACAATATGTCTCTTTAATGACCTACACTGAACTTACGTTAAAGTTTCATTAACATGTGACAGCGGATATTTAGAGATCCTTCTTTCTTACGATTTCTAAACAACCCAAGAGTCTGGTGAACGTGAAACTACGTATTGTTCGCAACAACGACATGTAGTATTACAATCATTCTCCAGTGCTCAAACAGGATTGCGTGGAGGGGCAAGACGGCTGCAATTAGGCCTACTAGCCGTTGCCTACTGCTACGCTCCGCCCACTCGCTTGCTCCCTATTCATATTCTATTCATATCATATGAGATTTCCGGGATAGAGTATAGAGTCTGAGTTTGCCCTAAGAACCTATTTTGTTTTCGTGAACAAATAACCACTTTTAGTACAAAGGAAAAGTGGGACAATATGGAGAACCTGGCTAAAATGAGATACCACTGTTTTTCCACAACGTTACGATACTCACCGGATTGTTTAAAGTTATATCAATAGAAACTAGCAGGTTCAACAACTGCTCAAATACTTCGTTTCGTCAGTTCCATAAGTCTCGTCCAGTTTCAGAATTATTTCACAATATTGTGATTTCCTACTTTCTGTTTCAACAAGAAACGTAAGTATAATATGGGACTTTTATGTACACCATATTTCAGCATGGTTTCGTGAATTTACAAAACAGTAGATGCTGATATTGTCAATGAACAAGTTTCGCGATTTTTGCACATAAGCTAAAAACGTTCCTTCAAGGCATGATGTACTACCACCCCACTTTGCCTCACATAGTTGATTGATTCATTTGATTCATATTGAATTGGCTTTTTGTGCCACTTATGGCTAATTTGCGAAGATGTGGATGAGTGATGATATGATGAAATTGATGAATGGACAATCACAAACACCCATTCTCTGGCCAGAATTCGAACCCGGGACCCGTGGTGACGTAGCGTGATGTGCTAACAACTCCGCCACGGGGGCCGGCTCTTCCCATAGTCTTTGGACACTACATTACTCTGATTTGATCCGCGTTGATTTTTTACACTTAACGCACACAACTCAATTCAGTTCTCACATACATTTCAACGGTGTACAACTGAGGCAACGGCAATATGTTGATGGCACCTAACCAAACCTCACTATGGAAAAAGGATCACAATTCTCGTATTCGCGTTATCATCTTTGCATTCACCCTGAATATATAACTTTCTTAAGGAATGCGTAACGCGGTCTTTTCTGCAGGTTCTGCTACCACTGCTTGTACTTCTTTTTATGGGAGACGTGAATGATGCCGCATCTGTGCAGGGGAACGCTCCCTTTCGCCTACAATCAGCAGACGATTGTATTAAAGACATCCAATATGTGCCTAAAGGAGACATATTCTTGTCATGCTTTGTGATGTCAAAAGTATCGATTACTCTAGTTTTTTGACGGAAAATATTCCATTACACTTTATTTCTACAGGATGATGTCAACGCCATCTTCATTACGAACGTGGTATCTCAAATATATTGCCATTATTCATTACCACACCCATCATGATTCTAAATATTGAATTGAAAATATTAAAATTTCATATGTTCTATAAAATAAAATATCAATATGTATTTTCGATGTTAAATATGTCTGGAAATCTTCCTAATGCTGAATGTTACCAAAGTCCTTGGCTGGATATCTATCAGGTAAGTTACTCTTAGGGTTCCAAACTTTAGGGGACGTAGGGGCACTTACCCCTCCCTTATTACCACATTTGGCCGCGCACTATGGTAAGTGATCTGTCCTCCTCCACAGGTACCCCACTCTATTATCCTAGGCACTCAGTTTTGAAACCCAATCGTCGCCACTAAACAAGATACATTTCATTCCCTGAAGATGACATTGACCTTATCTGTAGAAAGCTCACAAGCCTCTCCGAATCTCACTTGGTCCATATCAGCTTCATCATTCTAGATATACACAAAAACAAATATATAAATCTTACAGAAACTTAGCAACAGTGCAGTTTTAAAAAACTTAAGAAAATCACGAATTTATTTTTATTAAATGAAGAAATATACATATTGGTCTGAGGTTCGTGTCTGCGGTGATAATTACGAATATCTACATTACACTTAAATATTTCAGTGAGACGAATTTAACGTAGTACTAACGTAGTCGCCTTGTAATCAAGGGTTTTCAGGTTTAACGTGCATAACACCCTTGGAACAACATAATAGTTTGGATCCCAAATCAAACTGTAGATTCAGTCTCAATTAGCCAATATCTTTATAAAATGGACTTAAAGAGAATATCAAACCCTAATCAATTTAGTATGCTTTATTTGTATGCTGTAATTATTTCGAAAGCAAAAGATACATAAAATTTACTCGAAAATTAATAGAGATACATACGTAATATTTAGTGGAATCAATGAATTACCTCTACTATCCTAGTGCAATATAAATCATCTCACGCGTTCATTACCTTCCAAACACTAAAATAAATCAACAATCAGTATTTATTATATATAAGTTTCAATATCTCAGAAACATCTAAAGCTAGATCTGATATTTAAATAGGAATACCAGTTTTGGTATTGTTGGTTAACGCAATATGAATTGACCCGATTTGTTTTGTTTGTTATAGAACTCAATCAATAATTATTGACCATGAAAAAAAACAGGTAGATTGTACACCAGTTACAGAATAAATACAGCTTTAACTTGTTATTTATTGTATGTATGCATTCTTTTCTACCTCGCTCTCTTGCTTCTAAGCAACATATTTTACTGAGCAAAATTCTTGCTGGGTTCTATTGTTTATATCCTTACATCCAAAACGAAATACTTAAATGTAGGAAAGACATAATGTACAATAGTAGTCATCAAATCTTGAAAACTTCACGAATTTGTGAATTCTCCCTTATTTTCCACTCACAAGTACAATTGTCGATGAGTGTTTACCAGATCAAAAATCTTGTGACACTGTTTACTACCTTCTTGTAAGTTCCTGTAATTTTTAACTTTCATTCTCTTCTATATTCTTCCACTTAGGCTTCTCATATTGTTGTTTTTTCCATTTCATCTAGATTAAAATAGTTGCTGCAGGGTGTTAGACAAGTCCTGCATCACCTTGTTTTTAAAAAAAAACTCTGAAAATGTTCTGAACACGTTTGGTTTCGGAAGTTCATGTCATTTCCTATGCGGCGTAGCACATCGGCGATGATCTCACGTCACATTTCCTCGATTCGCGTTCGTAGATGTTGCAGACCACTAATCTTCACACCTCTGCCCTGATGACGTCTGTTAAATTTGTCAGCCACCGCTCTCTGTGACCAATCTTCACGTCCGCACAGTTAATTGAGCTCAATATGTTCGTCACTCATCAGCACGATTCACCAGAAAACAAAAAAACTATGAAAGATTTGTGATTTCGCTTATATATATATATACTTTATTCTTTGATACATTCGTACATTACATCTTCAACTTAATTGATCTAAATATTTTCCACACAATTATCTCTGAAACTTTCAAGAGCTGTTTTTAATTTTCTTCAGTATCCTTTATCTTTCTTCGAGGCTTCCTTTAATTGTATATAATATTTTCCAAGTTCTAGACATCGCGACTCTCAATACTGAAGCTGTGCACCTTCCTTACTAGAAATCTAAGCACCATTTAAGATACCTTACTATGTTCATGCCTACCTTAATTTAACGAATTAAATCCATCCCTCTTCTTATTGTTCAATTCTGAGAATACTGCTCAGCTGAATTACATCTACTTGATACAGTACAATTCCATAAAGCATGCTGTATTATGAAATAAAACGCCATGTAATCAGAACAATGAATTAGTCGAACACTTTTCATTAACAGTTGATACCTGTCTTTCTCTCGGTGAATTAGTTTTAACGCCATGCACAGAACATGCCACAAGTTCTTCCTCATTCGAGGAATACAAAAGATCACGAACGACTTTGCTCCAGGTACGGTAGTGCTACCTGCAGTCAGAGAAAGCTATCTTCAGCGCAGCTTAGAACTGACAAAGGCAAGAATCCCACGACACAGCTGACCTATTTGGTCACGAAATATGGAGCCAATAAATAACTAAATCAATTGGATCAGACACAACCTGGTCCGCACGCAATAGCAGTTCATGAAACTCTGGGCAAAAGCATGCCTTGCACCCTCTTTCCCCTACAGCGTAGATTTATTGCTCGTTGGAATTTCTGTGGTTGGTTGCCAGTGACCGTGTTTCGCAAACCCACGATCTCAGATACTGCTGCGATGTTGTGCCAATAGTGAGGTCTACAAGCTGTTGTTTGCTTTCTGATTGTAGAGTTTGCAGAAAATATACGTTTGCGTTACTGCGCGGTTGAGCGCTCAGCACTGATGTATTGGAATTTTACAGTTCCTAAACAAGGCAGTTTTCTTCTTGCAAGCCGTTTCTATACAGTTTGCTGGATTCTAAAAGACCACAAGTTTAAAGTTTATTACAAGGGACTATTTTTTTATACAGAGGGAAATTTAAAAGTTTTTTCTGTCTACACTGAATGAGTTGTGTGCGGCTGATTGCGCGATCACGTGATTCCAAGATGGCGTCGATGCAGTTGAAAGTTCAGTGAGTGTTATGGCTTGCCGAGTTAAATCTTGTGCTGGTACAAACAACTTTTGGAAAAACACGTCCAGCCAAGATAAGTATCCAGAGATGGTATGAAAAGTTTAAGGTTACCGGAATCGTAGCAGATTTGCTACGTGAGTTTCAAGTCTGCGAGTTTCGTATTGGTCAATTTGGGGAGAGATTGATTGACCGCAGAAGGCCCGCAAGGTCAGCAGACCTTACGTCTTGCGATAACTGACTGTGAGGATATGTAATGACCCAGGTGTATACACAGAAACAGACAGATTTTGACGAACTGAAGTTGAAGATACGTGATGGGATGTCATTCACGACATTCCGGTCGAGCACCGTCAGAACGCAAATCTTGGGTTCAAGCCTAGATAGCAAGAGGTTTTGGACGTGAATGGTGCCCAGCTAGAGGTCTGGCGATGAACCGAACCACATCAAACATTAATTTTAAACTTTACCCTGTATAAAAAATTATATTTCGTTATAATCAACATTTTAGAATCTTGCAGGAATTTTAATACACACTTTATAATCCTTGTTTAAAATTTGCAACAGAAAGAACATGCCTGGAGTTTCTTTATATTTAACACTTGATTATTGTTTGGCTTAACTGACACACGGCATGTGGTTGTTTTTTTATGTATGTAACAAAAACACATTTACCAAACACGCGAGATGTAGTATTTAGTAAACAAACCAACGTCTGTGAAATCTAGAGAAAGTAAACAGTTCTGCTTCAAAATGTTCGGTTTGAAACGATAAGATCTAATTGACTAATTTTCATGCATATTAGTTTATTTGAATTTAATAGCTATCAATACATCATGTTTAAAAAAATATATAACACGATCTTTTGGTTTTATAATTCTAAACATAGAATATTTTAAAAATAAGTTACATTTACTCAAATTTAAATGATGTTTTCAGCGTAGATATCTGGTCATCCAAATAGCCAGTGCAGATCTATACTGCCTAAACTAATGAATATTATAATCAAATATTCAATGCACAGTTAGAAAACGTACGATCCACTATTCCATCAGTTATAAATATGTACGTAGAGAATAAATACATTCACAACACAGTAGAACATAAGTAATTGATTTTATGTTTACAAAAAATCGTTAATGAAATAAACTTTAAATTCAGTGTTATTAAAATAACTACCTGGTTTTGTCATTTTATCCTGGGAAATGTATAGAAGATATCTTCATTATGTGGGTGTACATCTGTACCTGATGTCAACTACTTATATATAAAAAAGGCATAACATGTAAGATGAATTTAATAAAAGTGTTGGAAAATTAAAGCAAATCTTTACTTTTATTAAAGCTAAATTTCTAATACTAAGGATAGCCGTGGTTAACAGTTTATAAGTACTAGGTCGTTCAAGTCAATCGGGGACTTTTTTTTTAAAAAAAATAGAAGAACAAATTTCAAAGTGTGGTAACTGGATTTATTTTCCCACATAACCTCCTGCTACAGTTATACACTTATCCCAGCTTTTAACTAACGCCTGGAATGCTTCCGCATAGAAGGATTTATCATTACGGTGGAACCATTGTAGGACAGCATTCTTCACTTCATCATCAGTGTTGAAATGTTTTCCTCCAAGGAATTCCTTCAGGGGTCCAAACAGGTGAAAATCACTTGGCGCTAAGTCAGGACTATAGGGGGGGGGTGGTAATATCTCCCAGCCGATTTCCTGGAATGTTTGGAATGTGTGTTGAGCGGTATGCGGTCGTGCATTGTCTTGCAAAAAGAGAACACCCTTTGTGATGAAACCCGGACGTTTCTGCCGTAAACTCTTATGCACATCACTCAGAACACGGCAGTAATACTCACTGTTGATAGTGACACCATGGGGTAAAAAATCAACGTGAATAATCCCCTGTTTATCCCAAAAGACACTTGCCATCACTTTACCTGCAGACGCAACTGTTCGAAATTTCTTGGGAGGTGGTGATTCCGTATGCTTCCACTGCATCGATGCTCTTTTGGATTCTGGAGTGAAATGGTGAACCCATGTTTCATCACATGTCATGATGCGATTCAGAAAATCCTGGCCTTCCATTTCATAGCGGTCCTTGAGTTCTCTGCAGACTTCAACTCTTCTGTGTCGGTCAAAAGCGGACAGCTGCTTTGGGACCCACCGTGCACTCACTTTTCGGAACAACAAATGATCATGAATTATTGTGTTCACTGTTCCTAACGACAGATTACACACCCTTGCAATTTCACGACAGGTTATGCGACGATTGTCCAGGATCAGCTGCTCCACGTGCTGAATGTTTCCAGGAATGATTGCCGTGGGCTGTGATCCACCACGACCGGGATCGTCAGTAATAGAGATACGACCACCTTTGAAGCGCTTACACCATTCAAATGTCTTACTGCGACAGAGTGTCTCATCACCGTACTGAGCCTGAAGTCTTCTGTAAATTTCTGCAGGTTTTCTGTCCTCGTTCACTAAAAACTTCATCACAACACGCTGTTCCATGTAGACATTCACACTGTTGTCCGCCATCTTGAATAACGATCTATGCAGAAACGCGGGAAATGAGCGCCGCCTACCAATAACAGCACACAGTTGCCAGTTCCTACTGCATACAAAACCTCCAGCCTAGGCGTCTATTTAAACCTGAAAAAAAAAAGTCCCCGATTGACTTGAACGGCCCACGTAGATTACGGAAGAATTGGGGTGGTTATATTCTCGCTTCTTTAACTTATAACTAAGTGCTATACTATGTAATCATTAATGTATTAAACATTAATTTTAATGTAAGACTCTTACTGTAAGAAGCTGAATAGATAATAAAACCACTCTTTTGGCTGCCATTGAACTACCGTTAGAAATATGAAACTGCTATTTTCTAAACATTGAAGCATATCTAACGTTAATTAATGTAATTTTAATAATAGAGTTTTAAAATATATTTATGGTGCACTCAATTGTAAATTATAATTATTATATCTCTTATGAATAACAAAATATTGAAATTAATATTAAAAGTTTTGTTTTCCTTTTCCGTCTTTTTATTGAACGCGTATTATAGGCCTATATACGTATATAACATACATGAGCATATGTCTATGCTAAATATTCCACTTGGGACGTCATTTTTATTTCTCATTCAATGCACAACACAGAGAGTTGTCCTGGGAACGTAACAAAATATGCTAGAGTGTAATTCAAATTTTAATTAGAATACTTGAACAGAACACTCTTTATAATTCTATTATTATAGTTAATTGTTCTGGAACAAGCATAATGCTGCAATGAACAGAAGCTTCACAAGATGGAATGTGTGGTTATGTTTCGTGTTCAGCGCTTACTAGTTGCTAGTGCCTTTGAAGTAGTTTAGTTGCCACATATTGAAGAGTTAAAATTCATATTCATACCAGACCGTGCTTCGAGGTGATTAAGAATACTTTGCCAAGCTCCATCTCAGACTAATTGGTTGTTTAATTCTGATAATGCGAGAAAGGGAAGGGGAAATTACTAACGCAAGCAGCCCTTCAAACTTGTAGGTGAACCAAGAAATCTTAGGTCGGCCTGTTACATCCCGTGGAGCCTAACCTTTTACATAATTCATAACGGATTCCACTACGAAGGATTCCCCAATTCACAAGGATAGTAGCGGAAATCCCCAACGCTGTTGTTTTACGAGTGAAGGCAAAGGGGGAAGAATTCCACAGTGGCACCGCCGTGATTTCTTTCATCTTCATCGCTCTTTCTTTCAAACAATAACGAAGAGTGTCTGTTGCTTTGTAGACGCTTGCTATGTTATTGTCGAGGATGATGTGAAGACGACAGAATTTGCTTAAAAATATACAGCTTTGACAGAATTTGCTTAAAAATATACTGCTTTGACAGAAACGTGCAAACCTGTTTCTATCTTTCATTGTTCGCCAGTTTCAGCTGCGCTGAAGGGAGTTTTCTCTGGCTGCAGGTAGCACTACCGTACCTGGAGCAAAGTGTTTCGTGTTCTTTTGTATTCGTCGAATGAGGAAGAACTTTTGGCATATTCTGTGCATGGCGTGAAAACTAATTCACAGAGAGAAAGACAGGTATCAACTGTGAAAGATAAGTGTTCGACTAATTCATTGTTCTGATTGTATGGCGTATCATTTCAAAATACAGCATGCTTTGTGGAATTGTATTGTATAAAGTAGATGTAATTCAGCTGAGCAGTATTCTCAGAATTGAACAATAAGAAGAGGGATGGATTTAATTCGTTAAATTAAGGTAGGCATGAACATAGTAAGGTATCTTAAATGGTGCTTAGAATCCAAGAGATTACCGTAGGAAGGTAAATATGGAACATGGAAAATATTATATAAAATTAAAGGAAGCCTCGAAGAAAGATAAAGGATACTGAAGAAAATAAAAAACAGCTTTTGAAAGTTTCATAGATGATTGTGTGGAAAATATTTGTATGAATTAAGTTGAAGAAGGAATGTATATCAAAGAATAAAGTGTGTGTGTGTATATATATATATATAATAAATGTTTAAACTAAGGGAATTAAAATCAGAAATATAGCCCTGGTGAATCCAGAGCTGTCGGTAGAAAAATAAAATATAGGGTATCCAGAAAGTCTCGCATCATAGGTGAAATCACAAATCTTTCATATTTTTTTTGTTTTCTGGTGAATCGTGCTGTTGCAGGACGAACATATTGAGCTCTATTTGATGAGCGGACGTGAAGATTGGTCACAGAGAGCGGTGGCTGACAAATTTAACAGACGTCTTCCGGGCAGAGCTGTGAAGATTCCTGGTCTGCAACATCTACGAACGCGAATCGAGGAAATGTGTCGTTAGATCATCGCCGATGTGCTACACCGCATAAGAAATGACATGAAGTTCCGCACCCAAACGTGTTCAGACCTTGGAAGGTTTAATTTAATACTGTGATGCGTGACTTGTCGAGCACCCTGTAGAAACCATTTTAATCTAGACGAAAAGGAAAAGCAAAACAAAATGAGAAGCCGATGTGGAATAGTATACAAGAGAATAAAAGTTAGAAATTACTGGAACATACAAGAAGGTAGGAAACAGTGGCACAAGATTGTTGAGCTGGTAAACACTCATCGACAATTGTACTTGTGAGTGGAAAATAAGAGAGAATTCATAAATTCGTGAAGTTTTCGAGATTTGATGACTACTACTGTACATTATGTCTTTCCTACATTTAAGTATTTCGTTTTGGATGTAAGGATATAAACAATAGAACCCAGCAAGAATTCTCCTCAGTAAATTATGTTGCTTAGAAACAAGAGAGCGAGGTAGAAAAGAATGCATACATACAATAAATAACAAGTTAAAGCTGTATTTATTCTGTAATTGGTGTACAATCTACCCGTTTTTCATGGTTAATAATTATTGATTGAGTTCTATAGCAAACATAACAATCGGGTTAATTCATATTGTGTTAACCAACAATACCAAAACTGGTTTACTTATTTACATATAAGATATAGCTTTAGATGTTTCTGAGATATTGAACCTTATATATATATACAGGGTGGCTCAAAAAGTCACTTAACACCCTCGTACAAGGCCACTGATAACTCATTTTTTCGACAGATCAAAGCTGAATGGTTAGTGCTGGTAAGTTAATGTTGTAGCGTCCTGTGTGGAACACGATTGGTTAGTCAATTGTCCATCAACGGAACCTTAAATGCTTAGGGCTACTTGGATTTGTTAAATAAACAGGTTTTTTCATCCTTGCTTATGGAAGAAGGTACTTTTTACCGAGTTTTTTTTCAGTAGGGAGGAACACCAGAACACTATGGGAACGTTGTGAAGCAGTTTCTGTCCAATTTAATTATCAGATGACAAGGGTCTCATATTCTGTTTATGAACTTCCTTTTGAACATAAACATTAGCCTTGTCACTGTGAAGGACTTTTAATTCAATGGGAGCGTCACACTGTAAATTGTTCGCGACAATTGCAAAGTATTTTGAATCCGTATATTCCAAAGAACCATCTATCTACAAAGATCCGCATCCTAATGTAAACATGAACTCACTTCCTAGTATCTTAAATATCTCTGAAATATCACTAAATGAAATTGAGGAAGCCATTAAAAAACTGAAACCTAAAAAATCCGCCGGCCCTGATTCAATCCCCCCTGATGTAATTAAAGGATGTTCGGAAATTCTTAAGTACCCTCTTCACACCCTTTTCAACTTGGCTGTCAGAACTTCGAGATTTCCAGCAATGTGGAAAACAACAGAAATCTGTCCGATTCCCAAAGCCGCTGATAAGGCTGACATATGTAACTACAGGCCTATTGCAAAATTTCCAGTACCAGCAAAACTCTTCGAGCAGATAATATGCAAACATATATATTTTCATATTAAACCCATTCTTTCCCCCAAACAGCACGGATTTGTCCAAAAGCGCTCAACCGTAACCAATCTTGTCGAACTGACAAGCTACATTGCACCCAGTATAGCTAATAAAGGGCAAGTTGACGTTTTATATACAGACTTTTCAAAGGCATTTGATACAGTTCACCACGATATATTAATACAGAAATTAGCCAACAATAGCCTTTCTCCTCCACTTATAACTTTTCTTTCTTCCTACCTGCAGAACCGCCGACAATATGTCGTGTATCAAGGCTGCAGATCAACCGAATACGTGGCCACTTCAGGAGTCCCACAGGGGTCGAACCTAGGTCCCTTGCTATATTTAATTTTTATAAACGATTTGCCAAAACTACTCACAAAATGTGAGACATTAATCTTTGCTGATGATGTTAAAATATACAAAAATATCGAAAACGCTGATGACTGTACAATATTACATGAAGAGCTGAATAACTTGCTTCAGTGGTGTGAAATTAATAAAGTCAGCCTAAACCTAAAGAAATGTAAACTTGTATCATTCACCCACAACAGACACCCTATTCAACATTCATACACTATTTCTAATGTGTTAGTACAAAGTGAGAATATCGTTACCGACCTAGGGGTCACTTTTGACCAAAAGTTAACATTCCAATCACATATTGTCCGCATTTTAAGCGAAGCTCACAGAAATTTGGGATTTATAATGAGAATGGGTCATCAATTTAGAAAAAAGGAAACATTTCTCTTGCTATATTATACGCTCGTCAGATCTAAACTCGAATATGCTTCTCTTGTTTGGAACCCGCAATTCAAGAAAGATATCGAAAAATTAGAAAAGCTTCAAAATAAATTTCTCAGATATCTACTATTTAAACTTGATGGTACATATCCAAAACTCACTCCTAGCAACATATTACGCGAAATCTTTAATATTCCGTCACTCGACGAAAGGAGGCAAACAAGTCAAATAACTTTTCTCTCCAAGCTTATCAATGGTAAAATAGATTCTTTTAATCTGTTGTCGAATTTAATTTTTTATGTGCCAAACTGTATGTTAAGGCCCAGAACTGATCTCTTTCAAATCCCCCTTGGAAGAACCAAAATGACCGAAGCTGAACCCATGAGGAGAATGTGCAAGTTATTTAATTCAGTTTCTAAGAATAATCCAAGCGTAAACCTATTTAAATGTAATTGTAACATAAGATCAATTCGCTGAATTTCTGTATGTTTTGTTTTGTTTTGTTCATTGAATTTTGGTTTTCATTCAGCTTGTAAGGTTATATCCAACAGTTTAGCTTCATTTATTATTGTATTGTCTCTGTGTTCCCTTTGCTTCTATAATCTAATAATTAATTTCTCCTCACAATTGTTTTTAAATGTAAAATGTATATTGCGTCATTCATATTTCTTGTTAATTTTCTTAGTTATGTTCTTGTTTATGTAATGGTGTCATCCCATATTGAACACTGTAATTGGGCATGCGCCTGTTGTGTTTCAATTAAATAAATAAATAAATAAATAAACAACCATTCATAATGCGCAGCTCTTCGTATATCTATCCGATTAAAATCGTGTGCAATGCCATGCGAACTTCTCTCCCTAGATATCACTTTGATCTCGATGCATTACCGATGAGCTAAACAAATTTTTGAGACATATTTCTAACACCACAAAAAGTAGCAAATTGGTTAAATAATTCAGTCATACCTTTTTACAGGTTAAAGATACATCGAGAAAACCTTCACGATTGCATTCTCGTGAAATTCTAGTTGATTCGATATATCAAATCACCCCCTTCCTATTTAAAATTCTCAAGTTGGATCCAAGATGTCCGCCGACCGCGCGGGTGGCGTCAATATGGTTCCCCCTTGGCCAGGCAACGATTGGTCATCACCATTTCCATGTTGCACGTTGCAGTGGCCTTGTACCGAGGGTGTTAAGTAACTTTTTGAGCCACCCTGTATAATGAATCCTGAATGTTGATTTTTTTTAGTGTTTGGGAGGTCATCAACGCATGAAGATAATTCATTGAGTCCTCTACATATTACCTATGTATCTCTAGTAATTTTCGAGTAAATTATATGAATCTTTTGCTTTCGAAATAATTACAGCATACAAATAAAGCATACTAAATTGATTAGGGTTTGATATTCTCTTTAAGTCCACTTTATAAAGATATTGGCTAATTGAGACTGAACCTACAGTTTGAAGTAGTACAAACTATTATGTGGTTCCATGGGTGTTATGCACGTTAAAATCGAAACCCCTTGATTACAAGGCGACTACGTTTACTACGTTATATTCGTCTCACTGAAATATTTAAGTGTAATGTAGATATTCGTAATTATCACCGCAGACACGAACCTCTGACGAATGTGTATATTTCTTCATTTAATAACAATGCATTCGTGATTTTCTTAAGTTTTTTAAAACTGCACTGTTGCTAAATTTCTATAAGATTTTTATATTCGTTTTTGTGTATATCTAGAATGATGAAGCGGATATGGACCAAGTGAGATTCGGAGAGGCTTGTGAGCTTTCTACAGATAAGGTCAATGTCATCTTCAGGGAATGAAATGTATCTTGTTTAGTGGCGACGATTGGGTTTCAAAACTGAGTGCCTAGGATAATAGAGTGGGGTACCTGTGGAGGAGGACAGATCACTTACCATAGTGCGCGGCCAAATGTGGTAATAAGGGAGGGGTAAGTGCCCCTACGTCCCCTAAAGTTTGGAACCCTAAGAGTAACTTACCTGATAGATATCCAGCCAAGGACTTTGGTAACATTCAGCATTAGGAAGATTTCCAGACATATTTAACATCGAAAATACATATTGATATTTTATTTTATAGAACATATGAAATTTTAATATTTTCAATTCAATATTTAGAATCATGATGGGTGTGGTAATGAATAATGGCAATATATTTGAGATACCACGTTCGTAATGAAGATGGCGTTGACATCATCCTGTAGAAATAAAGTGTAATGGAATATTTTCCGTCAAAAAACTAGAGTAATCGATACTTTTGACATCACAAAGCATGACAAGAATATGTCTCCTTTAGGCACATATTGGATGTCTTTAATACAATCGTCTGCTGATTGTAGGCGAAAGGGAGCGTTCCCCTGCACAGATGCGGCATCATTCACGTCTCCCATAAAAAGAAGTACAAGCAGTGGTAGCAGAACCTGCAGAAAAGACCGCGTTACGCATTCCTTAAGAAAGTTATATATTCAGGGTGAATGCAAAGATGATAACGCGAATACGAGAATTGTGATCCTTTTTCCATAGTGAGGTTTGGTTAGGTGCCATCAACATATTGCCGTTGCCTCAGTTGTACACCGTTGAAATGTATGTGAGAACTGAATTGAGTTGTGTGCGTTAAGTGTAAAAAATCAACGCGGATCAAATCAGAGTAATGTAGTGTCCAAAGACTATGGGAAGAGCCGGCCCCCGTGGCGGAGTTGTTAGCACATCACGCTACGTCACCACGGGTCCCGGGTTCGAATTCTGGCCAGAGAATGGGTGTTTGTGATTGTCCATTCATCAATTTCATCATATCATCACTCATCCACATCTTCGCAAATTAGCCATAAGTGGCACAAAAAGCCAATTCAATATGAATCAAATGAATCAATCAACTATGTGAGGCAAAGTGGGGTGGTAGTACATCATGCCTTGAAGGAACGTTTTTAGCTTATGTGCAAAAATCGCGAAACTTGTTCATTGACAATATCAGCATCTACTGTTTTGTAAATTCACGAAACCATGCTGAAATATGGTGTACATAAAAGTCCCATATTATACTTACGTTTCTTGTTGAAACAGAAAGTAGGAAATCACAATATTGTGAAATAATTCTGAAACTGGACGAGACTTATGGAACTGACGAAACGAAGTATTTGAGCAGTTGTTGAACCTGCTAGTTTCTATTGATATCACTTCAAACAATCCGGTGAGTATCGTCACGTTGTGGAAAAACAGTGGTATCTCATTTTAGCCAGGTTCTCCACATTGTCCCACTTTTCCTTTGTACTGAAAGTGGTTATTTGTTCACGTTAACAAAATTGTCTGTTAGTACAAACTCAGACTCTATACTTTACCCAGGAATTCCATATGATAGCAACAGGGAGCAAGCGAGTGGGCGGAGCGTAGCAGTACACGCTGCTGCAACGGCTAGTAATCGCCCCTCCACGCAATCCTGTTCCCTCTGACTTGTTCATTGGTCGAGCTCTCTCGAGTGAGTACTTGCGCCGAAACTTGCTTCCGTTCGCTCGCTTCACATATTCCACGGACAGAATATAGTTGTATTGCAGAGTTTCCCATTTATGTTAATTTGCACGTGATTTTACTCAAATGAAAATTTGAGCACTGGAGATAGATTCTAGACGCCAGAGGTTGACAAAACCAAACTTGAGCAGTGTAACAATTGCTGTAAATAATATGTGCATATATCTTATACGGCACTGGTTAGCGAACTGTTGTACGCGTACCCCCAGGGGTACAATAACAACTTGAAGGAGGTACAAGATAATGTCGGAAGAGAAATGTACGAAACACCCACAAGACCACATTTTTGTGCAGGTGTGTAGAGCAGACTTCATAGCTTTAACACTCAACAGCAAAATAAGGCAGATTTTGTCACTGTTTCATATGTTTTCAAATAATGTACTCTTTGGAAATACCTATATAATGCACTAAATTTGAAGACGAATCTCCGCTTGAAAGTTTCAAGTGCACAACCAGACATCAAGAAACTGTGTCCGGCTATGCAGGTACATCATTCTCACTGGAAACTCTGAGGATTTGCAATAAAATCTCCAAAATTGTGCTTGACAGTTTGTTTACAAAATTATTTTTATTCTTTACTTTTTTCAGTAACTTTGTAAAAATATTTGACAATATTTTTTATGTACTTGTTAGCATACATGTGTTTCAAATTTTTATTTTTTTTAACTAATCATAAACACTGTAAACGTAGAAACACCCAGAAAAATAATAAACGTAGGATACTAATGTTTAATTGTTTACCATCTTTCCATGTAGAGCCATTTTGCTCTTTTGTTCTCCACATCATCAACATCCATCCACCAAACAAGCAGCCCAAATATTTCCCAAAACCCACTATTCGGAGAAAACTTATGGTGGGGATACATTAGATGTTTAGTTACAAGTAAAGAATAAAATGAGAGGAAAAATTGAGAACCGCTGTTATTCGGTATTTATTTAATTCTACATTGCGTTAAAGAGAAAATTTTCTACAGGGGATCTTCTCTTCCTCTGGAAGTGTGGTTAACAAGAGCACATCTGCGTAAGAAGGGCAACATTTCTAGTCCGCCTTGACACTCTAGAGCTGTGGGAGCCGTCAGCTGACGAGAGCTTCCCTCCATCGATTGTTCGTAGCTCCTGCAGTAGGAGGAAAGGTCCCTCTTCCCTCCGAACGGAAATGCTCTCTTTCTCTTTAAGCGGAATGACACACACACAAAAATATAATTATAAAATATTCACTGTGACGAAATTAACTCCGCTCCTAAAACGGAAAACGTTATTTCAGTATATAGCAAACGCCTCAACTAGATCTCGCTTATGTGTTACGGTCATTGAACATGTTCCTATTTTGTCAAGTGTATTCTCAGATAATTATGTACCAATATGAAATATAAACATTTTCCCATTTTGGGATCATCTTTTGTGAATTGCAGTTAGGACCTTAAGAAGAGCACTAAATATGCTCGCAGTCACATTATATATTAAAATGTTATTATTAGAATGTTCTCATGTTAATAAAGTTTCACGAGTTGCATGTTTGCTCATATCTTTGAATCAACATAATAATCACATTTAAATATCAAAATAAATTTATGTAAGACAAAACTGATATAAATATATTGTACAAAATGTGACACTAATATATTTCGACAATTGTCGAAATTATCACATGTTGTTGGTGTGTATGAGTGTGTGTCTGTACGTATGCCCCGGTTCAATACCAGGTGGGTCGGATTCCACTTTCAACTGTACGTCCAGTCCCGATTAGCCTTACGCTGCATAAGGTGTACTTAAAATACTAACTCAATCAAGCAATCAAGTCTGTATGTATATACGTACATCAAGCATTACCTGCCTGTCCTATCCTGAAAAAAAAATAATTGCGATCATCTAATAATAATAATAATAATAACAATAATGATTATTTGTATGTCTAATATGATTAGAAATATTAAGATGCTGAATATTATATTATATAAGCAAGAGTAATGCAAATTAATTTTATTACACATTAATAGTTAGTATTGGATCAGATATATTGTTGTAAGTAAATACATTTTTTTATCTTAGTAATGAGGAAGAAATTAATTCTTTGTTTGACACTTTATTAAATAAAAACAAGTGTGTGTTTGTGTGTGTGTGTGTGTGTATAGTCAAAAAGTACATTTTAAGCATAATAAATAATAAATTGATAATTATGTTTATGATATGAAAACTGTGATTTAAAAACAATTAATTACATGAATATTTTATTCTTCTTGAAATATTTGTCAACTAGAGTAATAAATATGATTAATTTCGCATCTCGTATTTATAAAGGCCTATTATTGTATTGTTATTTCATTTTGAATGTAGGTAATTTAAGCTAATGGCCCGTACTTCAATAATTTGACTTCATATTAATATCAGAAACGAGTGTGTAACATCTAAGTAATTTGAATCTTTTCATTCCTTACATGGAAACAAAATATTAAAGTTTACAAGTTTACTGTGTCTCGTGATTTCTGTAGAAGATTTTCTTTGTAGGGACAAGCTGTTTCCAGAGGTAAAAGTTTTTTTCTACCTTACTTCGTACATAAAATATAGGCAGCCATTTCGGAAGCAACGCGAACAATCTGTTGAGTTGTTGATGTTCTTGATTTCTGTGATAGGAGTTGTTTGTCGTTCTCTACGCTTCGTTAACGCAACCATGGCACGTGGGATAGAGCAGCCATTCCGCAATAATACATTTTCATATTGGGTGATATTTTAGAGAACGTACCAAGACTTGGATTTAGCCAGATTTATCGAAGCAATGTTTAGTTTATTTCAACTATAGCTCAGTTCAGTTTACAGAGAGATTGTCACTAGAAACATATAAAATGAAACCTTATGGTAATATAATTAAGCCTTGTTTCAATATTACTCTATAGTTGATGCCCAAGGCAGTTTATGAACATTTTAAAACACTTTACAAGTAAGATACCCTATATCATCAGGGTATTCCTTACTTTAGTTCTTCGTCTGAGGAAGACCCTGATAAAGGGGAGAAATGTTAAATATAAAGGATTTTTAAGTCTTAATAAACTTCCTTGGTTAGCAAGTTTAGTGTTTTTGAAACCTTATGTGGCAATGTCGTTAATTCTAATAGTGCAAAAAATTATGTTGTTCCTTGCGGAATGATATTTTATTTTGTGACATCACACGACGGGCATAGCCCGCAGTGCGCTTAAAGTCAATCTATGACGAACGACGGGCATAGCTCGTCCTGTGATATGCAATCGCTTTGCCGATTGAACGACGGGCTATGTTCGTACTTCGTCTCATGTGCGTGTTCATTCAAGCCCCCCTGTTGAAATTCCAACCGCTAAGTGACTCATGTGCTATTTTTATCTCGCACCTGCGACTGTTTGTTGTCTGGTTGATGTACGTTGCATTGTTTAGAATGGCGTCGTTAGATCCAGACTGCATAGCGGAAATTCTGCATGAACATTCCGCCTCAGTGTTTAAAGTTAGAGACGATTTTGATGATGCAGATGAATTTGAAGATTCGGAAGGTAGGTTACATTCGTAATAATTATTGTCGACAATATAAACAGTGTTGCAAACTTTAGTATTTTATGAATGAAGCGAGAAGAGGTAATTTTTTTGGGTGTATTCATCTTGCCTCTAGCTTGATTCTCCTACATGCATTGATGTATTTTTAGTTTTTCCATTTATTATTTTGTATACTGTATGTCAAATGAAAATTTGTTTTATTTATTTAGTTTACTTATTTATTTGTTTAATTTTTACAGATGATGCAGAACCAACTGGTCCTGTCCTGCAGCCACTTTTTCATACAAAAGCTAATTACATGTAATTTGTAATTATTTTTTGTTATGTGCACGCCAGAAGTATTCTTATGCAAGATTCAACAGATGTATTGATGGTTTATGTAGTTAATTATTAAAATTTCCAGATTACGAACTTAAAATATCTCTATACTAACATTTGTTACAATGTTGTACTTTTTCTTTTTTCACAAAACAAAAACATTGCTGAAAAATATTCAAAAATGTCTGAAAATGAAAAAAAAATTTAACATTCTTTTCATTGAAAAGAGGAAGTTTTCTAGATTTTAGAAATGTGTGGTAAATAAAAACAAATTAAAAATATTTTCCTATGATTTTTTTAAAAACAACCAAAATCCGCAGACCAGAGGTAAAAATGCTGTATTATGAGGCCAGACCCGAATGTGTTAACACCATTTATCATACAATCTTTGAATTGTAGCTCTTGAAAACGTGTTTGCATTAGGTTACACGTCACCAAATTTAAATGGAAAGTTATATTATCAGAATTTCATTTACCAATAGACATGTGTCTGTGGGTAATAATAAAATGTAATAAATAATAATAAATTATAGAAAATAATTATGGTTAAGAAACTAAAAGATAGAATGGTGATTTTAAGTATAAAATTATATATATATATATATATATATATATATATATAAAACCTGACCTAACCTAACCTATAACAGATGTTACTCGTAATTTAAAGCCAATACTATGGAAACTGATTTTTTTATTTATTCTGTGGAATGAATTAACATTTTGGAGCAAACTTGGACAAAATTAATAACATAATGAAATATTTTTTGAAATGTGTTATGTAAGTGCTCCTGAGCAAATTTATGGTACCAGAAAAATTCGCCTGTCGGAATGACAACTTGTCGTAGAGCGTGGTTTTGTCTCAAATTGTTTGCACTGACTTTATCATCACTGTGATTATGGAATTAAACCATAAAATTGATAAAATTTATAAAGGTTTGTAAAAACGTTATCTTACAGTTCGTTCATAAAAAGAACTGCTGCCTAGTTTGAAGCACAGGAGAATATGTTCGAATATCTGAAGAGGAACACACATACAGTGAAACCAAATCGGTAATATAAATATAATTATGTATATTTATTAGCTCTCAGAACAATTTTCATCAGCAAGAAAACACAAAGTATGTTATCATACACTAAGGAAAGACAGAAAATGGCATATTTTCTACCATAATAATGAAAGAGCACGACACAGTTGTAATATTCTCGTTGTGTAATTAAGATCCCCGTCTTCGATGCCCATTGCAGGCACATAGTGGTTTGGATCAGTAGCGTATACTGGGTTCAAAACTTGTGCTATCTCATTATATTATAGTATTAGAATGGACAAATATATGCGGGTGGGCTCATTTTCGATCATTTGTGACATTGTGATTATAAATGTAGCAAGGAAAGTATTTCATACTTATTTTTTTAAAAATAGGGGCCCATATTGTGAAATATTTATGTAGGTCTATATGCGAGAAAAATATATAATAATCTTCTTACCTTTAAATATTCATTTGAAGAGGAACTCCATTCTTCTCTTCTTTTGGGTAAATTTGAGATTCGCCCTTTCATAAAATGTTTGTTAATTGAATACTAAAATTGGTAAACGATGTGAGTGCCAAAATAATTCAAACACCTTTCTCCAAGTTAAACAGTAAAATGTTCTATGCTTTATAATGTGGTAAGCGTGAAAAGTGGCTGGTAGCCCTCTTAGTAGTTCAAAGGGCGTGTAAAGAGGCCGCTGGTGTGAACATTCTTACGGGCTGATGTGCGGAACGATGCGATTTCCCAACACTTTCGGTTTTGGCACTTACAATGCTTACCAATTTTAGTCCTCAATTATGTCACTTATTTTAGTTCACAACACAGCACATATGACATTCACAAAAATTTGCACAATACACGCACGATCCGGCTATACAAAAACACGCGCACTAAGGAAACGAACTTTCTTCAACATTCCTGGACGCGATTTCCCCTCGAACTACCCTACTTGGTTATTTTTAGATACAGTCACAAACCGTTTCCGGTCAGCTAACAAATCTCCCGAACTTGTCGTCAAGTACTCTGGTTGTTTCAGAGGTAAACGGCTTCTTGTCGTACATTCTGCAACTGTTCATTGGAAAGTGTTGTTCTTGGCCCAGGGAAATTTATCTGTCATAAAGCAACCCTTTACCCCCTTCCTCTAATAGTTTGGCTCCAAAATTCCCCATTGCTGGGAAGATGCCACGCTGGGAACAATGAGTTCGCAACACTAACGGCATCAGAGATGGAAGACTACCAAGCTCAGCTCACACAGACCCCCCCGAGACTTTAAGAAAGCGGGAAATATTGCCAACTTCTAAGAAATAAGTGTACCAACTCCTGAAATTCTATCATCATCTTATTGAAGTGAACAATTTTATGCACATTTTCGAAACCGATTTATTTTTCTTTTCTGAGCCTGGGCTTCGCAGGTAGCCTAGATAGCCTGGAATATACGCCTCTGGTTTGATTCCCACTTTAAACTGTAGGTCAGGTCCCAATTAGCCATATTGTGCATAAAAGTTTAAGAATACAGTAACTCAAACTCAGGCAGAAAACCTCATACCGCCAGTAATAAGCATACACAGAATACCATGTGAAGTCTGTGGTGTGTCGTAGGTTGCTGGAAGCTTTGTTGATATATTCTGGTAGAAAAGAAGGTAATAATTTTACATTTTGAGACAAGGGTGAGTTCCGTCGAACACACAACACTATTGATCCTCACTGAGTAAATTTTCTGAACCCAAATCCACAGAGTTAAACAAAGGCTAATAAAATAAATAACATAATTCCAGCCTAATCTGTTAGCTTAAGTACTTATCATAATGCTCGATCAAACAAACAATAATTGAATTGATCAACAAAGGTTTATTCATCACCTTTATAAAGATAACATGACACAATTTTCATCCAACAACAAAACAGCATATACGTCTACAGAATTTTTTCCAGGGAGGGGCAAGGAAGGTAAATATTTTTTCAGGAGAGGGCAACGAGGCACGTTTTTTACCATATTAATGTCGACTCCAAACAAACACTAATTCAGTTTTTAGTTATCATGTTCCTTGAATGGTCTTCTAAGAATTAGCATAAATTACTAGGACTGAAATGGACTTAGGTGTGTGAAATGTATAATTTTATGTGATATTTCCAGGGGGTCGTCCTCTCCTTTGCCCACTGCCTTCCGGACGTCTGTGCAATCAAGTATAATTATAATCTGTGTGTGTATGTGTGTGTTTGTATGTGTATGAATATTCGGAAAGTTACTTTTTAAAAGTAACTAAGTTATAATTATTTAGTAAATATGAGTTACTTGTGGAGTTGCTTCCTGCTGACAATTTTCTTGTGAACGATGTACACGCAATCAATGATATTTAATTGGAATGGAATAAATATATAAAGCAAGGGCACTCGCAAGGGGGGGGGGCAGGGGTCGCTTGTCCCCCACCTCCTTTGAAATATCTACAAAGACTTCATATAATTCAAATGGTGAAAGTGTCTGAGGTAAATCAACAAAAATTCAAATATATTGTAGAATGGAACTTTCAAATTATACAATAAACTGGTATTAAACATTGCATAGATTTAACGGTTAAAAATATTACACTGCAATATTTTTGTTTAAGTCTATACCTCGCTATAAGACTTGTTTTAAGGTAAATTTGTAGTCAAATGAGCTAATCGGGAATGGACCCTCAAAGAGAATCTGATCGTCCACCAGGACACGAACCCCGACCCTTTGATTATAAAGTAATAACATTAGTATAGATTTTTGTAGTTCTTAGTTATTTGTATTAAGAATGGTTTCAGAAAGAGGGGAGTAAGCTTGAGAATTTATTTCATCAGGTGAAACTGCAAAAAGAGTGGAAATATTGATCCCTTGCTTTGCGTTCATCGTTTGATTTTATTGTCTTTAACCAAAAAGTCCCGCATTTGATTTTACGGTGTCGACTTATTTAAGTGACTAGTAAATCTTATCCCGATTAATGTATGCCGAATTCAATTTCTATGTTTCTAGTGATTAACATTTTTTGTTTGCAGTTGTAGGGGCACAAAAATATAAAATGATTGATTGAAAATATATTTTAACGTTGCAAGGAAAACTTTTGTGAACTATCCGTGTTTCTTAAATTATAATTTTTACTGAGCCCCCGAAGCTCGTGCGCTCCCTGAGTCCCAGGTTCGAATCCCATATCAAACAGGATATTTGTGTTTGTCCCAATTGGAATACAGAGAATATAGAGAAAATGTATGTGTGTGAAAATGAGAAAAGAGAGCAAAAGGGATACTACCGCATACGGGCATAAGGAAATGGTCGTTAGGGCGTCCGACTACCATGCAAGAGACCTAGTTCGATCCGCGACGGGCGAGAATGGGATTTTTTATCCACCTGTTAACCCTTTCACCCCCAGACAGAGAAACGTGAAAACCCTCTACATCCCAGGTTCTAATGTAAAATCTTCAATAATAAAATCATTTAATATTCCATGACAAATATTACCTGAATCTTCATCCCAATTAATATTGTATTTCTTTGAACTTTGTAGGAAGTTCAGTAATAACCATAATATGTTTTTGTTTTTATATACTGAGTTATGTAATAGTACATAAAGAAATAACAATACATAATAAACATTATATATAATATATATTGTATTATAAATTGCGTCGTTATTCACTCTTAGCTACACATTTTGTAAATATTACATTGTTATATGGATATGCATAACATAATACATGTAATACATAATCAAATACATATTAGTATACATAAACGAAATACTGAGTAGTACAGCAAGTCCAGATGGAAACTTCCTACTTATTCTTGTCCATTCTCTAATTCTTTGTTGTTTTTTTAACTTTGTGGAATGTTCAGTGATAACGATAATATGATTTTTAGTATTTATTTTTTATATTTATATACTGCGTTATATAATAGTACATAATGTAATAATAATATGTAATAATATATATATATATATATATATATATATATATATATATTACACATAAAAGAAATACATTGTATTACATATTGTGTCTTTACTACTTGTAGCTACAAATTTTGTAAATTTTACATTGTTATATGGATAAAATAATAAATATAATTATAAAACAAGTATATAGTAGTACAACAGGTCCAAATGGAAACTTTTTACTTCTTCTTGTCCTTATGTTACTTAGCAAATTGTTACGGAGAGCATGAAACAGGTTCATCTGGCAAACTTTCCACCCATCATATGATAATGGTGTGTCTTCTTCATCTTCCGAAATGGATTCCGAAGATACGTCAGATTTTGTAGAGGCTCCAGAATATAGTCTGAATCACTAGAATCACTAAAAGAATTAATTTTCGGAATGAAATAAATCAACCGTCCTTCTTCGTCAACTCTCAACAAATAGGCACAACAAACGCTCGTTGCTTCTTTCCATATGTGGTCATAAGGGGCGCCACTGTTTCACACACCTGCTGGTTATTACGGAAGGCAACAATAGAACCTTCAAGGTAGAGCGTCCCAGAAATAATTTCCCTGCCTCAAACCAGATACCCACGTTTACAAAGGTAACATTACACTACGAACACATCATACGTGATGTGCTTGGTCTGCACGACCATTCTGTCAACACATCATACGTGATGTGCCTGGGGGTCAGGCGTCCACCCAGCTTCGCATAAAGTGGGTACCTGGAGGAAATTCTGGGGAATAAAAGGGGCCAGGTGCGTGGTGCTGATCACATCATCCCACTTTCGGCCCTTATCAAGAAAGTGTAGGGTCCTAACTCTCCACCCCCTATACACCTTCATGGCGTGGTGCAAAGCCGAGGGGAGCACTTTACTTTTTCTATTTACGAAACATATGCATATCCAATTGACCCCTTTCCCCATCCCACTATGTTGGAAGTGTAGCGGCGGGCAACACTTCCCATACAGAAATCCGAAAAGAAGCTTGAGGAATCTGTATCAAATAGCATACAAATTATGAAAACTTTTCTTCGTCTCATCGCTTTGTATCCAAGGGAAAAGCTGAAATTTCGTCATCAACAACAGGAGTTAGAGACAACCCAAGGCAGCGGAAGAAAAGAAGGTCACAAAAATATTGTTCTCGTCACAAGAGTAATTCAGCATGTTGTCTCATTAGGCGTGACAAATGCCTTTCATAAAGTGGAGTGGCTGGGGTTGTACGAGCGTGCAACCTCGTTCCATGTACAGAAAGTAGAAGAGCGGAAATACAGCTGTAGATTATGAATGTGTCTGTAAACCGTCCAGCTAATGTGACGGGTATTATAAATAAAATATATTGACATTGCGCCGGAAACTAGAGAGAAACAAATCATGCTTCAGTGGAAACATCAAACGTTTCCTGATTTATTGTGGCTTGAAACTTTGCAGATTTTATTTTGCTTTATCGCTTTTTTCATTACAACATGCACTGTAAACAACTACACTAACAAAATTATATAGCCGAATACTGTTCGCTAAATACAGGGGGTACACAAGAAATATCGGAGATTTAAATTTGTGTGATTTCTCTCATCTGAAGAGTAAGTTTTTACCACATTATGGTCAGCGTCTCAAGTCTCGAAGTGTGATCACTTTCAAATTCACGCTTGAATGCCCGCTGAACTGTAACTACTGAACTGCATTTCGTGAACTGTAAAACAGATAAAGAGTTCTGCTTAGGAGTCGCCATCTTGAACAATGGCGCTATCATGTGACTGGGTGAGCAACCATTTGTTTCCTGATAAAATTTCCACAGTTGCTCATTTAATATACAAATGCGTACGTTGGTCTGCATAGCCATGACAACTACTTATAACTCCGATATTTTTTTGTGTACACCCTGTACTGTCTGAAGGTCTATTTGTAATATTGTTCCCCATATATAAACACACACATACAGTTATATAGTGCAATGTAGATGAGTTCCTCCTTGAAGTTCACTGTATGCACAGATAGGCTAATCGGGAATGGGCCTACAGTTTATGGTGCAACCCGAACAACTATGTGTCTCTACAGAGTAGAGAACCTGGAAATCCATGATTACTTGGTGACTACGTCACCACTTCGCTATCGTAGAGGCCATAGTGAGATGTCCTTTTATGATAACTTTTATCTACACACACACACGTCGACTCAATGGCCTCCTTTTCGAGTGTCAATCCAGCAGTTTGACCAGATCATGCAAAAGTGTAATTAAAAAACATAAATTGAAAAAGTTGTATTACTTTCTGTACAAACCTCGAAATAGACTGCATGGATTGTTCAATACTTGGACAAGATTTAGAAGCAGTAAGGATAGAATGCTTTCGGTGATATTTTATTTTATATGTCAAACTTTTAATTTTTTGGGACACAGCAGCATGTTGGAATTCAAAAGACAAACGTAATCGTAATCATAATAGAATGTTCACATCTGTGAATAATCACATAAGAGAACTCATGTAAATTATTTCACCTCGTTCCTACATTGCAAGAAAATTAGAAACGTCGATGCAATTTGTATTGTTTTAAAATGTGCAGTAAATTCACATTGGATCATTTCTGTTCACTGTGTACAATTATGTTACAGAATTCTTTGTAACGCTCCTACTATAGTTTGTCTACTCTTACGGCGGGTGCTATACATGCCAGCAAGAGAAGTCGGGAACTGGAAATACGCAGCAGACAAACCAGAGAACAGCTGTGGCGTCGAGAGTTACGACGTAGCGGGATGAAGAACTACGGGTACCTCGTTCTACTGGCTGCAACGTTTCTTATTGTTCTGGATTGGTCGCTTCCCCGCTCCCTGCTTCCCACTTCCCTTGCCACAATGTAGAGCGCTCGCCGTAACACTGGAGAAGAGCTGTAGTAATGTAGGCTTTCCAATACCGTTATATACGACCTTATATTTGCGATTTACGTAATAACTGTAAATATTGTGTTGATTTATACATATATTCGAAAATCATGTTGCTGTATCATTTCCTGTGTGAAAACTATTTTTCATCTAATGTGCAAGACTCAACGTTTGCCATTTTGTGTCATCAATCTACTCCCTCTGTCCCATAATTATTGTCCGGTACACTTTTGTTTGTTGTCCCATAATAATTGTCCGATATTCAAACTGTGACACTGGTGTATACAGAAGAAGAAAATGAAACACGGGAATGTGTCATACAACGTTATTACTCAAGGATCACTACAAATTGGCCTATCAAGTATCCAAGAGAACATAAATAATAAAGTTACCATTTTGGCATACCGGACAATAATTATGGGACAGAGGGAGTATATTTTGCTAATCCTATCAGCCATTATTCGATGTTTAGAATTGTCCTGTTTTCTGAAAAATCTACCTTTCCCCTCCCCCACTGTGTCGTTGGTGCTTTGTCATGTTTTAGCGCAATTCAATGGGTCGTAAAATCTTTAAGCGTTTCTACCCAGGCGCATCTCTTCCGTTTTTTTATTATTATTATTATGTGCTTTATTATGATTATTTAAATAAAGTCTGATCCGTAGAAGGCATAAAACTCGTCCCAGATGGATTTACTGGTGAGGGAGCAAAGATTATTGACGACTAATGGGTAAGTAAGTGAGAATTTTTACACCAGGGCTAATGGTTCGTAAATAAAAATTTTCGACGATGCACGGAATCGAAATGTTCGAATTTTTATGGGAAATTTTAAACTTCAGTGAAATTGCTTCTCTCTAATGCATTCCCGCTTGTGTTCTGAAGCGATAAAATATTGAGTGGTGCGGCGATTGTAATGCATTTCCTACTAACTGACTCTCAAACGTTACGTTATGACTCCTCAGGTGCGCAGGCACTTACGTTGCAGTTACGGATCAGTGTGTTACGAATTTATGATGGTCACCCACTTGTTCCAAATGGAAAGGTGCTTTTAAGCCAGGCTTAGGGAAACGCCCCAGTAAAATGTTTTCACGGGGATATCTGCAGGACGAAAATTACGGCTTACAATATTTTATTGGCTTACCTTCGCTAGGATATCAAATTATACAATGCTTCATCCATTCCATATCTGCAATTACTTGTAAGGTCGAGAAGTCGAAAGTACCTTATTCGATGTTGTAGATGCAATTCACAATAAATACATCCCTTTGCTTCAAAGATAACTTGAACATTTGAATTTGAATTTAATTTTTTTGGCGCGTCAGCATTTATACTATTTTACACCTTCATGTTATACGGGGTCAGCCCCTTACCCAAACTAAAATAACATAACTATCAGTGGCGTAGCGTTATAGTACGCCCATACGCCCGGCGTTCCCAGATTTAAAATTTCAAAAATGCTTAAATGCTGTGATTATAAAGTAAAACGTGACTAATTTCATAAATGTTTGACCTTCATGGCATTATAATAGCTATTTTTCGCGATCCGCTTGCAACGCTCCACTCTCAACATTCGTTCTAGCATCTCTTTTCAATGCCTTTCCAGGCCGGACGCCGAGCAGATTCGGCGTACAGGATTCTATATTCCTTGCTGCCTTTCTGGAGGGAAAGCTTCGATTTCTACAGCACGGGCGTAAATGCTCTCTCATACGCCAGCGTACGGTACGGAGCAGAGAGGTCTACCGTGATTGGTTCATGTGACCCTTCCTGCCTTCTGAAGCAGACGACAGCGGTAGAATTCCTACCCGGTTCTTTGCTCTTCGCGCTCATGCAACTCGTGCTGTGTGATGCTATAATACGCAATATTGACTGACGTAACTTGACCAATCTCAAATATACTGTTTCTTAATGGCCACTGCATTGTATAATTTATCGCACGAACAGCGATGTGCATTAGAAACTAAAAGATCAACACAGTTTTTGTCAAGTAAGTTGGTGAAGTCCTCGTGGTAGAAATTCAGCCTGTGGCTGCTCTACCACTTAACCCGCAAAACTATTATTTGTTTTTCGTTATTATCTAACTACTTAATATTGTGTCAATGAAAATGTTTAGCATTCATTTGAAAACTCTTAACATCGAATGGTATCTCGACAAAATTATTTTAAAATGTTTATCAGCATTCTCAAGATGTAATAAACAGTGGTCTTAATTACTAATCGGCACTGTTACGTCAGTAGAGTGTACGATATTTAGATCATCCACTCTTCTTTGCACAGTGCGCCAAGACGACAGAGGTCCCTGGTTCGAATCCCGGAGTGAGCACGGGTGTTCTTTGTCAGTGTCCGTTCATCAATATCATCACTCATATTCATATTCGCAATTAACCAAAAGTGGTAGAAAAGCGAAATAAAATAAACCAAATCAATCAGTAGTTGGATCATCCACAACAATGACGTCTACTGCTGTGCAGATGCCCTTATAATTCAGATAGGTTTTTAATGACTTGCGTCATGCAGATAGGTATTAAAAGAAGTATAAAACACCAGAGTTAAAAACATTTGTGGCATAGTGAGGCATCTAATTTTCTAGCTAAAACCATAGAAAAGTTAGGTTTTCTATGCTAAAACATGCAGTAAAAAAATCCGTCGCGCAACAGCCCATGAAGGGCCTAGGCATACCTACCGACTGCCGGTCTCCCTCCCACGCTTTCCTTCGTCACCTCTAAGCGTAGAGATCTTCAACCAGTATAGGAATAGTCGGGGGGTCAGCCCGACGTATCCCCAGCCGTTATACGTAGTAGGTCTGAAAACCCAGCTGACTTCAGGCAAATAAACAATACCTGTGGCGACTAATACCATAAGTAAATTATTAAGCAAGAAAGGGCTGACCCTTCCTTCGGACTTGGCGTTCCCACCCGAAATGTCCATGCTACGCCACTGATAACCATAATGCCATAAAACTAAAATCTTAAAATATTCTGACTTCGGTTAAAAGCTGAGGCTGTAAAGAGGCACAAACAAGGACAACACACACACAGTCCTTCCAAGATTATATTGGCAATAGGTAAAGACGCCAAAGCCTCGTTAGTCTGAAAAATGCAGTCCGGGGTGTACTAAGTACAAGTAAGGTTGACAATTGGGTTTACAACACCCCGAACTTAGAACAAGGTAAATATCATGTGAAAATGATTTTGTCATTTATACCTGTTTCCATGCAATGGCGATGAATTCTGTTTGTGTGGCCCACAGACCTACAACATGAATTTAGCTCATGCAAAAGTAATAAAATCTAGACGACATTACACATCCAGGTGGGATATTTTTTCAATTCTCTACACATACACACACACACACACACACACAAATATATATACTGACACGCTAAAGGAGTAAATTGGTACAAGAATTCAATCATAAATTTCTACTGGTTAAAGATACGTCGAAAAACCTTCACCAATGGGTTTCGCGAGAAATTCTAGCTTTATTTGATATATCATATCACCCCCTTCCCATTTAAAATTTTGAAGTTGAATTCAAGATTGCGGGTCTCAAGATAGCGGCCGTCATCGTCTTATGCCCTATAACATTTTCCCTCACCCCTATTACAAACCTACAATGTTAGTTTTGAGAAACATAACGTCATTCAACTTTTATTCGGATGTCTCCACACTATTGGACCACTCTGTATTACAATAGATTGTACAAAATTATACAGCATGATAAATTCGTATTGTAGCTTTCCACAAGTTCAGCTATTAAATCTATGGCCCTTCCAAGAGAGGCTAGAATTGAGATTTTCCTTATATTCCAATGTTAATAACAATAAATATTTTTAGGTAATAATAATAATAACAATTTTCTTATCTGCTCTCACAAGAGAGAGAATTTTATTTTTGCTTTGTGTAAAAAATAACAGATTGTTTCGTCTTTGGATAACACCTCCACCAAATAAAAAAGTTTAAATAGACGCTGTCCGGATTGATGCGGCTTGCGTAGTCAGAGTAATAGCTTTCTCGGACACAAAAATATATTTTTGTCAAAAATGAAGCTTATAATTGATTGATTGATTGAGTTGGTCTTTTAAGTCCACTTTGTGCACAGTAAGGCTAATTGGGACTGGACCTACAGTTTAAAGTGGGATCCGAACCACTATGTGCCTCCACCGGGTATCGAACCCGGGACCCCTTGATTACAGGGCAACGACGCTAGCACTGCGCCATTGGGGAGGCTATGAAGCTTTTAAAAATACAGTAGTAGAGTATATGTTGAAGCTGTGCTCTGGCACAAATTCAGCGATAATAATGTGGTGAATGAGATGACTTGAAAAGTAACCAATAATATCACTGCTCTTCCAACATGCAGAAAAATTCCACTGATTTTTCCCCCTCGATGTATGCTCGAAGAATCAACATTACAATTGATCGTACCGAATCTATTTTGTGCTTTTTCTTCCCTTTCACACCGGGAGCGAATGCAGCTTCGACATGAATTATGTAAACGCTGCGCTTTCTGTCAGATAAATCCTCTTTCTGTTTGCTCTTCTCTGCTTTCATAAACTACGAATCTCCACATTTTATGTTCCCGGGATTTTCGTCGTCCATCCCAGAAGATTAAACCGGGCGATTACCGCGCTCGGACTGATCATGCGGTGAAAACACGCACCGCGGCCAAGGTATCGCATACATCCATGTTTGTCAATGACTGCTGCTCGCTTTCTGATTACCGAGTGCCCCTGTAACGGATTGTTGGGGTTTTTAAGGTTTTCTTTAGAGCGTGCTTTTTTTTTCCTCCGAAACTTCGGCTCGAATAATGCCGCTCTGCAGGCTGATCTGTGGACGAGCTCTGTTGGTGGAGCAGGGAGAACGTTCTCTCGAACGTTTTGTGAATTTCTTTCTCCTCTATTGTTGCCGCATTCAAAAAAAAAAAAAAAATAAAAAAAATAAAAAAAAAAAAAAAAATAAAGAAAGATTGATCTCTTGCTGCTTTCGTTCAATATTTATTTCCCTCTAAATTTCATATCCAATAACAATAATATGTATTTCTCACTATCGTAATTTAGGTGTTTTCAAACCTTTGAATTTGAATGTCAGTTGATGAAGTCTTAATATTCACAATATGAACAAATGAGAAGAAATGAAACTAATACAACGAATACGTTTTTTATGTTAACAGAAATAAGACTGATAAATGCTTGGAAAATGAAGAACAGAAAGAAATCAGACCCTGTGTCTAATTATGACTGTACGTACTGTTGCATTAGAAGTTATAGATGCTTCAGTGTGGACTCCAATTAAAAATTGGAGTTGTTGCACAAAATTGCTAAGATAGATTTTTGACAAATTTTGAAAACTTGAAAATTAATATTTGTGTTTTAACCTTTCTGCCTGCACCCTAATAAAATGTCATAACGATCGGACAACCTGTTTTGGATTTACAGAATTTCGAAGAGAGCGATCGTTTGCCAAACTCGAAAGAAAATGTCCCTTTTTTTCTCTCCCTCCAAGAAATATAAGGCATTCTCGGAAAAAACATTATTTATCATATATTAACGCGGAAGATAATGTAACTCATTTTTATGTAGTTATTTTTAATTGTAGTCCAATAAATCTATAATTATTAATCTGATAGTAGTTTCAAAGACTTTTGAAGGTTAGATCAAGATCGAGCCAGACCTCTGTATAGTCGAGACGAGACTAAGACTTACTGTCTGAGGAATCTCATTGAAAACGTCGGTGTGATGTTGAAGACATATTCGAATCTTCAATACCATAATGATATTTTATGCAATAAAATATGTTAACATATTGTATTGTATGTCTGGAAATATGCAATACACTACGTCGTTTATACCGTGCGTTCCTTTTGATTCCTGGCCGACATAGCGCGTGAATGCAGAACGGCGAGGCACTGCGCGGATGCCGGCATTTTCGACCCGTGACTTCCCGCTTATTTCTACGCACACATCTTTAGCATGCAGGAATTTGTATTTATATTGCATAGCTAGTACTAACCTGTGTTATAAGAGTTGTTCAAAGTAAAATCCAACTAGATTTACACATTCCCGGCATATTTTGATCCAATTTTGATTCACACGTAAAAAATCCTCTTCAGCATTTTTTGTAAGTTCTGTTCTTATATTGTATTTTTGTTCATATGCAGTTCGGGGATTGTTTCTGCAGACAATTTTTAGGGGTTCTCACAATTAATAAATTGCTTAAAAACATGTCGACATGATTCGTTTTTCACTTATGTGTCATACATAAAAACATCTTTGTTTTAACGTGAAGTTTTCTGCTAGCATTTCAATGGTCCCACAATTTTATTAAACACACGTTGGGATTACATAGAAGAAAAGTAACACTGATGTTATCTATGGGACTGGACAAACTCGCACCTCCACTCTAAAGCGAACAGAACTGTACTGATAAGCGAGAAACAATTTTGCCTGCAACGCGAACTTAAGACAGCTTGTACGCTCTTCCGACCCCAAAACATACAACTTTTGCATGTCAATGCGATGGCGCGTTAGTTCACAGAATGGTCAAGAATATCAACAATTTAACTGCGCTGACAACTTGAGTAAAGACCACCACATGGGTAAAACTATTTATCATTTTTTCTCAAATTTATTTTTGCACAATGAAATAAAAATGTTCAAACTTAGTAAAATTAGTATAATCATTGCAGATATTATTATGTTCCGAAACAATCAAAATGAGGATTTAGAAGCAATTTTCTTCTGGGTATATTTACCCAGCGCATGTCCTGCAGGGTTAACAATGGCAAGAAAACAACTTTCAAACAGAACAGATATGTCAATCAAAATTTGATCAATATATGTCGGAAATGTGTGTATGCAGTTAAACATCACTTTGTGCAACTCTTGTAACACAGGTTAATACTCGTTATGCAATGTAAATACAATTTTCTGCATGCTAAACATAATGTGCCGGCATCCGCGCCGTGTCTCGCAGTCACGAGCTGTCTCGGCCAAGAGCCAAATCGAACAAGCTGTACATTGTACTTCCAGACTTACCCTACGAAAACAAGAATGAGACACTCATTTATAAATCGAAACGAGACCAATACATTGTGAAGTCCTCAAACACAAACCGAATAATAGTAAATGAATGATAATTACAACCCTTAATAACATATAGGAAAGTGTGGGAAATACTTCAGGTACAAAGTCTTTAAGAAAAATAAAAGTGTGGAGGGAGCAGTGATATAACTTTGAAGACTCTTGAGTTGAATTCACTTGTCCAGCTATTACCTGTGCATTTTTGACAATTTGTACTTGTCCGTTACGACCAAGACTGAAAATTTAGAAATGTTTGTGATATACCTAGGTATATGAAAGATAATATTTTTGACAAGAAAAATTTATGTCAAAATAATTTGCTTGGAGCAGCCAAATATTATGTGCTGGTAGCTAAACATATGTCTAAATAGTTAATATTTCAGCAATATTTTATATAAAATCAATCATATATCTATCTACCCCCAGGGGTACCGGATTAGAATCCCGGCCTGGGCATGGATGTTTGTAAGTGTCCATCGATTTCATAATATCATCACTCATCCTCATCTTCGCAAATTAGCCAAAATTGGCACAAGAAGCGAAGAAAAATAAAGCATATCGATCAATCAATCAATTATCTACCAAATCTCTTCATAGTTACCAAATCATTTAAACAAAACTAACAAATATGGTAAATTCTACCAGGAATTTTTGTTACACTTACAAGAAAATACAACCAAATGCGTTGTTTCGTTTGAAGGAATCAGATACTTTTTCTGGATATCGAGTAGTTTCCACGTTACAATAATAATAAATTTACGATATTATGTAGGTACCAACCATGTCGTATGAAGCAGTGAGCTAAATGGAAAATAATACAGTTAGAGATACACCTGTAACAAATACACTAAAATTAGATCGATAAAAAAATATGAACGTCAATTTCCCTTTATCCCATTTTTACTCTTCACAACAAATTAAAATACCATTTTCTTGAGGGAATATGCCGTGTGTAAAAAAGGAAAAGAAGTTACGTATTATGGGAATTGGTTTGGGGGGACACACTCTACATAAGCCCCTGTTTTGTAAGTTTATAGAAACTTTGTAAAGATGCAATGTAGTTTTCATTTCGCTGACTCAACTTTCATCAAGGCCTCCCTTACCCTAATGACAGGGTGTGCACAGGTTTATGAGAGAAACTCACATGATCAACTATTCAAAGGCTCTCCCAACTCTGGACGAGATATACTACGGTTGATTCAAGCTCCCGCCAAGTGTTCGGTAGCATTCAAGGTGTGGCAGAAAAGTAATGACACTGGCAACACTGCGCATGAATCGATGATGCTACTGCCTTCTTCTTCACATAGCAGTTACGTTAACCCTTGCCCTTGACTTAGTACAAGTTTAGATTTGCTACAGTTGCTACGCGATTGATGAGAGCGTCTGAAGTGAAGTTGTGTTTCCGAGGTGCGTTACGTTGAACAACGTTTTGCAATCAACTTTTGTGTAAAGCTTGGCGAATCCGCTACTGTGACTCATAAAAATTTACAAAGGGCTTATGGAGAACATTCCCTATACAGGGCACAACTGTTCAGATGGCACAAATGCTTCTAAGAAGGCCGAGAACAAGTGGAAGACCTTTAACCTAAAAACGGACGACAATGGAGAAAGAGTGAGATCTCTTCTTAAATCAGATTGTCGATTGGCGTTGAGAATGATCAGTAGTGAGTTAAATGTGAACCGGTTTACCGTCCCTCAAATTTTAACAAATGATTTGGGCTCAGGAAAAGGATGGCGTGTGTGCACCAGGCATTGCACACACTTGAATGCTTCACCACGACAATGTCCCATGTCACACGGCAGTTTCCATCAATTACTTTTTGCGAGAAAAAAAGCATTCTTGTTGTTTCTCAGCCTCCGTATTCGCCGGATTTGTCCCCGTTACTCCCTCTGTCCCATAATTATAGTCCGGTATGCCAAAATGGTAACTTTTTATTTATGTTCTTTTCGATACTTGATCGGCAAATTTGTACTGATCCTTGAGTAATAACGTTGTATGACTCATTCCCCTGTTTCATTTTCTTCTTCTGTATACACGAATGTCACAGTTTGCATATCAGACAAATATTATGGGACAACAAACAAAAGTGTACCGGACAATAATTATGGGACAGAGGGAGTATTTATTTTTATTCCCCTGGCTCAAAAACCACTTGAAAGGATTTAGTACTTTGGATAATATCCAGAAGAGCGTAACCGACGAGCTGAAGGGTATTCCAGCAGAAGCCTTCCAGCACTGCTACGAACAATGGAAGCAAGGTCACCGTTGCTGTGTAGCTGCTCAAGGGAACTATTTTGAAGAGGATAAATTTGATTTGTAAAAATAATAATATTCATGGTTAAAAGAAAATCAGCCTCCTCACTTTTCTGCCACATCTTGTATGTAGAGTTATGCTGTGTTACTTTTCAGACCTTGTATTCCACATGGACTAACTAACTAACTAACTAACTAACTCTCTAGCCTTCTTAAACCCGAAGGTTCATGGCTGCAGCAACACAGGCCTTCCATCTGTCCCTATCTTGAGCAAGATCTATATACTCTTTTCCATCCCTACCGATTTCCTTTAGGTTCATCTCGACGTTGTCCCTCCATCTTCGTCTTGGCCTTCCTACTGGTCTCTTACCATCAGGTTTCCCAACAAGAATCCTGTAAACTCCTCTTTCCTCTCCCATTCGTGCCACATGGCCTGCCCACCTAAGTCTTCTTGATTTAATTATTCTAATAATGTCTGGACATGAATACAAATTATGTAGTTCTAAATTATGTAACCTTCTCCACTCACCTGTCTCCTCATCCCTTTTAGGTCCAAATATTTTCCTAAGGATCCTATTTTCAAATACTCTCAATTTATGTTCCTCTTTCAATGTAAGGGACCAAGTTTCACACCCATATAATACTACAGGCAAAATTACGGTTTTGTATATTTTAACTTTTAGATTCTTAGATATTAAACGAGAAGACAAAAGTTTATGAAGAGAGAAGTAACATGCATTTCCTGAATTAAGCCTACTTTTTATTTCCTCTTTAATATAATTTTCATTTGTTAATATTACTCCTAAGTATTTGAATTTGGAAACTGGTTCAAACGAGTTACCAATAATTAGAATTTGATTATTACCTAACACTTGGGTTCGGCCTGTAAGCATATATTTAGTTTTCTCTTTGTTAACTTCCAAACCTATCTCTTTAGCAGTTTTGAAAAATATTTTAGCATTATTCTTAATTGTATTCACATCATCCCCCAGTAAGTCTACATCATCTGCATATGCTAACAACTGAGTCACACCATTTAATTTTAGTCCTTCTTTAGTTTCGTTTACCTTCCTAACAGCATATTCTAAGGCAAAATTAAAGAGCAATGGAGATAATGCATCTCCTTGTTTTAACCCATCATGAATTGTAAATTTGTCAGACATATTAATACCCACACGAATTTTACTTTCTGTTTCACTGGTGCATATGTTTATCATACTAACAAGCTTCTTAGGTATTCCAAACTCTACTAATATATTATATAATTTATCTCTTTTGACCGAATCATATGCTTTTTTGAAATCAATGAATAGCTGATGGACATTTTGATTATATTCCCACTTTTTTTCAAGTGTCTGTCTGATGTGAAAAATTAGATCTCTAGTTGATCTGTTGCGTTTAAATCCACATTGATAATCACCTATAATTTCATCAGCATATGGGGTTAGTCTTGTTAAAAGAATGTTAGATATTATTTTATATGTTGTTGAGAGTAGAGAAATTCCACGGTAATTATTGCAGTTCATTTTATCACCTTTTTTAAACACAGGAACAATTATGGATTCTTTCCACTGTTGAGGGATTTCTTCTTTATTCCATATTAAACAAATTAATTTATGAATTTGACAAATTAATGAATTTCCACCATATTTAATTAACTCAGCTGGTATTAAATCAATGCCAGGTGCTTTGTTATTCTTTAGCCTTTTAATAGCATTTTTAACTTCAGTCAAGTTAGGTTCTGGAACTAAAGGTTCTGCTGTGTGTACTTCATTCACTTCTGATTTATCTCCTACATGGACATTTAAAAGGTCATTAAAGTAGTTCTTCCATCTATTTAGAATATCGCTTGGGTCAGCTAGAAAATCACCGTCTTTATCTTTTATCAAGTTTACTTTAGGTTGCCACCCCTTTCTAAACTCATTTACACCTTTATATAAATCTCTGATATTTTTATTTTTGCTGTTTGTTTCAATTTCGTTAATTTTGCTTTTCAAGTAATCTCTTTTTTTACTTCTAAACGCGCGGTTAACTTCTCGCTTTATTCTATTATAATTGTTTAGATTTGTATCATCAGAGTTATTTAACCACCTAAGTCTAGCCTGATTTCTTATTTCTATTAGATTATGACATTCATTATCAAACCACGGCTTACTTTTCTCGGTTTATGGTATCCTATACTTTCTTTAGCTGCTGATTCTATTACATTACGTATGTGCTCCCAATTCTTATTTACGTCTGTTTCATTTATATTTTCATCATCATTTAAATCCTGCAAAACATCAAATCTATTTGACAGTTTAATTTGGTAATCTTTCTTAATTCTTTCATCAGCAAACTTTCCTGTATCAAATTTTAGAACTTTTAGATTTTGTTGCTTATGATTTATCATTGAGAGTCTTTCTCTTAATTTAGCAATTACTAAATAATGGTCACTGGCACAGTCAGCACCTCTATGTGTACGAACGTCAATTATACTAGTATGCCTTCTCTTATCAATGAGAATATGATCTATTGTATTCCACATGGATAAATAATAATTCGAATATAATTCATAATCTAGGTAGATAAAATGTAATTGAACTTGAATGAATATCTAAGTTGCCTTTTGATCCTATAAGTTTTGAAGAATATTCTATTCTTGCAGGACCTTGATACATCAAGTTGAAATTTTGGCATACTTAGAATTAAGTGGTACTCTCAACGGCAAAGATAATGATAGCAAATTGTCCACCGCAATTTTCATTACCTTATTATCCTACATCCTGTGTTGTTTTAAGGAATGAAACTTTGTTGGTTCGAAGTAGGCATTGTTCCCTGCTTATTGAAGTCTTTATTTGAATTTATTGTTATCACATTGTGTAATACAGACCGAATGAAAATGAAGGTGGACAATTCGCCTACTGTTTCTTTCGCCGTTGGGTGTACATCCGTGCATTTTAAAGATAATATAGTACTTGATATCGACTTCTAAGATGTAGTAAGGAACAAATACAGAAACCCCTTCGATGTTTTCCAACGTTTCATTTCTTATTTTTATGCAACCTCATTTTCTTTGTGACGTGTCTACAACTTCATCTTGCGTTCACTAGCATCGGCGGATTTGACTGTCTGTAGCAGTCGAGGTTCTGTTTGTCCCCCGAGGCTTCCTTGTGTTGCCGGTTTCTCTCTTCCCTCGGACTGCCACTTCGATTTCTTTCTTCTGCAGCATCCTCTACATATTCTTCCAATTCTGATAGGAATCCAAAAATTGGAAGCGCAAATTTACAGTGTGTGCCGGTTGACACTTTCCTTTGGTCAAAGGAACATGGTTTAACTAAAACGAACACACACATACAAAAAAGAAAATGATCACATGAAGACTCGAAGCATTCCCTTGATACCTCTCGTGGTATGGGTAATATCTTAATCGTTATTTGTTCAAATAAAATCAAAGTTCAGTTTTTAGTAAGAACAAGAAGTATATTTTGCTTCTTAGTAAGTTAAAAATTTATATGCGTAATTCCATTGGAATTTAAAAAAAATAACAGTATCTTACAATTCAGCATAGCCACTTTTTTTAAAACTCCAAACCTGAACTAAAGACAAAACACAGTCCTAATTCCAATTGCAACAGCTCATTCAAGACATGTACACAAAAGGTCAGTACTGTTACATCATCAGTGATAGCTTGAAATATTGACTAAACACAGAGATCAATTTAAAGAGATTAAAAAATAACAATAAACATTTGTACGATGAGAAATGTAATTTTGAAAGAACAATAAAAATTTGTATGAGTGGAAAGGACGTGTCATATTACGAAGCAACGATTTAGTTGTGTAAATATGAATTTGCTACGTTTGAAATCTCAAAGAAGCTTAGTGGATCAATCGAAATGTTGAGAGCAGAGACCTCAAATTACAGACTGGAACAATGCGCTTTGTCAAAAGCTGCGCATCGAAGCTCTCGCAGAGCCAGTGGAAGGGGAGGGGGAGGTTGAAACATGGCGGAGATGCGCGTTTGAGCTAGTTATAGTTTTCATTTTTATGAAGAAATTATTTCTACTCACTTGTGGAGTGGAATATGTAGAGTTATATACTTCTTTCTAAACTGAGAAATTGCAATCTTGTGTAATCACAATTTTAATCTTTAAAAAATCTTCATTACAAAAGATGATAAAAATAACCTAAAATAAAAATCTCCTCCGTTTGGATTGTTCAGGTTTTGATGAACACAGGTCACAAATATAAGCGTTGTTATCTTCCTCCACTCTACCACATTTCTCATTGATCCAATGCATGCATTTTTGGCACATATCCCAGCCTTCTCCTTGAGCAGATGGAAGAGACGAATCTGTGCAGTAAATGCTTTCTGCATTCCTTTCTTTCTCTGAATCCTAATTTGCAATATAAATTTGTTTATGAGTTCTGACATTCTTCCTGCTAAGCGTTTCCCCTATTGCACTCTCACTTTCTTACTTTCTTCTGCCCGTCCTCTTTCTCCTTATTGTTGTCTATTTGTTCAAGTTTTTTCACCTCTTCGTCATAAGGGTTTGCAGTAAGAATTGTTGCACAACTTTGTTTATGCTTCACTTGACTTCCAGGTCCAATTATTTGTGGGATTGGATGAATATTTACTGAGGAAACTACTAAAATGAATTACTAGGTGTTAGTTCATGAGCATCATTACGAACTTTGTGAATTTTTCCCGGTTGATCTACAATGGAAGACGATAAATCGTCTGTAAAATTGTCTTGCACACTAACTTACTTGTAGGAGCACTGTTGTTTTCTATCTCTTCTGTAGACCTTGGCTGCATATCTTCGTCAGTAGGTTGGTTCTCCTGGAAGAAAGTAACTATAAAAAAAACACATCAGCGTCAAAAGGAAATTTCGATTTACCATAAATTAATTCAACATGGCATATGCCCTTTAAAAAGATAAATACGATAGTTACACCCCAACTCTCCTTGATGATATCTGCACAATGTCATTGTATTGATAAAATCAGGTTCCGAACATAATCAATTGACAGTTCGTAGTTTCAAACAAGAATTATGACTTTTGCATTTCACGAAAGGTTTATAATGTCAAAGTTCTCTGTTAGCATCACATTTACAATTTTAATGGATCAAACACTTAAGGACCGAGATTGCTTGCTTCGAAACTAGGAAGCGATTTAATAGGTCATGTCCTGTAGTTCAGATATCAAATATGATATATCACATGTTTTGTAGCAATTATGCAAAATTAGAACTGCCATGTGAATGTATAAAGAAAGAGAAATACATTACTAAATGTTAATATTGTGAAAAACCCAGTCTGAATTATTGAGCTCAGTCATTGTATTTCTTCCATAATATTTTTAACTTTTTCCATATGTTTTTATTGGCATAACCTTGCACTGTTAGTCAATTACAATCCCCGCGGAAACATGAAGAAAACGAAGAGAGAAGTTGCTCTTCTGTGTCGGCAAAAATACACCTGAAGGATACTGCAAATCAACCATCACACGTGCGAGAACGCTTTAAGTGGCCGACTTACGATATCGCCATCGAAGTTCCCGGGATCGAGTCCTGGCCCCTCAGTAAAGAGTTTCCATTAATCAATTAATCTGAGCATGACTCATATTAATGATCGCGATTAGCCAAAGTGGAAGAAAGTGAAGATAAATAACAATATACAAATATACAATACAATCATCATAACAACATAAGAAACGTAACTAAAAAAATATCTAAGTAATTAAGTAAGTAGAAAACACCATGACGAATTTATATCTTTTATGTTAAGTAATTGATTTTTTGTAAAAATGTTAAGTATTTTTACCTAATTTGAAATAGGCTGAAATATATCATCAACATATTAAATCCAATTGCATTGCACAATATATTACATTTGGCTTGTCCCTTCTTTCCTAAATACATTCCTAAATGTTATTTCATGTACAGAATATCATGTTTCTAATTTTATTTGTTAGTGACAGCTCAATATAATGTCGAATGTTACTGTAATTTTTTTAGTCTCACTGACAAGAAGTTAATATATATTAATTTATACTAGAATACATAAGCAAAACTAAATGTTTTCAACGCATTGGTAGTAGTTTCCCTTCAATGCACAGGTATCAAATAGTTCAATTACTTATTCGTACAGAAAATATTATTTTGCATTTTCAGTTTCACATTTGTGTAAACATTTAATGTTTTGTTTTACTTTCATGTAAATTTTTATCATTTTACATCTAGCTTACTGCCCCATATGCAGTTCATCATATGTGTAACATTACATTGATAATAATTAGGTGGCAGAACAGCTCTAGGCTGAACCTCGCCCGCGTAATGAAGACAATTTATTATTATTTTTTTATTAAAAATAATTTAGCGATTCTAGAACATGATTGTATATTGTAGTTGATGTTTGAATTACTTTCGCGGTATCTTGCTGTTAAGTGATTAGATTCGTAAGAATTATTAATTATGGATGCTGATTTAATTCAAGGGCAATGCTAAAATGAATTTGTCTGGCAATCTGCGGAATGCGTTCATTTTGGTTGAAAGTTCAGGACGTGCTGATCCTCTATCACCCATTTCATCCCATTATACTTCTTGACATTAAGCCTCGTTGTGCTCACATGATATCCCCAACCATAACAATAAATGTCATGAAATTGTATACAGGATGAAATGCCTTCAAGCTTCTATATCACCGTTATATATAGCTTTTCTTCTGAAAACCTGTCTTGCATAAAAGCCAGAGTACAGAGAATTCCAGGTTCAAGTTCATATTCATATTGGAATTATGTACTGACATATATGATTATAGGAGAGAAGTCAGAATTGTGATGCTTAATTTTGCTATTCATATTTTGGTTATTACATTACTGTAATGTATGCTTGGTTAATCTACGATGATTAGAACTTAGGATTTAGAACTCCTGGATTCATGATATGGTGCGGTAACCACTCGTACACAGACAAGGGCAACAGCAGAAACATGTTATATGTTTACTCTTATACTAAGTTCGCTAACACAATGCGATTTTCAGAGTATTTACTCCGCCAAGTCCCACATTGCAAAACAAGGGTCTCTTCTATATTAGACGGTTTCCCGAAAAGAGTTTTCTATGAAGTAAGAATACCGCTGAAAATGTTGAAATATTCATGTATGGAAACATTCGTATGAAGTTCTATCATAGTTCGGTATTTCTTGCCTCATTGGGTCCACGCAGCCTTTTATTATCAACGGGTAGCTGGGGAAATCTGCTAAAGGGGTTTGGAGCGTGCTATTGACCACATCACATCCAAAAACTTGAAAAGCGAAATGTGTGGTGTAGGAGTTACATAAATGTTGTACATCGTAATTCAAATATATTATTTTTAGAATGGATATTGACTATCGTCATGAATATTGTGAATATTGCCTTACTGATGACCCTGTTGTACCTTGAATAATCTTAACTAAGAAACTAACTAACTATCTAGCCTTCTTAAACCGGAAGGATCATGGCAGCAGCAACACAGGCCTTCCATCTTTCCCAATCCTGAGCAAGATCTATATACTCTTTTCCATCCCTACCGATTTCCTTTAGGTCTATCTCAACGTTATCCCTCCATCTTCGTCTTGGCCTTCCTACAGGTCTCTTACCATCAGGTTTCCCAACAAGAATCCTGTAAACTCTTCTTTCCTCTCCCAGTTGTGCCACATGGCCTGCCCACCTAAGTCTTCCTAATTTAATTATTCTAATAATATCTGGACAGGACAGATTTTGCATTATTCACAATATTCATGACGATAGTCAATATCCATTCTAAAAATAATATATTTGAATTACTATGTAACCTTCTCCACTCACCTGTCTCTCATCTCTTTTAGATCCAAACATTTTCCTAAAGATCTTATATTCAAATACTCTCAATTTGTGTTCCTTTTTCAATGTAAGAGACCAGTTTAGCATCCATATAATAATTAAGGCAAAATTACTGTTTTTGTATATTTTAACTTTTAGTTTCTTAGATATTAAACGAGAAGACAAAAGTTTATGAAGGGTAAAGTAACATGTATTTCCTGAATTAAGCCTACTTTTCATTTCCTCTTTTATACCATTTTCATTTGTTAATATTACTCCTAAGTATTTGAATTTCGAAACTGTTTCAAATTCAAACGAGTTGTTATCAATAATTATATTTTGATTATTACATTTTGATATGATCCACATTTTTATGTGACGTCACCAGTAGAAGGTATGTCACTAATGCATTTATTTGTTGTAAAAGAAAGCGTAATTTCTTTGTTATTATATGTAATATTGCACCCTGTTTGTAATATATATCTTTTGTTTAATGTTTATTGTATTTTATGCTCTGTTATGAGTAGTTTAATGTATCTTCATGTTTGCAAGAGTGCACTATACGAATTTGTATTTCTAAAGATGTATAGATGTCAGTTTTGTTGATAGTATCCTTTTGTAGATAGTGAATGATTCATCTGTACTTTAATCTGTGTTCTCGAAAATAGTATAAAAGTGAGGATATCGCGTAAGAATCATCACACTTTTTCGCCACGGATCGACGAAGCTTTTAAACTTAAAAAGAACTCCTCGGTGTTGTGCATACATCTTGGTATGGTAGTTCGGGGCGCAAGCTAGGCCTATGTGATCATAGGTACGCCGATAGCCATGCATTGATGATATGCTCAATACTGCAACCATTCTACGTCAAATAATAAAGTTAGCCTAAGAATTAATTTGGAAATAAAATGCTAAAGAGCAAATATTGGCTCAGTTATCATTGCATATCTCTTGGTGTGGTAGTTCGGGGCGCAAGCTAGGTCTATATGATCATAGGCTTGCCGATAGCCACGCATTGAGTTTATGCGTTTTAATTGAGTCAATTCATCGACAAAGCGAAATTCTCGCCTTCATCTCAAGTATATTTGCATTATAATTGCAATAAATAAAGAATAAAACCTTTCAGTTTATACATACTGCAGTAATGTGGTTTTATTTCTCTGTGCTGTGAATATTGTCTTTGCCTAACTTTATCCCTGTACCTGAGAGGAGTCTGTGTACTTCACCGAGTCTCATCGTTCACCGCTGAGTATTATTAAGTTAATATTAATAGCAAAATAATACGACGCGTGAAGTAATTGTGCTTAGAACGTATGAAGTGGCAGCTCAACGTGTTGGCTCGATTTTGTAGTGTACAAGGGCAAGCCAATTGTTTAAAGTTGAGATTCATTGTACAAGAGCACTAAACTTTTATATTTGTAGAAAAGCACAGAACTACTTCGTTTGAAATGGAAAGAAAACATTTGCGTAGCGCAAATAAAAATCTTGCTTCAGGTTCAGAGCTTAATGTTCCCGATTGTTGTCGGAACATTGATAAAGATAAAACCACATTTGTGTGCAAGAAATGTACAAAGTTTCTACATTATGAATGTTGTGGCTTAGATGTTCGATCTGAAAGCCACGAAGCTACCGATTTCGTTTGTAAAGAATGTGAATCATTGTCTACAACTATTACATCTGATCCATTAAATATGTTTGAAGGAATTAGCAAGCAGCAAGTTGAAAATATGGAAACATTACAGGCTGATATTAGCAAACAGTCTGAAACACTGCAGGCTGATATTAAACAGCAAGCTGATTCTATTACCAACTTGAAAGCTGATATCTGCAAACAGCCTGAAACACTGCAGGCGGATATGTGTAAACAGTCTGAAACATTGCAGGCTGATATTAAACAGCAAGCTGAATCCATTAACAACTTGAAGGCTGATATCTGTAGACAATGTGCGCTATTAAAGGATGATATCGGTAAGCAGCACGATGAATCTATGCAAGCTTTAAGAGCTGAAATAGGCGAGATGGCCTGTGAAATACAACAACTAAAGTCTGAGAACGAGAATACTACGGCCCGATTCTCTGAAGAAATTCGGCAGGCTTGAGAGAAAGGTCATTCAGTATGCAAGCCGAAAACTGAAGGAGAACGAACGCCATTACTCCATCCATGAGTTAGAATGTTTGGCCATAATCTTTGGAGTTGAGAAGTATGCTGTTTATTTGAAAGGTAGACCCTTCACTATCTACAGTGATCATAAAGGGTTGGTATGGTTACAAGACGTCCGTAACTGGAACAGTCGGTTGACTCGCTGGTCTTTAAAACTCCAACAGTACCAGTATAAAATAGTATACGTCTCTGGTCGCCAAAACGATCTGGCAGATAATTTATCTCGGTATCCTGCTAATGATATACCCCAGATTCATCCTGAAAATAGCCAGCAGACATTCAGAATAAACTACCTGTCGGTCGAAAGAGGAGAAATAGATGACGTCGACAAGTGGAGAGAGGCACAATCTGAAGATGAATTCTGCAAAAATTTACTCCAATCTCTAAATTCTCAGGAACCTAACCTCAGATTGCATCGTTCCTATCGCATTCAAGAAGGAATTTTATTTAAGAGAGGATCAGACAATCAGTTCCTTTGGAAATTGTGTGTTCCGTTGGTAATGAAGCAACCTCTCTTGAAAGTAATTCATGATGAAGCTGGACATTTTGGAGTATCCAAGACATTGAAGCTACTTGCAGTACGATACTTCTGGAAAGGCATGAAGGATGACGTGATACAGTACATCCGAGATTGTGAAATTTGTGCCCAGAGTAAACCAGACAAATTGGGGATACTCAAGCAACCTCACGAGATGCTTTCTCTGGACTTGATTAGGAAGCTTACTCGGTCTAATGGATACCAGTACATCTTGAGCCTTATTGATGTGAGTACACGTTTTGTCTCCGCATATGCTTTACGGACTGCCAGCACCACAGAAATTATAAACACGCTTCAGAGAGGATATTTTGCTCACTATCCAAACGTTACGTTTACCCTGAGCGACAGAGGAGCTCAGTTTACCTCTAAGCAGTGGCACGAATTTACCAAAAAGCTTGGTATCCATCACGTTTGCACAACAGCTTACAATCCAAAGGGGAACATGATAGAACGAGCAAATCAAGAGATAGTCACATTACTTCGTTTATTTTGTTATCGAGAATATCAGACTTGGTCTCGATACATATGAAAAGTTGTTTGGTTAATTAATTATTCCATTTCTGAGACTACTGGATATTCACCTGCTGAACTATTCTTCAACCATCCCATACCCAAAGAGATCCTAACCCATTTCAATTGGCCCAGACGGGAAGAAGCCCAACCGGATTGGAAGTCCAAATTATTCTTAGCCCAAGTCAGGGAGAAGAAGAAGCTGTCGAAGAATTTAAAACAGAAGGGAAACGCTAAGACAGTGACAGTTGGAGACTTCGTGATGGTTAAAAACCATTCCTTAAGCTCCTCACTAGATAGGACCATTCAAAAGTTATTTATGTTGTGGATAGGACCTTATCTAGTGGACAAAGTGGAAAATAATGTTGTGACATTTCTAATTCCAAGGACTAAAGAATTATATGGTAAGGTTAACTTGGATAACCTAAAACTGGTGCGTTTTTCGGAGGATAAAAAGAAAGAATTTGCACTTTAAGACTAAGTTTCCTCCAGGTAGATAACTTCCTTCCTGAAACTTAGTTTCAGAAAGGAAGGGGCAGATGATATGATCCACATTTTTATGTGACGTCACCAGTAGAAGATATGTCACTAATGTATTTATTTTTGTAAAAGAAAGCGTAATTTATTTGTTATTATATGTAATATTGCACCCCCTTTGTAATATATATCTTTTGTTTAATGTTTATTGTATTTTATGCTCTGTTTAATGTATCTTCATGTTTGCAAGAGTGCACTATACGAATTTGTATTTTTAAAGATGTATAGATGTCAGTTTTGTTGATAGTATCCTTTTGTAGATAGTGAATGATTCATCTGTACTTTAATCTGTGTTCTCGAAAATAGTATAAAAGCGAGGATATCGCGTAAGAATCATCACACTTTTTCGCCACGGATCGACGAAGCTTTTGAACTTAAAAAGAACTCCTCCGTGTTGTGCATACATCTTGGTATGGTAGTTGGGGGCGCAAGCTAGGCCTATGTGATCATAGGTACGCCGATAGCCATGCATTGATGATATGCACAATACTGCAACCATTCTACGTCAAAAAAATAAAGTTAGCCTAAGGATTAATTTGGAAATAAAATGCTAAAGAGCAAATATTGGCTCAGTTATCATTGCATATCTCTTGGTGTGGTAGTTCGGGGCGCAAGCTAGGTCTATGTGATCATAGGCTTGCCGATAGCCACGCATTGAGTTTATGCGTTTTAATTGAGTCAATTCATCGACAAAGCGAAATCCTCGCCTTCATCTCAAGTATATTTGCATTATAATTGCAATAAATAAAGAATAAAACTTTTCAGTTTATACATACTGGAGTAATGTGGTTTTATTTCTCTGTGCTGTGAATATTGTCTTTGCCTAACACTATCCCTGTACCTGAGAGGAGTCTGTGTACTTCACCGAGTCTCATCGTTCACCGCTGAGTATTATTAAGTTAATATTAATAGTAAAATAATACGACGCGTGAAGTAATTGTGCTTAGAACGTATCAACTTGTATTCGACCTGTAAGCACATATTTAGTTTTCCCTTTGCTAACTCCAAACCTATATTTTTAGCTGCTTTGAAAAATATTTCAGCATTATTAATAATTTTATTTGTATCATCCCCTAATAAGTCTACATCATCTGCATATGCTAACAACTGAGTCACGCCAACTAATTTTAGTCCTTCGTTAGTTTCTTTTACCTTCCTAATAGCATATTCTAAGGCAAAATTAAAGAGCAATGAAGATAATGCATCTCCTTGTTTTAACCCTTCATGAATTGTAAATTTGTCAGACACATTAATACCCACACGAATTTTACTTTTTGTTTCACTAGTGCATACTTTTATATATTAACGAGCTTCTTAGGTATTCCAAACTCGACTAATATATTATACACGGTGTCATTTTAATGGCGCCCCCGGACCATGGAAACGTATAGAGGACATCAAAACAAACAACTTTTCTCAGTAACATTTTTCTCGTGGGAGCGTCGTTTCGGCGCTACAGTCGTTCAAAAAAAACCGTTTGCGGCCTGAATGCTTTCAACCTCACACAATATTTGATTGCATTTGTGACGTCATATCCCGTCGTGAAGCGATGCGTTACAGGGTTGCCAGGAACACACATATTCTGTGAAAAATGACATAGCTACAATCTGCCACATTATGCACCGTAAAACAAAACGAGAAAACACGTTCTGTAACCTAACAGGAAGCAAACAAACGATACGAAAGATGGTAGAAAGAAAATAGAATTCAAGTGGATGTGGTCATATCGAATTTTGTATCAGCTTGCATGTCAAATATTTGCAAGTCTAGTTACCAAGTTGGCATCTACAATTTAGTCTATCTACTTCGTCCTTCTGATACTAGTTGTCTGTGACACACTGAACAAATGACAAAATACAAGGGTTGGATAAAAAGTAATGGCAACACTGCTGTCCCGTGAAAGGGGTGAGTCACAGCGCCACAAGCGTTTCGTGGCTGATAAAGGAATGTCAGACGAGGAAGTATAGTGAGTGGGAGCGATTGTATGTTTTTCAGTCAAAAACAGCAGTGCTCTGAAGCAGAGGACGAGAGTGCAAGCGCCCTAACAATATGTTTAGGCAACAAGAACAACGTCTCTCAGGCAGACGGTCAACGCAGCCTACTTCTGCACCTTCTTGCAACACCACCTTCGTCTCGCATTAAGAAGGAAGCAACGGCACGGTGTCCCCTTCATCCTGCTTGACAATGCAAGGTGTCACACTGCGAACAATGTGACGGCGCTCCTGCATAACTGGTAGTGGGAGGTACTGGAACATCCACCGTATTCACAGGTATGAGACCGTGTGATTACGACCGTTTTGTCAAAATGAAGGAACCACTGGGCGGGAAGCACTACGACACGCGCGAAGCCATCATACGTGCTATAGGGCGGTCCCTGCGGGACATCGACAGAGATGGACGTGCTGACGGTGTACGACGCCCTCCATACGTGTGACAGAAGGTCGTAGAGATGAGGGGCGATTACTTTGAAGGAATGTAACACGTGCTCCTCTGCCAATACAGTCAAGTACCAATTATACCAGTGTTGCCATTACTTTTTATCCAACCCTTGTAGAAATGAAGGAACTCAAAATTCCAAAGGTAAGCAACACATAATATAATGTATATTCAGGGCATTATGAGACAAGTGACAAAAATGGTTGAAAATACAGGGATATAAATAGTAGTAAAACAAACTCTCCGACGACTGTATCTGGGCGTAAACAGCCACATGTAAGTTGTAAGTACAATAAAAGTTATAGTTGTTGATATTTGACATGTAGGCTGAGACAAAATCCGATATTGACTCTTCATTTTGAATACGTTTTTACCATTTCTCATATCGTTGGTTCACTTCCCCCTTCCCCTGAGATGACTGCTGATCTTCTGGCTGGTAGGCTATGATGTACGGTTTACTGGGCGCGTTTTTCGCTTCGTTTTACAGCTAATAATGTGGTTGGTAGTTTGTCATTTTTCACAAAATTTGTGTGTTCCTTGCAACCCTACCGTGCGATGTTTCGCCGCAGGAAATGACGTCACAGATACGATCAAATGTTGTGTTGGGTTGCCAGCATCCAGTCGGCAAAACGGTCTTTTTTCAATTGACGCACCAACGTGAAAAATGTTACTGAGAAAAGTTGTTTGTTTTGATGTCCTCTACACGAATCTGTGGTCCGTGGGCGCCATTAAAATGACACCCTGTATAATTTATCTCCTTTGACTGAATCATATTCTTTTTTGAAATCAATGCATGAATAGTTGATGAACACTTTGATTATATTCCCACTTTTTCTCAAGTGTCTGTTTAATGAGAAAAATTTGATCTGTAATTGATCTGTTACGTTTAAATCCACATTGATAATCACCTATAATTTCATTAGCATATGGGTTTAGTCTTGTTAAGAGAATGGTATAAAATATTTTATGTGTTGTTGAGAGTAGAGAAATTCCACGGTAATGATTGCAGTTCTTTTTATCACCTTTTTTTTTACACAGGAACAATCATGGATTGTTTCCACTGTTGAGGGATTTCTTCTTTAATCCATATTAAACAATTTAATTTATGAATTTGACATATTAACGAATTTCCATCATATTTAATTAACTCAGCTGGTATTGACACTAGAATGACGGAAGCGGTCATTTTGACCGTTTTCAATTTTCTTTTTTTTCTCACGTTATTTTACTTTTTGCGCAAAATTTCTCAATGTACTTGACTTTTCATAATTTATATCTTCTTCCGATGGATGTAAGCAGTTTTTTTTAAAAAAATCCAAAATATGGGCTGTTTGAGTACATCCTAGAACGACGACGAACGGTCATTTTGACCGTCATAAGAAAATCATTGCAATGCCCGATTGTAGGCTTGTGTTATTGTTATTTTCATTTTTCGAGAGCTAACTTCTCTATCTTTACATGTTTGTACACGTGCAACGATTGTTATTTCATTGTTGGTCGCGGGTTCATTTTACTAGTAATGCATTTGTTTCGATTTTAGAAAGCAAATTGCTTTGTTCTTCAATCTTACATTCATCAGTGAGTATTTGACTTGAGAAGATGTCGTGTAAGCGTGTGTTGTCTTCGCAGCAAATTGAAAGCTTTCTCGAGCTGTCTGAGGAAGAAGGGGTTTCTCAAGTCAAGATTGGGGGGATCAGGTCCAGAAATACTACCCGATCCTCTATCATCATCTTCGGATGAGGATGCAGTGTTGTGTGACCGAGAAGATAAAAAGCCCATTGAAACAGTTGCAACAAAGTCTTCCCACAGTAAAGAAAGGTAGGAGGAGATGCTCGGGTTAGTGAAAAGGAGATTTGGTTGAGAAGAGACAGTTCTGTTTGGGAGATAGTCAAGGGTCATATTCCGGTGACAGGCAGTAAAGCTGCTGTGAATGTACTGAAAGAACATGGTGGACCTACAAGCTACGCCAAACGACGTATTTGTGCACGGGAAGTTTGAAGTGGAGTTCGCCTTCTGTTTGATGAATCCATGTTACGCCTAATCCGAAAATGCACAGAAATAGAGGCAAGACGTCAGCTTGGAACACAGGAATGGCGCCTAACTTTGGAGGAACTGGAAGCTGCAATCTCTTTCATGTAGAAGAAAATTAAACACGGGAATGAGTCATACAACGTTATTACTCAAGGATCAGTACAAATTAGCCGAACAAGTATCCAAAAGAACATAAATAAAAAGTCACAATTTTGGCATACCGGACTATAATTATGGGACAGAGGGAGTACTATATATTCTCTGCACATGCTTCTTCTACATGTATTTCTATGAGAGGTAAGATCCTTTTTTTCCAGCTTGAATAAATATTATTACTACAGACTTACTAAAGAAGAAATTGTTCCTTAGTGGCATACTCATTGATCCATACTTTTTCATGTTCCATTGTTTAGTCTCAATCTTGAAATAAACCTGTCATTTTTCAAGCAACTGGTCTCAGATATATTTTACTTGAAAAGTGGCAAATTTATTTTAATCTTGGAAAATAGTGTGTCTTTAATTTTGACTTTAATCTACCTCAAGCTTAAGAAGCAAAACTTATTCAATTTTGTCTAAATTTAAATAAAAAAATGAATAAACTGATCTCAAGCTTGAGAAGCAATAATTCTTCAATTTTGACCTAATTTAAACCAAAAACGAATAAACTGATCTCAGCCTTGAGAAGCAGTAATTAATCAATTTTGACTAAATTTTAGTCAAAAATGAATAAATCCACTTCATCCTTGAGAAGCAGTAATTATTTAATTTTGACTAAATTTTGTCAAGAAATGACCACTTCAGCCTTGAAAAGCAGTAATTATTCAATTTTGACTAAATTTTAGTCAAAAAATGAATAAATCCACTTCAGTCTTGAGAAGCAGTAATTATTCAATTTTGACTACATTTTATAATAGTAATTAAAAATAAGAAGATGGGGCGTTTATTGGTTTGAAATCCGGTCTTCCGTTAATTAATAAGGCATGGATGTTCATTCACGTAATAGAAATTTAAATGTACCATTAGAATTAGAATTAGACACGGTATTATTCATCGTGTCTACGGTCCAAAAGTTCGGCCGATGGAAAAGGACGATCAAGTTCCTTATACATCGGTCTTCATTTACTAGCCAAAATTACCATGAAAATTAGGACTCAGAAATCAGAAATCAAGAATCAGAAATTAATAATCAGAAATCAGAACACTCGACACTGAAACGTGTTATGACATAATTTAATACATTACTGTTGAAATACTTACAACGTCGCTCGCCTACACAAGCACCATTAAGAACAACACACTATCGCAGACCGCGATGCACCGGGTCAAAACAAGTTAGCAGCGCAGACCGCTGATGGTCGACGTTGCCCGTAAACACTATACTCGAGCACCATTGCCTAATCAGTTAAATATTAAGTTTGAAATCTCAAAGCTAGGAAGCTAGACTTGGTCAAGAGAAGAGAAAACAATTTCTCTCTGACCTACAAAGGTGCCGAGACGAGAGTCTCGATCTGAAAGTTTTAACTGTTAATCTTGCACTGTAGAATGAATGTTCTCAACTCTCTCAACTGTGAATATCGAACTGTGTCTGTTAAGTCCTTACTTCGTATTTTTCCTTCGTTCCCGGAAGAATTGTCCTTCACTCTATTGGCCGTCAAACTTTTAACTCCGCCAACACGTGGTCATTTCTGCATGTAAGGGCGAAAATCTTTACACTGAGGGGTGATAATCGCGTAGCACAAAAACACAATAGCACCTTGTTTGAGAGCTGATCTCGAGAATGAAAAGTATCGTGTTCTAATTAATTTTTATTGCTCACAACTCAATTTTTATTGCTTGCAACTGGGACACTTCGTTAAAGTTATGCTTGCCCTGGCTGCCAAAATCCCACTGAAGCGAAGATATACGAAGAGAAATGTTCTGGCAGGGTTGTAGTTTAAGATTCTGTACTATTTACTCTTGTCACTGAGCTGTCACTGAGCCAGACTGGCCGGCGGTGATTGTGGAAGTTATGCGTCTCGTCGAGACCGCCATGTGTAGAGCAATTGTCTCGATTCTGAGCCTGGCCACCTGCAAACTCTCGCGAGAACAGAGGATCTTTGTTTCCGACGAGGGGCAAAGTCTTCATTGGGTTTTTAAATTTTAAAATGCCGGAAGTTATGCGATAGGCTCCATCTGGGCTTGAATTTATGTTGACGTGAGCCGAATTTGGATGAATTTGGACGGGACAGATATGGGAGTTTATTGCGAGACACACTGGTTCCTTCATCTTGGAGTAGGGGCGGTGATATATGCGGGGCTTCATGGGAAAGAACGCTGGTTTCTTGAGACAGCCGTCTTTTCTCAGAGTGCAGAAAAATGAAATCTTGGGGGGAACGCGTGGAAAGACCGATGTTAGATGTTAATGGTAATTTATACATGGGTTATATATCCCCCTGCTGCCGAATAAAATTTGCTGAAATGTAGTGAAGCAAATTTTTCACCTGGCTGTTGCAATATCTTGTGCAGGACTTCTGATGTTTCTTGCCTCACGATGTTGGATTAGGTCAGAATTTAACCCTAGCACCCGTAGACTTAAGTGTTCGGGTCACATCTGCCTCTTATTGGCAAGTCTGCCTGCCTCTCTCTTTCTCCCATAGCTGTAGTTCTCTTCTGCTGCTTCTCCTCCTGCATGGATCGGCTCTGGGCAAGTGAGTTGTCCCCTCGCTGCTTCATTTGGTGTCCATGGCATCTTCTTCCCTCTTCCAACTGCTAACTCTGGTGTCGAGTGGCTCAGGAATACGGTTGGTAATAAAGGTGTGCCGCCCTCATTGCCTAGTCATCCTCGAATATTAGTCCGTCCTGGCCTCTTCTTCTGCCATCTGGTCTGCCTGGCTGGAGCTCTCGTATCGGCTGGAGAAATGTGTGCACTTCTTGGTGCTTCTTCTCCTGCCATCTTATTGGCTGTAGTATCTTATTCTGCGAAAGTTCAAAGGCATTAGAATATGCTTAATTGAAAGTCTTAATTTATCTTCATGCACTTTCTTCACATGTCACAACTTCAAGTCTCTTTGCCACTTTAAGTTCCTTGTCTTCGTGCACTTGACCACTATGTCTCTTGGTTACATTTTTACGAGTAATGAAAATTACACAAAAAAAATTGTAGCTTTTGCATAGATAGTATAATTATGAAAATAAATACATGATTTAATAAAATATTATATAAAAATTTGTTGGCTAGTTTTGAAATTAAATATTGAAAAGTTATCGATATACATATTAAAATAAGAATATTCCCTTTATTTTATAATTTTCATGCACCCTTTTCCTTCAACTTTATCTCATCGTTTTTAGCTTATTTCATATTCCATTACTGGGCTCAAGGCTTTACCAACACAAGTCTATTTCACTAACACACTTCATAGGTTAGACAGTAGTTACTGCACGGGTAGCCCTTTCCATGTGCATATTTAAAACTATAATGGCCACTATGGGCAAATCTTCTGCTCTATAGCTGGAATTATGTGTGCATCATAGGCACATTCTTTATGCTATGTAAAGCATAGGCCTCCTTGGGCAAATCAAAAATTAGCACGACCTTCTTATAACACCAAAAATCCTTGTTGTGTGTTGTCGGCAAGTGTATGTGGTAGGCGTATTTATTCTGTATCTTATACCTCACATTAAGTAAAATTATGCAACTTGAGCAACTTAAAATGCAAAAATTTAAATATTCTCCTTATCAACATAAAAAGCGAAGGTAGCCCTTTCCACGTGCATATTTAAAACTATAATGGCCACTATGGGCAAATCTTCTGCTCTATAGCTGGAATTATGTGTGCATCATAGGCACATTCTTTATGCTATGTAAAGCATAGGCCTCCTTGGGCAAATCAAAAATTAGCACGACCCTCTTATAAAACCAAAAATCCTTGTTGTGTATTGTCGGCAAGTGTATGTGGTAGGTGTATTTATTCGGTAACTTATACCTCACATTAAGTAAAATTATGCAACTTGAGCAACTTAAAATGCAAAAATTTAAATATTCTCCTTATCAACATACAAAGCAAACAGTGAATAATTATTATGGAGATCTGGCTTCCATTTTCTCCTGATCAAAGCTAAATGATGCATGAAACTAGTGATTATAAAAACCTAATCACTATTTTACTATACAGACCCAACATATTTTCTTCATCATACATCACTGGCCGTCCCATCCTTGGTTGGTCTGGTCTGTCTAGCCTATCAAATATAAACTATAATAAATCAAATTACACCTTTAGATAAAACATAGAAATAGATCAAACAATAATCAATCGATTTTAACATTTTCCTGTAGATATTGACAAACAAATGTAAAAATCAAACACAACTACTTCTCCTAAGTAAATAAAAGATTACATGGCACTATGGCTGTGCTAATTATTCTTAATAAACAAAATTATGAGTTTCAGTACTAACTAGACATTAATAAACTGGTAAGGTGACTTACTGAGCCACGTGTGTGCATTTATAGTGTTGCACCTGATTACACAAGTTTACAGAAATTAGGATTACAAAATGATAAAAACATAAAATTTAAACACATCAAAATAATAGAGTATATTATTGTTTAAATATAATAAAGAAGTTAATATGAACAAATGTATGAGATGAGTACAAACAGAAGACCTAACACCACCTTCTGTTAGTTACATCATAAAACACAAATCAAAAGATTAAAATACAACTATATTACAAGTGTACGCATGTGTACGAATTTTTGCTTTTTGGTCGAGTGTAATTGTTGTCTTACTTATTCTTAAGCAATTGTTGAAATGTTTTAGCCACACAGGGCTATTTTATGAGGACTACGTAGTTAGGCCCTAACTTCTAGCAGCCAGATGTCGACCTGTCACGTGGCTGATAGAATCCAGGAACCGAACACGTCCAAACCCAACCCGCATGTATATATAAAAGAGTCCCCCCCCTTGAATCCGACAGCAAGATAATATGTTGATTTAAAAAAATCCCTTAAAGCCTAAAGAAGGCAAAGTGTAAAACAAAATATGCTCCGCGCATGAAAACTGTCGAATTCCGCAATGATTAAGTCAAATCCATATTTAAAATCATGTTTTGCTCACGCTGCCATAGCGTCTTATGAGCTGTTGGGAGGAAAGGTGACACGCGGTGTGCTCCAGTCTTCCTCTTCCTAACTCCTTAACTTCCACACCAAAAAAAATCTTTCCAAGTTACCCGGGGTATACCGAAAGTATTCCAAAATGGTGGCAAAAATAAATTTTGGGTTCTAGTCTCCTTTGAGAATAGAAATTTTGATCTTTGAGGTTCTCTATAGCAAGAAATTAACCCTAGGGAGATATATAAAACGAAGAAGTTGGTCTCCCTTTCATTATAAGTTCTTATTTATCATCAGGTCTATCGTCGCATTCAGCAGGTACAGGTAGGCACACATGCTGAGAAAAATATTAAAGTTGATGGTTGCAAAACCATTTATAATGAATTGTTACTTAGTAATTATTATACTGTATGATTACAAAAGTCACAGGTATGCTGGTTTAATCAGTACATCGAAGAAAGGTGATTTCGGAAAATAATTCCTCGGAACGTCAAAAATTTCTAAAAAATTAGCTGGCAACACTGATTTTCACTAACTTTAACTGGTAGTTGGTTGCAAAACATCTATAACACTTATATTAAATAATTAAACAAGTTTGAATAAGATATCATGAAATAGAAGTAAAATTTTTACATAAATTCGAGGTTTCTTGGTTTACGAGCTTCCGATACGACACCTTCGTATAAAAACTGGATATTTAAAAATAAAATTATTCAAGTCCTGGTTGATTTTTTGTAATTTACTTCAAGGGTAGTCTATTTATGACTCCAGTAATTAGTTTTCATAAAGATCCAACTGTAATTAAGCATTTTATGGCTGATTTAAAATTCAAGTTCTCCGCAAAAGTACTAGTTCAGACAAAATTTGGATTTTTATGTCACAGTAGTTCAATTTTATGAGGCAATACAAGCTTAACTCTTTATATTTAAGTAATTTATAGTTTAATTGTTATTATTAAGTTCTAAATGTAAAAACTTGTTACAAAAATTGTAGCTTTTATGCTGAAAATTCATTTTAAGTGCCTTATTTAAAAGCGTAACGCTTTTAAGTTTGGAAAATGAAAGATAAGCCAAATATTGTTTTTAAGAACCAATTTTTAGGTTGAAGGAGAAATAAAGAACAAGATTCTATTTACGCCATCCTGAGAATCAAGTGTAAAAGAGTCTCCCAGCCTCCAGTCCTTTAAGAGGACTTCCCTTTGAGGTATGGGATTACATAATGCTATTCGCAACATATTATCAGACATCTATCTACAAATTTCTCCAAAATACAGTTTTAAAAATCTTTCTCTTCCTTTTTTATACTCTATAAATTTATTAGCAAAACATGGTAGTCTAAAACACTACTGGTACCAATAATTCTGGTATGCAAAATTTCTATTCGTTCAAAAAATGATAATCATAGTGGCTGCTATGCCATCTTGCAGAAATTTTGTGAAATACAACTAATTTCTGATCTGACTGAGCTTTCATTTTGTATATAACTCAAAAACTGTATGTTGATAAGAAGTATGAGGTGTTTCCGCTGTTCCGCAGCTACGAAGTTACTGTAAAAATTAATTCTGGAAGAAATTGCTCATTATTTACACTGATATTGGTGTAATAAGTGTGTACATTGCACAGTCATCATAAAATTTGGCCTCTTACCTTCTGGTACATTTGTGTGCTTTACCTCTCTTCTTTTTTCTGTTACCCTTCCATACTTGAAATATTTTGTGCATGTTGGGTGTTGTCTGGCCTACATGGTTACGGAACGAGGCGGAAACGTCGTGCCGTCCTTTACCTCTGACATTGTGCAGAGCCGTACGGGTGTTGCTCAATGCTACGTTAACTTCGTCTACTAGAATGCTAAAAAGATATGCTTTAGTGTCTTGGCTACAGTTAAGATTCATGAATGGTTTCATACTTTCAATGCTGATTAGGTTAACGCTAGCTTCTGTACATTTACTGCCCATGCTCAGTTCCTTGCTGGCAGGCAAATCATAGAGGGGTATCATTAATTCATTCACGTACTTGCTACCTTGAGCTACCATTAATGTAGATACGTTATTCTTGCCATTAATCTCTACTTTCCTCCTCTTTCCCCTTCTCTCATTAATCCTCCAACTTTCAAAGCTACCCAGCCTACTCCTAACCTTCTCATTACGGTACATCCATCCTATTTCACCATACTCAATTAGCCTTAATTCATCAGCAATAATTCTCTTAAAGTAGGTCATTTCCCCCTTACTCCTAGCTCAAAAGTTACATTATTGCTAATAGCAAACTTATGCTTCTTAGCTCTATCAAAATCTTTAACAATAGCATTATCATCATTAGGCCTACCTTCTGCCTGCTGTACCTCACTAAAAATTAATTCATCATCATAACTCTCTAAGAGTGCATCTATTTTGTCTCCCCCTTCTTCATTTTCTTTAATTAGTAACTTCTCATTACTCTCATCCAAACTTCGATCTAGTTTTTCATTAATTGAATCAATTTTTCCGCATAATTGCTATATTGCTTTTAAAGCTTCATTCAGGGAGTCCTTGAGTCCCTCCATTGATGCTGCCATTTTTCAATTATAGTTTTTCTTAGTAATGAGATTAACATATCTCTTCCCCCTGGCATTATAAAACAACACTAGAAATTCTTAATGCATGGTCGTCTATTAACTTATCATACTTTATTTTCATGGTAGCGATTAAGTTATCTCGCCCTCAAAATTAGCTTTTAGCTCAATAGTTCCCCTTTATTTGTACTTTCACTTTTTACGTACCTGCATTTCAATAATATTGTCAACTCGTTGTTTCTACTTTATTAACTTATGCTACTCGGAAGTTAGTTCACTCGCGTGGCATGCAAAGATAAACTATTGCAGTGTCCTGATTTATTTTATTAAAATTTAGGGAAAATGTAGAATATTTAGAAACGGTACATTAAATCTGGTTTGTAAACTAGTCCCTGTTCGGGAAAAGCCATTTATAATAGTATTTAAAAATAAGAATATGGGGCGTTTACTGGTTCGAAATCCGGTCTTTCGTTAATTAATAAGGCATGGATGTTCATTCACGTAATAGAAATTTAAATGTACCATTAGAATTAGAATTAGACACGGTATTATTCATCGTGTCTACGGTTCAAAAGTTCGGCCGATGGAAAAGGACGATCAAGTTCCTTATACATCGGTCTTAATTTACTAGCCAAAATTACCATGAAAATTAGGACTCAGAAATCAGAAATCAAGAATCAGAAATCAATAATCAGAAATCAGAACTCTGAACACTGAAACGTGTTATGACATAATTTAATACATTACTGTTGAAATACTTACAACGTCGCTCGCCTACACAAGCACCATTAAGAACAACACACTATCGCAGACCGCGATGCACCGGGTCAAAACAAGTTAGCAGCGCAGACCGCTGATGGTCGACGTTGCCCGTAAACACTATACTCGAGCACCATTGCCTAATCAGTTAAACATTAAGTTTGAAATCTCAAAGCTAGGAATCTAGACTTGGTCAAGAGAAGAGAAACCAATTTCTCTCTGACCTACAAAGGTGCTGAGTCGAGAGTATCGATCTGAAAGTTTTAACTGTTAATCTTGCACTGTAGAATGAATGTTCTAAACTCTCTCAACTGTGAATATCGAACTGTGTCTGTTAAGTCCTTACTTCGTATTTTTCCTTCGTTCCCGGAAGAATTGTCCTTCACTCTATTGGCCGTCAAACTTTTAACTCCGCCAACACGTGGTCATTTCTGCATGTAAGGGCGAAAATCTTTACACTGAGGGGTGATAATCGCGTAGCACAAAAACACAATAGCACCTTGTTTGAGAGCTGATCTCGAGAATGAAAAGTATCGTGTTCTAATTAATTTTTATTGCTCACAACTCAATTTTTATTGCTTGCAACTGGGACACTTCGTTAAAGTTATGCTTGCCCTGGCTGCCAAAATCCCACTGAAGCGAAGATATACGAAGAGAAATGTTCTGGCAGGGTTGTAGTTTAAGATTCTGTACTATTTACTCTTGTCACTGAGCTGTCACTGAGCCAGACTGGCCGGCGGTGATTGTGGAAGTTATGCGTCTCGTCGAGAATGCCATGTGTAGAGCAATTGTCTCGATTCTGAACCTGGCCACCTGCAAACTCTCGCGAGAACAGAGGATCTTTGTTTCCGAAGAGGGGCAAAGTCTTCATTGGGTTTTTATATTTTAAAATGCCGGAAGTTACGCGATAGGCTCCATCTGGGCTTGAATTTATGTTGACGTGAGCCGAAATTGGATGAATTTGGACGGGACAGATATGGGAGTTTATTGCGAGACACACTGGTTCCTTCACCTTGGAGTAGGGGCGGTGATATATGCGGGGTTTCATGGGAAAGAACGCTGGTTTCTTGAGACAGCCGTCTTTTCTCAGAGAGCAGAAATATGAAATCTTGGGGGGAACGCGTGGAAAGACCGATGTTAGATTTTAATGGTAATTGGTACATCGGTTATAATTTTAGTCAAAAAATGAATAAATTGATTTCTCACTTTTGACTATATAACACACTGAAATGAAATGACTAAATGCATGTAGTCATTTTTGAAGCAAATTGAGTCAGTGCTAGTTTCAGTACTTTATTTAGTCAAAAGTGACTAAATTTTGCTCGATATTGACTAAGTTGTTTTTACAGTGTATGTAAGAGGTGTTTGTTGTTCAAAAGGAAGATCTGTGGTCTGAAAGTTGGGGAGCCATCTTCTTCCGAGACGCAATGCCAATGAATCGCTATAGTGGAACCACAAACAAAAAAACCTGCGCAGAAGCACATCGCGCCGGCGGGTGCGGGAAAGGGCAGGGGGAAGCAACATTCGCGCTGGCTCACGTCAGCGTTGCCAGGCCTATTGATTTCTCGGGAGTTTTCTTTAATAAACTATTGCTATGGAACCTCCAACAGCCAGCTTAAAAACACGTTTCCTGCTCATCTTACTTGAACATGGAGGGGAGATGTGTATTTTATCCAAATCTATTTCTATTTTAGTTATTTTACATCGCTTTTGTGCCTCTACGGGTAAGTACGACAATATGGATGAATGAAAAACTGATGAAATGGATGATGTGACACAAACACAGCGAAACGTCATTGCCTTACGAGGTAGAAACACTGACTTCGTAGCGTGGGCAAATTATGTTATACATGTATGTGTTTGTGGGTGTGTGTGTGTGTGTGTGTGTGTATTTCTAGCAGATGGGGAGGATGTGTGGCACCCTAGCATAAGCGTTGCTATCTTGAATTATTGAGGAAGACATGCTGTCTAATTCACCAAATATATTTCACATACGTAATGCATTTTCTCATTATGGTGCAGGACGCGTGCCCACCCCTATCGACAGCTGTACACCGAACACGAGCAGGAGGCAAATTGATTTGTTATTGTTAGCATTCGACTTGAAAGATTGTGGAAAATCGCCGACAACGAAAGGCGGTACGTTAGCTTCATCTGTGAACACAACTTTCTACCATTTCCTGTCATAAAAATTCCTCGCGATAATAGAGGCATCGCAAACCCCGTCGTTCATCCTCTACTATTAGATCATCGGATCATATGATCGGATTTTGTAGCAGATCTGGTTTCCCAAAAATTCCCCCGAATTTTTCAAATCTGACCTGGCAACACTGCCCCGAACACCGATAACGGCAGGGAAGTTGCTCGAACGCTTTGGACGGAAGGTTGTTTTCCTTGTGGTCGAGCTATAAAAGGAGATATTGAGATACTTGCGTTTCGATGAAAAGTCATCTAGAAAGGAAAGAATCTTGACCGACAAATTTGGGCTCGTGACAGAAGTTTGGATAAAATTTATCAACAATTTTTTGAGTTGTTACAGACCAAGTGAAATCGTAACAATTGACGAATCCTTCCTGAATCAAGGTTGCAATGTTACAACGGACAATTCTTTTTATCAACACTCAAATTGGCCAAGGCACTAAAAACAAGATGCGATGAACAAATCGCGCAGAGATGTTCCTGATGAACCAAGGAAGTCAAAAGGAGAGCTTTATTTCAGTGTTATTCTAGGACATCACTAGGACATCACGTTGACTGTGTACCAAGGAAAGCGTGCTAAAAATGTGATTGTTCTCAGTTTCTTGAACAGTCAGGTATCCATTGAAGCTGCTGAAAAAAATATACCTGAAACAATTTAATTCTATAATAAGACAGAATTTGGTGTAGATATTTTTGACCAGATGCCAAGGAAATACACAACAAAGGCAGCCTGCAGACGTTGGCCTGTTCACGTTTTCTACAATTTTTTAGATAGTGCAGCTATCAACAATCATATATTGTACTGCAAAGTGACAGAGGAAGAGATGAAAAGAAACGAATTTATCAGGAAATTGGCTGAAGAGCTGCCACAGAACTTCCTGCGGCAAACCTCAAAGACAGACATAGGAATGAAGAGGGTGAGAGATGCATCGGACAAGGTGGATATCAAGAAAAGGAGGCATTGCCAAATTGGAAGATGCAACCAATACAAGACAAATATAGAGTGTGCACGATGTAAGAAAGCTGTCTGCGGATCTTGCATCGGCCAGTGTGTGTAGAGAGTGAAGAAACTAAAAGGTAATGTAATATTATAGTACAACAAAATACATGTATTTCAACATTTTGCAGCTGTTTGTTTCAAAATTACTTTAAAATCTTTCGGCGGTCAAATTGACCACCCTTCGTTGTTGTAGGATGGTTAATTTTCCCGTCGTTCTACTAAATCAATGCCAGGTGCTTTGTTATTCTTTAGCCTTTTAATAGCATCTTTAACTTCAGTCAAGTTAGGTTCTGGAACTAAAGGTTCTGCTGTGTGCACTTCATTTACTTCTGATTTTTCTCCTGCATGAATATTTAAGAGGTCATTAAAGTAGTTCTTCCATCTATTTAAAATATCTCTTGGATCGGCCAAAAATCACAGCTTTTATCTTTTATCAAGTTTACTTTAGGTTGCCACCCCTTTCTAAATTCATTTACACCTTTATATAAATCTCTGATATTTTTGTTTTTGCTATTTGTTTCAATTTCGTTAATTTTACTTTTTAATAATCTCTTTAGTTACTTCTGAACGTGCGGTTCACTTCTAGATTTATTGTATTATAATTGTTTAGATTTGTATCATCAGAGTTATTTAACTACCTAAGTCTAGCCTGATATCTTATTTCTATTAGATTTTGACACTCGTTATCAAACCGTGACTTACTTTAGCTTTACTTTACTTATAATTTTAGTGACGGAAGTTTAAAAATTTATAAAAGAGCCAGTTTATTACAGGCACAGTTTGAAACCTGATGACTGTAATGTAGAATACCCAGCTTTGAAACCATAATTCACGAATAGGTAAAAATGTCAATATTTTGCAAATCAATATCGCCATAGAACAATACCTTTCATCTCACTATTCTCTCGAAACAGGTATCTTTAGTAATCTAGAGGTAATATATCTCTAATTGAATCAACGCTTCGTTGATCGTATGTAACAGAATCTTGTAGAATTTTAGAAGCAATATCTATGCTTCAGTGAGTAGCAAACATTTATTGTCGTGTAAGATTTGAAAGTCAAGAAATATGAAAAAGGCCAAAGTGCTTCTTTGCGTTTTAGCAGATTGTTAAAAGTGAATACATTTATGAAATGTGAGAAAAATCTACATCTGTGCAATATGACGTTCAAATAGTTCAGAAATATGGACCAGAAAGTATTATTGAAAAGTAGTTTGAATCTAAAATGCGATTATCAAGCTAGCTTGGCAAAGTTATTACTCTTAAATATAATGTAATTTTGATGAGTACAAATTGCCTTTAGTACAAGTACAACAAGAAGCAGTAGTTTCTCAAACAAGAATACAAACACAATAAAATCTCTTCATAATTCTTGGCATTACGTCAGTAAGCTCCCCTCTTTCATTTCCTAGCACATCTTGCCTCACTCTATCTTTGTAGCTTTCTCCTTTCCCTCTTACTCGTCCCTTTACTGTATCTCCCTACCTTCTCGCAAACTCCTTTCCCTCTGTCTCGCAATTATTTCTCGCTCACCCTAGCCCCTTAAACACACACACACACACACACACACATACACACACAGAAACATAACATTTACTATAAAATTTCAGTTCGGATATTGTATTTTATTTACCGTAATACTATCTTAACATGCTCTTCCATAGCACAATTCAGCCTTCAAAATTGTGTTTCTTTACAGTATAAGACACGTCTAGAAGCGCCTTGTTTTCCATACAAGATGTTGCAAACTGACCTTTGTCATTGCACATCTAACGATTTCTACTCTTATTACTTGCATCTATTGACAAACCAGCCGAGAAAGTCAGTTCCACGAAGTTCAGGAAAATGCTTTTTGAATCTGCCACGGGAAAGATAGAATTTTTACTAGTCAAAGATTTACCCGTAAAAGATAGAGAAATATCCTGGGAAAGAGGAATGACTCTTTTCTCGTCACCTTTCAATTACATTACTCGTTCAATTCACCCTTAAATCAATCTAGTTGCTTTTCCTCTACAACAGTCGCCATATCAATTACATCCTATCTTTCAAATTCTCCTCCGAAATAAATTAAGAAGGAAGCATTTTGAAAGCTGACAAGGCCATACATTGAACAAGCCGATCGATAGCCAAGGAACGGCTGGTTATGCTGCGATAATGTCGTCGTGATTTACGACAAAACTAATTCCTTCTTGTCCTTCAACTCATTAAGACTTCCATTACGAAAGAGAGAATGAAGCCTCATTAATGTATTTAGACAGCGTAACATCTACGTCACTTTCTTAATCAGTATTGATTGGTTCTGAGATCGTTATGAGGAATCACTTTTCTCTTTTACTCGTCATTTAATTCCTAATTCACTTCATGCCACTAACAGGTTTACATTTGATGTGAATTTGTTTAGTGAGTAATGTAGTTGGCTTCAAGATGGCCGCCATGAGACTGCAAGACTAAGGTGTAAATCACCAACCTTGAGACCTTCTGTAAACAAACCGTCTCACCGATTCGATGTATCACTCCGCGTCACCTGCTTCATGACCGCCGACTACCGCAATCACTACATGGAGACCTTCCCGCACACATAGAACCCGCCATGTTGAAAGTGGCACTACTTCCTTGCTGTTCACATGATTATTTTTTAGGAAATAACCAATGTTAGAAAATATCATTATGTACACAAATCTCTAAGATCATTGAAAGTTACAATCCATATTCCAACAAAATGTTCACACTTATCTTGCTCTGTCATGTCATCAAGTTATTTTACGAAGTGCACTATATTTGGCGAAACGAAAATCGTTATTAGGATGCTTGTAAAAGTTTCCAACCGCAATAAATTCAAGAAACTTCTTTGTCATGTTTTGATTATCATCATCATCAATATATTTATTGTACTTTCAGCATTGCATATGGCTGTTTATGTCCATTATATTTTATTTACATAAGATACAATTTACATAAAATCTACAAACAAATTTCAAATACACTGCTATCTATATCAAACCTTAGAAATATACATTACCATGTTATATCATTTTGCTTAAAAAATGCAAGTAAAGTATATTCAATTTGCATGCAAGATAGAAGCCAAATTTTAGAGAAATTATTACTGGTGCAAAGAGTTAACCATAAAGGGAAAGCAATAAGTACAAAAGAAAGAGCATTGGATTTAAAGTGAGACGTTATCAGCGTATCCCATACTACAAATTGGCCGTTGGTTTACCTTACGTAATGAATCGTGTAACAACGTTGAATTTTCGTGAGGATTATTTTACTTCTATGAATTTGCAATGCTTTCTGCATGCACGTGGTTTTATTTCAAGAAGGAGGTAGCCTGTGGTTAATGGAAACTGAGCTGTTGTTGTAATATTGTTGTTAATATTAAAAGTTGTTAATTTATGGGTACTGTTTTTAAAGAGAGAATTTTGTGACTGGAATTGAGTTAAACCCATATACTTATTTAAGTTGAAATTTAAAACTACAGAAAAAGGAAATATACTCATTAATGTGATTTGCGTAAAGCCATGGCGGATGCCATAGGTTATATGGAACTTAATAATCAAGTAGAAATTATAACGAATTTGGTAGAAGAGTACGAAATTGTTATAGAATAAAACATTAAAGAAGAAACATCTAGGAAACAAGCTAAGAGTCAGATCTCCTGAGGATGATCAAGTTCCAGCAAAAGCAGTAAGGATGGACAGGTTAGATAACAGAGATAAAGTAAACAAGTTTGGAGAAGGTCGAAGAGAAAATAATGTAGACAAGTGTAAAATGTATTATGATACACATAATTGGCCATATTTAGTAATAATGACTAGTACAAAAGGTGCAGAAAAGAAATTTAACTCTATGAAAAGAGAAAATGAACTGCGAAAGAAAGATATAAGGGTCAGATATATCCAACCAAGTACATCAGGAATGAAGCTAACAATTTCATGAAATATATGCACTTTCATAAAGAAAATAATATTGATGTGTTCATCCCAGAATCCTTATTGATGAGGGAAGGATTGATATATGGTGTGGCCACTGAATTTGAAGAGGAGGAAATTAAGGAAAGTATTGAAGAACCGACAGTAATATCAGTGTAAAGAATGAAAAAGAGATTCGAAAAGATGATGGCTCATATTATTTTGTTCCTACTATGCTAATATCAATCACGTTTAGATCTCAAGAAATGCCTAAACAGATTATAGTAGTTAGTCACATTTTCGATGTTACTCCTAAAGTTAGAAATTTGATGCAATGTAATAAATGTTACAGATTTGCACATTCAGTAGCCATATGCAAGGATAAAGCTAAGTGTACTAGATGTGGAAGAGAGGAACATGAAAATTGTAATGAAACTCCGAAGTGTTTAAATTGCGTAGGAGAACATGTTGCTACTGATAAGTCATGTGTTAAATGGGAAATGGAAAGAGAAATCATGAGGGTTATGGCATATGATAATTTATCCCGGCAAGAAGCAAGAGAGAAAGTAATAACAGGTAATGTTCCAAGCAATTATGTTGTACATGGCAACTCATATGCTGATCAAATAAAAGAAACGTATAAACAAAAGTCAAGTAAGTGAATTTAACACAATAAAGACTGGTGTTGTAGGAAATAGCATAACAATACAAAACAGATTTGAAGCCTTAAGTGAATGGGGTGAAAGAAATTCAGATACATGCTTGGAAAATGTTTCATGGAAAAGAGTTCCTCCAGAAGGTCATAGAAACTATTCCAAATCTGAAAATAAATTTGGAGAAAAATTCAGACTGAATTCCTATTCGCAAACCAAGAATTATAATGCTGGAAATTCTCAAGGTGAATCAAGTAAAGGTTATCTAAATAAATTACAAAGTAATCAAAAACAATTAAATGGAAAGTCTACAGGAACTGTAATTCAGACAAGGAATAATGAGGAAGATGTGGATAGTACAAACAGGCATGCAGGAGGTGAACATCGGGATCTACAACAATAAAGAACAGAAAAAAATCGTGTACTTTCCCCACATAACATCTCAGAAGGATCTTAGGTATAATTTGTTACAATCAATGGCGAAACTCATGGCGACATTAACTAAAAATTCTGACATATTAAGCATAAAAGAAATACTAACAGAATGTTCACAAATAAATGGCCAGGTGCAGAAAATTATTGAGGATTTGGAAATTTTTGGACAGACACCTTAGTGTGTGGAAGAAAAAATAATGGAAAACATCCGTGGGGGTACACTGGAATGTAAGATCACTGAAAGCAAGAAAGCAAAATCTGGTGAAATTAATAGATGAATATAGACCTGAACTTTTATGTTTATCGGAAATCTCTGTGAACCCATCAAACATAAATGATTTTAAAGTAAATCATTATCATATAATTTATGAAAAGATTAAAGATGATAGTAAAGGAGTTGCAATTATGATTCATGAAAGCATTCCATTTGAACCTATATCTTTTGATTATACATTATCTGTATTCGACACATACAAAATTGAAGTCGTAGAAATTAAAATTGCTTTTATGAATCAAAAAGTTAGTATTATATCTATACACATACCTACAGGTGCAGAGTCACAGAAATTAACGACAAATACATTATCACAAATGTTTCTTTGCTCTAATTATTATGTCTCTTATTTCATCGATCATGATATTGGTGTATAATCCTTGTGAATGTCTATCTCTAGGACTCAAAGAGAAAATTTCATCAGTGCATCTCCAGGTTCGTGTTTATTATTGCATGTTACCTTCTTAATAAATTCATCTTTCCAGGTTTCTTTGAGTGGTATTAATCGAGGGGTTTGTGGTTTGCGGATTGATTTAAATTTAGCACACACGGTACTGATTCACTCTTTGTTATTTATGTCTTCACAATACTTTGCCCACGATTGTCTTTTTGCACTGATATAAATTTTATTTGCCTGCACTATTGCTTTCTTATAATTAATCCAAGTTTCCTTATTTGGTATTGTTTTATAAACTTTTGTAGCTTCAATTCTCTGTATATTTTAATTTTGGCAATCTTTGTTCCACCAGTGTACTATTGGATACTTTTTTACAACTTCCTCTTTTGCCCTTGTACATGATCTGTTCATAACAATACTAACAGAATCTACAAAATAATCAGATGTACTCTGATGAATATTATTTAAATCTGTATTTTTAAATAAGATTGTAAGTAATTTAGAATATTTATTCCAATCAGCTTCCTTAACATTCTATTTTCTGAGAGGAATAGTGAAAGATTTCACTGAATTAGTATCAGTATAAAAGAAACATGGACAATAGTCACTGGTTCTTTGATCCCTGTCTGTTTCCCACTGAAATTGACCACATATATCATCTGACATTAACTTTAAATCTATAGCTGTTGGCCGAGTACATAATCTTCCTATGTACGTAGCAGATCCATCATTAATTACAGTAAAGCTGTACAAATCTATACATTCTACTAACACTTTCCCCAACTTATCTTCATCCTGATCTCCCCATATTGTGTGATGGCAATTGAAATCCCCTGCTATAATAAAAGGCTTTTCTATGTCAACAGGACACAACTCCAGGAAAAGATGGAATATCATACTCGATAATTCAAAATTTGCCGGAATGTGGTATAATATATCTTTGTAACATCTACAACTATATAATGAATTCAGAAAATGTTACCGCAATGTACACTCAAATGATTTTACCAATATTGAAACCTGGCAAAAGCCCACATAAAGGAGAATCTTATAGTCCGATAGGTTTGTCTTCAGTACTGGGGAACATTTTTGAAAAATTAATTCTAAAGAGCATTAGTTGGCATACAGAGGGACAGGGTTTAGTTTCAAGGCTTTATGTTGGATTTAGGAAGGGCATAGGGTGTACAGATGCGGTGGCAATGTTATAATCAAAAATGTATAATACAATGAAAAGGAAAAGTAGTCTTATTGCTGCTTTCTTAGATATTAAAGGGGCATATGATAATGTGAACATAAATAAATTATTAAACATTCTACAATAATCTGAAAATACCTTATATGCATCTAAAAATAATTAGGAATCATTAAAAAATCGTTCTTTATATTTTTACTTTCACAATAAAGTTGAGGGTCCTTGATGGATAACATGGGTACTTCCACAGGGAAGCTCTTTAAGCCCTTTACTTTTTAATGTATATGTAATGGATGTTCAAGGAATATTTCCTGAGCCATTTGGATTTATACAATATGCAGATGATTTATGTATATATAAGAGTGTCAAGCAAGTAGATAAAGGAGTCGCCAACATGGAAGCGAAAATAATAGAGATAAAGATATTTATAGAGAATAGGTCTATCGTCAGAAAAATCAAAGCTGATTATATTTAGTAAAAAAGGAGCTCCGAAAAATGTGAATCAATAATCAAAAAAGTTACACATTCCCATAGAAAATACAATATAATACGTGAGGCGTTATATTTGATACTAAATTAACATGGAAACCTAATGTAAAAATGATAGTGATAAAGACAGAAGCAATTTACAATGTATTTCGTTCAATGGCTACAACAAAATGGGGAAGTCATTCAAATACAATGATGAATTTTTACAAAAACTATTGCAAACCAACAATAGAATACGGGATTATAGTCTTTTATACAGTTTCTGAACGTAAAATTAACAACTGCGAAGATATAGGATGGGTGCAATTATATAATGAGTACTATGAGGATCATCAAAAACTATTGAAAGTAAGGAGTAAGCCCATTTATACTCTAGATTTTCCTGTTTGTGAATATAGAGATATTTATTTTCATGAACAATATACAAAATATGATTACATGGAAAGATGGAAAGATTATTACTTTATATATACAAACGGATCAAAAAATAGTGAAAATTTTGGATGTGCTGTTTATGATGTACAGAAAAAGGAATCAATGATGATACATTTACCGGAAGATTTTTCCATTTTTACAGCTGAAGCTTATGCAATTTACCAAGCACTAATTTATACATATAAATTGCTAGAAAAAATATATTAATATTAACGGATTCCAAAAGTGTATTATATTCAATCAGTCCAATTACGATTTATTATTTAATTGCTCCCCATACATTATCAACTGTGTAAGAACTTTACAAAATTTAAGGAGCAGGGGAAAGATAATTCATTTAACCTGGGTTAAAGCACATTGTCAAAATTTAGGAAATGATATGGCAGATTTGTATGCAAAACAAGCAAGGGCAATTCAACCTGTACTGGAGCTGAAAACCTGGTACACAGACCTTCTACCGAGGGTGAAGAAAACGTTGAAGGAAAACTGGAAGGATTGGTGCAAAGGTGAATTTCAAAATGTAGGCAGCTTTTATCAAAGGATAGAATCAGGGCTTGGTTTACAAAAGTTCAAGGTACAAGGAATGTGATAGTATTACTAAATCGTATTAGGTCAGGACATACAACTACTAAAAGTCATTTACAAAAGATCAAGATTGTACAAAACCCTGTACATGTGGCAACAAGGAAGATATACACCATATCATATATGAGTGTAATAGATACACACAAGAAAGAGAGACATTCTATTGTCACGGTATCTAGTGACATGTGAAACGCAGTTCGATATAAATTATTTTTTGTTTATTGATTCATTTTATGCACAAACATGAAAGTGTGAGGTTTGATTTTATTTTGTGAATAAACTTGTATCCGAGCCAGACGTCGGGAGTTGGGAGATGGGGTTTTTCTTGAGTGACAGCTGAACTTTCATTTCTACTTAGAACATGACATATTTGCACCAACACGGAGATAAGGAAAGATTATTTTCGTCGAGACTGGGCTTCAAGTCGCAGCGGGCGGTCGACCCAGGTTCACGGATGACCAGGAAAATCAGCTGGAGCCCAAGCCTGCAAGGATCGAATACGCCTCGGTGACCGAGTTTCAAGACAATGGACAGAGGTCATTTCCATCCCCTGGGAAACCGAAGCGAAGCCATCTTTAGCGTCCTACCCAACGGACAAATTCGAAAGTGACATATAAACAAGAGTACCACGATTCCAGACACAGTTTTTACCCGGATTTCATAGAGAGAGCATCTCCGCGCTACACTCTCGCGTGATTATTGTTTTGTGTCCGTTAACTTCGTTTTCTTACGTACCGTGAACGAATCGCAGATAGAGAGTTACCAGTGTGCGCCTTATTTTGGTGAAGATTACGCGGTGACTTGTTTTTGCCAAGCGTGGACTACATAATAATGGAGGGCTAAAGAAGATAGAGAAGGGAGTCCGTCGACTCCCCTGACGCCTGCAACGACGCAGAAGCCAGCCAGACGACACCAAAACCAAACGCTGCCCAAAGCCCGTTACCAGGGAGAGAGAGAGAGAGAAGGACGTTTCCAGATCGACGTTCCAACCAAAGCCCGAAGGACGTTTCCAGGTTGACGTTCCAACCAAAGCCAGAAGGACGATTCCAGAACGACGCCCAAACGAAGCCCGTCACCAGAGAGAGATGATTGCAGATCGACGTCCAATTGATGCCCGACACTGGAGAGATTCCTGACCGGCGCGTGACCACGTTCACCCGACGCTAGTGACAAGAGGAACGCCCGAAGTACTGAGGAGGTGCAAGTACACCATATCGTCGCAATTATTCTTCGTCGCGATCGACCTCGGAGAACAATTTCGCCACAAAGGAACCGTGTGCAAGTCCCGGAGAGATGAATGACCACGCGATGTAGCAGAGTCCGGTAGAGTATACTTCAGAGGGTCTATGTCAATGTAAACGTGCATTGTTAGTATCAACACCGTACTGTTAACGCCGAAGTCTCACTTATTTGCAAAGTTACTCAGGAAACCCCGAACCTAATTTCCGTGGCTGATAATTTTTGGCATTGTTGTAAAAAAGGGTTATTTCATGTTCAGATGTTCTAATTTAATTGTCTGCATTCAGCGTTAGAAGCTCCATTTCATTTCTTTAATATTTAGTGTAAATTGTCAAAGTGTGCTCCATTTTTTTTTGTAACCGACCGCCCCGTCGCGCCATTTAACTTGTCAATAGTTGACTGATGAGTCCTTTTTAATTGCGGAAAGCGTAATTTTTATTGCAAGGTAGTGCGCATGAAGTAGTATTATTTGTTGCATAGTGGTTTTTGATGTAATTTTTGCTCGCGCCGACGATTGATTTGTGTATTCCGGCAGCTGGAGCCAATTAAGTTTTTTGCATCACTATGTAATTGTGTAGTTGTTCTCATTGGACGAGAGAGGCTTATGTGTATTACCCCCGTCCGAGAAACTTGTTATTTTACTCAGCTTATATATTGTGTTATAATATATATAATGCTTTTCCTGTTACAAGAAATGATATGAATGTGCAATCTGGTTCCGCGCATATAAAAAAAAGAGAAGAGAAAAGTAGAAATAATTCTTAGTTGGTGCTATTTCCACACGAATAATTCTAAAGTTAACTTAACACTGAATTAAAACTTTCTCATCATTTATACATATGAAGGTTTCGGGCTACCATTCAGTAACAAACAAAAACTTGCATAATTGCCCCTTACACAGTCTTGCTACAAAATGCATCAAGACTAGATTTCGACATGGGTAGAATTTGTGCAGAGATGAAGGTTACGAACTCTACTCTTTACTGGGAATTGAAACTCCTTAGTAGGTTGAGATTTGCATAAAGATACACTCCAATGATGACGCTGTCTATTAAAACGTGTAACATGGGAAAAAATTGCCCCTCCCTCTCCTCAAAGTAAGCGCATACGCTGTGCAAGAGAGTGGATTTTCAAACTATAGGTTTTGTCGCCCCTGTCAACACATGCCTTTTAAGCACTAAACTATTCAGTCTATGTTATAAAAATCTATGTTGATAAGAAATAGTGTTGAATCTTTTCTCTAAAGATTGTTACATTTCTTGCCATAAAAATGTTATTGTTAATGTTACAATAGGTAATGAATTGTTTAACTTAAATATAAAAAAATGCTGAAACTATGGAAATATAAAACAACTATGTAGTAACCATGGTAAATTGTAAACTAAATTATGATATAAAAGAGCTAGACTTTTGTAAGACTACGGGACGTTCTCCTGGTTGCCGAAAGGCTGATGGTTCAGGGGACGTTGGGTAATATGTTGCTTCAATCTTCGGATTGGCTGGTGTACTTGTACTCCATTTGGCAGATATTCCGCAAACCCAACTCTGAATAAGGCGTTCTTCTGCATCATCAAAAAGACCAGGGTTATAAACTTCGGTACAACTAATAGGTTTAGGCCTACAAGTAGTATCGGGTGAATTGTCTGTTTGAAAAGTGTTTTGTATATAATCGGGAGTTTAAATAAATCTACGAGTAAAAGAACTTAATGATCTTTTATTTCAAACCTACATAGGTGATATTTAAAAGTAAATCCTGCACCACAGACCTCGCAAGGGTTTGGTCCTACTAAGCCTTTGAGAAGTCCCATAAAAGGGTTGTAACCAGACTAACATAAAGCCCTAAAGGCAGAAGGTGCGTGTCAAGGTTTAGAGGCAGGTAGTTACAGTATATGCACAGGGGCCTGAACCAAAATTTAATGAAAGAGACTGGATATTTTTCCTGAATTTACTTGTAATATTTAAGAAACCTATTTGTATTATGTATACGCTGTGTGGCCGCGGTGGCTCAGTCGGTAACGCGTCTGACTACCATGTTCAAGGTCCCGGGTTCGATCCCCGGCCGGTTACCTGGGGGAAACCCTGGGGGGTAAAGGCGGTCAGGGGCGTGATGCTGATCACACCACCCCACTCACGACCGGATCAAGAAAGTGTGGGGCGTTACCCCCACACCCCCTATACGCCTTCATGGCGTGGTGCTATGCACAGGGGAACACTTTACCTTTTTTATACGCTGTGTTATTTTCCGCATATACTCGGACTCGTGCTTATGTGGAGCAAGGCTACGAGTGCGCGGAGAGAAGCTGTAGCCGCTGCAGAAAACGACTGGTAGCTATAAAATTCATTTTCATATACAACCCACTTATAAACGAAATTATATAGCAATATAACTCCTATCAAAATATATCAAATTGCACGCCGCACTTCCTCTCTCACGCGTTCATTGGTCGAGCCCTCTCGAGTAGCTACTTGCGCAGACTTGTTTTCCTTCGTCTTTCTCCAGAGATTCCCGGATAGAGTATAGTTAGAAAGTTTAGAAAGTTTGAACATTCACAGTGGTACAGCCAACGGCAAATTAAATAGGAGGAAAAAGATTTTCCCGACGGAAGATAAGTTGGCAATTCTGCGAACACCGAGGCATTCTTGATAAGACGCTTGAGGAGCGTCGAGGAAACTTTCCTGAAAAGCACACCTCCAGTATCGAAGGTCATGTGCTATACGTGGATTGGCAACTTTCGGGAGCAAGCTGTCTGTCTACACAGTTCACCCCAAATGCCTGTTTAAAGATGAATCTGCTGCTAGCACTTTATTTTTGAAATGTATTTCTGATATTGTAGTCATTTTACAATTATTTTTATTGATGCTTATTTTGCTTTGCTTTTATGTCACTTTTATAATTAATCGCTACTATGAAGATTGATGATAATTAAACTGATGAAGGGATACTTAAAAAAGAAATTGCCAGACCAGGACTCGAACATGTAATCGAAAGCTGATAGTTTTGGAAAGACCGTCAATAACCCGGCCATGAACTGACTTATAACATTTGTAATTCCTAAGGAGTATTTTTCGTTCTGTTCATGCCTAATACCTGCTTTCGGACAATTAATTTATAGGTGACACAGAGGAGAGACACATCTCGTTCATATACCAGATACAATCATGGCCGAAACTTGAATTGAATGATTGAATAGCTATATTTTACTTCGCTTCTTGTGCCACTTCTGGCTAATTTGCTAAGATGAGGAAGAATGAGTGATGATATGATGGAATTTATGAATGGACACTCACAAACATTCATGCCCAGGCCAGGATTCGAACCCGGGACCCCTAGCGTCGTAGCGCGATGTCTTAACCACTCTGCCACGGTGGCCGACAGGTGCTAAACACTACTTTCGGAGATCATTTGGACATGGCAATTTTGATATACAAGTTGAATTTTCGCTACTTACATTCATTATGTCCAAATTTTATCCTAATAGATAATCCCGAAACAAAGCAAAATGTTTTAATTGACTCGAATTCACAATGACTAATATATATACAGGGTGACTGGTAATTCGATGTATTCCCTGAAAGGGATTAAAGTAGAGACAATTTGCAATAAATTTGACCATATGACCCGTCCGAAAATTAGTAGTTTTCGAAATAATCGAATTTCTTTAAAAAATGACAATTTTCCAAATAAAAGATGAATTGAAATAAAACTGCTCATTGTATGGAACTTATTTCAGCATTTTCTGATAGCTAATAAATAATAGGTTCGTTGAAAAAAAAAGTTTTTCCCAAATAACAATCACATGTAAGTACCGAGTGGGTCTAAACTTACAAGTGATGATAAAAAATGCACTCTTAGTTTACTTGGCAACGTATTAATAACAAAAATGGTATGACACGAAGCGTACAAATTACTTTAATTACTTCCTTGTGTCATCTGCTATCCAACAAGGTACAAATGTTGCTAACATTCCAATTTGCGTACAAGAAATAATACTTCATTCATCTTCATGTGAATGGAATCAATGAACAATTCAATTAAAGAACATTACACGTCTTGCTCAAAGTGGGCACCTCCGTTACGAATGCAGGCACGCAGGTTTTAACGGACATTTGTTCTCTTAACTCTTGATGTGATGTTGTCCTTGATGTGTTGACCAGCTTTTAAGATCCTCTCCCTGAGCTATTCTTGCGAGTTTACCGGTGTCTTGTAAACTAATTCTTTCATGTGACTCCAAATGTAAAGGTCGCAAGGCGTAGGGATCGAGCTGGGCAGTCATCATGCTGATAGATCATGTCTTGTAGCTAGAGGCATATCCTCCAACAACATTGCCATTCCGTTCCCCAAAAATTGTTCATAAGTGATGCCATTTAAGATTTGGGGCAGGAAAAATGGCTAGATCGAATGATTGTTCATGACGCCCACACTGTAAAAAGTTGACAGTAGAAAAAACGGTCTAAGGCCGTCAATTCTCGCTGCCATCCCGATACCGTAAAAATTACGGTGACCGTAAATTTCTTTTTACAGATACCTGTATATTAAACGGTAATATACCGTAATTTTAACAAGATTGTTTTTTAAAAAATACGGCACAGTGCAGTAATTTAAACAATAATTGGCTGTATTTAGATGGAATACTTTTTTGCATAATGTAAAAAATTATACTTTTTTGGCCAGACTTAATGTCAAAAAGTTATTTTCATATTACATATTGATGATTGATTTTGTTCTGGCATAGGTATAAAATTTCCAATTTCACTGCCAATGTATGTCCTTAAAACACTCCTTGGCAGCATAAATAATCGTTTTCCACGATACTAAGGCATTTAGAGAACATTTTACACTTGCACAACACACTATTGATTTACGTACCCTTGCAGAAGTCGACAGTAGTTAGAAAGTAAAAATTCTTTGTTTAACTGGGGAAAAATACCGAACTATTAGAGCTCCCTTCTGGCTTCTGTAGTAGACTGGTGAGCTAACGTCCCATAAAGCTAGAGTTGCCAGGTTTAAACCCAGGTCATACATTTGTGTATCATTGTATTTATTATACCCATCCATCATTTATAATCATTATCACATTTAACCCAATGTGCAGAAAGAAACAAAAATACCAAAATAAAAATTACAACTTATTAATAAAATAGCATTTCTATGGCATGCACCAACTCCATAACCAGCAATGACATACATTTTCATTGGACAAAATGAACATGTTCTTGAAGGCAATGTTTTAATTATTTTATTCGAGATTTCCAGACCCCTCTGATGGCACAATGCTATTATTCTTACCTGAGTTCAATACCCTGGTGGAGGCATAATGCAATGGTTTGGATTCCACTTTAAAACTGTAGGTCCAGCCGCAATTAGCCTATCTGAACATAAAGTGGACTTGAAACTATACCTCTCCATTTACTACAATATGTATGTGTGCGTCTGTGTGTGCTCGAATGCATTGTAAGGATATGATATATTCACAAAGAAAAACAGTTATGAGGAAAAGGTGAAATATGTTTACAATCCTTCCAAGCAAAAAGAAACAAATTCTCGGTGTTTTGCAGATATTCAGGAACCCTGTGAATAACATAATAGAAAGCAGAAAGGAAAACATAATCCTCAAACCTTAAAATTTCAATGTTTTAGCATTTATGGAAATACATTTCCATAATGAGACTACTTTGTTAGTACAATAATTATTATTACTTAAATTAGGAAAAATTACAAAAATATCTGTAATTGAACTGGAAAAAATTGAATTGCACTTCAATTCCCTCACAATGCAACAAATAAATCACAAATTGCACTCATGAACATTGAACACACACAATACTATAATAAGCCGACGTTTTTCTGTAGGCAAATGATGAACAGATTCTCTCTCCTTGACCACATGAATTCTACAAAAGTCTCAGAAATTCCTAGATCTGACTTTACTCTCATCTTCAGGGTACAGGTAAAGAAAAAATTCTAGCCTGAAGATATTGGCATTATTCTCAAAAGCTCAGAAACAGTTGCAGAACCCACTTGATCGATAGCCCAAGAGAATCAATTCAACATAAAAAATTAATAATTGAATAAGTAAAATAAGATCAAAAACTGGCTTTTACTACCAATCTTCCATCCCTGCTATTGCTGTAATCCTCTGAAATACTTTTCAGTTTTAAAAATGGAATTTTCAAATGAGATATAATATTTCAAATAATATAAATAATTTATTCAAATCAACCAAGTACATAATTATAATTTATTTTTTTTATTTTCACTTTGCACTTGTTTCTTTGCATTTTGTCAAATAATTACTACATTGCACTTGTGCTTTTTTCTTCTTAACTTAGGACCCTTCTGCTGGATTAAATCACCTGGGAAGAAGAAATATACCATTAAGGAATTTGATACAAAACCAAATGCAATTGCAACAGCTTAAATTTAAAATTTCATTAATTCTCAAGTAACAGAATAACATTGTCAAAGGAGTTCAGTGGTGGGTGAGCTCAGGAGAAGTTTCTCATCGATACAGTTCCCTCAAAAAATAAATACAGATCTGGAAAAGTGTCAGAAATTGCCACCATTCCATGAAGGCACATGGTTCCACATTCTCTACTGGCTACAGTGGAGATGATGTGATCAGTACCATGTTTCAGCTGCCTCTCCCACTCCCTTCCCAGTTACCCATAGAGAAACTAATTTGAAAAAAAGTAACTATACTAACTTAGCTACTAAGCCAGCCCTGGTTTATTTCAGTCCGTAGAGCAATAACATGGTATGCCAAACACCTTGGTTTGTGTCCTTGTCAAGCCTGAATTTTCTTTGCAACATTTCTACGCAGTACATCTCCTGTGTGAACCATGACAATCCATTTAGTTGGGTGTCTTTACTGCCATGAGACAATTGAAGTCTGTATTATGTCAGTTCTAAACAACAAGAGAACTTCTTATGTACGTTTTTGCAAGTTTTCATTTTTAGTGTCATTACCAGTATTATTAAAGTTAACAGAAAACAAAACTAAAATTCAAAAAAGCAATGAAACAAGAAAAAGATATACAATAATATGCTGTGCTGTACTGTAGCCTGCATGTTGAAATGCAATCATGAAAATATATATTCCATATTTGTTTTTATTTGTAAAAAAATGCCATATATCATCTTCAGTATTCCACCATGAGTGACACATTTTTAGAGAAGTTTGCAGATTTCATCCATACATTTAATAGAAACATAATCCATAGTTAATGGAAACATGGTCTCCACTTAACGTTTCAGGAAATGTAATGCATAGCTGTGGTAAATTATGGTATCACAGCACTGGTGGGGCCCAACTTCCACTTTGCGCTGTGCCCTCATGGCATGGTGCACGAGGAGCTTTACCTTACTTCCGTTCCATGTGTGCCAAATCATATGGTAAACCTAGTACTGCATTCAGTGTTTAAGCCATTCATCTTTTAGATCTAAGAGACAATACTAACATGAGGAATGACCAATATTATGATCAAATAATGAATGGTACAGTGGGATGCACAATTATTGCTTAGCAAATTGTCCATAACAATTTTCTTTCATATTTCTCTTGAATCTTTCATGTTTTTAGGGACTGGCCTTTTTATGTATGCAAGTGCTGGTGTAGAAATTTTCAGCAGCTTGTTTGACATTTTGTTTCATTTATTTAAAGCTCTCATTTCGTAAAACAAGGGCAATAAACATGGCGATGGACAATTTACTTTGCAATTTTTATGCATCTCACTGTACAACAAACCACATCCATGCTGACAAGAAAACCCAAACTCTGAATGTTTGGTGATTAAAGTATGGGTCTAGCACTAAAACCACATTGCCACCGACCCAACCACCTCTTTTATGCACCGAGTTGATGTGAATATTTCAGGAGAATTAAAAATATTTTAACTACAAACTTGGAGCTTTTTAATTATTATGTGAAAGTTTGTGCAGTGTTCCATTCACACATGATACAACATACCTTTTGCCAAACTCCAATGTGTTGCATGCTTGAAATGGATACTGATATAGCATTCAGAAAGCCAAGCATTCTATCAATTCTTGCTCAATTGAAAGCATAATTTCCATGCAATCTATTAGGGACTATCCTGTAATAACAATAATAAATTTAAGAATCTCATTCAAAATATCAAATATATGAACAAAAAAAAATACTTGCATTCAGTACACGGAAAGGTTATTTCAAAGAATGTCAATTGGTCCACTTTTAAGGAAAGCCCACTCTGATCTTAAATAGTTACAGGAATTTGTATGATAAATTGGCAGCATTTAAAAAAAAATGTAGACCCTATGTGTTAGTATCAATTCAAGTAATTGTTCATTTCCATGACCCACTCTCTCCACATACAGTCATTCACATGGAAAGTAAAGGTAAGGGGATTGAATAATAGTTGGCAGAACACAAGCTTGAAAACTTGCAATAACCTTTACCATGATTTATTTTATTTACTTTTCAAGCTAACTTCCAACCATTGAGTGAGTAACATTTCAAATTTCTCATAAAAAAAACTTATTGGATCCAAAATTGAATATTTAAAAAAAGGCAAATAAATGGGAAATAATGTTTGGTAAAGGTACCATGCCTGCATTGATAAAAAGTATAACAGGGAAACAAAGAAATGTCCTGGAGTGCAACGTGTCCATCAACCTTGAGTTCTTAAAAACCTGGTTTCATTAGGAAGAATAATAATATCGATAAAGGGACACGGCAAATAATACCCATTCACAGGCAGGGACTCGAACAAAAGACCTTCGGGGGCGAGATCGAACCGGGTCGTGGCAACGAAAGAGCGCATCGAACTTTCTGAAAACTTGGAAGTATTCTTGTGCAAATTAATGTCATTTCATTTTGCAGTTTACTAGAGACCTGTAATTCTTACAACGCGACTGCAATATGTGTCGTGACGCGAGAATTTTACCCACTCAGGTGATAAGATTACATAAATATTCATTCGTACGATGTAATTACGCTGTTACGGATTATACGATGACTTTTAAGTTCGGAATCCGCCTTCGATTTATTTTCTTTGAAAATAAGAGACACAGTACTTTGTGACCAAAATACAACAGGAAAATGATTGTACTCGCCGTTTCACTATTATCAATGACCATCGCTCATTCTCATTATCGGAATAGGTTTTAAAGGTTGTGGAAAATGGAACTAAGACGATACACATTATCTGTCAGTAAGAAGATGAAAAATGTATGCATCCTGGAAAAAGATGGCCTCCAATGGGACAATTTGCTACGGAGTTCGACCCTTCGACCTTTCTATTAAATACCTAACACCTAATTTAGAAACAACAAGACGAATTTGTTGGAAACGTTCAGTTGCATTACTTTACTGCATCTATATGTAATCCTAGACTAGAACTGAAATTCAAATATGATTTATCGTTTCACGTTGTAGGCCTAATCAGATTTTCCTATTTGGAATCCTGATGCCGCCACTTTTGGTTGTGATAACACTTTATAGTGTTGGTTCAGTCCCGATTAGAATATTTGTGCGGAGAAGCAAGAACGCACTACATTAAATGACGCAAGTAAAATCAGTATAACTCTTCTGTCCATAGCACTTCCGTGAAGGGTACATGTTGCTACCTTCATTTGGTGCAAAGGTACATAAACCTTAAACTTAAAACTCAGCTAGCTTATCTACAGGGTAGGGTTCTTTGTAGACAACGAAACCAGACAGGATGCCTTCCAATGGAGACGTTTAAACGAATATATTATTTAAAAACAGGATACATGGAGTAAGAATATTTACATGATAAGTTACATTCTTCTATAATTTTCTCGTTTACAGTCAATTTTCATCTCAATATTCTTTTTATTATTTATTTTCTCTATTTGGATATTCTTCTATTTGTACTTCCTTCGTAATGGGCAGATCTGGATCGGGACTTCCTTCTCAATGGACGGTCTGGATCGGAACTTCCTTCTCAATGGACGGTCTGGATCTGGACTTCCTTCTCAATATGGCGGATCTGGACTTCCCTCTTAATGGACGTTCTGGATCTGGACTTCCTTCTCAATATGGCGGATCTGGACTTCCCTCTTAATGGACGTTCTGGATCTGGACTTCCTTCTTGTCTTCTTTGTGAACTTCCCTCTGGATTTAAATTTATTTAGGTTTTGACTAATTAACGAATTCCTTTATCCTTTTCCAACTTTTTTCCTTTAAGCTTTGGGGATAATACTAATATCCTCCCTTGGAACGCGCCACCACTAACTAGGTACAACAGAGTGTATACTTGGTGCAAACGATTTACACGCGCATCCAAGTAGGTGCTACGGTTAAACCGCGCAACCAAAAAGTGCTGTGGGGCGTCGATCAGAACGCGCTCGCCACTGATGTAAACAAAATTTCCCCTATGGGAATGGTAAATCAATCAGACAGATGCAATATCTGTTCAAAGACACAAACTTGTATCAGTGCTTTGACTTCCTTAATTTTCATATTAACTTACATGTGATCACTGATTTGATTTATAAAATATATATATTCATTTACTTCTTTCATATTTATTCTTTGTCTTCTTATAATATATTCTATTGTTTTTCATCTTTCCAATTTGCTTTGTTGTTATTTATAAAGTTATTCACATATATTATGCCAATTCTTAAACTTGCACGCCTGGTGCTGCCATCTCTATTCGTCTTTGGCAAATACCATCTCGCCGGAGCGGGGTGGTGGAACATCGGCTAGGGTCCTGCTCAAACGGGCGATATCTCTCCCGCCTTCCCTCCCCTTTTCATCTGAATTAGTAGGCTCGTTGCGTTAGAGGGAGTGAAATCTGCATGACTTGAAAGTAGTAGGGCCCAATTTATCCACTTTTATGCACATGTGCTTTGCGGCGCCTTTCTTACAGTTCCACTTGCTCTCCGTACAACACGATTCCTTCCTCCTCGCCGGTATTGAACTCGGAGTTTACATGGCTTTAACCACAAATTGAAAACCATAATTGTCTTTAAAGATATACAATTGCTCAACCAATCTATTCTAATCGGTTCGGATTTAGAGGAGTTCTTACTGAAGGACGAGTAACCGTGAAGTAGAGGGTTCGAACTCCGTACCTGTTTTCCTGTCCCCCCTTTTTTCCCTCTTAGTGTAAGTGAACAAACAAGTCATTTAAGCCAGGAACCTATCCAACAGTAAGATCGATCCTTACTTGTCTAATTGTAATAATTATTTTTAGTAAAACTCCCTTTTAATTAGCATTTAGGTCCACAGGAGATAATTAAACTGATAAGACATCAATCGCCGTTTCACGATTATTTACTTATTAAGTTCGTTTTATTTCGAAGCGTATGTAACTTATTTTGTCGTCTTTGACTTCAAGCATTAGTCTTATATATTTATATGTACACACTATAAGGCCATGTATTATTATATTACATGGTAGGTGAAACCGACGCCAACTTTTCGTCCAACCGAAACTATGGAGACGTATTTGGTGATGCTGAAAGCTCCCCCAACTAGAAAAATCACTTCGAAGATCGGGAAGTACAGTACAGACTAGTTTTTTTTTTAAAAAAAACACTTCATTACGAATGTCCTTGGCAAACGTCTCGTGCTACAAGGGTTGAGTGGCGGAGACAAGCAACGAAATGATCCAGTTTAGAATCTCGACCCGGGCATGGGCGAGTTTTTAAAACTTTTATTTTCTATTTTTCATGAAAAAGTCTGGACGGAAGGTATCTTAATGAATTCGAGTTTCCTACTTATATAATTCAATTGCTAGACTCGTTCCATCACGGAAGAAAGTTGGTTGCAATATTCAATAATTGTACATCGTCAGCCAAAACCATTACCGCAGGCGTACCGCAAGGGTCAATACTTTAACCAATATTACGCCATATGCACGGCAGATATGCCTACACTCCCAGGCACTACATTTAGTGTTGTCCACGGGACGAGACGGGACAGGCTTTTAAAAATTCGAGACGAGACGAGATTGACCATGTGCCATAAGACAAACGAATATTTTCGAGACGAGACAGCATTTCCACGAGACTTCCACGAGATGAGACAGGCCAAAGTCTCGTCTCGTGGGCAACACTAACTACATTATCGGTGTTTGCGGATGACGCAGCCATATTTACAAACAGTATTAACTTAAATATGTCATGCTCCAAAATTGAAATATACCTAAGAGAATACAAAAACTGGACAGAAGAGTGGAGAATAATAGTGAAACCAGATAAAAGCACATCCGTCCTTTGCACAAAGAGAAGTAGAAGACATCCTTTGAAGTTAAGGCTAGCAGGACACAATATTCCACGGGAAACAAAACGACCTGCTTATGAAGGCCTTACTTTTAAGGAACACATCAGAAAGTTAGCATATGTACCCATTCTTTAAAACTGTGACATTAACAACTAGAAACAGAAGGACGCTTTCCAATGTGCTAATCTGAACAATGCTGACTTATGCAAGCGTGGTCTTGCGTAGCGCACCTTCATACCAAAGATCGCTTCAAATAGTACAAAATAAACCGCTAAGAATAAAATCTGGTGATGATCAATTTGTTCCCAACACGCAAATTCGCGACATACCGGACCAAAAGACGTTGTATGACTCATGCAACGCGAGAGAATAAAATTATCGGCAAAACAGCCACATCATATCAATCCAACCAACAGCTACATAGGTCAATGGGATTCTAGAAGGCGGATTTTTAAATTGACGACAATAAATTAACTTAAAAATAACAATTATACCAAGCAACAAGTCGCATAAGATAATACATACCGCAAACGGCTTAATTCAACTGTCATCGCTGGACAATATTCCAATGGGAGTCAATTTAACCAACGCCAGTCTTTTCATTGGCCTGTATTGAAAACTAAGTAAGAATAGTTTTACCTTATATGAAAGTATAATCCGCCATATGTACCTCAGTAAGACGTTGATTCAATCGCAATTTCTGCGTAGTTGCGTAGCTAAAGTCCATGTTTGTTGAACCTACAAGGCAAGTATTGTCATGCTCCAACATTACTTTCATTATTTGTATCTCTAGTTGTTATCAATTGTTACCTGAGTGATATTTCTTAGGTTTAATTTGTCATCAGGCTGAACGTCGCACAACCCAATTCTTTCATGTGTATATACAGTAAATCCTCGTTAATCCGGACTAATGGAGGGAGATAGGTTGACAGGTTTAACGAAAGTCCGCATAAACTTAAATAACCTAAATGAACAGTAGAAAGTTCATTAAAACTCCGTTTATAGCAACAACACACGTTTATTATGGCGTATTTGAAGGACATAGGCCTAAATACACTATACAGTAGAGTAAAATGTAAAGCAATACTGTACATACAATGCAGTAAGTACATACGCGATGCGCATATTATCATGATGTGCTTTCTTACAAACTTTTTGCTGAATGTTGTTCGACTTCAAAAATTTGTGTGTTGACTTAAGGCAAGGGGAAAGAGTCTGTTCTTATAGTATGGCAGGCGGAAGGCAGATTGTAAATCTATTTGAATTGGCGTCTTGTTATGGAAAAGTGTTGCGTTTGTACGACCACGTATTGTAGTGACCTAAGTTTTTCGAGAAAATGCCGAGAGTATTCCTGTGTCAATGCTGTTTCTTCCCCAAAGTCTGCGGAAAACAAAATGGCATCAGTGGTTAACTGCCTTTTCTTTGGAAGTTCTCCCATGGACGTTGGATGTATGTATTGTTAGCCGTTACGGATAAATATAACGAATGCGATTGTTGACTTCTAGCCACATTTAAAACCTTGCATTCTGCTTTTCTTCTTCTTCTTTTTTTGCCTTTTACCTGTCCGGATTAAGCGAAGTCCGGCTTATCGAGGTCAGGATTGACGATGTTTTACTGTAATTGAATCGTTGAATTGAGGAAACCTCTGTTTTCACAAATCCAATGATTGAGAAGATCAACAAGAAAAGAACATCCTTCGTGACGTAAACTTTTAAATAATGAAAATATTAAACACAATACTGTGGTGGTATTATAGATCACACATCACAGATTTTTGAATTTTTAAAACTTACATTTATAAAATGTAAGTTGCAAAGGCCAAGACGGTTACTCTTGTAAACAATTGAATTATTGATCTAGTTATTAAAATTTTGATTCTGGCAGAAAGATGGCGCATCAAGTTCCATTTCATCAGTTGTATCTGGAAGAAGGGGGTTTATGGCACGTGCTGCTGCGTCATCGGAATTTGGGGGGAACAAAATTGACAGAACTTTGATAAGATAATAAGAAGTAAACAATTTGAAAGTATATTGCCTTACATTAGTTTGTCTACCTGGGTGTAACCTGATGCTTTCGAGTGACTAGCCGACAAAAGGAGCAGAGTGTTTTCAAGTCGTGGCTGCAGATCTTAGGGGATACGAAAGTGTGGCATTAGAAGCTGAAATTAATTACCCATTTGCTGAGACATATGTTGTTATCGCAGAAATAGAACATGTAACGTGCCTCAACGTTGAATAATTGATTGATTTCGTTAATTTTACTTCGCCTCTGCGACTTTTGACTAACCTCTAAGACTGGTACGGGCGATGATATGTTGCATTTGATGATGGGACACTTACAAAGAACAATCATAGCCAGATCGGGATTTGAACCCTTGACCCCTGGTGTCGTAGGGCGCTGTGCTAACCACTTCGCCACGGAGGCCCTTCTGAAGGTTGAATGCATTATTATAATCTGTTCACTGATATGTATTCACGTACGCATGATGCTTTTACACATTTCTCTAAATTGTTAAATTAATTAATTTACGTATTTAGTTATAGTTTACTTTTTTACCATGTGACTGTCTTCTACATTAACAAATAACTAATATTTATTTGATTTCTATTGCGTACAAGTTTATAAAATTAACAGGGAACTATTGAGATTAAGAACGCTGTATGAATGTCGATATTTGTTTTACGTTGTTGATTTCGATTCGTTTTTGTTATTGTAAGAAGATTGACTTAAAAATGTTTTGTGTTAGAAATCGAAAATGAGTTTATACCAAATGTTATAAAGTGAAATAATATTTTGGAAGTTGCGTTGTGTTGTTTAATTCTTGCAATGTAAGTATAATAACATTATGAAACGAGTTGAGCGCTTAGGACTTGCAATTTAATTTTAAAATTGTGTTAGTCTGCTCATCCTTAGCGTACAATATATATTCAGTGTGAAAGTATCGTTGCAACCAGAATGTATAATGTATTACAATGTAAATTTAAGACAATTGCATGCATTAGGTGTCCCACATTAACTTCCAAAGTATCTTATCACTAAACAAAATATACTGATGTAAAGTGTCTAGATGCGCAATTTATAAAATTTAAAAGGGGGGGGGGATAAATAGCGTAAGTATTCTATTGTACGGTGGTTTTCACGGTCAAGTTGTCCGTGGAGCTGCGGCTACCACGCCGGGCAGGAGGAGCGCATCTATGGTGTAAATCAAAAACCCTGAGACCTTCTGTAAACAAACGGTCTCACCGATTCGATGTATCACTCCGCGTCAGCTGATTCATGACCGCAATCATCTGCTGTTACACTCATAGTTCGCCGCACTTATTCATTTTATATAAGAGCCTCTGAATGTGAGAACCCGCTCCCAAAACATCAGACGAATATGCAGCCGCATACAATGTTACTCTCCCGGTCATTCTCTCTTTCATAACCCTTAAAACTGCAGACACTGACACACCACTGCACTGGGATACGAACTTAACCACTTCATTTACTGGTTTCTCAGGATACCACTGACAGAACGTTACATAAATATTGAGTAGAATCTGTTTCTCACCCCTTTTCAAAGGCTGTCCTTGCTGGTGTTTTGAAAACAAGCTCGGAGAACACTGAGACTTTCCCGCACGCATAGAACTCGGCATGTTATTTTTCTAACGATAAGTCAGGCAATATTACTAATTTGCACTACTTCCTTGCTGTTCACATGATTATTTTTAGAAAATAACCAATGTTATAAAATATCATTATGTACACAAATCTCTAAGCTCATTGAAAGTTATAATGCATATTACTACAAAATGTTCACACTTATCTTTCCTTGCCATGTCACCAAGTTATTATACGAAGTGCACTATATTTGGCGGAACAAAATTCGTTATTAGGATGCTTGTCAAAGTTTCCAACCGCAATAAATTTACGAACATTTTGTCTTGTTTTGATCATCATCATGAATATATTTATTGGACTTACAGCAATGCATGTGGCTGTTTATGCCCATTATATATTTTATTTACATAAGATACAATTTACATAAAATGTACAAACAAATTTCAAATACACTCCTATCTTTATCAAACCTTAGAAATATACATTACCATGTTATATCATTTTGTCTAAAAAAATGCAAGTAAAATATATTCAATTCGCATGCAAGAAAGAAGCCAAATTTATGGGAAATGATTACTGGTGCAAAGAGTTAACCATAAAGGTGAAGCAATAAGTAAAAAAATAAAGAGCATTGGGTTTAAAGTGAGACGTCATTTGTGGTAGCGTATCACATACTACAAATTGGCTGTTGTTTTACCTTACGTAATGAATCCTGTAACAACGCTGGATTTTCGTGTGGATTATTTTACTTCTATGAGTTTGCAATGCTTTCTGCATGCAGGTGGTTTTGTTTACAGAAGGTGTCAGGGTTTGTGATTTGAACCATAGAACCACAGGAATACACTGGCCTTGGTACGCTGGCCTCAGTGTTTCAGGATCCAGATAGCTAGTGTTCAGTTTGCACGTGTTTGTGAAGTGTTAAGGTGTTTACAAGTGTTTTACATTGTTTTGTTTTAGTTTACTCATTACTGGTGCTTTGCTACAGTGTAATAATGCTACGCTAAACGTACAATTTAAAACAAATGAATTTTTATGTACGGCTATTACGGCATTACCAATTATTTGACGGAAATTAGAGGGCGTTTTACAGCAAAATTCCCAAATGTTCCTGTTCCAAAAAGATACAGTATTCGAAACTTTGTAAACACAGTTATGGAAACAGGGTCTGTTCTTGATAAGAAGCGAAGAGTAGAATGACGTGAGCTTACTGAAGATAAAGTAGACGACATTGGATAACGAAAGGAAAGGAAAGCAAAGGAAATATCAGGGGAGAAATTGACTGAAGCAAATTCGGAAGAAGAAATAATACGGGTTAGTGATAATTTTCCTACAAAGGTGCCGTAAAGCAACACCTCGTGTAACAAGGAACGTGCTCATTTTAATTGTAACTGTCAATGTAATTGTACTAGCTTATTTCATTACTTATCTAACGGATCCTGCTTGACGGCACACGCGCTTGAACTACCCGGCGCGCTAGTGGTAGCTCCACGGACAACTCGACAGTTAAATCACTGTAAAATGTCTCTGGGCATAATGTATCATAATTAATTGCCATTATGTTTCGTATCTATTGTGTTTTGTGGTGGTGAAGTTCTATCTTGTGAGGGTTAAAGTTTACAATGGACTTAATCTACTGTATTTTATCCAGTAAGGGGACATTTTATATTTTTTTCAGGGAAGATTTGTGAAGGGGAAGTAGTGCACTGCGACACATGCCGTGGTCTATTTTAATTTCTGGGGTTACTATATTTAGGTATACGTGTATATTTTTATATGAATATCTCTCTCTCTCTCTCTCTCTCTCTCTCTCTCTCTCTCTCTATATATATATATATATATATATATATATATATATATATATATATATATATATATATATTTATATATATATATATCCACTCTCATTATTCACAGGGAAATACCATCAGAAGAACTCACAACCTGACAGCAAGAAAGCTCCTGTATGCTTTGCACAATGCAAGCAAGAAGTATTCTCACATTTCTATTACATTTGCTTATTTTTTAAAGGAAAGGACTACGTATCCCCTTGGGAAGGTCATGTTACATGTGACTATGCTAAGGTAGGTAACAGTTGAACTTCATTGTAATGGTTGAACTCTACCATTTTAAAATAACTATAAAAATAATAATAGGTAGCCTTCCCTTCCCGCACGAAATAAAATCTTAATCATGTTTGTAGCTTTAGGGTGAAGTGCCCATATTTCGGATAGGTTCCTTATTTCGGATACCAAGAAATTTCCACCTTAGAACAGCAGCACCGAAGTGCAGATAGTGCCAACTATCATGCTACTTCATCCCCCAGTTGCACCCTTGTGCGTGACCTTGAGCAATGTTTCTTTAGTGTGTGGCTGATAGTTTTGACTTTTCCGGATTTTTGATGTAATATTTCACCATCCAAACTTAAGGCCTACAACTAGAAGGTTAGTATTTACTCACTTCTGTCTAAATTTTATATAATCTTCACAGATTCAGTAAACATTTTTACGTAGTTTCAGTCACATTATTTCAGAGGGGGAACGCAGAGAATCGCCATATTGAATATGCGACTGGGTTTCCTAATTTCGGATGCTACACAGGTACCTAAATTCGACTATCCGAAATTGTGCCCTCTTTCCAAATACCCATGATGTGTTATTTATTTCACAGATGCCTGGGCAAAAAAGGAAAAACTGGTCCCAAGAAGCAATGAAAAATGCCATTGAATAAGATGTGTGCAGTGCCTCAAATGGGTCCACGAGAGGTGTGCAAAAACAGACAAGAATAAATGGAAGACTTTCAAGTGTGAATACTGTCAGTGATAAAGACAACTCAAATTGATTTCATGATATTTTTCAATTTGTAAGAACATACACGTCCTTTCTAGACAGTCAGTTGATTTCATTTTATGAGTTTAGCAAATATTTTAACTATATTGAAAGCTGAAATTTGTCATTAGTAACCCTATCCCAAATTAGGAAATACCCTATCCGACATTAGGCAACCTTTTTGTCAGACTAAAAATATGCATACAATTCTTTGTTTCATAAAATATACCAAGTATTTCTTATAAATGTTAATATAACTTTAAGAAACATTAATAAATATATGTTCATTGTTTATCAACACATTTATGGCTTATTTTGTTTACATTTAGGTACTGAAAATCTAATTTGAAATTAAGTATCCGAAATATGGGCACTTGACCCTATTTCTTTCTTAGATAATGAAGTTTGAATCAACATATATTGATAGTTAATTGGCACAAACAAACATCAAGGTCATGATCATTTGTATCACTATAAGATAGTAAATGTTTCTGTCCGCCGAATTTTATTTCTATCTTAAAACGTTTCTAAGAAAACAATATGTGTCGGTTGGTTTCAATTGTTGACTAAACGTACGGCCATGAAAATAGGCATCTGGGCAGAATTGCGCTGGTGCCACATATACGTAAACCAAAGCGAGAGCGGGACAAAGTCGGTGTGACGCCTAAACGCGCTGGGTGACAGAATTCGAATTCACCACCGAAGATCCCGGGTTTGATTCCAGGCATGTGTTTTGGTGTTCTTTGTGATTATCATTTCATCTAATCACTCATCTACAGCGTCGCGATTAGTCACATAGGAGAAATTTGATTTAAAATGACAAGAATAGTAATTCAATACAAATGAAAATAAATTGACTAGACTATGATTGCCTCACTTAGCCATGGGCCCCGGGTTCGATCTCGGCCTTGACATGTGTGTTCTTTGTGAGAATCCCTCCATCAGTTTCATCGTATCAACATTCATCCTCATCTTCACGATTAGCCAAAAGTGGCAGAAATACGATGTAAAATAAAGCAAATCAATAGATAGCCTTATACGTATAATTCGGTATTGGCTAATTTCAACTAATTGTACGAGTATATCGTATATTTGAATGAGGAATATCATACTTCCACCGTCACAACCCATCGATGGGAATTGATACAGATACAGAGAGGAGAAAGCAGAACTAATGCAGCATATTTCTCACTACCATTGTTGAACTCCGGCGTTTTATAATAATAAATTATTTTGGGTCCCCACTCGCGTCCACGGTTCGGAGCTGAACTTGACATTTGTGCGTGGGAAAGGTCCGTGAAACCTGGAACCTTTGAAAGAGGCAATGATGTGTCGATTTGCGGTTTCAGGAATTGGGCCACTTTTAATCTGGCGTCAAGCCACACCGACACCGCCGAGGATGTAGTGAAAGCAGGGATTAAATTGCAGGGAGAAGATCAATCGCTGAGGCTCTCGGCGGGGTAGCTCAAATCGCACAGCGTGAAATGTTTCCCAGAGACGGTTTTTCATTCACCGAAGGGGCGTGTTGAAAAGCTACTCACGGTTTAAGGCAGCGTACTTCAAGTAGCAACTAGGACAGAGCCAATACCACCGATGTATCGGTATAGGTCGATACCAGTGATATCGGAATCGGAAAGTATCGGTTGGAATTCATATACCGAAAACAGCAGAAACTGTTCAGGCACATTGGTCTTTCCCAGGGTGAGCAAAAATTCCACGCGAAATTTTCCGCTGAGCATAATTATTCTACAAAATGCAAGGGGTCTCGGGTTCGACACCCGGTGCAGGCTCATATTGTTTCGGATTCCACTTCAAACTATAGGTCCAGTTCCGTTTAGCCTTACTGTGCATAAAGTGGACTTAAAACACCAACTCAACCAATAAATCAATTATCCTGTAAAATCAACAAAATTCAAACTTTCTATCTATTTTGCACCAAATTAGCGGAAAAAACTATATTCTGTTGTTGAATCTATTAGGTATAATATTCTGATGCAATTCTTGGATAATATAAAGCAAATTTAGTGATAAATTGTTGCATAAAATTTCGAATAGAATATTTACACACCAATATTGATCAATATTTTGAACAAATTTCAAGTATCAGTATCGGTGGGTATCGGTGCAAGTATCGGCATCGGTATCGGTTGAAAGTGGTGTCAGCTCAGCCCTAGTAGCAACCATGCTATCCTCAACCATATCTTGAACTATTCATGTTCACAATTGAAAACATACACATGAGAGCCTAAGGTAACACATGAGATGCGTCACAGGTTACGGTAAGAACTGGCCCCTCTACTGACATGGCACAATTCTTAATGGATTGGATTGTTTTATATTAAGTATATATATATATATATATATATATATATATATATATATATATATTTATATATATATATATATATATACAGGGTGGCTCAATAAGTCACTTAACACCCCCAGCACAAGGCCACTGCGGCATGGAACGTGAAAATGGCGATGACCAATCGTTGCCTGGCCAAGGGTGAACCACATTGACGTCACCCGCATGGTCGGCAGCCATCTTGATGTCCGCCATTTTGAATTCAACTTCAGAAATTTAAATAGGAAGGGTGTCGAGCGACATATCAAAATGGGCTAGAATTTCACCAGGAAAACAACTGTGACATTTATTTTCACCTAACTTTAATTGTTGCAGAGTTAACAATACCACAAAGTTATGGCTCAATAAATCACTTAACACCCCCAGTACAAGGCCACTGCGGCATGGAACGTGAAAATGGCGATGACCAATCGTTGCCTGGCCAAGGGTGAACCACATTGACGTGACCCGCATGGTCGGCAGCCATCTTGATGTGCCCCATCTTGAAATCAACTCAGAAATATAAATGGGAAGGGGATCGTGCGAAATATATAAATGGGCTAGAATTTCACCAGGAAAACAACTGTGACATTTGTTTTCACCTAACTTTAAAGTTAAGGGCGATTCCCGCATGGGAGACTGACACGTCCTTTCCTTTTTGCATAAATGTTTATTGTTCAAATTATCGTTAGTATGTGATTATGTGGTATTTATTGTTTAGACCAATCACTGAAAATGTCCGGATATTGACTTACCGGTATGTACATATCTTGTAGTATTGGATGACATGGGAATTACGATTGTGTTTTGTCTTTACATAAAAGTTTAAAAGAGTGATGATATGAATTGATCGTGTCAAGAGTAGCACATTTCCTTTTTCATTGATCTGAACGAAAATGCCACTAACACATGAGGAACGGATTGCCATCATATTGATGTCAGGGGAGAGAAGTACTTGTGACATTGCCGCAGACTTCAATAACCGCAATCCTACAAGACAACCGGTGTCACATGTGACCGTAAGCCAGTTACTGGCAAAGTTTCAAGATACTGGATCTGTGGACAACAAGCCGTTACATGGACGTCCGAAAACAGCCACGGATGAGGGTACTGCTGTAGCTGTGTTTGCATCATTTGTAATGTCCCCGACCCGCAGCACACGGAGACTGGCGCTAGAAAGCGGTGTTAGAAGGGGTTCAATTCAAAGGATTGTACGTGACCACCACTGGCATCCGTAAAGATACAGCTGCAGCAGCACCTTAGTGAGGACAATCCAGACAGGCGTTTGCAGTATTGTGAGTGGGCTATAGCACAACTGCAACTTGACCCTGCCGTCGGTAGCAAGATTCTGTTCAGTGATGAGGCTAATTTTTATGTGTCGGGGGAGGTGAATAAGCAAAATCTGCGGTACTGGTCATCCGAAAATCCACATTGGACAGATCCCAGTAAGGTGACGGGAGGCGGGAAGCTAATGGTGTGGTGTGGTACTTGGGGTTCCCGACTTGTTGGTCCATTTTTCATTGAGGCAACTTAAATTCAGAGGGCTACTTGCTTCTGCTACGGGAGCAGATCTTACCATCCTTACTGTCCGATGATGGGATCTATCCTGAATGATTCCAGCAAGATAGTGCTCAACCGCACTTTGAGATTATAGTCAGTCAGTACCTAGATCAACAATTCCCTCACCACTGGATTGGTAACCGATGGACTGTGGAATGGCCTGCACGCTCACCTGACCTGACACCATTGGACTTTAACCTCTGGGGACACCTGAAAGCCATGATGTTTTCTACGAAAATCAGGGATCTGGCCCATTTGCGCACAAGCATTTTGGATGCTTGTACTGCAATAACCCCTGAGGTTCTTCAGCATGTGGTAAGGTCATGGGAGAGACGATTACACTTGTGTGTTGCGCAAGAGGGACGTCATATTGAGAATGTTTTATAACTCTGTGGTATTGTTAACTCTGTAACAATTAAAGTTAGGTGAAAACAAATGTCACAGTTGTTTTCCTGGTGAAATTCTAGCCCATTTTGATATGTCGCACGATCCCTTTCCCATTTAAATTTCTGAAATTGAATTCAAGATGGGGGACATCAAGATGGCTGCCGACCAATGGAGGTGACGTATATGTGCTTCTCACTTGGCCAGGCGACGATTGGCCATCGCCATTTTCACGTTCCATGTCGCAGTGGCCTTGTACTTGGGGTGTTAAGTGACTTATTGAGCCACCCTGTATATATATATTCAAAATCAGTGTTCGTTTTGAACTCAGCAAGTGAAATGAAGTGATCCAAAAACAATGAATGACAGATCTGTATCATAAGTGAAATCGAAGACTAAAAGTGATAAACGTTGTAAGTGCCAAAATCGAAAGTGTTGGGAAATCGCATCGTTCAGCACATCAGCCCGTACGAACGTTCACACTAGTGCCTTTTTACACGCCCTTTGAAACTTAGAGGGCTACCAGCCACATTTCACGTTTACCGCATTATCAAGTATGGCACATTTCACAGTTTAACGTGGAAAACGGTGTTTGGATTCTTGTGGCACTTACAAGCGTTTACTAATTTTAGTCTTCAATTCATTCAAAGAAACAATTAAAAACCAAGGTAGAGACAGCAAGCTAATCTTGGAGAAATGTATTCAAGTTTTTCAAAGTGTTGACAAAATTGTATAATTTGTTGAAATTTTAAACTTTTTGTGTGTGGATATTTATGTACTGAATGTATCATACGTATGTAATGCAATTGTTATTCTCATTAGCCTATTTGTTTTGTGTAATGTAAGTTACTGTATTATTATTATTTTATGGCTATTGTACTTTCACGTAGTGCTGTATATCTGTGTCTGTATGTGTGTATGGGGTGAGATGCGTGCCTGCGTGTGTGTGTGAAATTACGTTACCTTGCAATTACTTTCTGGAGTTGAATTATTCTTGAAAGCCTGGTTAATTTCTTAATGAATCAAATTTTTATTCTGAATTAAATCTAATCACAATGTATTTTATCCCTCAGCATTCTTCCAAACTTTAGATAGGTCACGTACAATACTAAATTTCATATTATTCGAAATTATTAATTTGTTTTGTTCTCACTTTACCACCTTCCCTCCAAAGCGGAAACTTTCATGTAGATAAATAAAGACTGACTTAACCAAAAATTTGCTAAAATTTGCACATAATATTAGCATACTCATAAATCTCGGGAGAGAGTGTGTGTAAACTAGTTATTTAAAAATATAACAGAAGCTCTCACAATTATGTATACGTTATGTACCTTATTTTCACTTCAATGTAAGTTTATCTCACATAAATATAATGCAATCAATCATTCCATGTTAGACCATTCAGTTTTGTAACTAAACAAGTTTAAAACGTCTCTCTGTCTTTAAAAATAATTCCTGGTTAAGAGAGATATTCGTTTCACCGTAAACGTTTTAGCGGCCACTAAAAAGAGGATAAAAGGAAAAACAATTCTAGATAAAAAGTCATATTTTGTGAAATATTTGATGAGAGATAATATTCTAGATAGACCGTTAGTCAACATAAAACCACATCTTCCTACGGAAAGAAGACAGATCTCATCTTTAAACATTAATGAAAATATATTGACTTAACCCAAATAACTTCCCCTCACCGCCTTTTCTGGGAAGGTATTGGTATATTCCACTAAAAGTTGTCAGCGGTGACCACCTGAGTGGATGCCACTGTGACTATGTTGTTATCATGGTATCTTATCAATGTCATACCGCTGTTAATGTCAGTGACTTGATCGTATGACCCTCTTGGTTGTTTCTTCATCTCCTTGGGATCTCTAAGTTGTGACTGCTCTACACGGTTATCACGAACAGTGCCAGTGCATCTCCAACCCCTTTTCTTCAAGGTTTCAAGAAGGCGGACACTTGAGAATGCTTTGTCAAAATACAAACTGTATTTCTTGTTCTGTGGAAGATTTTGCTTAAGGTCCACCAACTCCGAGTTTAGGATGTGTGTTTCCTATGGAAGCACCTTGATAGAAGTTAGCTTAGATGAGGTATCCTAGATGAATACAAATACACCAAGCTTTGTACCCAAACCTGACTGGTTTTCCATCAATGTGTTGTTTAGCACCGTGCTTTCCGTAGTAGGGAATTATTGATACGTCGACACATAAGTTGGTTTCCTCTGAAAACCACTTCAGGCACCTTTTGTTCAGCAACTGCCAAAGTGGTGCAGGTATTTCATTATTTGTGTGAAGCGGTTTAGGGGCATGGCTTCAGCTACAGCCTGGTTGTGAGAATCTGTTCTCTGTTCTCAGTACATTCGGTAACGATTTACTTGGACGTACCCACTAACAAGTAACATTGCAAGAAAGACTCGAATCTCGGGTGTTGTGGAAAAAGTAGCATCGTTCTTTTGCCTTGCGTAGACATTGGTGAAGTCAGAAATGAGATTCACAACTACATCGTCGTAGAAATTTTCAAATATTTCGACTGGGTCTTTGTTCATGTTGGCAAGGCAATCAAAAATTAACCCGTGGATGAACTAATTATTTCTAAAAGTTGGTCTAAAATTCTTAAATTATATTATTACTGATTTCCAATCTATGTTTGCAGTTGAAGTTTTACTATTTATTGCACAGAGCAATTACACTGCCTTCAAACAAAGCAAAGGAAGGAATAAATGTGGCAACGCTGACGCAAATGTGCTCGAAAGAGAGAACAGTTTTATTATTGATTTTATTGCTGTGATGCAGAGGAAGAAAAACAAATAACTATTCAGTTTACTTGGTGAATTTGCCGCGATGTTTGCCTTTACGTTACCACTACTTTGCCACTCCATCTGATCCCAGTTTGGGAACTAGATGATTCAAATACTTCTGCTGAGACAAATTTCAAATTACTTCATGATATGATGGTACAAATCTATAGTCTATACTATTCAAGAAAAGTATTCATGGTTACAACTTATTACAATATGTAAACAAAAGAAAAGGAACTTATGGTGTGCTCCACAACATGCTGAAATGTGAGAGTCAAAATTCAATCACAGCTGACTCAAAGTTCTAAATCACCCACAATTATTTGTACCTTTGAGTCATGCAGGGCTACAAACTCGACATAGAATTTGTGCGAAATTCTCTACTTCAATAATACATTTTTAAATATTACATTTTTCCAAATGTTCCCAAATGGGTTAATGTAAACTAGAAAATATAAATTCCAGAATGCATTCTGTTTGTGTTTTCTTCAACAGCTCCTGATGAATTTCTTCAATAAAATAGCAATTTGGTGGTCCTTAATACCCCGGTTTACTTTAACCCTTAAACGCATGAATTATTTTTTGTCAATTTTTTCTTGTTTTCTTTATGTACTAATAAGTGGTTTTGAATCATTTTTTGAAAATTTGCATTCTCCCTTTTCGAATTATGCCCCGTTACCATATGGTAACGCTAAGCGTTCACCGATACAAATTGATTTATTATTGAAAACTCGGAAATTTTTAAATTAACATTAAAATTTCTTTCAAAATTTGATTATTTTTTAAAAAAATACAAGTATTATAGATCGATTGTACATTAATCTAACATTTTCTGAGCTAAAGGTGCTCAGGTATCTATTTAGTACGTAATGACTACTCTATATTCACATATTGTTTATCATTCTTCAATATTCAATTGTCATAGAAACTTTGTATTGAGTTGAATTGAAGTTTTTAAGTCCACTTTATGCACAGAATAGATAATCGGGACTGGACCTACAATTTAAAGTTAGATCAAAACGAATGTGCCATGTACCTCCACCTTATATCGAACCCGGGACCTCTTGATTACAAGGTGATGACGTTATAACTACGCCATCGGGGAGGCCCTTGTCATAGAAACGTATGAAACAGGAACGTGAAGTCCAACCACATATTTCATATGTTCAATCCGAACACTACTGGTGGACCACCAGCATACCACACATCTTTCAAAATCTTTCTTTGTGTTGTAATGAACCTCCAAGCTCCCTTAGTTGCAACACGAAATGATGTATAATTTTGAGCGATAGCCATTAAAATGCTAGCTGGAAGAATTTTTGTCTCGGGGAAATTCATGTATGCATATGGATGAGAGGAGCTGCAGTCTTTCTAAATTTGATTTCAATGTCAGTGGAGTATTCTTATACTCTTGTGTTGATAAGATATCAAAACGAAAGAAGTATCCACGGAAGGTTTTCAAGCACCGGGCAGGCTTTGTAACCAAATTTTATAGGTTTACCTGTAACAAATAGCTTGCACGAATGGTTTCCATAATACGGGATCACAGACGCAACAAGGCTGAGCTACTGAACAGGCACAAAATGTTCTATGAAAGGTCATATATTATTACTATTATATTATAATAATTATTATTGTTATTATTTATATTATTATTAAAATTAAATATGAATTATAAACAATAGAAATAAATAAACCAGGCAAAAGACGAGGAAAGCCTTTACAACTTACATTTCTTGCTTTACATGAGTAGTAGTAAATACCATAGGATGAGGACAAAAAATCGTAGAAATGAAGGGCTCATATGATTTATAGACCGATTTGGCTATACTTAAAACTATGTCAAGATGCCCATATGAGTCAATTGCCCCAAGTGTAGCACACTCAAATCCAAAGAATCCTGAATTCTAGTGTACAAATGAAGATCCCTTAACAGACTAATTTGGCTACACTTAAAACTATATCAAGTTGTCCATATGAGCCTATTGCCTACAGTGTGCTACTCTGTCAAAATCCCAAGAATCCCGAATTCTAGTGTACAAATGAAGAACCCTCAACAGACTGATTTGGCCATGTGTACAAAAGCTGCATCTGTCAGTCTGTTGTCTATAAGCCTGCTAAAAATATAGCACTTTTGCTTACACAGTAGTACACTGTAATATATGCTTAAATACTTGTTCAGAGTATTTTTACTGTTATGTTAATATGTTGACCTAGAACATGCTAATTATTTTAATTAAAAACCAGGCTCAACTCATATATCTAATACTAAAACAATGCATTGTGCAGAGGTCTTCTAAAATTGCTCTGTGACTCTCTCGTTTCTTATATCATAAACATATGATTTCTGTCCTATAAGAATAACACTACATATGGTGTCGGCAGGTGGTTGGTGTATCATGGAATTCACAGATAATTTTAATATTTGTCCTGTCATTAACCACAACCTGTTTGCGTTTTGAGGTGTTGATTACAAAGATCGGTCTCTGTGCTTTGAATTCATCGGGTGAGTAATACATGTCGGTATTTCCAGTAGTGACTCTTTTGTATGCTGTGTAGGCCTCGTATAATTTAAGAAAATCATCCTTGGACATGTCTAAATTATAATTTTCTCTAGGAAACACCTCGCTTCGGCCATTTTTAAGACATATGTTCTTGATGTTACACCTATCGAAATTACTTGAATTTTCTTGCTGATTGTTGTCTCGACCAGTCTGAAACAGCACCACCTCAAAATCTGGCATGTCATATTTTATACTGGAGAATGAGTTTGTAGCATCAAATTCATGATAGCTACCAGTAGCAGGTTTCTGGACACATTGATATGTATAAAATTGTAAAGGCACCTGTGGATTTTTTAGTATATCTGCTTTGTATTTAAGAGCATAACTGGCTTCATATTCAACTACTGGAATTCTTAGCTCCATAGTCTGAATAAGACATTTGCCTTCATCATCTAGGGTATTAGGCAGAGCTTTACCAGTAGAGTTTAATGTGCTGTACCACATCAAAGCATTATTATCATTGGCGGCTCTTCGAAATGTGATTCTTAAACCACCTTTCCACATAATGTCTTTGTAATCCGAAAAAAATCCTGGCAACAGGCGCATCGGGAACAATACAGTGTGGCCCTTGGTTAATATTTTATCACCAGTCTCAAATCCACCTATTTTTTAGTAGGAAGCCTAGGTCTTGGATAAGTTCAGTGTAGCCAAAGCTGTAGATGTAATACCAGGATAGTCTACTCTGTTTATGACAACACCATGCTTTCTGATCTCGATTTGAGAAAACAGATGCGGTACAAAATTGTCTACTAGTCTTATATTTGAGTTAGCCGGATAATCTGTACCATCGAGCTTTACAACATCAAACTTGATATATAGGTCTGCTCTGAGGGGGTGTATTAAGCCATCCCCTACGTCAAGGTCAACCTCAATATCTGTGTTGGGCTGATTCAAATTGGCAAAGGTCCTATGGTTCGGGGGGAACGACTGTAGCTCGTAACTCTCGATATGCTCCATTTTTTAGTATATATTTTATTTATATATTAATGACTATGATGGCGGTTGTTGTGGCTCCAGCAAAATCAACTAATTCTTCTTTTTCGTTAGTGACATCCAACTCATTGTAGTCGATTCTATTATGGCATATAGAATATATAATGTTGGTGATGGAGTGTAGATGATTGGCTCCATAAATTCAGAGTTAGGTTTGAATGTTGCAATGATGCCAGTTTGTTTGTGAGTGCCTATGCCATCCGATTTGGTGATACCTTCGGCCACATTACAGTGCATATTCAGAGTCTCTATGGCTAAGAATTTAGGTATATTAATAGCAGTGTGTTTGATGGATGGTTCAAGTTTTGTATTGTTCTGGAAGCCCAATAGCTCTCCCATAGTACCCAGATCTACTGTCTCTGTAGCAGACACAATCTCTACTCTGTGAGTGACAGAAATTTGACTTAACACTACACCTCTGGGTAACTGAGCATTTAGAGTAGACAGATTATACTGCCCTGGAGTGATGACAATTTTTTGGTCCCCAACTGTGATTGTGTTGTTATGGTGTGTAATATTAGGGATCAAGTACATGCCGTAGAATGCTCTGAGAGCTATTGTTTTGGGGTATACTATATCATCATGTAGTTTGAGTTTTAAGATTGAATTCTGGCTGGTCAGATGGAATATTCCCATGATGTTTTAGATACCACAGGGCCTTTTGAAAATCTTCAATTGATGGTTTATTTATTTGGGACAAATATCTAAGAACAGATAAACACAGATGTCCACAATTAATATCTTCAAAATTTTGAATACGATCGTCATTGTAATACAGATTATGAGAATTTAGATATTTTACTATATTATTAGGTGGAATCCCCCCAAACGAATCGAACACAAATGCCTCACTGTTTGAATATTTAAGATAGCAGATCCAGTGTGTGCCCCTGATTTTTGTAGCTATCCAAATTGACTATGCCACACTCTTTTTTGAGTGGTTGTTCTGGTAAAGATTCAGACATGTACACACCTCTAAAATTTTTGATGCCCAGTGGTTCGCTTAAAGCTTCAATATCTTGGTTGGTAAGCGGCACTTGTTTTTTTTAAACTTAATCATGACTTTTTTAAGACCTTTGCCTTATCTCTCTATGGCCAGATTATGGCGCTTTAGTTCATCTAATTCTGCCTTCTTTTTTGGGCATCTTTTACTGTTTTTGCTATGGCAGCTGATCCCCCTGGTAAGCTTCCAACTGCTCCTAGTGCTGCTAAGATAGCCGGATTCTAAATATGAAGCCCCCTATATGCGATTTTTTTCTGGAATGCTGTAATTTTTTTTAATTGGGGTGTAGTAAGTAACAATTTCATGCCGTGGCCCTTGGCAAGACAAGAGCTTTTTTTCTTACGCTGCTTTTTGGTTAGAAGACTATCGATAGTCCCAAGTGATTTGAGACTCGCATATGGTATCTGATACATAACACCCTTGGCTTTCATTGTAGGTTTATTATATATATATATTCTGGGATTACATAGCTCAATTAAGTTGTAGCCAGTTTATTTCATCTATTACAACCCCCACCCTAGTTTTTGTTTGCTATTCATAGCTATGGTGGTCCCCAACGCTGCTATTCTCTCACTCAAAGAAGCATCTCTGCTTACTAATCTACAAAATGCAGCCTCTTCTAATTTTCTGTCTGCCACATGTCGCTTGTCAAGATCGGTATGTGTGTTGTATGCTATGTCATGGTCTCTACAAGCAGCGTCTAGGGGATTAACACCAGGGTCCCCTCTGTTTAGTCTATGGTCTAGTTTGGTACCGGGACCACAATACTGATAGCCTGGTATGTGTAGCTCAAATGGCAGCTTGTTTATGATGTCATTAACCAGCCCCCGACCCTGAGAGATATTCCAAAATTTTGGCGGAAGAGTATTAATATTTCTTATAAGATATCCAATGCCCTTAGTATCGTTGACTATAAAATTAGACAATTTGGTGGCTATCATATCCATAATTCCGACTTTTTCGTTGTAAAAGTTGTGGTTACCGGCATTCTCTTCGCCAGCTATAACAAGCAACCTATCTACAAGTTTCCTGACATCATCAACCCATACAAATTCTTTAGGCAGGGTGCTGTACTGTTTGATTCCGCTACCTGTCTTGATCTGTGACCATATGGGCTTGATTAAGTTGTTGTATTTTGCTCCACTGCTAGACTTGACTCTTTTTTGTGTACGGTCGTTGTTTTGGTACAGGGTATCCGATTTTATTAGTATTTCTTTGTAGTACTAATAGTCTTGATCTGTATAGTTGTCTGGCCGTTTACGAGTCATCAGTTCATACAATCCAGGTGTTCCAGGATACTTAACAAAACTACCTCTTTCTCCAAGATGAGATTCTGAATTTACAATCAGATCATCGCCCACAAATGTTACCCTAAAATTGCCAATTTTATGTATGATGCTACCGTCACGCTCTGTGTTAGCATATAAACCGAAGACCTCATCTTTGTTGTCTTTAGGTGTGCTTAAATATTTTTGAGCAAGAAGGCCCAATTCAATAGGACCCTGACTAGCTTCAATTCTTCGAGGACGAACAGGACTAGGTGTGTGAATACTAGAAAGTGGGGTGATTGGATAATCTAATATGTTCCGAGCAGCTACCGGCACAAGCTATGTGATCAAATTTTGGTTCTGCTCTGTAACAGTTTTGATATCTTTACCCAGTGCACCAATAGCATCAATAATAGGCTGTTCTGTACGCTTGTGTTGTTCATGAAAACCTCGGTTCTCTGATTTCCATCCCTTGAGTTGTTTTACAAGATAGTCTCTTAATTTAAGATCGTCAACGATTGGTCGTTTCATGGATGTTTATATACGTCTCTACGTCTAGAAAATTGTTGATTTTACTCCTATATTTACCACTATTGGGCTTCCTTGTCATATCGATTGTGACAAACCCATAGCTGTCCTAGTTCCAGCACCTACAGCAAAACTTAGAAAAATCGTTATAGCTCAAGTCCCCACCTACATACTCATCATGTATGTGTTTGAGGTTAGTATGGTCTTGACGATACACACATATAAAATTGCTGTTGTCTCGTAGCAGCTGTTTTGGTATTTTGGAAAAGGTTAGGGCCAGGTAGAAGCAATCTATGTTTTTGTGTCGCCCCTGTGTAAAAAAATGTCTAACCTCGTTTGGTTATCAAGTATAATGTCATCAAACACAACAACAGAGTTATCGAGACAGCCATCGAGTGGCTTAACATCTGATTCAAAGTGGCTATATCCAGTCCATCGTATAGCTTCATCAGCTGCTGATATTTTAATTGTTCTAAGTTTTTAGAGAAGACGTGCAAGTGTCTGTTTTTCCAGTCTAACCAGTTAGGTGCCAGTAAAAAATTATCAACCAGTAGCGTTGTTTTACCACAACCCGATGGCCCAACAATAAGACAACGAATATTATCAGGTAGCAGATTGTCATTTCTCTTAGTCTGCTGTTCAGGCTCTGGTAGTCGCTTTATAACATCCCAGGTGTCCATAGTATCACTTTGTTTGCCTCGATCCAGCTGTGTTCTGGGAGACCTAGCAATTTGACCAGTATCTTGTTGCCTTTTACTGCGGATGACTTTACTATGAGATAAGTGACAGGCTGTTTAGTTTTGTTAAGTTCTTCTCCATAGAATCGGCTTTTGAGGATTTTGTTGTGATGGTCTTTTATTATATAAGTGTTACGGGTCCAAGGTTTAACTTGAACCACTGTAAATAATTCAGTGCTCCAGTTTCTAGTAAAGCCTCTTTTGAATATGTGTTTATATTTACTAATCCTCACTTGATCACCTATTTTGTATTTAGGTCTTCTGGTTGTTGGCTGATATCTCGGATAGTAAACAGTGTTGACTAAGTGCTGCTCGTCAGATTTTGTTACGTCAGATGGCTTCTTATTAATTGTGGTGTGGACCGAGTTGTTATACTGATCTAGAAGTTCTGGTATCATAGCAACCCATTTATAATTACCTTGAAGCGTAAATTGGTTATACATATGACTTTTTAGAGTCCTGTTGAATCTTTCTACAACAGAGGCTTTGAGATCGCTGTAACTTGAGTAATGTCGTATTAACTGGCTCTTAACAAATTGTTGAAACACCAAATTATAGAATTCTTTACCGTTATCTGCTTGTAGATAGCGCGGTAATCTGCCACTCTGATTGATGATTGTTCTAAAAGCTTCTGTAACACATGCTCAGGTCTTCTATTTGACTGCCACAGCCCAGGCATATTTCGAAAATGTATCTATGACAGTAAGTAGATATTTGAAGCCCTTGCTGATCTTGTCTGTTTTTCAGATGTCAACTTGCCATCTCAACCAAGTCAGCCTGCCACAAATCGTCTATGCCTTTTGTAACCACTGGCAGTCGCTTATAGTTACGTCTGGCTGGTCTGTGTACCTCGTCAACTATGATTTGTCTAGACATAGTACGTAAACAAGAATATTGCAACTATGGTGTGTTCAGCAGCTGATACTACAGCATTTTCTAAATACAGCTTATCCCCTATTTGTATATTAAAATCGAGAGAACCATCATCTTCAGCATAAGCTGTTTCTAGTGTATCGGGGTCTGTAAAATCCTCTAACTCCACACTGGTGACTTTTTGTATGTTGTCAGCATTGGCTATTGACAAGGTAGGGTAGTGGTGTGCCTGTGGTTGTAACCAGTATTTGATCTTGACCGGTCTGAGTGTGCCTCTTGCGAAGAACTGGTAATAAAATTGAGCAGGGGACAACATATACAGTTTGCCACCTGGTGTAAACGGTAATTCGTATTCTCTGTTGGGGACACTGTACAATTCAAGAATTACTGTGTGCTTAGGATTCTCGATTAGGCCAGTAATTTCTTTTTCTGCTGTAAGCTATCTACTTATTACAGATTGAAGGTCCTCATTGATAGTTCTAACAACATCGTAGTGGCCCGGTTTGATTTTTATGTCCACAGCAAGTTTTTTGTATTGTTGCACAATCTCTTGAAGCTGCGTGGCAAAAACAGACAGAGCATTTGCTTGGTTGGATTCTAGGGTCCCTAGCTGTTGTTTGATGATGGCTACAATTTGCTGTAGATTTTCAACAACAGCCAATTTAAAACTTTGGGCTGTAAGATCATGGACTTGGGTTCTGATATCCTCAAACAGAGCATGTAGTTCGCTAATATGTTGATTAGTTGGTAGAGTGGCCAATGTCTGAGTAAGCTGTTTGATCTCTGTCTGGATATTCTTGATGTCTTCTGATTTCAGTATGCGATTTACGGCTCTTTTAATATTTTTAAGTTCCTGTGATGTAGGCAGATTGGCCACCGTATTCTGCAGAGACTCAAGGGGCAATTTTACAGCATTTAATTCAGTAGCATCAGCTACACTACGCATAGCATCTTGGAGCAGGGCTATGTCTGCCTGAGTGGGTGTTGATTGTTGTAAAATTTCAAGCTTTGTTTGAATATCATCGATCAAGTGATGAAAATGGGATAGCTCGGATTCGGTGTTGAGGTTTTCAAGTTTGGTAATCTGTTGCTGGACACTGACAAGAGTGTCTACGATACCAGGTAAACGGGATTCTAGAGTTTCTTGTACATTTGTCAGGTCGTTGCGTACTGTTGCTATGGTACCCTCAAGATGGCTTATGGTACTCTGAATTTTTCCAAAATCTTCATATGTCTCGAGTTGCAGCTTGATGTTGGCAACACTACGAGTGATAGCACTCAGAGCATCAGAAGATGGTAGGTTGTCCATAAAATTCTCAAGTGTCTCGATTTTTTCTTTAACCTCGGCTATGGCATTGTTAACGGGATCCAGATTAGGAATCTTCAGTGATTGAATCTGTTCTTTTAGAGTAGAAATCACTAGATCAAAATCATCTTGGGACTTTATGCTTTTGACAATTGTTTGGAGCTGTGTCTGGACACTACCAATCTGCTCTTCTAATCGGTGTTTCAATTGCTCAGAGTTGGTAGCCTGAGTCTTAAATTTGGCTTGAAGAGCTGCTATAGCCTCCTCTAAACTTTGAAAATTATCTAATGTGGCCAAGTCAGTATATTTCTGAAGCAGCAATTTGAGTTCAGAGTCAATTTTAAGAAGGGGGTCCATGCATTGTGATTGTAAATTTGTAATCTCTAGTTGAAGACTGGCATTGAGTGTAGTTTGTAGAGCTTGTAAATCACTTCTTAATTTTTTGACTCTGACATCAAGTATCAGAATCTCATCACTGTGATCCTCGCGCCTTGTATGGCCAAATATATCATTAGGCATTTTGCTTTAGTAGTTATTTATTATAGAGTATCTGATTCTTAATTCTATAAAAAGAGGTATAAGCTTGTCGTAGTGTCCCAGGACCTCAATATATAAACAGTCACCGGCAGAGACAGTATATACAGTGCCAGAAACCATGTTTGAGTGCTTAATTCTGTAAATATTTCTGCCTTCTGAAACCTTTACATTGCCCTCAGGGGTTGTAATAAATTGTAATTGACCACCTACTGGTAACTGGTAGTGGTTTAAGTTATTGTTAAATATGTACAATGTTTTACCCGTATTAACATCAACATCTGTAAGTATGCTATTCAGATGAATAATTAACAAACCACTTAGTTTAGATAGCATAGACTGTATATCAGGAGAGGGTGTTGGTGTTGGCAGGTCCATAATAGCTTGTTTTTTTAACCCAAATAAGTTCATAGGCATGTTTATTTATTTCAAATCATGCTTTGTGATTGGGCATTGATTGTCACTTATCAAGTCACAATGACCCCATGGTAGAGTATGTATACCACATGATAAAACGCATCTCTTATCGTCATGTGGGTCCAGAGCCACTTTTCTTACAATATTTGTGGTCAACAAGTGATCCACATTCTGGATTCTACATTCTGATGTTCTGATTTTGCTACATGATTTGAGACAATCTTCATAATCTTTAAATTGGAGCTCTTTGTCCACAGTTACTCTACCAATGCCCTTGGCTTTTTTGGTGACAGCACCACTGGATGTTTCAAAGCTGTACATCTTGGCCCTTAACCCAGCAAATGCTACAATAACATCGCCAAGTGTCTCGTCTTTTAACTTGCCAGTCACCTTTTTGTTGTGGGGTTGAATATTCAGATGGCCAGGCAATTCGCTAGTATCGAAATATTCAAGCAATGCAGACTGTGCTATATCTTGATAGACATCTTCTGTCTGAATATCAAGGATAAAGCTATCCGTGTCCATATACATCAATCTTATACGATCACCATAAAAAGGCTTCAGCACATCGTAATATAGCTCCAGCATGTGTAATTTGGCCAATTCTAATATTACAGCCCCTACATAAATAGGCTTATCGAACTTAATCTTAGTTTTTTTCATGTTGAAGAGTGGCAGATTGTCATCATAAATTTTTCTGTAGTTGAAATTAGGCTTTGCTACCAATTTTTTGCTTTGGCTGGGGTCGGTAACCAACTTGACATCAGTATGCTTTCTGACATTTTCTATGGTCTTACCATACACCGAATTGACCATCAATTTGAACAAAGTCTTATCAAATTGGGTTACCGCTCGTGTTCGAAGCTCGGTGTTTGTATCAATGTATGGCTTCAACCATCTTGAGTGCCTGAACCTTAAGACTTTGCCAACCTTGGTTACTTTAACACCGTGACGTATCAGGAACTGGAGGTTCTTGTAGTATATGCCATAACCCTGTTTTGGCTCCAGAGTCATCATCAGCTTCTTCTGTTTAGAGCCAGGCGGACACTCAACCTCAGGAATTGGCGGCAGATCAGAAAACTGGCTGTGCAAATTACCAGGAATTGTCAGATCAACCTCTAAGAACAGGCCATAGTCACTGTCATCAAAGTCTTGAAGATCCTCAATGTTGAAATCTTCGACCCACTCAAGCCCTGCATTTGGCAGTTTATCCATCATAGCATAACCATACAGGCTGTTGGCATCCACATAAAGTATATAGTTTGATGGTCGCGCAGAATCATAATTGGGAACTCACTTGTTGTTGGCTCTGGCATATATTTGAGAACATTGTACCATGCCCCCTCGTATACATTGTACAATGAACAGATACATGTCCTGGTCTTGGATCAGATCCAATTTTATTTTAGTGTTCAGAAACATCGCAGACCATGCTAGGCCTGGAGCACTGTAAAAATAGACCGGGTCAAGGTAATAATTTTGTATTGAGAATGCTCTAAATGCCTCAATAACATCGGCTAAGAGCATCACATAGAGTGCCAAATAGTACTTATGATAATCCCCAAGATTCTGACAATTTAAGTTGGTCCACATCAACTGGGCATGGCGATAATCATCATCACTAATTCCTGATGCTCTGAGCTTGCTATATAACTCTTGTTGCGGTGGCAGAGCATGCTCGTCAAATTTGGAAAAATCGGTAACATAGTCGTATGGATATACACCCTTACGCCTAAGCAATTTCAGGTCCAAATTTGGAAACATAGCACATGTGATTTTGAATTGGGCATCAGATAATTGACTGGCCAGAGTGGCCAGGCTAGCCGACAGAAATCTATATGAATCTAGAAATCTTAAGTGTATAGGCCTGCCATTAACACTGATTATTTTGCTAATAACTATATACTTCTCATCATTTTCTGCTAAAATATTTAAATCCTGCTTGTCAAACCCCTCGTATCTGATCAGATGATGAAAATCATAATTAGATGCACCGTGGCAAAATATCGGGACAAATTTTGGTCTCTGGATCTTAATATTACAGCTACTACACAAAGCCTGTTTATATCGACCGTCCGTATGGCGATGAGGACGCACCTTTATATTTGTATCCGAAAATTCAGAATTGCATACCGGGCATTTTTCTGCATTGTTGAAATCTTCGATCTGATCCTCTGTTGATTTTAACAACACATTAGAGGCTATGCAACGGCACTCATTTTCTATTTTATGTGCAAATTCTTTGATGGCATCTGGTCCCATGTATAAGTGTGGTTTGCTAACAACACCATCCTGTACAACCGCATAACAAAAACTAGAAGGTTCATGTAGCTGATACTATGTACTTGAAGATTCATCAGGATCTGGGCTGCAGAATGCAAACGATTTGAGATTCGATTCAAAATCACAGACTATATACGCTGGGTGCCCAAACAAGGCTTCGAATTTTTTGAATTCGGCATTTTCATTTGGTTTAGGCATAACCATATGAACAGGTTTATGGTTGCCACAGTATTTTAAATGTTCAACCAACTTGTTTTTAGCAATTTTGGTATTCCGTTTCCGAACGCCATTTACTATTTTTTCACCATCAAATACAGTCAAACATCTTCGACACAACTTGTATATTGTATTAGATTTGTCTAGTTGTTTTCTGACTAAAGCTTCAAGATCGCGTATCAGAGCGTAATGGTATGTACCGTCCTCTTCAAATAAGAGCAGATCTATCGGGACAGCAGAATCATCATCAAGTGTACTGATTCGGAGAGGTTCTATCAAGCAATTGCCACGACCAGTAGAATTAATAAACACATTAATAGATAACGGCATACCGTTGATATCTCAGGCTTTGTTTTTCAAATTTATCGATATTCTGAACAGACATTGGATATTCTAAGACCTCCATAGCATCATCAAAATCATGTTCATGTGGTTTATAATGGCTTATTCGCTCTGGATGCTTTAAAACTGGAAACAAAGCCACCAAAATACACCACAAAAAGCTTTTTTGATCATCATTTTTTTAGGATAACCACGGCTTTTTTTGTTTTTGACATTGTCAGGTAAAGGCAGATATGTAGAACCTTGTAGAGGTCTGAATTCATAAATATTAACATAGAGCTTGTGTGGAGATCCACATAGGCTCCAACCCGATTCCTTAGCAGCAAACTCAGAGTGTTTGACAAGCAATTGGTCTATCAACCTGCTTAGTATTTTGTCTGAGTTTATATTTGAGTATACAGGTACAGTTTCTGTTATGTGGGGCTGTGTAAATTTTGTGCCGTTTGATTTCTTATATTGAGTATACAATTTGAGTGATAGCTTATAAGAGCCATTTTGTGCATTTAGAATAGCCTCCACATCAGGAGTTTTACTGTTCAAAAAATTTCTAATATCACATTTTGGCTCTGATACAAAACAGAAATCACTAAGTTGACCGTTAAAACTTCTATGGATGGGTGCATTGCGTAGCTGCTTTGCTGGTCTAGTATTATCGGATGTATCAAGCTTCCTTTTTAGACCAGATGAGGATGTAGATGGCTGTGATGAAGTAGAAGGCTGTACATAACAAGTATACTTATGCCTATTGTAATATGCTTTGCTAAATATTTTATGACATTTTGAGCACATTATAGTAGGCTTTCTACATTTCTTAGGATCACAATTATGCCGGTGAATAGCCCAATTAGAACTAGATATATTCTTATTACACTGATTACAATACTTCTGATTTGGTATTTTTTTGTTGTAGGTTTATTATATAAGATTTCTTGGGCGGCCAACAACAGAACTATGGATAGTATGCCAAAACAATTATAGCAGCAGTTGGTGGCTGAGCGGGTGCTCTTATACCCAGACAACAGCAGACAACAGACTTGACAGACGTGTCGTACAGCCCAAAATTAAGTACAATTATATTCTACCAAATATAATTAACACAATTGTTATCCAAAAAGCCAATCAGTTTGGATTTGCCACAGCAATAGACAATTTAAGTCCAGTCCAGCATTTGCTCATATGTTTTGAAAGACACAATTCTAGAGTTGTTGTTGGGATCCGAACCACTTGTGCTTCCACAGGGTATCAAACCCGGGACACCCTTGATTACAAGGCGGCGACACAATCGCTGCGCCATCGAGGGAGGCCTATACAATTCTACAACTCGACATCTGTAGCAACCAAAGTTATGTAAGCCAATAGAATCGGCACAATTCCTCAACATCAAAAGGCCAAGCAGTTTGGGACCTGTTTTCTGTGCAACAGGCAACAAGGCATTACAAGGCAGCAACGCTACCACTTCTCCACCGGGTATAGAACCCGGGAGCCTATTGATTACAAGGCAGCAACGCTACCACTTCTCCACCGGCTATCAAACAACCCGGGAGCCCCTTGATTACAAGGCGGCGACACTATCGCTGCGCCATCGGGGGAGGCCTCAAATTCGGGACCCCCTTGATTACAAGGCGGCGACACTATCGCTGCGCCATCAGGGTAGGCCTTCACTCCACCGGGTATAGAACCCGGGACCCCCTTGATTCTAAGGCGGCGACACTATCGCTGCGCCATCGGGGGAGGCCTTCACTCCACCGGGTATAGAACCCGGGAGACATCAGCTGATATCAGCTGTATTACAGTCAGAAGTTGGACTTCAGATCTGCGATGAATATTTTCAGTAGTGGGATTAATGCTATTATAAACCCCAGTTATAAGTGTAGAAAAGAAGAGGTTATTTGATTGAACAACCCGATTTGGCTACACTTAAAACAATGTCAAGAGGGGCATATGCCCCAATTCTTCAAGTGTGATATGCTTTTAATCCCAAGAATCCTGAAATCTAGTGTAGAAAAGAAGAAGCATCAACAGACAGATTTGCCTACACTTAAAACTATGCCAAGTTCCCATATGATCTTATTGTTTACAGTGTGTTTTTCTGTCAAAATCCCAAGAATCTTGAATTCTAGTGTAGAAATGGTGAGCCCCCCTTCAGATTGATTCCGCCAGTGTACAAAGGCTAGCGGACAGAATTCTGTAGGAATCAAGAAATCTTAAGTTAATAGTGTTCCTATTCACTTAAGAACCCTCAACAGACAGATTTGCCTACACTTAAAACTATGCCAAGTTCCCTTATGATTTTATTGTTTACAGTGTGTTTTTCTGTCAAAATCCCAAGAATCTTGAATTCTAGTGTAGAAATGATGAGCCCCCCCCATGGAGAAGTGTTAATATTGTTGCCTTGTAAACAAGAGCTCTGGGTTTGAGGCCTGATAAAATGTGAGGCCTCCCCTGATGGCAAAGTGTTAATATTGTTGCCTTGTAAACAAGAGCTCTGGGTTTGAGGCCTGATAAAATATGTAAGATTGAAATATATATGGCAAAATAATATCTCCCCACGTGAGATTTTGAGAATATTTACTGCAGATTTAAAGTACAACTTTGAACCCCAAGAAATTTTATATAAATACCAAAGCCAAAAATATTAATACACATACACACACACACACATATACACACACTAAATATACAAAGCACACTGCTGAACCCAACTGATATTTTTTATTAAGCATAGAATTTTGATTTGGACCCCAAGAAATTTTATATAATAAACCAACAACAAAAATGCCGAACCAAAAATATTGTAATTAATGCAATAAGAATATATCCAGCCCCAATTGGGATAAGCACCAAAAAAATTGTAATCCAGACAAAAGCAGAATACTCACAAAAATATGCCCCAAATGCCATAAAGAATATAGCATGCAATATTTCACATATAAACATACAGATACTTCTTCTGCACAGTCATCAACATTGCCAAACAAAATTGATTGGAAATATTGGTGTGATTGGCCTGTATAACTTAGATTGCAAGGCCAAATTTTGTAATTTTGTAGACCAGAAGCTGGATCCTGTGCTCCAGAAACAGGCTCTCCACAAATTATGCGAACATCATGGACACACAATACATTTTACAATTTTGAGAATCTCAATTTAAATTCAGGAACAAGAGATTTGGATTTGATGTATCTGGAAATATCCCTTCTTTCAAAAAATGTTTGCATCTTGAATCAACCTGCAAACAACATTACATGTTAGGCTGGGCTATCTCAACAGCAGTAAATATTTACCAAACGTTTCAACGTTAAAAAAACAATCAGAATAATATCTTCCAGGAAATATAGATACCTGAACATGCAAACATATTTTGAAAGAAGAAACATTGCAAGATATATAAAATCAGACCACCTGTTGGTTTGTTTTAGGGAAAAATTTGAAAATCTATCAGAGTATGATTTTTTTAAAGTGCAAAATGAAACAGAAGCAAGATGGATGTTTGACAGTGATGTTGGGTTTGGGTATGTGAGCATAGAATTGGGTTCTGAATATGATGATTTTGAATCCAATACATACTGGCATAGAATTGATGCATACCTGTTGCATTGTTATTGGGGAAAATATGTTGCTTTTTTTACAAAAAGTACTTCAAGTTTAGAAAAATTTAGGTTTTACAATTTTTTCCATGATCATAGAATTTATACAAACAGCAGGTGGCCTGTTGATGACATACCATGGGACACAACAATTTCCATACTTGATGAGGCAGGAAAATACCCATTGGATGTAAATTCTGGTTTATATTTTAATGAGTTGATTATGTACCTGCTTAAAAACAATATCAATTCTGGCTCCTTCAATACAAGATGGATTTAAATAATTAGAGTTTTTACACAAAATATTTTTTTGTAGATGGAACCTCCACCAGATTATAATCCATTCTATGGAGATTATGTTTACACAGGCCCATTGTTTGAGTATAAGAGTACCACGGTATTTAATATTAGATAGAATAAAACAGGATATATATGCTCCTATTTATATATGTCAACCTGCACAACACAAACCCACCTTCTAGGCTGTTTATATAAGCAACAAAGCTCTGTTTCAATACAAATATTATATCTCACACTATCTTGCTCTGCTTCTGATTTTGGGTGAGTATTTTAATTTGCTCATCACACTTGACAGATAGGATAGGAAAATTGCACAGAGACGTGCTAACAATATTTTTTTTTGCTAACAATTTCAAGTTCCCTGAGTGGGAATATGTTGTTTCTAAGATCAGCATTAATTTTGTAGTACAGCATTGCTGTGGAACATGTCAAGTTCTTGGATTCTGTCACACCCATTCTAATACAATTAATATCACAAGTACTATTACAAGGCACGCACCGCATAAAATCATAATTCCAAGCGATGGCATGGAGTAATCATTTTTCCACGATTCCATATCAGACAAAAAAATTATACTGCAATTGGAGCTTCAACAATTCGGGACTGTGCAATATATTGTCTACAAATGTAGGAAAAATTATATTGACTGGGTTGCATACAAAACTCCCAAAGCTTATGTGTTTCAGGTTCCTGAAATTTGAAACAGAATCCAAACTGTCTGGAAGTTCATAAAAGTGAAGCCATTCTACAAGCGGGTCTATCTCAGCTTTTGCATGATATATTTGAGCAAGAGGTGATGTGTTTATAATATTTGTTGGGTTGTAATATATTATTCCATGATTTGACCTATACTGGTGATACATGGGAATGGATATAATTTTTGAATTTTGGCTGAATGAAAATATATCAATGTTCTGTGTGAAGTCTTTCAATTCTCTAAATTGATCCAATCTTGTGCTTATAATTGTTGCCCTTACAAGTTTTTCATATTTTATTTTATTTACAATCTGTGCAAACATCTTAAATCTAATAGGACCGAGCTCCATTATATCATAGGTTAAAACATCCAATGCGAGCAGAGATTCAACATTGTTTTTAGCAATAAATATGCTCTCTTCTATATCCATCATGTCCATAATTGATAAGGAGACACAAATTTACAACTATTGTAATTGATTGAAGCAATGCGGTGAAACTTGATATTGCATTGATTACATATTTGTTCTGATCAAAGGCATGAGCTATGGCACATCCAGATTGAATGGCTGCATATATTAAGTATAAGCCAAGAAAAACAACCATCTGTAAGAAAATGAACTGTATTAAACACAGACACCATAGGTTCCATAATCCTCTGCTGTAATGCCGAGACTCATGGCCTCATGGTTGATGTGATACTTATTCATCATGTACAAATATAATTCATTTACACCTAGATCCTTCAAATTTTTACAGAAATCTGGAATATTACAAATATCTTCTGGTGAGCACAAGCTGTGATAGACAGTGACATATTTTAAATTTGGAAATTTCTCTCTGAGGATTTTCCTATCCTCATCTGTGGGGATACTATCAAAATGGATCCATGTGACTTGTTTCTGTGTTTGGGATCATGTCATAATATGGGGAGAGGAGAAAAGTGTGAGCCACATTTGTTACACATTGCAGGAATTTCTCACCGTACAAATTTAATCTGTATGCATTTTGATATTGTTTCACAATGGACCTCCCATATTTCATTGAGAGCTTCTTTTTCAATTCTGGCTTGAGTTGAGACCTGAGTTTCTCAATATCAACTTTGTCGTCAAAATAGAGATCAAATTTTTTTATGAAGGGGTATATCTGAACTTTCTTCTATTTTTTTCTAGATGCTCCAATCTCAACAAATTTTATGGGCTGTGGTGGATCCTCCATTGCTTGAAAAGACAAAACATACAGATTAAAAACTAAAAAAATGAACTACAGGCTCGTTGATATTATAGATGTTATACAAAATTGGATGTATTATCTTATAATGGAGCATGAGTCTCAACTGATCCCTAAGGCTCACATGTATTTTCCTATAATTCCCCCCAACAAACTGAACAATGTGCAGGTTTTTAAACACCCTTTTGAATTGCCTGCTTTCTGATAAATCTGTATCTTGTAAAAGCCACTTGATCTTTGCACTTTCAGTTTTGGATCCCCCAATAGTGTCCAGATAATCATATGAGTATGCATATACAAATTGCTTGTCTGGTGAGGAATAATTGCGTTTGTAATCAGATCTGTCCCAGTACAAGTGATCACCCCTAAACATTTTCTTAAACCCATCCATTACATCTTGTTTTGCAGACAGATTATATATGCACACCAGATTTATGTTTGATATGAATTCCAGATCCTCCAGGGTTGTGTGATCATCAATAAATTCATTTTTCAGATGCACTATGAGAATTTTCACAACAGTGTCCAATTTTTTAATCTCCTCAGCAATATTCCTGAGCGAATCTGGTTTAGAGAAATATACAAGCTTGGTGCTCAACATGTCTCTGCAATCAACATCCAAGTATAATCCCTCACAAACAAAATCCAAATTTTGCTTGACCACAAAACTCATGTTGTGTTCAAGCAGAATCTCTACACACTGATGTGATAGGGGTGTAACACCATGGTCAAGACCTAGAATCTAATTCTTGCTGTGAATAGTGTTTTTGGAATTTTGAATGGAATCAACTATAAATGGTTGCCCTTCCTCATTAAATACAATAAAAGATTTTTTATACTCGGACAATGGGCCCGTGTAGACATATGGTCCATAAAATGAATTATAATCAGGTAGGGGCGCCATATCTAAAAAAAATTATCAATACATTACTTTGCATGCAATAGGTATTTCTATGTTAATAGCATATAATTCTACACACTAAGCATGTACATGAGTAACTTATTAAAATATGCAGCATAAGAAGGATTGTTGAATTTTACAATCATGAGGCATTTGCTGAATTGTACAATAAATTTTTTGTATTTTTCTACATACCCCAACTTCATATAAATAATAGGGGTTGGTTTAGATTTAATAGTGCAGATATTATAACAGATGGGGAGGGGAATATATATTTCAACATATGTTGAAACGTTTATATATAAACGTTTAGGTTTAAGATGTTTGCACAGATTGTAAATAAAATAAAATATGCAAAACTTGTAAGGGCAACAATTATAAGCACAAGATTGGATCAATTTAGAGAATTGAAAGACTTCACACAGAACATTGATATATTTTCATTCAGCCAAAATTCAAAAATTATATCCATTCCCATGTATCACCAGTATAGGTCAAATCATGGAATAATATATTACAACCCAACAAATATTATAAACACATCACCTCTTGCTCAAATATATCATGCAAAAGCTGAGATAGACCCGCTTGTAGAATGGCTTCAATTTTATGAACTTCCAGACAGTTTGGATTCTGTTTCAAATTTCAGGAACCTGAAACACATAAGCTTTGGGAGTTTTGTATGCAACCCAGTCAATATAATTTTTCCTACATTTGTAGACAATATATTGCACAGTCCCGAATTGTTGAAGCTCCAATTGCAGTATAATTTTTTTGTCTGATATGGAATCGTGGAAAAATGATTACTTCATGCCATCGCTTGGAATTATGATTTTATGCGGTGCGTGCCTTGTAATAGTACTTGTGATATTAATTGTATTAGAATGGGTGTGACAGAATCCAAGAACTTGACATGTTCCACAGCAATGCTGTACTACAAAATTAATGCTGATCTTAGAAACAACATATTCCCACTCAGGGAACTTGAAATTGTTAGCAAAAAAAAATATTGTTAGCACGTCTCTGTGCAATTTTCCTATCCTATCTGTCAAGTGTGATGAGCAAATTAAAATACTCACCCATAATCAGAAGCAGAGCAAGATAGTGTGAGATATAATATTTGTATTGAAACAGAGCTTTGTTGCTTATATAAACAGCCTAGAAGGTGGGTTTGTGTTGTGCAGGTTGACATATATAAATAGGAGCATATATATCCTGTTTTATTCTATCTAATATTAAATACCGTGGTACTCTTATACTCAAACAATGGGCCTGTGTAAACATAATCTCCATAGAATGGATTATAATCTGGTGGAGGTTCCATCTACAAAAAAAATATTTTGTGTAAAAACTCTAATTATTTAAATCCATCTTGTATTGAAGGAGCCAGAATTGATATTGTTTTTAAGCAGGTACATAATCAACTCATTAAAATATAAACCAGAATTTACATCCAATGGGTATTTTCCTGCCTCATCAAGTATGGAAATTGTTGTGTCCCATGGTATGTCATCAACAGGCCACCTGCTGTTTGTATAAATTCTATGATCATGGAAAAAATTGTAAAACCTAAATTTTTCTAAACTTGAAGTACTTTTTGTAAAAAAAGCAACATATTTTCCCCAATAACAATGCAACAGGTATGCATCAATTCTATGCCAGTATGTATTGGATTCAAAATCATCATATTCAGAACCCAATTCTATGCTCACATACCCAAACCCAACATCACTGTCAAACATCCATCTTGCTTCTGTTTCATTTTGCACTTTAAAAAAATCATACTCTGATAGATTTTCAAATTTTTCCCTAAAACAAACCAACAGGTGGTCTGATTTTATATATCTTGCAATGTTTCTTCTTTCAAAATATGTTTGCATGTTCAGGTATCTATATTTCCTGGAAGATATTATTCTGATTGTTTTTTTAACGTTGAAACGTTTGGTAAATATTTACTGCTGTTGAGATAGCCCAGCCTAACATGTAATGTTGTTTGCAGGTTGATTCAAGATGCAAACATTTTTTGAAAGAAGGGATATTTCCAGATACATCAAATCCAAATCTCTTGTTCCTGAATTTAAATTGAGATTCTCAAAATTGTAAAATGTATTGTGTGTCCATGATGTTCGCATAATTTGTGGAGAGCCTGTTTCTGGAGCACAGGATCCAGCTTCTGGTCTACAAAATTACAAAATTTGGCCTTGCAATCTAAGTTATACAGGCCAATCACACCAATATTTCCAATCAATTTTGTTTGGCAATGTTGATGACTGTGCAGAAGAAGTATCTGTATGTTTATATGTGAAATATTGCATGCTATATTCTTTATGGCATTTGGGGCATATTTTTGTGAGTATTCTGCTTTTGTCTGGATTACAATTTTTTTGGTGCTTATCCCAATTGGGGCTGGATATATTCTTATTGCATTAATTACAATATTTTTGGTTCGACATTTTTGTTGTTGGTTTATTATATAAAATTTCTTGGGGTCCAAATCAAAATTCTATGCTTAATAAAAAATATCAGTTGGGTTCAGCAGTGTGCTTTGTATATTTAGTGTGTGTATATGTGTGTGTGTGTGTATGTGTATTAATATTTTTGGCTTTGGTATTTATATAAAATTTCTTGGGGTTCAAAGTTGTACTTTAAATCTGCAGTAAATATTCTCAAAATCTCACGTGGGGAGATATTATTTTGCCATATATATTTCAATCTTACATATTTTATCAGGCCTCAAACCCAGAGCTCTTGTTTACAAGGCAACAATATTAACACTTTGCCATCAGGGGAGGCCTCACATTTTATCAGGCCTCAAACCCAGAGCTCTTGTTTACAAGGCAACAATATTAACACTTCTCCATGGGGGGGGGCTCATCATTTCTACACTAGAATTCAAGATTCTTGGGATTTTGACAGAAAAACACACTGTAAACAATAAAATCATAAGGGAACTTGGCATAGTTTTAAGTGTAGGCAAATCTGTCTGTTGAGGGTTCTTAAGTGAATAGGAACACTATTAACTTAAGATTTCTTGATTCCTACAGAATTCTGTCCGCTAGCCTTTGTACACTGGCGGAATCAATCTGAAGGGGGGCTCACCATTTCTACACTAGAATTCAAGATTCTTGGGATTTTGACAGAAAAACACACTGTAAACAATAAGATCATATGGGAACTTGGCATAGTTTTAAGTGTAGGCAAATCTGTCTGTTGAGGCTTCTTCTTTTCTACACTAGAATTCAGGATTCTTGGGATTAAAAGCATATCACACTTGAAGAATTGGGGCATATGCCCCTCTTGACATTCTTTTAAGTGTAGCCAAATCGGGTTGTTCAATCAAATAAGCCTCTTCTTTTCTACACTTATAACTGGGGTTTATAATAGCATCGATCCCACTACTATTTTCAAAGTCCAACCTGGGCTGATATTATTCAGAGCATAGAATTCTACAGCTTTGGTCTGTTGGCCGGGTGACGGAGTCAAAACATTACCGTGGGGTTTTTCCTAATGTGGGGTTTTTCCGATTGAAGTGCCAACTCATGTCCGGGTGACGGAGTCAAAACATTACCGTGTTTTTTTTTTCCGATTGAAGTGCCAACTCATGTCCGGTCAAAAGACCGAGTATTGATTTTTTCTTGCGGCAGTTCTGAGCTACAGCATATCACAAAAGTTTTGCCCATGTTAGCAACTACAGGGTATTACGAAAGTTTATCTTGTATTTTATTATTTAAGCATATATTACAGTGTACTACTGTGTAAGCAAAAGGGCTATATTTTTAGCAGGCTTATAGACAACAGACTGACAGATGCAGCTTTTGTACACATGGCCAAATCAGTCTGTTGAGGGTTCTTCATTTGTACACTAGAATTCGGGATTCTTGGGATTTTGACAGAGTAGCACACTGTAGGCAATAGGCTCATATGGACAACTTGATATAGTTTTAAGTGTAGCCAAATTAGTCTGTTAAGGGATCTTCATTTGTACACTAGAATTCAGGATTCTTTGGATTTGAGTGTGCTACACTTGGGGCAATTGACTCATATGGGCATCTTGACATAGTTTTAAGTATAGCCAAATCGGTCTATAAATCATATGAGCTCTTCATTTCTACGATTTTTTGTCCTCATCCTATGGTATTTACTACTACTTACATGCAATAATGAAAGAATAAATAAGTAATTGTTGAAAAGGCCTGTAGCTACTGTATATGCATAGCGTTACCATATGGAAACGCCACCGTTATGAGCAAAAATCGAGCAAGTGATGCAAATTCTTGAACAGAAAACTTCATAAGTTTCTAATTACATGTGTTTACTAAATGCTGAAAACATTCATAATGAAAGACAATCAGACAATAACACTATATTTACTTTCCAGTGTATGACTTATTTAATAAAAAAAACTAAGGTAAAAACAAATACATCCTCTCGCAACTATGCCATTACCTTTACTGAAACAAAGGTCTCAAATGCAAGCTTTATTCTTCCTAGAGCGACTTCTGGCACTAGGTTTGCCTACACACTCAATATAGAGAAGCCTCTAGCACGAAAGTGTGCAAATGTTGAGCGTTACCATATGGTAAAGCTATTCGTTTAAGGGTTAAGTGAATGAGGGGTATTTGTTACGAATAAAATTGTTAGGTTTACAATGTTGTGTTGAGTTGTGATGAGTTTATAATGTGAATGTATGAACGTAACCGTTCAAAATGAAACAAATGACTATCGAATATAGTAAACAGTTTTTGAAAAGTTATGTAGCACATCTAAGTTATGAATACAGAAATATTGTTATTGAAATATAGTTTTGTGTTGATAGAATGTGTAAGTTTCATATTGGAATCCATTATAATAACACCATATATGGAATGCGTTCACTACGTACTTGCTACATGCTCCGTGTCTCAACATTGGGATATGCACGTTTTGTTGATTACAGATATTTAGCTAATTCTGCTAATGAGGATAAGTTATATTACAAAAATAAGCATTTAAATCTTATATAATTTAAAAATATATATATATTCCAAATCAAGATAACTAATGCTTATGAACTTCTATATTAGATTTGACAGGAATAGGTGACAGTAATAGTAAATTTGAGTTCAGTTTCGAACTTCCATTAGCAGGCAGACAGATCGCGTACATGCCATGTACTTTAATAACAACTAAAATCCTCATTCCTTAACAAATAACTTTTGCTATATTTAATAATAATAACAAATTGCTGTTATCAGTTTTTGCAACACAACAAAAATACATTTATTTTATAAATGTTTGCAACAATAAAGTTGCGAGATAAACATACCAAGAGAGAGCAAAAATATAACTTGCAGAAATGTAATTCATTATCAAGTTTCCCTTGCCTATAACGGTACTAGTGTAGATATATTTTGCTCTGATTTTAATTTTTCTTAAAACTTTGATACACACCTATCCGTCTCAGCAAAGGGGTCGGGTACCCTATTCTACACCCTCGAATTTTGAATTATTATTTTTTCATTATGAAGATTATGTGATCCTATTTGTGAATTAAAAAATGGAGCGGAAAGAAGTATTTATGACTGTAAATAAAGTTTAAAATTGCGATTTTGTCCTTTGAAATTGTTGAGTCCAAATTTCCCACCGATTCCGGGCTCCGCCCCTGGGGTAATTGACTTACCGCCCCCTACCGCTACCGCGGCCCCTCTTTTATCTATAGAGTCCATTTAAAGGCATGTCAGAAATTGGCGTAAGTCACCTGCCCCCAACACTATTTCTCACTGTTTTCCGGATTGACACATGAAGATACAAAAAAATGAAGGCTAAAATTAAACCAAAGAAAGTAACTTACCTCTTTTTACCAAGGCCAGGTATTGAATTGTGGGTCGAAGTTCAATTTGAAAATAAACAATAGAAACATCGTTTATTATAAAGAGCCAATTTTTGTAACGAGAATATTTGATATGTGCGAAAAATTGAGGGTGTAGAAAAGGGTACCGGAGCCCAGCAAAGTTCTATGCTTGTTTCTCTACTCTTGATCGGATTTCTTAGTTCTAATGGCGGAGAGAAGCAATACTTCACTTTACGTTACCTTCAGTGTGAGTGAAAACTTGTACTTTGTCACCTAATCGCTCGAGCTGGGTGTTCTTACACACATGATATAATGCACAAGTTCCAAATAACAGCCTTTAATCAGGGTTCATATGTTTATCTTTCACTATTCAAAATCACTTATAAACGAAATCAATAATACGTTTAATTCAATTACTTTATAGCATAGCAAGAAGAACATTCAACAAACTTTCAATTTAGTATATCCATATCCATGTCTATTTTCACCACATTCTACATTATTACACTTTATAAGAGTTCAACATAAAGGTTGGCAGTTAACCAGGAGCTCTTATAATTACGTCATATGTGCATTTGTGAAACGGTTACGTTTTTTTATTGGCAAGATTTAACTTAAATTCTGAACTGTGATGTGTGCGCAGAATTTCATAAAAATCTCTTCTTGGTGGTTACTGGCACACTTTCACAGTATTTTGTGCAACTCAATTTCCTGTCGTTATTTTCTTATGTGTGTGATGGAGGGGGAGGGAAGGATCTAAACCAGCAACTTAACACGATGCTAGTACGTGTGTTACTAAAATATGATTTAGAATACTCTGGAGATTGGAATGTCCAGCTAAATTTGTGTGAAAAAATATAAATATGCTGACCAAGGCAGTAATTTATTTTATTAAAAACATAAACTAAACGTAACGTTTCAACCTTCTAGCAAGGTCTTCTTCATACTCTGTATCAAGTACAAATAAATTACTGCCTTGGTCAGCATATTTATATTTTTTCATAATAATGGAAACAAGGCTTAATGGTGCTAAATTTGTGCTACTTTTACTTTACTTTACAGTTTGATAATAGCCTATACAGTGGGATGTACAAGTATTGCTCGGCAAATTGTATATTACTATATTTGCATTAATGCGTCTGTTGCATCCAGCGTGTTTTTAAAGAATTGATTATTGTTTATGCTGGTTCAAAGGTTGTCAGGAGTTTGATTGGCGATTTGTTTAAACTTTTGAATCTCTCGTTGCCAAAAAGAGAAAATAATAAAAAAATAATAAATAAACATAGTGATGTTAAATTTGGTTTGTAGTACTTATGCATCCCACTGTACGGTTCCGATTGCAAATTTCTTGTAAAATTATTGCAAAAATTGTTGTATAATTACAACGGTCGGGGCTACATTTATTTTCAGGACAGACTTGCAAAGCACTTCAAATAGTAACAAGTGGTTTCGATCCCACTTTAAACTGTAGGTCCAGTCCCGATTAGCGTTACTATGCATAAAGTGGACTTAAAAACGCCAAATCAACAAATCAACACTTCAAACGGAATGCATGGAAGACGGTAACATATGTTTTACGGATGACTTTACCCAGGTAAATTATGAGTCTCTTTCAATTACAACATGGTGTCTACCTGTCAAGAATGTCAACAAAGTGAAGATAAAGTCAAATAATTATGCCTTTTGTCAAGAATGTGTGCTATTTTGTTTTTACAGTATAGTGTTTTTACACTATGTATGTTATATATGTGCACTGAGATTTGATAAAATTGAATATTTGGAGATTTAAAGTTACGCCCACACCCCCTATACGCCTTCATGGCGTGGTGCTAAGCACAGGGGAACACTTTACTTTTTACTTTACTTTTTTTAAAGTTGTAATGAGTTGTGGTTAAGATTCGTTTACTTTGTTTCATAAAAATTACATTCTTGTATACGTGAAGTTAGTAAAAATATTAAATAAAGTAATGTAGCCATTCCCAATCCAGAATGAAGTCTGAAACATTAATTTTGAAATGCATTAATAATTAAAGCAAATCTAAATGTCTTCTTAAAGTACAGCATCAATTTTCATCATAAAATGGTCTTGTGGTAGGAGCTTTCATTCAATAAAATATTCTAGTTCCTTAATTTCCAAGTATATCTACGAAGGAGACGATTAAATAAATGTAAAGAAAAAGTGGGGACAAAGCGAAATTTATTATATCCTTATATTTATACGAGTATGTAGCACATTGTTTTGTAAATAATCAAGTTGAGTTTTATTTTTGTTTATTAAGAAAAAGGGAATGGAAGGTCAAGTGAAAGTCAAGAATTTTTGATTTGTTATTTCGGTAGCCACCCTGTACAGGAATGTTGCTTTTCACTGGATTATTCTGATTTAAACTGTGAGTTAACCAGATATATAACCAGTATTTTTCAATCAAAATTATTTTATAAATTATCCTTTAGTAGGGATAGAAATGATTTACGGCGATGTGGAGAAGCAAAAACGTATGAAGAAGTCAGTTCACCTTCGCTCTCTTTGATAAAATGGAAATCTAGTTCTTCCATCCAAAAGGGTTCTCTCGATATTTCTGCGAAATATATAAAATATTTAAAATACATAAAATTATATAAGAATCTGGAAGACTTATCGCGGGAAGGGGATATCAACGCCCTCTGACGCAGGCGGCACTTGAAAGATTTTCTAATTGATGCGTTACTTATTTTCTATCAGTCACTCCATGGCTCAATGTACCTCTGCGAGCCCTTAGGAACCGGAAGTGGTAATTATTGAGGCGTGTCCTGTAAAGGCTCTTTTATTGGGAGAAGATATTAACTTCTACATCTTACTTCTTTTTCTATGAGTTTTCACGAACAGTAAAGAAAAAGCTTGAATTGTTTAATTATCAAGACACTGCGATGGCCGAGGTATACATTTTCCCAATCATATTTTCTTACATTTCTCTCTAGTAAGTTATGAAAAAATTCAGTCAAGAATTTCCGTTTTCATGCTTCACAATTATCACGAAATTTCGTACCTGTTGCATTAAGGCGATTCTATTTAATTTTGCGCATTTCGTAACAGGTTATTTCCTGCGAAAAATGGAAAAAATGGAATAATAAGAGAACTGAAGCTGCAAAGAAACTACCACCCCAATTCTAGTTCATAATATGAATAATAATCGTACGTACACTGAAATGTACTTAACTAAACTAAACTCCTATCATCTCTTTGAACTAATGCTCATTTCATTGCAATGGAAATAATGCCATAAGAACTTACATTTCTATTTTTTTAGTAAATATATCCATTGCACATGCCTCAAGTTTTAGTACAGGATACAAGCGGATCTATTTCTCTTTTTGGGAGAAGAAAAGTAAAATAAACTAAATGAAACTAAACCAATACAAATACAGTGCGTCCATTTCGATCTTCAGCCGAGAGATCGGGAGAAGCGTGGCGGGCGGCGCTGGCGGAGATGCCGACATTTGCGGCCTGTAATACCCGCTTATTTTTATGGACGTATGCAGACATTTATATAAATATTGCAAAACGAGCACTAATCTGTGTTATAATTTATCATCTGTAATTCATCCAAGTTCTCCCTTATATACACAAAAAATACGCTTTAGAAACGATGTTAAGAGCCACAGATAATAAAGCATTTTAATCATAATTTTGACCAGTAACGTCCTGCTTAAGTTTATATCCTTGAAAGAGTTTTGTGGCGATGGGAATCGTTTGGAGGTTTCGAATGTGCAACACTGTATCAAGATTACGCTGCAGACAAAACCGTTAAAAGTGAACGGTTTTCGTGAGCTTCCTTGCAATCCGAAATCTCCGAGCTCGAGTTTTTTTGTTCCTTCGCGACTAGATGAAGACAGAGCTGTGAATATAGTGGCGAACAATGTAAACCAAGAGCGTGTTAATTTCGTACTGTGCGCAAAAATGTTATTCTTGGTTACTTTCAGTTACTTCTTTGTGTTATTGCAGTGTGTATGTGTGTTGTGTCAGTTAGACGATTGGAATGCCAGCCGCAAGGTTCACGTTAGAACAAAGATTTATTATGTATGACACGTACATGAAAACAGACTCGTGTCGAGACGTGTGTAGGCAATTTGTACAGAAATTCCCAGGCGTTTCAACCCCACATAGAGATACGGTTAGACATCTTGTCCTTAAATTACGAGAAACTGTATCGTTAAATTTTAAAACACCTAAGCAAAAACGACGGATTCTAACCGAAGCAAAACTCGATGATATTGGTGCAGCGTTAGAACGTTCTCCAAACAAACCTATACGCCGTGTTTCAAAAGAGGTGGCCGTGTCAAAATCATCGGTACATACAGCCACTAAGCTACAAAAATTAAAACCGTCATCTTATAACACAGGTTAGTGCTCGTTTTGCAATATTTATATAAATGTCTGCATATGTCCATAAAAATAAGCGGGCATTACAGGCCGCAAATGTCGGCATCTCCGTCAGCGCCGCCCGCCACGCTTCTCCCGATCTCTCGGCTGAAGATCGAAATGGACGCACGGCATTAACAGCATTTAAATTTACGTGTTCAATCATGACTGTGCCTGGATCTCTCAGTTATGGTTTGATCGAGTAACATATTCATAGAAACGAACATACTCACTATCCTATCAGCCATCGTTACAATATTTCTAACTTCAATTTTCTATTTTCGGTTATTTAATGTTGATTTTATACCCTTACATACTAATCGTAGCAGTATCCATTAATGATGAATTGATTAAATAAATAAAAGCGCTGACATGATCCCTATTCTTGTGACGTCACAACTTTAAAATACTGTATGTCACTGATATATTATTTTTTATTAAAGGACACGTAAATGATGTGTTATTATATGTAAATTGCCCCTTGTTTATAATGTATATCTTTTGTGTAAAATTTATTGTATTTTATGCTATATTATGAGCAATTTAATGTATCTTTATGTTTGAGAGAGTGCACTATATGAATTTGTATTTCTAAAGTTGTATAGATGTCAGTTTTGTTGGTGGCACCTTTTTGTAGATAGTAAGTGATTCATCTGTACTGGAATCTGTGTTCTTGAAAGAGTATAAAAGCGAAGATATCACGTAAGATTTAACACACATTCGCCGTAGATAGTTGATAGAATTAAAACTCAGAATTACTGCTCGATGTCGTGCATACATCTTGGTATGGTAATTCGGGGCGCAAGCTAGACCTATGCGACCATAGGTAAGCCGATATCCACGCATTGAGATTATGTATTATAGCTGAGTCGAAACACCGTTGAAGCGAAATCCTCGCCTTCGTCTCAAGTATATTTGTATTATAATTGCAATAAATAAAGAATAAAACCTTTCAATTTATCTACTGAAGTAATGGGGTTTTATTTCTCTATGCTGTGACGAATTGTCTTCGCCTAACACTATCCCTGTACCTGAGAGGAGTCTTGTGTATTTAGCCGGGTCTCATCGTTCACCGCTTAGTATTATTAAGTTATTATTAATAGTATAATAATACAACGCGAAATTAAAACGTATCAGAGCAACGTGGAGGAAAACAGGTGGAAGTCAGATAGTGCAATGTCAGGAGAATAAGTAGGGTGGAGTAGAATATCATAGCCATAGGAGCGTGCTTCCCTTTAAGTGACATTCCCATTGTGGACAGGAGCACCGTCTTGCAATAGACTGAAACATTCAGAAAGCGTACCACGCCTTTTATTTTCGGTGACGTTCGGTAATTTTACCTGTAATGAGACATGATAGGTCCAGGTTATTGTGTTAACCTTTTACCAGCAAATCCATCAACACATTTTCCTTCTTGTCCAAAACCATTATGATCATCACCACGACTTAGACTGTGCTTTACTCTCTGGGTCATATTGATTAACCTATCCTGTGGAATTAGTCCGGCTAAAAAGTCCCCTTGGTTTCATTGGCAAGTGGCTGAACATGCTGTTGATGCAAGCAGCGGAACTTTATTTTACTGCAAGGACCCTAGTGCAGTCTCCATTATTTTAAAATTTAAATACATACTACACTAGTGTATTTTTATCATGTGAAGAAATAAATACAATTCTTACAATTTTATTCTAAATGTTTTTATATTGATATCAAAGAAACGTACATATATTTTTCGTAGCTGACTGCACCTCTGAGATCAATGATCTATTGTAAAGGGGATTGTGATAGGTGCAAAAACTAACACAAAGACTAAACATTTTAAATGAAGCTATTCTGAATGTTAATTGGCCCCTTCGATAACGTATTAGTATCGTCGTAGCTCTGTAATCATGGGATCCTGAGTTCCATATTCTTGGAAAGCACATAGCTTAGTGGTTCGGATCCTACCTTCAACTTTAGGTCCAATTCAGATTAGTCTATCAGTGCATAAAGTGGACTTTAAAATACTTATGAATTTATGCTAAAATGCTTGACTGCTGACTGTAATAAACATTCCAATGTTGACAAAGTTTAAACATGAAAGTAAGCTATCATTCCCAATGTAATTTCTTCTGCAATTACGAGGATTGCATTGCTAATTTTTTGAAGGTAGCTTGATACTCTCCCTATTACCTTCTACCCACGAAGCAAACAATAAGAACAAACAAGCATAGCCAAATATTTACAGGAGCTTCTAGTTCTTTGGTCAGTTCTTGATTGATTGATTTAGTGTTTGAAGTCAACTTTATGCACAGTAAGGCTAATCGGGACTGGACCTACAGTTTAAAGTGGGATCCGAACCACTATGTGGGTATCGAACCCGGGACCCCTTGATTACAAGGCGAGGACGCTACCACTGCGCAATCGGGGAGGCCTAGTTCTCTTCTGCGTCACCGGAAATTCCATTTACACAGCTGAGCCCTCTCCTCCGCGTAAAGCCGAGCAGTTGTTTGAGACTAAATCATGAAAAAACACGAATCAGGATAATCTTGTACGTTAGGACGTTTAGCGAAAATATTCGAAAAGAAAACCGTTCCAGAGGAAAGCATGTCGTTATATTTCAGGAATCTAATCCAATTTAATTTCCCACTTTTCACATAACCTATTTGGGGTCCCGCGCAAAAGGAGGAGGATAAGTTGTTAAAAACAAGGGGGTCATATGAAGACCGTTATATTTTCACGAGGTTTGACCTCGGCCCTGACTATCCCACATGAGCGTATGCTTCCTAGTGATGTAGATAGGACCCCTGAAAGACCGTTCTTCCCTTCGGCTTAGGATTAAGGGCTGAGTTAATGTTGTGAGAAGATGCTTACTCCTCCGGGAAAGACTACAAAGTATTATGAAAATAGGGAGGGAAGGTGGGAAGGAGGATAACAGAGGGGGGTCGTTGAAGTTTAATGCATCAGTAAAAACGCGAGATTTAGAGGCTAAGTCTGGGAGTCTCGTGTTGATATTCCTATTTGGATTTTGTTTCTCTAATAAAATGTCTGTTCCCAGAAAAAAAAACATATGGTCTCCACGTATTACTTTAGTTTATCTGTATGTTCTAAGAGTACACCCAGCTGTAGTGAATGGAATAGTACACCTTGTGAAATGTGGAGAAAAGCAGTTTCATGATCTTAACCCTAAGCACCACATTGCAGTTATACTAATTTACATTAACAGTCTATAATTGAAATAATAACAGTATCGTACAATGGTTTGTATCAACCTTGATAATATCGTTATATGTAAAGAACATTCAGATGTGGAAACAGGTGGTATTCTTAGAATGAAAATTGGCGATTATATTTCATGATTATAACTGGTAAACAATAGTAAAAATATAGCAGTCCAAGTGCAAGTATTCTGTTGGGGAAAGGAGGACATTATATACAATTTTGTTAAATGTTAAATGTAATTTTGAAATAAATTTCATGATCAATTATTTTAATGTAATATGGTTTTCATATTTACAAGTATGACCTAATCATTGTTCACGTTTCGTGAAGATGATTAAGCAGCAATTTTCTTATAATGATTTTGTGCCTTACAAAAACACGTGCATCAACAAATGAAACTACTTTTAAAAACTAGTGAACGTAACTGTAATAATTAATAATGTGTTGTGAATAATGAAATGTTACATTCATTTTTTACCCAACACTCGTATATTATGCATCATTTAAGAACAATAATATAAAAGGTTTGGTTTGAGTTGGTGTTTTAAGTCCACTTTATGCACAGTAAGGCTAATCGGGACTGGACCTATGGTTTAAAGTGGGATCCGAACTACTGTGCCATGTGCCTCAACCGGGTACCAAACCCGAGAGCCCTTGATTACAAGCCGACGACGCTACCACTGCGCTATTTTGGAGCCCTTAATAATATAAAGACTATGGATAATATAATTACTTTATAAATTGATAATATTAGGCAATGTAAGTAATCTGAAGACTTCACTTCCAAAGATCAACATGAAACGTGTAACGATTGTATGACTTAGCAACTTAATATTTAACACAAATATAAAATTGCATTCATCTCCACAAGTACACAATCCTTCACTCAAAGAAATATAATATCCAGCCTTTTTTGTTATAGGAAATTTCCAATATACGAGGGTCGTTCAAGAAAAAAGTTTCCCTTTTTTTGGAGAAAGTGCGACCCCGATAAATGAAATGCAAGTAGCAATGTGTTCTTTCGTCTACATTTACACACAATGCAATGTTCGTGTGGGCTGCCGCGCATGCGCGGCACGTGATTAGCGTGAGTCATGCAGTGAGAAACGTTCCCTGTCCATAAGGATTAGCGAGTCATGACGGAACAACTTTTTTTTGGCGGTTTGGAGTATTGCTCACAGAGTTTTTGAACAAAGGGGAAACTGTTACTCCTGCACGTTATTGCCAAATACTGTAGAAAGTGAGAAATGAAATTCGCCGCAAACGTTCTGGACTCCTTTATGTTGGTGTCATTCTTTTGAATGACATTGATCGTTCCCATTCGGCAGAACTAACACAGGATAAACTTCGAGAAATGAAATGGCAAAGGTTACCACACTCCACACGAAAAGTGTTCTTCGTTCCCTGGACCCCGAATTTTTAAAAGATGGCTTTCAAAAACTTGTGCAACGATGGGACAAATGCTTGTGCCGCCTTGGAAATTATGTTGAAAAGTGAGAAAGAATCATGCTTCGTGGTGCAACTTGACTTTTGTCTGTAAGTTAAGAAATATTTTTTTTTTGCAACGTAGGGAAACTTTTATCTTGAACGATCCTCCTATATATCTACTCGCTGCAATAAAAAATAACCACGTATTTTTCTATTGAAAATATCTATCATGTTTGGTAGAGTATAAATATTTGTTGAAATTGTTCATTGTTATTTCACTTCTCCCAGTCTCTAAAATACAGAATCTCCGAAGAAAATTTCTATAGGGGCTATCGACTACAGGGAAGTGTCTTCGCGCGGACGCTATAGTTAATAACGTATTTGTAATTAATTAACTTTCGTATTTATGATATGTCTGACTTTGGGGAAAGCTAATTATTTTATTGTTGATAATCCAAATATGGTCACCGGCCATAACCATTCTCTTCCGCAATTGTCCATTTGCCTAATGAACAGCCGCAGTCCAGACGAGTGCGGGGAAAGCTGAAAGTGCTGTTTATGGTTCGGCCACCATAGAACCTCGGCGTTGGTGGTTTTGTGGTTGCTTCCAACAATGCCAACCAGATTTCGGATGTATCTCACGTGATGAGGTTATCATGGTGCCCTTGTCCTTCTTCGCTGACAGCCGGGAATTCCCATTAAACCAGATTACACCTGGTATGTTAAGTTTCCTCTCATGACGTAGCTGTAGGAACAAAGCCCGATAGCCTTTGCTTTGTTCTCTTTTTCTCTGCTTTAATCTGCCTGATGTGGAAACTTTGGCATTGTGCCACGTGGATGTTAAATATGCTTAAAAGACTCCTGTTACTATCCGAGCTTGAAAAGACTGTAATCTTACTCCAAGAACATAAAACATTAGGAATTTTCTCTGCTCTAATTAGGAGATACGCGGTGCAAAACTTAAATAACAACTCTCCCGTTTGCGGTGATGGAGATTTTCAAATGCAAATGAACTTCTTTCTCAGACCAAAGCAAAGAATAAAGTCTGAGAATTCACAACTGTCACACTGTAGAAAACCAATTGCAAAATGTGCTTCCTTAAAATGAAAACTTCATGCCGTTAGTGTTACGAACTTATTGTTCCAGCGTGGCATCTTCCCAGCAATGGGGAATTTTGGAGGGAAACTATTAGAGGAAAGGGGGAAAGGGTTGCTGTTATGGCAGAGAAATTCGCCTGGGCCAAGAACATCACTTTTCAATGAACACTTGAAGAAGGTACGATAAGAGGCCGTTGACTTCTGAAACAACCAGAGTACATGACGAGAAGTTCGGAAGTTTTGTTAGCTCACAGGAAACGATTTGTGACTGCATCTAAAAATAAACCAAGTAGAGGGGAAATCGCGTCCGGGAATGTTGAAGAAAGTTCGTTTCCTAAGTGCGCGGGTTTTGCAAAGTCGGATCGTGCGTGTATTGTGTATTTTTGTGAATGGCATATGTGCTGTGTTGTGAACTAAAATGTGTAACATAATTAACGAACATTTTATGAAAGCGTGCAACGTCCCACCTACACACAATTACCACACTCTAAACACTTCACTTAGGAGGACGGCAAAAGTCTACCCATAGGCTCTTACTTTTTGTCAGCCGTAGAACATGGACTCAGAAATATCTCAGGGCTTGCTGGGTGTAAGGAAAGACTATACCAGCTTAATATACAGGGTGTCATTTTAATGGCGCCCACGGACCACAGATTCGTGTAGAGGACACCAAAACAAACAACTTTTCTCAGTAACATTTTTCACGTTGGTGCGTCAATTCGACGCTACAGCCGTTAAAAAAAGACCGTTTTGCCGCCTGGATGCTGGCAACCCAACACAACATTTGATCGTATCTGTGACGTCATTTCCTGCGGCGAAACAGCGCACGGTAGGGTTGCAAGGAACACACAAATTTTGTGAAAAATGACAAACTACCAACCACATTATTAGCTGTAAAACGAAGCAAGAAACGCGTCCAGTAAACCGAACATCATAGCCTACCAGCCAGAAGATCAGCAGTCATCTCAGGGGAAGGGGGAAGTGAACCAACGATATGAGAAATGGTAAAAACGTATTCAAAATGAAGAGTCAATATCGGATTGTGTCTCAGCCCACATGTCAAATACCAACAACAATAACTTTTATTGTACTTACAACTTACATGTGGCTGTTTACGCCCAGCTACATGTAAATTATAGTTGCAAATCTCGTTGCAAGGTTGATATCTACAGGTTTGTGTCCAGATGCCTTGTGGTACTTTGTGCTGATAACGGAAGTATCTGAGGTTCACGTTGTTACATTACGGCTAAAAAACGTACAACCACAGTAACATACGGCTAAAACACGTACAGCCACAGTAACAATCTAATGATGAATCAGTAGCATGTATATACTGTCCTGTTCACAGTTGCAAACTATTACATGTGTATCCGGTGCGTAGATAAACACAGTCGTCGTAGAGTTTGTTTTACTACTATTTATATCCCTGTATTTTCAACCATTTTTGTCACTTGCCTCATAATGCCCTGAATATACATTATATTATGTGTTGCTTACCTTTAGAATTTTGAGTTCTTTCATTTCTATTTTGTCATCTGTTCAGTGTGTCACAGACAACTAGTATCAGAAGGACGAACTGGATAGACTAAATTGTAGATGCCAACTTGGTAACTAGATTTGCAAATATTTGACATTCAAGCTGATACAAAATTCGATATGACCACTTCCACTTGAATTCTATTTTCTTTCTACCATTTTTCGTATCGTTTGTTTACTTCCTGTTAGGTTACAGAACGTGTTTTCTCGTTTTGTTTTACGGTACATAATGTGGCTGATTGTAGCTATGTCATTTTTCACAGAATATGTGTGTTCCTGGCAACCCTGTAACGCATCGCTTCACGACGGGATATGACGTCACAAATGCTATCAAATGTTGTGTTGGGTTGCCAGCATTCAGGCGGCAAAACAGGCTTTTTTGAACGACTGTAGCGCTGAAACGACGCTCCAACGAGAAAAATGTTACTGAAAAAAGTTGTTTGTTTTGATATCCTCTATACGTTTCCGTGGTCCGTGGGCGCCATTAAAATGACACCCTGTGTATATATATATATATATATATAAATAAGCATGAAATACTTTCCTTGGTATATTTATAATAACAATGTCACATCGATTCAAAATACAGAAAATGATCGAAAAATAGCCCCCCTCCTCGCAAATATTTGTTCATTCGAATACTATAATTTAATGAGATAGCCCAAGCTTTGAATCCAGTATATGCTACTGATATACTATATACTTGATAACACATTATAGTGGATACTTATGATATTGATATATGTGGATGTGACAATTACTTTTGTCGAAAGTCTTTTTTGTAGTATGTGAGTGTATTTTAGAATTTCGTAAATACTCTTAACAACTTTCTGTAGCCAGTTGTGCTTTTTGGCTTTTCTTGGATTTTCGGTTCTAGACGGCGAGGGTAGGAAAACAATACCGAGTTGTGGAATTTATGACACTAAGGGTGACTTTTACTTGTCCACCAATAGGAAGAACGTCCTAGTTGCCGACCGAGGGGGAGTTCTATCGCAACACGTGTGAGGACTGCTCTGTTTTTTTTCTTCGCCCTCAAACCCCCCAAGTGGACAACGAGCCTGGAAGAAGGACCACCGTCCAGCATTTTTTCTAAGCTAACGAACTTCGAGGCGGTTGATTTTTGAAGTTTCAAGATTTCCTTAAATACCCCTGGACTCCAGAGGACCGACACAGTTTAGCGCCATATTCAGACCGAACACCATCTCCGTCACTTTGCGCGAGTTACGGAAATTTGCTTTGTTTTAACCTTTCGACCGCGTCGTGTTAATTGTCGTGAGTGTGTGATCACAGTGACAGTGCCAGGAATTGAGGCCGTATTAATTACGTGTTTCACGTGCTCCAGTTGTGTTTTTCCCTTTTTTGCAAGGAGGGACATTGAATAAATATGGGCGGCTGAAAGCTACGAGAGGGACGGGACCTTCGGGTTTCCGATTACTGCTGCCATGAAGCCAAGAGAAGAAGCCACGACGTCTTAAGTCAAGAGAACCTCACCACGACGCTTGCATAACGGCGTCTGAGATAAAAGCCACGCCGCAGCGACAACTCGCATTGCCAACCCAGGTGAGAGACGACAGTACCACATCGGTGAGACGGATGTTACGCCGAGAAAAGGAGAAGAGATAGAGAGAAAAGAGAGAGATGAAACGACGTCACCCCTTAGACGACCCGACGCCCTGCGTATCCCCGAACGGCCATTGAAGCCACGATCGGATGCAACGCCCCGAGCAGACAGATGGAAGCGAGGTGTTTTTTTCCGCCCATCTTCGTCGCCGCGATGGAAAAAGGGAAGAAAAATTAATGTTACGTCTAAGTTGAAGAGACAGTTTTCGCCCGCCAGGAGGACATACTGGTATAGCCACGAGTGTCGTCGGGACGCCGCAACAAGGACCGTTGGCCTCAGCGAGGACCACGCCGCCAATGACTCGGTATAGTATCCTCCAGTTATCTCTTTATGTGTGAGAGTGAACATTTGTCCACCTACGTCGCCACTGGTTCGTCATAAGACAAAGCGAGATGAAATCGAACAATGTTGCCTGCAATTACTAATTATTTTGGCCAATCAAATCAAAAGTACTATAAATCTTCAAAAATTAAGAACCTATTTCGCTCACCCTTCGAAATTCTATAAATGTAAAAGACCTACTATTTGTTATTGTTTTCCTATTCTCGCGCCGAGTATTTATATAATTAATTCTTTGACTTTTACCGTCCTCTTTGATATATATAGGTATTAGAAAACTAGGTACTAAATAGTATAGCCGACTTAATCATTTTTAATATATCCTAGTTTATATTACAGTCGTTTGTATTATCAGCACTCGTGTACTTGTAATCAAGTTAATTCCCTCTTGTCACTCATTTAGTGTATGCTTATTCTTTTTGCATAGTAGTGCCTCAACAAGTGTAATGTCAATTATTATTTACTTTTGATAACTATGACGCCTAGCTAATCGCGTCTCATACGTGACAGAGTGCTGGCCGCGGTTATTTACATTGAAAGCAAGCCTAAGGAGCTAATAGAAATCTCAAATATTCGAAGGTACACGGGAAATAAACCAAAGAGGCGGTTAGATATTTTATCATGTAATGGTATTTTGTGTTCACCCCTGCAGCGTGTGTGTGTGAGTGCATGATTGAATGAGAGCGAGGGGATATGTGAAGGGTTATATTATCATTGTTGTGTTTATTTTTGCCGAATACACGTATATATTCGTTATCCTACAGGTGTTCTTGATTCATTTATATATATGTATAGATGTATATCCTCGTATGGTCGATATTGTTTTGGTTTTAGTCCTGAGTTTGAAGCTGTATAGCTTGTCTCCATTGACCAGAAGGGTTATAGTTTTCTATTATTACAACAATTATTATTATTATTATTGCTATAAATGAATAACAGCACCACTTTATGCACGACGTGGCTTACCGCCGGAGGGGTAAATAACCGACCCGGTGACACGAACCTGGAATTAAAACGTTAGCTGGTGGTAGGATTCGTGTTTCCTTAACCATAGGCGCGAACCAAGGACCGACGACCGTCCAATCGGGCGGCCGCGGAACCCTGAACCTACGGACCAGCGGTAGGGTTGTTTGGCACCTCGAACTGGGGACTTCGGTCTCCCGGACGAAGCGTCAAACCCTTTACAAATTTGGTGCCCAAACAGGGACCGGTCTTCTTTTTCGCCTTCATCGGGAGTGTCAGGGTAGAAGTTTTACAAGTGCATAATATTTTTTCAGGAGGCTTTGAAATGTTTATATACGTATTTTGCTATGTTTATTGATATCCATATTTAGTATTCGGTGTTTATGTTATCTCGGCGCGAATTTGATTAACGTAAAGGGCAATTATGTAGGCGAACATCGGCAAGGGCGATATTTCAAGGAAGTATGTTATACAGATTTCGTGGCAATTTTTTGTGTGTGTCCGTCGTTTTTATTTTCATTAGGCTTCTACAAGGTAGCAGGAAAGGACCCGTCGTGCCCTCCTCTCAGCATTTTTGATACGTAATTGGTTGTATTGTTTTTCTGTAGTGCGTTATATATTTTTTGAAGTGCAGACTTATTTTCTGACGACCTCAGGACGTAGTGAGTATTTTTAAATATCTAATGAAATTGAGAAGCGAGAAAATTATTTATCGAAAAATGAGCGAAGCACGGAAGTGTGTAGTTTGCGGGATTGAAATCCCATTAAGTGAAATCGACCCATCGAACGAAGCGCAGCCGCGCTGTAGTACTTGTGTTATTTCGTCAGGAACGCCAGGACACGGGGGCTTAGTTGTAAATACTGAATCCACGCCACCTTTTGAAGACCTGAATCAGCTGACCGCTTACCCCCCGGAAGAAGTCACTCCCATGGAAGAAACAAATGATGCATTGAAGAATAGCGCCGGCACCAACGACCGGATGTTCGAGATGATAAGACAGCTGATACGGGCGGAGCACGCGGAGACACAAAAGCGAATCGAACAACTTGAGACCCGATTCCAGGCAGTGGTGCGTGACTGAACGTTTTTCCACGCGCTTGCAAGTTAGTGAGCAGAAACTCACCGCTGAAATCGCTCGCTTGGATTCCCGTGTTGATGACCAGGACCAGCAGTTGGCAACACTGTCGCGACGGACAGACCAGACGGACGAGGAACTGGCACTAATGAGAAAATCTTCGGCCCAGCTTGAGGCGAGCTGTCACCAGGACTCGCAAGGTTTGAGAGAGCGCGTAACGGAAACAATAGGCGAGATTGATGACCATTCCCAAAGGCTACAGGCTTTGGAAAGAAGAAGGGACAGTTTGGACCTTTCTCACCCTCAGCGACGAGAAACGCCCACGGCTACGAGGACAAACCCAGGTACTTCGGCCACCAGCAATAATGAAGACCCTTCGACTGAACTGACAAGTGTCAATGAGCCAGCGGTAAATGAGAGTTTCCCCGGTTTACCCACTCGACCAGCGACCACCAGCTGCGAAGGTCATTATTCGGCACAAACTATTGCGAAGCGAGCTATTTTTCCACTTGAATACAAGAACCATTTCAAAAGATTCAACGGGGCTGGTCGGGTTTTACCGTCTGCATTTTTGGAAGGATTTGAAACTACCTCAGAGGAGCTGTCCTTAGGGAATAATGAAAAGATCCTGGTTTTGCGAGGCTTAATGGAAGATCGGGCGAAAAAATTGGTTTCGAACGAATGAAGGGCATTTCACATCTTATGAAGCTTTCCGGGAGATGTTCCTGAGGCACTTTCAGCGGCCAATCCAAGTAGAACGGATGTTAATGGGACTGCGCAACGAACGGTACAACCGAAACGCGGGAGTGACGTACGCGCAATATTTCTTAAAAAAGTATAATGACTTCAAGGCACTGCAGCCTCAAATGACGGCTGCAGAAATAATCGCGGCGCTGATATTTCATTTTCCTCAAGATGTCCGGCGTCACCTTAATGGCAGTTGGGTGTTCGACCCCGACTCGATGTCGCTGACGCTGGAGAACCTGTACCAGTGCTCAGAAGAAGAAGAACGCGACAGGGCAGAGCGCTGGAATAAGCGTCCCGAAGAGAAGATGATCGTCACGGCCGGGACCGACGCCAGCAAGTTCAGATGGTTCGGCGAGGACAACTCCACGCTCCACGCGCCGATGACCAAAACTTTCACCCCTTATGCTATTTTTCAGATTTTATGCAACAACATAAACATTAGTGTATAAAACGTTTCATGATTTTCTGTATGGAACATTGAAAAAAATAGAAGTATAATGAATATGTTAATATATTATAAGTAGCTTAAGTTACTATGTGGAATAATTAAAAATAACAACTAGACAGAAATAAACTTTGGCAAAGTCTATAGAAAAGATGAGACAAAATGATAGAATAGTCTCATTTGTATTGATATTTTTAATATAATATTGTATGGCTTAATTATAACACTATTAAGATAATTAATAATAATAAATAATAATAATCGCGGACATGACGGTCTATTACAAAATATTAATTTATTATTGTTTGTTTCTACATCAGATTAAAACGTCCAATTAACAGAACACGTAAACTGCAATTGTTGATACAGTACAAATCATGTGTGAAAATGACAAGATCGTAGAAGAGAAAGAAAGTAAAGAAGAAAATTGCGAAACAAATATAAATATCGATGATAGAGTAAAATAGTTGCTAAGAAGTAAAAATCCAAAGCTGAAGATAAGCAAAAGTGGTCAACTACTCAAAACCAAAGAATGAAGAATGAGAAATATGGAAAGGGTCAGGTACGTATCTAGAAATGTATTTCGGGGGTTCCCAATCAAGTACACCAGTAATAATAATAATAATAATAATAATGTTTAAATTAAAATAATAAAATTATAATTAAGTTAAATGTTAATTGAAATATGTAAATTTATTAATATCGCATTTATTTCATTACATGATTATTTAATAAGATGTTATAAGACTATAAATATAACAGCATATATTTATTATCTATTTTGCGTGTACTGAAGATCATAAATTTGTATAAAAACAAGGAAATAAATGTCAAATAGATAAGGAATTGAACATTTATTGAATAATAAAAAGGATGTTTCTAATTAATATTTTATGCATATTTTCATTAGAAGTAGCGTTCATAAATCTTCCTCAGTACTGACTGTCCTTCCAGGCAGCATGATCCCAATATATTAATCCTTGTCTTCGATGTTCATAGGAAATAAATGACCATCGATTATTCTACAGCAAATGCTGAAAAGTACATTATCATTATTTTACTTTAGTATTTGGTAAGTCTTTTGGGAGGAATCCGAACCCCCTGGCCCCCTCCTAAAGACGTGTATTGAAAGGGTAGTGCAAATTTTCGTATATAAGTTTGCTCTCTAACCATTCTATTTTTTTTTTTTTTAAACTTTTATAAACTTAAATTTGAAAACTTAATTTTGAAAGATGCCTTCTAACTGATCCCTGAGAGAGACTTGATTTGGATTTGCAGTTTCATTGGACTTTTTGATTAGAGTAAAAAGAAAATCCAGAGTGTGTCACACAGAAATTAAATCGAGAGCTAACTTCTAGCCTCTTTCCAAAGAGTATTGAGTGACGCAAAGATTTAATTCCACCCGTCGACCTGCCTCCCGCCGCCATGACATCACTCAGTGTCACTTTTCATGAGAGATTGCCAACTTTGCACAAGCCGCAAAGTACTTGACTCTTGGGAATGAAATATAGACAAAAAACCTCCTCGTTTCAATGATTCTGTTCAAGCAAGGCAATGAACTCTGACAACGCTTTCAGGTTTTGTTAAATTCGAATCAGATGAATGTTGGGTAACTCAATTTAAACTTGAATTGCATTTTCAATATTTTTAGCCTTTTTTTTCAACCTGTCAAGGCTAACTGTATGAAGAGGATAACTTACCAAGTATCGAAATAGATAGTACATAAAACGAATAAGGAAACAAAAATACCACACGGCAACCGTAACTATTTTGAAAAACGTTTCTTGTGCCACTGCAATAAGGGTTCCAGAACTAACAAACTTAACTCTCTAGCCTTCTTAAACCCGAAGGTTTATGGCTGCAGCAACACAAGCCTTCCATCTGTCTCTATCCTGTGAAAGATCAATCCAATCTTTTCCATCCTTACCGTTCTCCTTTCTTCGTCTTAGCCTTCCTACAGGTCTCTTACCATCAGGTTTCCCAACAAGAATTCTGTAATTTCTCCTACCCTCTCCCATTCGCGTTACATGATCTGCCCACCTAAGTCTACATGATATAATTACTACAGTAATATCTGGACATCTAAGGGTTCCAGAATGAACGGTGGCTCAGTCGGTAACGCGTCTGATTGCCATGCTAAAGGTCCAGGGTTCGATCCCCGGCCGGTTCAAATCCGGGAACTATTCTAAGGTTGGAAGCGGCTCCGGCGCCCACCCAGCGTCGAATGACATGGGTACCTGGGGCAAACCCTGGGGGGTAAAGACGGTCAGGGGCGTGATGCTGATCACATCACCCCCACTCACGAGGGATCAAGAAAGTATGGGGCGTTTCCCCTACACCCTCTATACGCCTTCATGGCGTCGTGCTAATCACAGGGGAGCACTTTACCTTTTTTTTATTAACAAACTTTGATTGTTTCGTTATAAAATTCATGGAGTTAAAGTAACAATTATTTATTTGAAAATAGAAATTCGGTGAATGTTATAGAATTGTTAAATAGTTACCGTTATATCGAAAGTCTTAACCCTTAACTACTATAGACCGTCTCCCAGACTGCGTTCATTGATTGATTTATTGATTTGCGGTATTAAGTCGACTTTATGCACGCGTGTGTACAATTCAGTTTAGGATACAGCTATTTGATATCTAAATGGTGTCCTAAAAAAATATAATATCATTTTAAAAGCTTCCCTGTTATCCATACAATGGTAAGAAAATGTCCAAAATAAGCTCCAATCAAGTCAATAAAACATCCTGAAAACATCGTTTTTTACAACCCAATGACATCAGAAATTGTTAAAACAACAAATCCAAAAAATGTTCTTTTCATATCTAAATGATGTACAGATGAGATCCAAATGTTCTTTTTGTGTCCATGCAATATCCAAAGCATGTACAAGAAATGTCTAAATCAAAGCATATAATGTTCAGATAACGTCCCACTTGACGTCCAAAACATGTTCAAAAGTGATCCGGAAATGTCCAAATCATAGTATCCATGAATATCCTGTATGCGGACTGGGTATCTATTGTATATCCAAAACTTCCGATACGAATATCCAATGGATGTCTTTTGGGCATTTCTGCAAACATGCAGAAACCTTTGGCCTTTTGCTGTGAAGTTCATCGAGACTCGCTTCTTAAGCTGCATTACTTTCAAGAGTTAGTTAATGGGATGTCACACAACATTAGTAAATCTCTGCAATATATGGATTGGAAATATATCTAATATTGGTAGCTGAGGTTTGGGAAGTAATGTGAAATTACTTGCTCCCTAAACGTTATAGCAAAATTCAAGCAAATATTAAGAATACAGTGGTTTCCATAATATGAATTAGGCTGGATTAACAAAAATGTCAAAAAAGAAAAATACTACCCCAATCCATGATTTCTGGCATGGGATTTAGTTGTACTCATCTTAAATAAAGACGAGATGTTCAGATGAAAGAATAACATACAAAACGGCCAGTGTAAGTTATGTATTCATGCCGAAATGCAGCAAGATAGAATAAAAATCCTTATCACCTCTGGTTAATAAATTATGAAATCAAATGTCTATAAACTACGGATCTCAATCATAACACAAGCAACAATCAACACCGTTTTTGACGTTAGTGAGGTATGCCTTCATTGTTAGGTTTAGTTTTCTTGCCTAAAAAATACCTTTCTGGTCAAGGCCAGATAAAATAGCAATGCAGTTATGCTAAGAGCACTATACCTGTCCCATCTATCTCTATAGCAAGGCCGCGCATAGCTTCAGAGAAAAAGTGAATCGAGTGAAACAGTACACGCTGCTGCGAAGGCTGGTAACTGCAGTCAATTTCCCCCTCCAAGCAATTCCATTCCCTCTCGCGTGTTCATTGGTAGAGCCGTCTTGCGTCACTGCTTGCGCAGTTCGTTACATTGCTCCAGAGACATCCGAGACAGGGTATAAACAATCTAACAAGCCTAAACGAACAACGAAGGCATTCCTCGCTTAAGTCAGAATACGACTCTGGTTGTTTGTTGTGTTATGAGTGAGCCCCATAAACTACAGGGGAATATTTTATGTACAGCCTCTCTAAAATGTCTTAGAACAGATTGGGTTAACTTTCACTAGGGGTTGGTGGGTTGCGTGTAGATTTAGGCTCTATTTCAGTGTTCCCACATGCACAAAATATATTCATGAAATACGCGAAAGTAATATTTTCTAGTTGCGTAACAGTTTACGAATCTCTTTTCTTCAACTTACGTTTTATGAAATCTAAATATTTGTAATTTTCTATATCAAATATTATCCTCTATTTTGTATATGTCCCACACCGTGGCCGAGCGGGAGGCGTCATGCTTTGGGCTCCAGCTACGGGACGCGCGCGGATTCGTGTCTTCTGGGGGAAGGGTAACAACTTTTCACCTGAGACTATAGTTATATTTGGCGATGTGTGACAACATTCTCTGCATTCAAGATAAATACACGATACTTAGAAAATGTTTAAATATGGGTTTGAAGTGTAAGAAGTTGTTCATTATTTTATTATCCAGACCACGTTAATGTAATAATATAATTTACTCATTACAGCCAACATGATATCCCTTAGGTGATACAGACTCTTTTCTATTATTAATTGTACATTATACAAAATTTCAAAGATACTTTCCGCTGCGTCATCTTTCACAACGGGGACTACTTGTATTAATTGCAACAACGTTTGCTGTACTAAATTTGTAGACAATTTATTTAGGGCATTCCCTGTAAAAACTGTAGGACCCAATTCCTCATCACTAGAACTGGAGCCATTGAAAGACATTAAATTACAAGCGGCCGTCTATCAACCCACAACGGCTTACGAGGAAGCCTCCAACAAGTCTGCTGTACCTGGCCTTCCCTTTGCTGGGTTGCCAAGTTTAACGGAGAAGTTTGCATTTCTCTCGTTAGTGCGACGTGTTCATGTTTGTTGAAGAAATTGGAGGAATATACATAGTTGATTCTGAATCAATTGGCAAGAGTGGTTCTGGTAGTCCAGTTATATCTATAGTATGAAGAGGGTTTAATGCAAAAGCCATTTTTGACCGTAGTTCGATTTGACTGATTAAGCTCTGTTATTTCTTATCTACTCACGACCAGGAAATGGGTAAACAGAACTTAATACCTAAACATGTGACTCAACACGCTTCATTTCCATATTCAGCGGAATCATTTACCCAAGCCGTAACAAGCATTGTGTTAAATTTTGAGTACTGATCATAGAGTATTTTGTTATCGGTCACTATAACCGAGCATTAAGAACCACGCTCTGACTTACAACCGCCTTTCGGGGCTGAACTCCTACCAAAACTGGGCCCATAAGATGTCCCCAATACTCGGTCGAACAATAACTCCATTTGCAGTAGTCAAAACTTGAGTAACACACAATTCATGATAACTACACATTTATTCAAATTAATCAGTGGCTTACTTACATATTGTTGGTTTAGTTACTGAATATACTATTTCACATGGCCACACATTCTGTGGGAGCGTGCATGAGAGAGAGACAGTAGTTCCTTTCTTCAAAATAGTAATATGAAAATTAAATGAAATTAAACTTCTTTTGGAGTGATCACATAATCAATTATTTCTTTTTTCTCGTTAACAGGGGACACCACGAAAAATCAAAGATATACATTTGAAAGTGTATGGAATGTATTTTAGGGAAGAGGTTACCAGATGAAGTGTGAATGCAGGAGACTCTCGTAGGGAAGAGGCAGTTCACATGACATTGAACAACAGTGTTTTCTTTTGGCAGTTGACACTGCCCCGTATGACGGCCTCCAGCCACCTTTCCACCGTTTTATAGGGCATGACATGCACACCCAGTTTTTCCCGTAGCTCTGTATGGCATTCATTCTCGTGCATTTCGGTTATGGAGAAATGCTATTTTAACATACGAACTCTACGGTTGCCTCTACGACCTTTTTTTTTTAAAAAAAAAAGCACTATAAACGTCACACTCGTAGCATTTTGGGGTCATGTACATTATGAAAATATTTATGGTAAATTATATTTTAGCGTTTAAAAAAAAGGTGGATATGTACCAAAGTAAAGAGAAATGTAGAATTGTAATTGTGTAAAATAAATTACACATGTTGTCTTCCGATTTTTTTTAATAAACATTCTTTTAGTTCAGAGTTGTTTCGACATTGTTCCTCCTGCAGTGTTGTCTGACGTTAATTGAGAAGTAAGCTTGGAGGGTGAAAGCAACTATGATAATTTGTCTGTTATTTATTACAACAAATAATTTACTTTCATGGAATTGCATTGCATTGTTGAATTTCCAGTTAGCATTATTAATTGACACTTCCTTAATAAATTATAAACAATGCGTTACATAGAAATGTTTTGTTTTGGTTCCTTTTTGCTGTTTCTAGGGTAGGATGGTATAAATATGCAAGTAAGAATGGTTTAGTCAATTCGTTTGAAGGTGGCAGCAAACGACATACCAAACATGAGTTTAGTAGCTAGGCTATTTTTCGCAGCATGGAGACAAATGTCTTACCCCACGTTCGTGCCTGATTTTCCTTTCACAACAACGGACCCGGACGTTATCTCGGAGTGTCAGGGACTCCTGAACCGTTTCGAGATCGCACATTACCTGACCATTTCGTGCGGGACCGTGGCTATAATCACTGCCCGTATCCACCCTTCGAGGTGGGTTGGTGCCTTGTTTGCTGGAGCAACGGCACTCGCCTGGTACCGGTACTACTGGTTTACCAGACATTACCATCACATTGGTAGGCAAGTGATAGTCACCCCGCCCGTGGTACAAGGGATGTTGTATGATTTTCGGGGCGTTGAGAGGCTGCATGTAACGACCACAGGTCGGTGGCAAGCCCATTGGTTGAGGAACGTGACGTTCTTGGGGGCAATTTGTCAGAACCTATGTAGGGCATTTGCGGAAAGTAGTTCGTTTGTTGAGTAGAGCGAAAGATAGGTGTGTAAATATGTAAGCTTCACAGGCAGAAATATGGGACATACGATACACAATCGGGATGGAGGGGCTTTTTTCTTTTTCGTATTATTTTTGGTTTAATATTTACACACCATGGGGTGTAAGGGGTGGCCCACTCTGTAAAGACCCACATGTCAACCTCGCTTTCACGTAGTACACCCTGTTCTGCATTTTGCAGACTAACGAGGCTCTGGCGTCTGGTTTCACAGCCAGAATAATCATCTGTGGAACTTGTAAATTTTAGTTGATGCTTGTCCTTTCAGAAATTGCATCTTAACGCTTTTCATTGTCGCGATTTGCCAAAAGGCGCAGACAAGCAAAGTAACATAAAACAAGTCAATCCCAACATTCATAAAGTTGTCATGCGGGTCAGAGTTCAGGGATGTCATACACAGTGTATTGAAGAGATGTAGACATTTAAGTTACATGGAGCAGTGGTTATTCAGCCTCAGATCGTATAACTAGAACTCCGTCCACTACAAGGCAGGCTGAACCTTGCCCTTTCCAAACACAGCGAATGACCAACTTGGTCAGTCGTAAATTTAGGATATTCTTATTTCCCGATGATACTGAAACACCAAAGGAGAAATATGATGGTGGTGAGAGACGGTAGTGGCCTGAGGGAGCTTAAACTCTGCCACGTGCACCTTATTGTTCTACTTCTCGCACATACTGCAAAATTCTTTGTGATTTGTAACAAATTCTTGTAGATAGGTCATAGTGCACCGTGCAAAGGCACGGAACACTATTTCATACTGTGTACTGTCCTACACAGTTATCACAAACTTTCTACCAGATCACACTGTAGGATAGAAATTGTGACCTGAATTCTAAATTGACAAATTACCCTTCCGATACACTAGATTCCTAAATGTTACTGAAATTGTTTTTATTTTTCACATGTAGAGATAACTTAATATTGGATCGTGTCGTTCTAAATTTTGGATTAAAAATTGCTGCCATCTTCGAATTTGAGCCACATTTTCCAAAATAGTAAATTTTTATTTAACTTTTTTTTATTTTCAAAATTTCAGTATGATCCGCACGATTTTTGTTTCCGGAACAGTGTACATGAAGGGCTTTCGGTACACTTAGTCCAATGTAATATTCACAGCATCCAGTGATCCATAGGATTCTTTAGATCTTATAAATCCTTTAGATGTAAATTTATAAATTGATTTTTTCAACTGTCTAAATTCAATATAGTAAAAACATTTCAAAGTTCAGTTTCAATTACAATTAACTTTCCTGAACGATTCGAAATTTTGTTAAATCGATCTCTTTTCGTTTTCGAATAGTATCCCAAAATCCCATTTAATATTCACTCTAGAAATTAAAAATATAACTCTTTTCTGACCCATGTTGAAATATTATGCTGTGAATTGAATGCATGCAAGTGTAAGGGAAGTCCATGTGTACCTGTGTTGGTTCTCCGACGTACGGCTGTACGGTAGAAGCAGTCTTGCGTCCCTCTACCAACTGAAAAACCAGAGGCCCTCGCAGTTGGTAGACGCGTTGACGTCGTTGCGGGGCTTTGAACCAAGGTCTACCTTTACCATCAGTTCTGAAGTCTTTTAATGTCCCGTGGAAGAAATATATTAGGGAAAATCGAGACCTAAAATTTCTCCTTGGAACCGAGGCTAGTGGTAATAAATCGAGACGAGGCTGGGAATTAGAGCAGCGTTTATTGACTGATTGGCTTATTTGTTGTTTTAAGTTAACTTTATGTAGAGAAAGGCTTATTGGGACTGGACCTACAGTATAAAGCGTGATCCAGAGGATCGTTTATAATTAGACGACACCAAAAAAGAGATAGAAATATTTTTTTATTCAAACACGATCACTTTAAAAAAAAAACAGCTTTCTTAGAAACGGCCAGAGTAGATAACTAATTTATTTTATTTATTGCATTGGTATTCCCCCAAAGACTTTGAGGCAACTGACGTATGCATTCAGCGAGGGGTGGTGGAGCTGTGGGTTTTGTAGCCACTACCAAAAATTGTAAGTTGTTGTTGTAACACTATTAAACTTTCACCCACAACTTGTGGAGGCAAGTCAATAAACAGGTATTTTTTTTTAGGGAAGGTCAGATCCGAAAATGTCGAACAAAGAGAGAATCTGAAATAATGTGGGTTTGATTGATCCAGTTCACCGATACATCCCTCCCAGTGGCGTAGCATGTTTAAGGAGTAGTGGGCGACCGCCTTAGCTTGCCTTTGCCTCCCATTAGGAATCTCTGAAGATCTTGCATGGATTCACATTTATACAGAAGGTTGTTCGGGATCACTGGTGACGATTTTGAAAGCCGCTGGCGGCGCTGTTATCAACGTCAGTCCGTCCAAACGGTGCATGCTGAGTCACGTCAGTACCGAGAACGCCTGTGCAGAGTGTTGTGCCATTTACCTACAACGATGCCGAAGAAAATTGAACCACACTGGGAGGGCTACATAACAGCCCTTTCCGATGCTAAATATAGCTATTCGGCAATCAAAGGAATGTGCAAGAAGCGTGGTTTTGTGATATCGAAGAACGGGATCGTTGCGGTATTGAACAAAAAAGACAAAGGCCGACTGGGCCTAATTCCACAGGGGAAGAAACAGGCAAATCCACGAGCAGCTACGACTCGTACACCGGGCATAGTGAGAAAAGTGAAGGCCCTTGTGTCAGGTGGTAACCCTGCTCCCCAAAGGAGTATCGCACGTAAGTTGGGAATGTTTGTGTCAACTTTGAACACCATAATGAAGAAGGACCTGCAACTAGAAATGCGGCATAAGCGGCGAGTTCACAAGCTGTTGCCTCGTCACATTGCGGAACGTCGCACGAACGCTAGAGAGCTCTATGAGACCTATCTTGCAGGGGAGAGATGGAAAAATGTGGTGACATTAGATGAAACATATGTCTACCTTAGTGACTGTCACAAACCCCGCGCGATTTTCTACCGCCCTCAACAGCTTTCTTAAATGTCCTGTGTCACTAGAATTGATTTTCGTTTGTGTTATTTGTACGAATTGTTTAAAAGTGACGGTAGTACAGGTAAAGCCATAAGTATTCTCTTGTGTACAAGTAACTGACTAGAGTATGTATATCTCCTCCCAACAAAGAATGCATTAAGATGTGTTAGGAACAGTTTAAGAATGAAAATGCTGTCCTATTAGATGTGTTTAATCCTTATTTAAAAAATAATAATCAAACTTCATGTATTCTTAAGGCGCGTCCTCACTATGCCAGTTGGAAAGGACGCACGCAAAAGTAGAGCAAGTGGGTACGTGTAATCGGTCGACTGGTCAGTTGCCAGGCCTATTAGTGTTGGGTTTAATCGAATTATTTGAATAATAGCGACCCTGCTATGTTTATGTAATCTTTCTGTGTGAAGAATATTTCATCATTTTAGTTTAGTTCTTCGTCTAAGGAACAACCCTGATACAGGGTTGAAACGTTACACGTCAAGTGTTTTTATTTCTTAGTAAACTGCCTTGGTCAGCAACTTAGAGTTTTTAATATGGAAACAAGGTTTAACTACGTTACAACCGAAAATGAATGTTTGGCTTATTCTTTGAGCTCTGATCAGACACCGATGCTCACCACGCAGAGCACTAATTATTTGCGTACTTTGAAGTAAATATATTATTCCTGTCTTAAACCTGCATTTCGAAATCTCAATTATTTTTACATGATAGTGACTTGTAACCCCTTTGTGTTCTATGTACCCTTTGCATGTTACATAATCCAATTACACCAGACGCGAAGAAAAATCTAAAAATAAATGTTGTGAGAAAGATGGATTCCAAGCAATATGTACCTGCACGAGGAGTCGAACCCGGGACTACTAGATTACAAGGACATGACGTTACCACTACGCCATCGGAGAGGTCCAACACATGTGGTAAATCGAGAGTTGTTGAACTGCAAAGACATACATGTTGTGGTTAAAAATATTTTACACATGTGAACTGTAACAAAATAAATTGAATTGAATTGTATTGAATTGAAAAGCTTTTTATTTAATGCAGAGAGAGATTAAGCTTTGAGCTGCTCTACCTCCTAACTTTCTTGATTAAAAGTTACAATACATACAGGGGATGGACAAAAATATGGAAACTCCTGCAGAAATGCACATTACCTTTAATAATATCGAGTAGGACCACCTTTGGAACGCAGAATGGCCTGCAGTCGACGTGGAATGGACAAATACAGGTGGCGTATTGTTGTGAAAGGGATGGTGTACCATTCTTCCTCCAAAGAAGCTGCAAGTTGTTGTAGAGACGATGGTGGTGGGTAGCGTTCTCGCACCTTGGTCTCCAATACCGACCACAGGGCCTCAATAATATTGAGGTCTGGCGATTGTGGAGGCCATGGCAGATGTGACACTCCATCTTCGTGCTCATCAAGCCAGTCCTGGACGATGTGAGCTGTATGAACTCAAAATGGTTACGTAGTCTCTGGCAGTGACATGTCCATGCAGGATGATGATGTGTCCGGCAGAATACCAGGAGATGGCTACCCAACTCAAAACTGAACCACCGTCATGCTTCACTCTCGGTAACAGTCTGTATTGTAGGCTTGTGCTGGCGTTCTCCACACGTACACTCGTCCAGCAGTTGGAAACAATGTAAAGGATGACTCATCCTACCAGATTTCAGTTTTCATCTGCTCCATTGTCCAGTTTTTATGGGCGTTGCACCACTGTCTCCGTCTAGCAGAATGGTCAAGAGTCAAGAGTGGTTTGGGACTTGCAGATCTGCCATAAATACCCTGCTTGTGGAGTACTCTTCTGACTGTTTTGACGCTAACGTGGTTTGTAAGCACTGTATTCAGCTCAGCAGTGGCCTTTGGAGCCGTGGTGATTTTTTGCTTCGTCACAATCCTACCAAATGTGCGTCTGCCTCTGTCACACAACACACACTTGCGTCCACCCTGCTGTTTCGCTGATGCGGTTTTTCCGGAATTCTCGTAGGCAGTCATGATCTTCGAGACTGTGCCTCTTGATACACCAAACATTTCCGCTACTATCGTCACGGAAGCTCCCACCGTACGAGCACCCACAATAGCTCTCTTTGAAACTCTGTCAGCTCAGACATGATTCACGATAACCTGCACGGACCGGTCGTTGAACTGTTACTGGCCAATCTGTCAGGTTGGCCAGGGTGTATATCTCGCAGGAAGTGCCAGTGACCATAGCGCCACCACTACCATTCAGAAGCAAATCGTGTTTGAAATGGATACCTGTTATATACCAGGTGTTTCCATATTTTTGTCCATTCCCAGTATATTGATAATACTGAAATCAAATATATATCTTATCATGATTGAATTTGACATTAAATGAAAAATAATAAAATTTAAGAGAATACAATGATAGATACATTAACACAGACATACGGGTACATAGACAATTTCCAAATCGATACTAAAATAGAATGCAGTATTTGATAAGTATTTGATTCTTGTTGCTTAGCCGTACAATCTAATGCTCAATTGTTGTCTTTGCCATAAATATAATACAACTTGTTCTATGAAGTTTTCGGTTGTTGTTGCAAAAGAAACATAATCTAGGAGAGCATTCCAAACCTTTACAAACCAGAGGGAGAAGTAGTCTTCGAAACTGACAGCAGATTGGCGAGGAATGTTGATTTGTAACCGACCTCTAGTATTGTAAGTAGTATAAAATACCCTATTATAAACTCGAGAAAGTATGAACCCCCCTCAGGCAGATTTGCCTACACTTAAAACTAGCTCAACATGCCCATATGAGCTTTTTGCTCAAGTGTGGAACTCTGTCTAATCCAAGATTTTTGTAAAAATGCCCTCGGGAATTTCCCGGGAAAGTATGACCCCCCTCAGATTGATTTGCCTACACTTATAAAAGCTACATCTGCCAGATTTTTGTCCATAAGCTTGTCAAAAATATGCCTTTTTGATATTGTTTTGACTACACCTAAAACTAGGCCAAAAATGCTCATATAAGCCATCCACACCCACCCACACCCACACATATTTACTTCCAGTCCAGCTCCGGTTACTTCCGGTCCACTTCTGGTTTTTTCTGTAGTAGATGGAAAATGCCGGAGCTGGATCGCCCGGGTGAGTCGTAGTTTTTTATGCTGTATATTTTAAGGTACCTTCACGATAAAGAGATTTTGCATTACATATCAGCCAGTATTGTGAGAGCTGTTGAAGAGTAAGGGTGTGTTGTTGCAGTGTTTCTCATATTTTTTAAAAAACACAAAAATATAGCAGATTTGTATAAATTGAATTACAAATCTATTTGATTTAATATACAGAATTTTTGACAACCTGTCATAGGTTTATTAAGTATAGAGTTTTGATTTGAACCCCAAGAAATTTTATATAAATACCAAAGCCAAAAATATTAACACACACACACACACACACACACACACATACACACACACACACATACAAATCACACTGCTGAACCCAACTGATATTTTTTATTAAGTATAAAGTTTTGATTTGGACCCCAGGAAATCTTATATAATAAACAACAACAAAAATGCCAAATCAAAAATATTGTAATCAATGCAAAAAAAATATATCCAGCCCCAATTGGGCTAAGCATCAAAAGAATTGTAATCCAGACAAATCCAGAACTCCCACTAAAATATGCCCTAAATGCCATAGAAAATATAGCATGGAATATTTCACATATAAACATAAAGGTACTTGCTCTGCACAGTCATCAATATTGCCCCCACAACCATCTACATCTGGTCTGAAAAGAAAGCACGAAGCACCTGTTAATGCTAGAACAGCAAAGCAGCCACGCTATGCACTACTTATTCATAGCAGTTTTAATGGCCAACTTAGGGATCACCGGTTTATATCAGAGCCAAGATGTGGTATTAAGAATTTTTTGAACAGTATAAATCCTGATGTGCAGGCAATTCTAAATGCACAAAATGGCTCTTATAAGCTGTCCCTCAAATTGTTTACACAATATAAGAAACCAAATGGCACAAAATTTACACAGCCCCACATAACAGAAACTGTACCTGTATATTCAAATACAAATTCAGACAAAATAATAAGCAGTTTGATAGATCAATTGAATATTAAACACTCTGAATATGCTGGAAAAGAGTCTGGATGGAGCCTATGCGGTTCTCCACACAAGCTCTTTGTTAATATTTCTGAATTCAGCCCATTACAAGGATCTACATATCTGCCATTACCTGCCAATATTAAAAACAAAAGAGCCGTGGTTAACATAGAAAATAATGATGAGAAATGCCTTTTGTGGTGTATTTTAGCTGCTTTGTTTCCAGTTTCAAGAAATCCTCAGAGAATAAGTTATTATCAACAATATGAACAGAATTTTGATGAAGCAATGGAGGGTTTAGAATATCCAATGTCTGTTCAGAATATTGATAAATTTGAAAAAAAGGCCCGGGATATTAATGGTAAACAATTATCTATTAATGTATTTATTTGTTCCACTGGCCGTGGCAATTGCTTGATAGAACCTCTTAGAATCAGTACACTTGATGATGATTCTGCTGTTCCGATTGATCTGCTCTTAATTGAAGTGGATGATACACACCATTACACTCTGATACACAGTCTTGAAGCTTTAGTCAGAAAACAACAAGGCAAATCCAATACAATATTTAAGTTGTGCAGAAGATGTTTGACTGTATTTGATGGTCAAAAAATAATAAATGGGGTTCGTGAAAAAAATGCAGAAATTGCTAAAAACAAGTTAATTGAACATTTAAAATACTGTGGCAATTATAAACCTGTTCATATGGTGATGCCTAATCCAAGTGAAAATGCCATATTCAAAAAATTTGAAGCCTTGTTGGAACACCCAGCATATATAGTCTGTGATTTTGAATCAAATCTCAAACCTCTTGCATTCTGTAGCCCAGATCCTGAGGAATCTTCAATTACACCATACCAGCTACATGAACCTTCTTGCTTTTGTTATATAATTATACGGGATGGTGTAGCTAGTGAACCACACTTATACATGGGACCAGATGCCATCAAAGAATTTGCACATAGAATAGAAAATGAGTGCCATGAAATAGCATCTAATGTCTTATTAAAATCAAAACCCATGTTGCCTTTAACAGAGAAACAGATTGAAGATTTCAACAATGCAGAAAAATGCCCGGTATGTGATTCTGAATTTTCAGATACAAATATCAAGGTGAAACACCATTCTCATGCAGATGGTAAATTCTTAATGGCCCTGTGTAATAGCTGTAATATTAAGATCAAGAGACCAAAATTTGTCCCTATATTTTGCCATGGTGCATCCAATTATGATTTCCATCATTTGATCAGGTACGAGGGGTTTGACAAGGAGAATTTAAATATTTTAGCTGAAAATGATGAGAAATATATAGCTATTAGCAAAATAATTAAAGTTAATGGTGTTCCTATTCACTTAAGATTTCTTGATTCCTACAGAATTCTGTCTCCTAGCCTGGCTACACTGGCCACTCAATTATCTGATGATCAATTTAAAATCACATGTGCCATGTTTCCAAATCAGGACCTGAAATTAATTAGGCAGAAGGGTGTATATCCATATGATTATGTTACAGATTTTTCTAAATTTGATGAGTGTTCTCTGCCACCAAAACAACAGTTTTACAGCAAAATCAGAGGATCTGGAATCACTGATGAAGATTAACACCATGCCCAGTTGATGTGGAACAATTTAAAATGCGAGACATTTGGTGATTATCACATGGCATATTTAAAACTTGATGTGACCCTCTTAGCTGATATACTTCAGGCATTCAGAAAATCTTCCATGCAAAATTATAAACTGGATCCAATGTATTTTTACAGTGCCCCAGGCTTAGCATGGTCTGCAATGTTTTTAAACACTAAAATGCAATTGGATCTGATCCAGGATCAGGATATGTATATGTTTATGGAACAATGTATAAGAGGAGGCATGGTGCAATGCTCTCAGAGATATGCCAGAGCTAATAACAAATATATTCCTGATTATGATCCAGCACTGCCATCAAATTATATACTATATGTGGATGCCAATAGCCTCTATGGTTATGCTATGATGGATAAATTGCCATATGCAGAGCTTGAGTGGGTTGAAGATTTCAATATTAAAGATCTTCAGGATTTTGATGACAGTAATTATGGCCTATTCTTAGAGGTTGATCTGACAATTCCAGATGATTTACACAACAAATTTTCTGATCTGCCCCCCAATTCCTGAGGTTGAGTGTTCACCTGGCTCTAAACAGAAGAAATTGATGATGACACTGGAGCCAAAACAGGGTTATGTCATATATTACAAGAACCTCCAGTTCCTAATGAATCATGGTGTTCAAGTGACCAAAGTTGGAAAAGTTTTGAGGTTCAGGCACTCAAGATGGTTGAAGCCATATATTGATACAAACACAGAGCTTCGAACATCTGCAATGAGCTAATTTGATAAATCTTTGTTTAAATTGATGGTCAATTCTGTGTATGGCAAAACAATAGAAAATGTCAGAAAACATACCGACGTTAAAATAATTACTGACCCCAGCCTGAGCAAAAAATTGATTGCAAAGCCTAACTTCAATTTTAGAAGAATTTATGATGAAAATATGGCACTCTTCAACATGAAAAAAAATTGATAAGCCTATTTATGTAGGGGTTGTGATATTGGAATTGGCCAAATTGCACATGTTAAAATTGTATTATGATGTGTTGAAGCCTTTTTATAAGGATCGTGAAAAAATGATGTACATGGATACAGATAGTTTTATTCTTGATATTCAGACAGAAGATGTTTATCAAGATATGTCACAGCCTGAATTGCTTGAATATTTTGATAGCTGTGAACATACAAGAATTCAACCCCACAACAAAAAGGTGCCTGGCAAGTTAAAAGATGAGACACTTGGTGATGTTATTGTGGCATTTGCTGGGTTAAGGGCCAAGATGTACAGCTTTGAAACATGTAGTGGTGTTGTTGCCAAAAAGGCCAAGGGCATTGGCAGAGTAACTGTAGACCAAGAGCTTGAATTTGAAGATTACAAAAATTGCCTCAAATCATGTAGCACAATCAGAACATCAGAATGCAGAATCCAGAGTGTGGATCACTTATTGACTACAAATGTTGTAAGAAAAGTGGCTCTGGATCCACATGATGATAAGAGATGCATTTTATCATGTGGCATACATACTCTACCATGGGATCATTGTGATTTGAAAAATGGCAATCAATGCCCAATTACAGAGCATGATTTGAAATAAATAAACATGCCTATGAACTTACTTGGGTTCAAAAAACAAGCTATTATGGACCTGCCGACACCACAACCCTCTTCTGATATAATATCTAAACTAAGTGGTTTCTTAATTATTCATCTGAACAGCATACTTACAGATGTTGATGATGAAACAGGTAAAATATTGTATATATTTAACAATAATTTAAATCATTACCAATTACCTGTAGGTGGTCAATTACAATTTGTTACAACCCCTGAGGGTAATGTCAAGATTTCAATAGGGAAAAATATTTATAGAATTAAGCACTCAAACATGATTTCTGGCACTGTTTATACTGTTTCTGCTGGTGACTTCTTATATATTGAGGTCCCTGGATCCTATGACAAACTTATACCTCTTTTTATAGAATGAAGAATTAGATATTCAATAATAAATAACCACTAAAACAAAAATGCCTAATGATATATTTGGCCATACAAGACATGAAGATCACAGTGATGAGATTCTTATGCTTGATGTCAGAGTCAAGAAATTAAGAAGTGATTTACAAGCTTTACAAACCACACTCAATGCCAGTCTTCAACTAGAAATTACAAATTTACAATCACAATGCATGGACCCTCTTCATAAAAATTGACTCAGAACTTAAATTATTGCTTCAGAAATATACTGACCTGGCCACATTGGATAATTTTCAAAGTTTAGAAGAAGCTGTAGCAGCTCTTCAAGCCAAATTAAAGACCCAGGCCACCAACTCTGAGCAATTGAAACAACAATTGGAGGAACAGATTAATAATGTCCAGACACAGCTCCAAACAATTGTCAAAAGCATAAAATCACAAGAAGATTTTGATCTAGTGATTTCCACTCTAAAGGAACAGATTCAGTCACTGGAGATACCTAATCTGGACCCTCTAAACAATGCCATAGCCGAGGTTAAAGAAAAAATTGAGACACTTGAAAATTTTATGAACAACTTGCCATCTTCTGATGCTTTGAGTGCAATAACTCGTAGTGTTGCCATCATTAAGCTGCAACTTGAAACATATGAAGATTTTGGAAAAATTCAAAGTACCATAACCCATCTTGAGGGTACAATAGCAGCAGTGCAAAATGATTTGACAAATATACAAGAAACTCTAGAATCCCGATTGCCTGGGATTGTAGATACCCTTGTCAGTGTCCAGCAACAGATCACAAAACTTGAAAACCTCAACACTGAATCTGAGCTATCTTATTTTCATCACTTGATTGATGATATCCAAACAAAGCTTGACATTTTACAACAATCAACACCCACTCAGGCAGATATAGCCCTGCTCCAAGATGCTATGCAAAATGTGGCTGATGCTTCTGAATTAAATGATGTGAAATTGGCACTTAAATCTTTGCAGAATACTGTATCAAATCTGCCTACATCACAGGAACTTAAAAATATTAAGAGAGCTGTGAATCGCATATTGAAATCAGAAGATATCAAGAATATCCAAACAGAGATCAAACAACTCACTCAGACAGTGGCTACTCTACCAACCAATCAACATATTAATGAACTGCATGCCCTGTTTGAGGATATCAGAAGACAGGTCCATGATCTTACTGCTCAAAATTCAAAATTGGCAGTTGTTGAAAATTTACAGCAAATTGTAGCTAATATCAAGCAACAGCTAGGGACCATAGAATCCAATCAAGCAAATGCTCTGTCTGTTTTTGCCACCCAGCTACAAGAAATTGTGCAACAATACAAAAAACTTGTTGTGGACATAAAAATCAAGCCAGGCCATGATGATGTTGTTAGGACTATCAATGAGCACCTTGAATCTGTAACAAGTAGATTGCTTATAGCAGAAAAAAAATAACAGGCATAATTGAAAATCCTAAACATACAGTAATTCTTGAATTGTACAGCATCCCCAACAAAGAATATGATTCTCCATTTACACCAGGTGGCAAAATATATATGCTGTCCCCTGCACAATTTTATTACCAGTTTTTTGTTGGGGGCACATTGAGACCAATCAAGATCAAATATTGGCTACAGCCACAGGCACACCACTTCCCCACCTTATCAATAACAAATGCTGATAACAAAGTAAAAATCACCCGTGTAGAATTAGAGGATTTTACAGACCCCAATACATTAGAAACAGCCTATGTTGAAGATGATGGCTCTTTGGAATTTAAAATACATATAGGGGACAAATTATATTTAGAAAATCCTGCAGTATCAGCTGCTGAACACCCCATAGTTGCAATATTCTTGTTTACATATTATGTCTAGACAAATTATTGTTGATGAATTACACAGACAGGCCAGACATAATTTTAAGAGACTCCCAGTAGTCACAAAAAGCATAGATGATTTATGGCAGAGCGACTTGATTGAAATGTCAAGTGGGCAGTTGAAAAACTTAGACAAAATCAACAAGAGCTACAAGTATCTACTCACTGTAATAGATACATTTTCAAAATTTGCCTGGGCTGTGCCACTCAAATCCAAGACTGGAAAATGTGTTACAGAAGCTTTTAGAACAATCATCAATCAGAGTGGAAGATCACCGCGCTATTTGCAAACAGATAATGGCAAAGAATTTTATAATTCTGTGTTCCAACAATTTATTAAAAGCCAGTCAATACAACATTACTCGAGTTACAGTGATCTCAAGGCCTCAATTGTAGAGAGATTCAACAGAACCCTAAAAAATCATATGTATAAACAATTTACACTTCAAGGTAATTATAAATGGATTAATATTCTTCCAGAACTTTTACATAAATATAACAACTCGGTCCATTCCACAATCAACATTAAACCCTCTGAAGTAACTTCATCTGATGAGCAAAAATTGATCAGCACTGTTTATTATCCTAAATGTCGGCCAACAACAAGAAAAGCCAAATACAAGATTGGTGATCAAGTAAGAATCAGCAAATATAGGCACTTATTCAAAAGAGGCTTTACAAGAAACTGCAGCACTGAATTATTTACAGTGGTTCAAATTAAACCTGGGACCCTTAACACATATATAATAAAAGACCACCTAGGAGAAATTCTCAAAGGCAGGTTTTATGAAGAAGAGCTCAGCAAAACTAAACAGCCTGACACATATCTCATAGAAAAAATCATCCGCAGAAAAGGCAACAAGTTACTTGTCAAATGGCTAGGACTCCCAGAACACAGCTGGATCGATGCAAACAAAATAATAATATGAACACCTGGGATGTTATAAAAAGGCTGCCAGAACCTGAACAGCAGAATAAGAGAAATGTAAACTTGCTGCCTGATAATATTAGATGTCTTATTGTTGGGCCATCTGCTTGTGGTAAAACTACACAAATGGTTGATAATATTTTATTGGCACCCAACTGGTTAGACTGGAAAAACAGGCACTTGTATGTCTTCTCTAAGAGCTTGGAACAATTAAAATATCAGCAGTTGATGAAGCTATATGATGGACTGGATATAGCCACTTTTGAACCAGATGTTAAGCCACTCCATGAATGTCTCGATAATTCTGTTGTTGTGTTTGATGACATTATACTGGATAATCAAAACAAGGTTAGAAATTTCTTTACACAGGGCCGGCACAAAAACATTGATTGCTTCTACCTGGCACAGACTTTTTCTAAAATACCCAAGCAGCTGATCCGAGACAACAGCAATTTTATATTTGTGTTTCATCAAGATCATACCAACCTCAAACACATACATGATGAATATGTAGGTGGGGACTTGAGCTACAATGATTTTTCCAAGTTTTGCAGTGGGTGCTGGAACCAGGACAGTTATGGGTTTGTCACAATTGATATGACAAGAAAACCCAATAGTGGTAAATATAGAAATAAAATCAACAATTTTCTAGACATTGAAACATATATAAATAAACATGAAAAGGCCAATCATTGATGATCTTAAATTAAGAGATTATCTTGTAAAAAGATTTAAAGGATGGAAATCAGAGAACCGAGGTTTTTATGAACAACACAAGCGCACAGAACAGCCTATTATTGATGCTATTGGTGAATTAGGTAAAAATATCAAAACTGTTACAGAGCAAAATCAAAATTTGATCACAGAGCTTGTACCTGTAGCTGCAAGAAACATATTAGATTATCCATTCACCCCACTTTCTAGTATTCATACACCTAGTCCTGTTGGTCCTCGAAGAATTGAAGCTACTCAGGATCCTATTGAATTGGGTCTTCTTGCTCAAAAATATTTAAGCACACCTAAAGACAACAAAGATGAGGTCTTTGGCTTATATGCTGACACAGAGCGTGATGGTAGCATCATACATAGAATTGGCAATTTCAGAGTAACATTTATGGGAGATGATCTGATTGTATATTCAGAATCTCGTCTTGGAGAAAAAGGTGCTTTTGTTAAGTATCCTGGAATACCTGGATTGTGGGAACTGATGACTAGGAAGAGACCTGGCAGCTAAACAGATCAAGATTATGAGTATTACAAAGGAATATTAATAAAATCAAATGCTCTATACCAGAAGAATGATCCCACACAAAAAAGGAGTCAAGTCTAGCAGTGGAGCAAAATACAACAATTTAATCAAGCCTATATGGTCTCAGATCAAGACAGGTAGTGGAATCAAGCAATACAACACCCTGCCTAAAGAATTTGTGTGGGTTGATGATGTCAGGAAACTTGTAGATAGGTTGCTGGTCATAGCTGGGGAGGAAAATGCTGGCAACTACAATTTTTACAATGAAAAGGTTGGAATTATGGACATGATAAGCACCAAATTGTCTAATGTTATAGTGAATGACACTAAGGGGATTGGATATCTTATAAAAATTATTAATACTCTACCACCTAAATTTTGGAATATTTCTGAGGGTCGGGGTTGGTTAATGACATTATAAACAAGCTGCCATTTGAACTACACATTCCAGGCTATCAATATTGTGGTCCCGGTACAAAATTGGACCATAGATCAAACAGAGGTGATCCTGGTGTTAATCCCCTAGATGCTGCTTGTAGAGACCATGACATAGCATACAACACACATACTGATCTTGACAAGAGACATGTTGCAGACAAGAAATTAGAAGAGGCTGCATTTGGTAGATTTGTAAGCAAAGATGCTTCTTTAAGTGGGAGAATAGCAGCATTGGGGACCACCATAGCTATGAACACCAAACAAAAACTGGGGTGGGGGTTGTGAATATGTATATAATAAACCTACAATGAAGGCCAAGGGTGTTATGTATCAGATACCTTATGCAGGTCTTAAATCTCTTAAAACTATTGATAGTCTTTTAACCAAAAAGCAGCGCAAGAAAAAAAAGCTCTTGTCTTGCCAAGGGCCATGGTATGAAATTGTTACTTAGCACCCCTCAATTAAAAAAATTACAGCAATCCAGGAAAAAATCACATGTGGGTGGATTTATATTTACTATCTCGGCCATCTTAGCTGCTCTCGGGGCTGTGGGGAGCTTGGCTGGGGGATCTGCTGCCATAGCAAAAACAGTAATAGATGCCAAGAAAAATAAGGCAGAATTAGATGAGCAGAGGCGCCATAACCTGGCCATGGAGAAACAAGGCAAAGGTGTTAAGAGAGCCATGAATAAGTTTAAAAAAAACAAGAGCCGCTTACAAACCAAGATATTGAAGCTTTAATCAAGCCACTGGGCATCAAAAATTTTAGAGGTGTGTACATGTCTGATTCTTTACCAGAACAACTACTCAACGAAGAGTGTGGCATTGTTAATTTGGATAAGTACAAAAATCAGAGCACTCACTGGATCTGCTATCTTAAATATTTAAAAAATGAGGCATTTGTGTTTGATTCATTTGGAGGTGTTCCACCTGAAAATTTAGTAAAATATCTAAAATCAACTAATCTTTATTACAATAATGCCCGTGTTCAAAATTTCAAAGATGTTAATTGTGGACATTTGTGTTTATCTGTTCTTAGATATATGTCTCAAATAAATACACCATCAATTGAAAATTTTCAAAAAGCCCTGTGGTATTTAAAACATCATGGGGGTATTCCATCTCACCAGCCAAAATTCAATATTGAAACTAAAATTACATGATGATATAGTGTATCCCAAAACAATAGCTCTCAGAGCATTTTATGGCATGTACTTGATCCCTAATATTACACACCACAACAACACAATTGCAGTTGGTGATCAAAAAATTGTCATCACTCCAGGGCAGTATAATCTGTCCACTCTAAATGCTCAATTACCCAGAGGTGTAGTGTTAAGTCAAAATTCTGTCACTCACAGAGTAGAGATTGCATCTGCCACAGAAACAGTGGATTTGGGTACTATAGGAGAACTGTTAGGATTTGAGAACAACACAAAACTTGAACCAGCTATTAAACACACTGCTATTAATATACCTAAATTCTTAGCCATAGAGACTCTAAATATTCACTGTAATGTGGCCGAGGGTATGATCACCAAATCAATTGGCATAGGCACTCACAAACAAACTGGGATCATTGCAACATTCAAACCTATTTCTGAATTTATGGAGCCAATCATCTACAATCCATCCCCAACATTATATTTTCCTGTGTGCCATAATAGAATAGATAATATTGAATTGATGGTCACTAATGAAAAAGAAGAATTAGTTGATTTTGCTGGAGCCACAACAACTGCTATCATAGAAATTAATATTTAAATAAAAATACATACAAGAAAAAAATGGAAAATATTGAGAGTTATGAGCTACAATCATTCCCTCCAAACAGGAGGACCTTTGCAAATTTAAATCAACCCAACACAGAGATTGAGGTTGATCTTGATGTAGGGGATGGCTTTATACACACCAACAGAGCAGATCTATACATCAAATTTGATGTTGTAAAGCTCGATGGTACAGATTATCCGGCAAATTCAAATATAAGATTGGTGGACAATTTTGTGCCACATCTGTTCTCTGAAATTGAGATCAGAAAACATGGTGTTGTTATAGACAGAGTAGATTATCCGGGTATTACCTCCACAGCTTTGGCCACACTAAAATTATCCAAAACCGAGGCTTCTTACTACAAAATAGGTGGATTTGAGGCTGGTGATAAAATTATATCTAAAAGCCACACAGTGCGTGTTCCCCATGCGCCTGTTGCCAGGATTTTTCTCAGATTACAAAGATATTATGTGGACGGGTGGTTTAAGAATTACATTTAGAAGAGCTGCCAATGATAATAATGCTTTGATGAGGTACAGTACATTAAACTCTACAGGGAAAGCTCTGCCTAATACCCTACCTGATGAGGGCAAGTGCCTTATTCAGACTATGGAGCTAAGAATCCCAGTTGTTGAATATGAGGCCAGTTATGCTCTTAAATACAAAGCTGATATCCTAAAAAATCCACAGGTACCTTTACAATTTTATACATATCAATGTGTACAGAAACCCGCCACTGGTACCTATTATGAGTTTGATGCTACAAATTCATTCTCCAGTATACAATATGACATGCCGAGTTTTGTGGTGGTACTGTTTCAGACTGGAAGACACAACAATCAGGAAAAAAATTCAAGTAAATTTGATAACTGCAACATCAAGAACATATATCTTAAAATGGCAGAAATGAGGTATTTCCTAGAGAAAATTATAATTTAGACATGACCAAGGATGATTTCCTCAAATTATGTGAAGCATTTACAGCATACAAAAGGGTCACTACTGGCAATACTGACATGTATTACACACCAGATGAATTCAAAGCACAGAGACCCATGTTTGTAATCAACACCTCAAAAAGGAAACAAGTTGTGGTTAATGACAGGACAAACATTAAAATTATCTGTGAATTCCACGATACACTCCCCGATGACACCATATGTAGTGTTATTCTCATAGGTGAAAAATCATATGTTTATGATGTAAGAAATGAGAGAGTCACAGAGCAATTCTAGAAGATTTCTGCAAAATGCATTGTCTTAGTACTAGTTTGTTATGAATAATAAAAAAAATTTTGTATATTAAATCAAACAAACCTATAATTCAATTTATACAAATCTGCTATATTTTTGTGTTTTTTAAAAAATATGAGAAGCACTGCAACAACACACCCTTACTCTTCAACAGCTCTCACAATACTGGCTGATATGTAATGCAAAATCTCTTTATCGTGAAGGTACCTTAAAATATACAGCATAAAAAACTACGACTCGCACGGGCGATCCAGCTCCGGCATTTTCCATCTACTACAGAAATAACCAGAAGTGAACCGGAAGTAACCGGAGCTGGTCCGGAAGTAAATATGTGTGGGTGTGGGTGCGTGTAGGTGGGTGTGGGTGGGTGTGGATAGCTTATATGAGCATTTTTGGCCTAGTTTTAGGTGTAGTCAAAACAATATCAAAAAGGCATATTTTTGACAAGCCTATGGACAAAAATCTGGCAGATGTAGCTTTTATAAGTGTAGGCAAATCAATCTGAGGGGGGTCATACTTTCCCGGGAAATTCCCGAGGGCATTTTTACAAAAATCTTGGATTAGACAGAGTTCCACACTTGAGCAAAAAGCTCATATGGGCATGTTGAGCTAGTTTTAAGTGTAGGCAAATCTGCCTGAGGGGGGTTCATACTTTCTCGAGTTTATAATAGGGTATTTTATACTACTATTGTATGAATGTATGGAATTTCTGAATGTCAGTTTCTCGTGGAGATAGCTAGGTGTTTGAAATTTTAATACCTTATATACTAATGAACATTGATGCAGAAGACGTCGCCTAGACATGTTATGAATTTTGTGTGAATTGATTTATCCTGATCGAGATAATGTAACAAATTCCGTTCGATATTTTACGTTGCAAATTCTTGCCATACGCCACATCACAGTAATCAAAGATAGGATATATTGGAGTTTCGATGAGATATAACTTTTTGTCTCTAGTGATAATGTTTCTTCTTCTGTAGAGTGATCTCATTATTGTTAGTGCTTTTGTTCACTGCGCTGAGATATGAGCTGACCAGGAAAAATTGGTTGAAACTAATACCTAGATTTTTAACTTTTGATGCATAAATTATGTGGTGGTTTTTAATTTTGATGTGGATTGTGTCATAAATTAGTTTTTCAAGATAATAGTTAGAACCTAAAATTGTGTATACGCATTTATTCGGGTTAATTGCGAGCCCATTTGCAGTAAGCCAATTGTTAAGTGCATGTAAATCATTATTTAGATTGTCTATCTTGTTTAACAAATCCGATGGTGATGACGATATCATCAATTGCGTGTCATCCGCCTAACAATGTGTATTACAATGGCTGATGGTCTTTGATATATCAGCGACGTATAAGGTGTATAAAAGAGGGGCCTCAATGGATCATTACGGACTTCTAAATTTAATGTTATCGTTGGTGATCCGTTGTCGGCAGGGTAAAAAATTCTTTGTCTTCTTTCGTGTAGATATGATGGAAACCAGTTAATTACAGGGTTCCAAAAATTGTAGTATTTCATGTTTGCGAGAAGGTTATGATGGACAATAACGAAAGCTTTAGAAAGTTCTAATAATACTAGTGTAGTTATTTCTTTTTTCGTTAATCGAACGTAAAATATTGTCCGTGACAGATAATAATGCCGTGGTTGTACTATGAGAAGAATGGAAGCCTGATTGAGAATCAGAGAATATTTTATATTTTGCAATGTAATCTTCTAATTGTATAGATCTCTATATTGTCTCTGACTTTTAAAAATATTGATAGATCGCTGATTGGTCTTAAATCGCTTAAAGAGGTTAACGTCTGCTTTTTGGGGAGCGGAATAACTGGAGTTTCTTTTCCTTGCATTTTAAAATTGGCCGGTATTTAGAAAGAAATTTATAGTATGTGAGGGACGGTAGTGTGAAAGGAGGGGCCAGTTTAACACACGAACTACGAAAGGGTTCATTTTGACCCCTCAACGTCAGTCATCATTCTTTAATTTGAACATTAATTAAAATATGTTCAACAGGTGGCGTCACTCATCTTCTCTCTAATCATTGTGATTACACCCTAAATATCAGATTTAAATTATTATTGGTTTTCTTTGAAAATGATGATTTACCTAGAACTACCAGGCGGGTCATTTTAACAGCTGCCTATTTTTTAACCCTAGATAAAAAGAACGACTTTTTCAATTCTTGTAGATACCTTTTTATGAAGGTGTATTTTAGATACCACTGAAACTATTGTGAACAGCCATTGTGGTTTGTTTTGAAGCAAGGTGTCTTAGTGTTTGTAAATTATGGAGTCTGCAGGGAGTAAACGACTTACAGGTGCACAGATTCTAGCACAGATGCAGGATATTGATGTTAGTGGTTCTGGTGATGAAGGCAGTGACAGCTGGACTGAAAATCAAGATGTTACAGACCATGACAAAGAAGATGTCTCCAGTAGTTCTGACGTAGATGTCGAATATACTGATTGTGATTCAAGTGATTCAAGTGAAGAATCTGCACAAGGGAACTCTACTCAAAATAGTGGTAGTGAATTGGCTCCGGATCAGACTGTGTGGGCGTTATTGGATGTAAACAACAAGACATGCGGAAGACTACAAAAACATAATATAGTTCGTAATCGTACCAAATCAGGACCAACGTCACACGCTGCGCGTAATGTGGATGATGTTTGTGCACTTGCATTCAGACTGATTGTAACTGATACCATTCTGTGACATATAAAAAAAGGGTACAGAAACTAAGGCCCGTCGAGTTTTAGATGATAATTACTGGTCGATTTTTCTAGATGAGCTTGATGCATTTATTGCCTTGTTGTATTTCAGTGGAGCAATGCGGATGAATGGCGTCAGTGTAAAGTGTGTCTGGTCTGAAAACGAGGGCTGCAGCTTCTTTCGGAATGTCATGGTCAGAAATAGGTTTGAAGAAATAATGAGATTTATAAGATTTGATCTCAAATCTTCGAGAAGCGAAAGACGTAACACTGACAGGTTTTGCTTATTTTCTGATATTTGGTATCAGTTCATTGAACATTCCCAAAGGTGCTACAATCCCGATACTTATTGCACTATTGACGAGCAGCTCTTTCGTACGAAATCCCGCTGTTCTTTTATTCAGTTCATGGGTAGCAAGCCAGAAAAATATGGCGTCAAATATTGGATGTTTGTTGAAGTGAAAAATAAATAAATTGTTATAATAATAATAATAATAATAATTTTTCTTTATTCAGCGGGCAAGGTTCAGCCAAGGGCTGCTCTGCCACCTAACCCTTGTTAATATGAGGTAATATAAACTTATGGAGCAGTAAGCTAAACGTAATAATAATAATATAAATAATAATAATAATAATAAATTTCAAAATGAAGAAAGGAAAAAATACATAGAAATTAGTTGAATACAAAAAAAAAGTGTAACTAGAAATACAAAAGACAATAGTAATAATAATACAATTCCTTATAGTGAGTGACTTGATACTTTCAGTATGTGCCCCGACTCTGCCATTGTTCCATTAACAGCAGATCTTTTATTTTATCTTTGAAATATAATTGTTGTTGTTTACACTAGCGATATTTACAGGCAATGCATTCCATGCTTTGGGAGCCGAAAAGGAGAGAGATGATTTGTAGGCCGTGGTAGAGTGATTGGATGAATCGAAGTTCTTCCGCTAACGGGTAGCATACTGATGGATTTCCCTACGGGAATGCATCTTCTCAAACAGGTACTGCGGTTTACCTTCTGTCAGTATGCGGCGTATGAAACAGAGATAGTGCAACTTCCTTCTGTTTGCCATGGTAAGAACCTGATTATTATTTAAGAATGGAAGAATATGATCTGATCTTTTTGCTTGAAAATTGTATCGGAAGCACGCATTTTGCACCATTTGTATTTTTTTACTGAGTTTTTGCGAGAGTTGAGGGCCGTAAACATTATCACAATAGTCGAAAAATGGGTAGATTGATGCTAGGATGAGTCTTAGCCTGCATTCCGCAGGGAGGAAGTCACGGAAACGATTCAGATTCCTAAGTGTTGCATAAGCTTTCCTACATTGCGTCTTTACATGTTATGTCCAATCAAAAATTTCGTCAAAAATCAGACCAAGATTTTTAAGTGTTATTCCTGACAATGGGCAAATTGTTTATTTTGAGCTCGATCTTAATACTTTTAATTAACGACCTTGAATAATTAGAACCAATGATCATGAAAGTGGATTTTTCTGGATTTATTTTAAGACCGTTAGATACACACCAGTTACTGACGATGTTCAAGCTTATGTTCCAACGAAACGTAATGATCTGAGAAATATAACTGGGTATCGTCTGCGTAAAAATGTGGAGTGAAGAATTTTATGACTTGCTGCAAATCTGCATTGTAAAGGGTGAAGAGGAGAGGGCCTAATATCGATCCTTGCGGCACACCTGCTATCAGCGTTATAGGTAGAGACACGTAAGATGTTGAATTATGCAATACGACCCTTTGACGTCCGTTAAATATATATTTTTTTGTTAGCGTTTCATAACCCTGTATACTATTTAGAGATAATGGTGTTCCGTCCTTTATCCAGCTTTCTGTAATGACAATCAAATCGAAGTCTCCCTCTTTTACAACAACCCGCAGTTCGTCCATTTTCGGAACTAGCGATCTGACATTCGCGAGAGCGACACGGAAAAATGAGTCATTGCTTGGCCCTCCCCTTCCCAGCAGCTATTTTTGTTATTATTACGATATCGTAAGCACGTTGGCGTACCTCGAACCTCAGTTCGTCTATCTTTGGAATTATGGAACTAACGTTTGAGTGTGCTATGCCGAGGTCGGATAAATTTGGCAACCTTCGCTTCCGAACCAGGGTCTGTTGGGTGTTTGACAAAGTCAGGGGGGTTGAAACTGTTCGATGGTCAGGCGGGTAGGGGTGGCTCTACTAACTTTTTTTTTTTTAAAAAAAAAGCACTATAAACGTCACACTCGTAGCATTTTGGGGTCATGTACATTATGAAAATATTTATGGTAAATTATATTTTAGCGTTTTAAGAAAAAACTTTGGATATGTACCAAAGTAAAGAGAAAAGTAGAATTGTAATTGTGTAAAATAAATTACACATGTTGTCTTCCGATTTTTTTAATAAACATTCTTTTAGTTCAGAGTTGTTTCGACATTGTTCCTCCTGCAGTGTTGTCTGTCGTTAATTGAGAAGTAAGCTTGGAGGGTGAAAGCAACTATGATAATTTGTCTGTTATTTATTACAACAAACAATTTACTTTCATGGAATTGCATTGCATTGTTGAATTTCCAGTTAGCATTATTAATTGACACTTCCTTAATAAATTATAAACAATGCGTTACATAGAAATGTTTTGTTTTGGTTCCTTTTTGCTGTTTCTAGGGTAGGATGGTATAAATATGCAAGTAAGAATGGTTTAGTCAATTCGTTTGAAGGTGGCAGCAAACGACATACCAAACATGAGTTTAGTAGCTAGGCTATTTTTCGCAGCATGGAGACAAATGTCTTACCCCACGTTCGTGCCTGATTTTCCTTTCACAACAACGGACCCGGACGTTATCTCGGAGTGTCAGGGACTCCTGAACCGTTTCGAGATCGCACATTACCTGACCATTTCGTGCGGGACCGTGGCTATAATCACTGCCCGTATCCACCCTTCGAGGTGGGTTGGTGCCTTGTTTGCTGGAGCAACGGCACTCGCCTGGTACCGGTACTACTGGTTTACCAGACATTACCATCACATTGGTAGGCAAGTGATAGTCACCCCGCCCGTGGTACAAGGGATGTTGTATGATTTTCGGGGCGTTGAGAGGCTGCATGTAACGACCACAGGTCGGTGGCAAGCCCATTGGTTGAGGAACGTGACGTTCTTGGGGGCAATTTGTCAGAACCTATGTAGGGCATTTGCGGAAAGTAGTTCGTTTGTTGAGTAGAGCGAAAGATAGGTGTGTAAATATGTAAGCTTCACAGGCAGAAATATGGGACATACGATACACAATCGGGATGGAGGGGCTTTTTTCTTTTTCGTATTATTTTTGGTTTAATATTTACACACCATGGGGTGTAAGGGGTGGCCCGCTCTGTAAAGACCCAAATGTCAACCTCGCTTTCACGTAGTACACCCTGTTCTGCATTTTGCAGACTAACGAGGCTCTGGCGTCTGGTTTCACAGCCAGAATAATCATCTGTGGAACTTGTAAATTTTAGTTGATGCTTGTCCTTTCAGAAATTGCATCTTAACGCTTTTCATTGTCGCGATTTGCCAAAAGGCGCAGACAAGCAAAGTAACATAAAACAAGTCAATCCCAACATTCATAAAGTTGTCGTGCGGGTCAGAGTTCAGGGATGTCATACACAGAGTATTGAAGAGATGTAGGCATTTAAGTTACATGGAGCAGTGGTTATTCAGCCTCAGATCGTATAACTAGAACTCCGTCCACTACAAGGCAGGCTGAACCTTGCCCTTTCCAAACACAGCGAATGACCAACTTGGTCAGTCGTAAAGTTAGGATATTCTTATTTCCCGATGATACTGAAACACCAAAGGAGAAATATGATGGTGGTGAGAGACGGTAGTGGCCTGAGGGAGCTTAAACTCTGCCACGTGCACCTTATTGTTCTACTTCTCGCACATACTGCAAAATTCTTTGTGATTTGTAACAAATTCTTGTAGATAGGTCATAGTGCACCGTGCAAAGGCACGGAACACTATTTCATACTGTGTACTGTCCTACACAGTTATCACAAACTTTCTACCAGATCACACTGTAGGATAGAAATTGTGACCTGAATTCTAAATTGACAAATTACCCTTCCGATACACTAGATTCCTAAATGTTACTGAAATTGTTTTTATTTTTCACATGTAGAGATAACTTAATATTGGATCGTGTCGTTCTAAATTTTGGATTAAAAATTGCTGCCATCTTCGAATTTGAGCCACATTTTCCAAAATAGTAAATTTTTATTTAACTTTTTTTTTATTTTCAAAATTTCAGTATGATCCGCACGATTTTTGTTTCCGGAACAGTGTACATGAAGGGCTTTCGGTACACTTAGTCCAATGTAATATTCACAGCATCCAGTGATCCATAGGATTCTTTAGATCTTATAAATCCTTTAGATGTAAATTTATAAATTTGATTTTTTCAACTGTCTAAATTCAATATAGTAAAAACATTTCAAAGTTCAGTTTCAATTACAATTAACTTTCCTGAACGATTCGAAATTTTGTTAAATCGATCTCTTTTCGTTTTCGAATAGTATCCCAAAATCCCATTTAATATTCACTCTAGAAATTAAAAATATAACTCTTTTCTGACCCATGTTGAAATATTATGCTGTGTATTGAATGCATGCAAGTGTAAGGGAAGTCCATGTGTACCTGTGTTGGTTCTCCGACGTACGGCTGTACGGTAGAAGCAGTCTTGCGTCCCTCTACCAACTGAAAAACCAGAGGCCCTCGCAGTTGGTAGACGCGTTGACGTCGTTGCGGGGCTTTGAACCAAGGTCTACCTTTACCATCAGTTCTGAAGTCTTTTTAATGTCCCGTGGAAGAAATATATTAGGGAAAATCGAGACCTAAAATTTCTCCTTGGAACCGAGGCTAGTGGTAATAAATCGAGACGAGGCTGGGAATTAGAGCAGCGTTTATTGACTGATTGGCTTATTTGTTGTTTTAAGTTAACTTTATGTAGAGAAAGGCTTATTGGGACTGGACCTACAGTATAAAGCGTGATCCAGAGGATCGTTTATAATTAGACGACACCAAAAAAGAGATAGAAATATTTTTTTATTCAAACACGATCACTTTAAAAAAAAAACAGCTTTCTTAGAAACGGCCAGAGTAGATAATTAATTTATTTTATTTATTGCATTGGTATTCCCCCAAAGACTTTGAGGCAACTGACGTATGCATTCAGCGAGGGGTGGTGGAGCTGTGGGTTTTGTAGCCACTACCAAAAATTTTAAGTTGTTGTTGTAACACTATTAAACTTTCACCCACAACTTGTGGAGGCAAGTCAATAAACAGGTATTTTTTTTTTTTTAGGGAAGGTCAGATCCGAAAATGTCGAACAAAGAGAGAATCTGAAATAATGTGGGTTTGATTGATCCAGTTCACCGATACATCCCTCCCAGTGGCGTAGCATGTTTAAGGAGTAGTGGGCGACCGCCTTAGCGTGCCTTTGCCTCCCATTAGGAATCTCTGAAGATCTTGCATGGATTCACATTTATATTTCAATTTTAAAGAACGAATGGGGGCTTGGCATTCTTATCTCGCCCAGTGGCTCACAATATATTGCTAAGCCACAGCCGACAGATATGATATGTTACAACCACACGAGAGAGAACAGCTTTCTTAAATGTCCTGTGTCACTAGAATTGATTTTCGTTTGTGTTATTTGTACGAATTGTTTAAAAGTGACGGTAGTACAGGTAAAGCCATAAGTATTCTCTTGTGTACAAGTAACTGACTAGAGTATGTATATCTCCTCCCAACAAAGAATGCATTAAGATGTGTTAGGAACAGTTTAAGAATGAAAATGCTGTCCTATTAGATGTGTTTAATCCTTATTTAAAAAATAATAATCAAACTTCATGTATTCTTAAGGCGCGTCCTCACTATGCCAGTTGGAAAGGACGCACGCAAAAGTAGAGCAAGTGGGTACGTGTAATCGGTCGACTGGTCAGTTGCCAGGCCTATTAGTGTTGGGTTTAATCGAATTATTTGAATAATAGCGACCCTGCTATGTTCATGTAATCTTTCTGTGTGAAGAATATTTCATCATTTTAGTTTAGTTCTTCGTCTAAGGAACACCCTGATACAGGGTTGAAACGTTACATGTCAAGTGTTTTTATTTCTTAGTAAACTGCCTTGGTCAGCAACTTAGAGTTTTTAATATGGAAACAAGGTTTAACTACATTACAACCGAAAATGAATGTTTGGCTTATTCTTTGAGCTCTGATCAGACACCGATGCTCACCACGCAGAGCACTAATTATTTGCTTACTTTGAAATAAATATATTATTCCTGTCTTAAACCTGTATTTCGAAATATCAATTATTTTTACATAATAGTGACTTGTAACCCCTTTGTGTTCTATGTACCCTTTGCATGTTACATAATCCAATTACACCAGACGCGAAGAAAAATCTAAAAATAAATGTTGTGAGAAAGATGGATTCCAAGCAATATGTACCTGCACGAGGAGTCGAACCCGGGACTACTAGATTACAAGGACATGACGTTACCACTACGCCATCGGAGAGGTCCAACACATGTGGTAAATCGAGAGTTGTTGAACTGCAAAGACATACATGTTGTGGTTAAAAATATTTTACACATGTGAACTGTAACAAAATAAATTGAATTGAATTGTATTGAATTGAAAAGCTTTTTATTTACTGCAGAGAGAGATTAAGCTTTGAGCTGCTCTACCTCCTAACTTTCTTGATTAAAAGTTACAATACATACAGGGGATGGATAAAAATATGGAAACTCCTGCAGAAATGCACATTACCTTTATTAATATCGAGTAGGACCACCTTTGGAACGCAGAATGGCCTGCAGTCGACGTGGAATGGACAAATACAGGTGGCGTATTGTTGTGAAAGGGATGGTGTATCATTCTTCCTCCAAAGAAGCTGCAAGTTGTTGTAGAGACGATGGTGGTGGGTAGCGTTCTCGCACCTTGGTCTCCAATACCGACCACAGGGCCTCAATAATATTGAGGTCTGGCGATTGTGGAGGCCATGGCAGATGTGACACTCCATCTTCGTGCTCATCAAGCCAGTCCTGGACGATGTGAGCTGTATGGACTCAAAATGGTTACGTAGTCTCTGGCTGTGACATGTCCATGCAGGATGATGATGGGTCCGGCAGAATACCAGGAGATGGCTACCCAACTCAGCACTGAACCACCGTCATGCTTCACTCTCGGTAACAGTCTGTATTGTAGGCTTGTGATGGCGTTCTCCACACGTACACTCGTCCAGCAGTTGGAAACAATGTAAAGGATGACTCATCCTACCAGATTTCAGATTTCATCTGCTCCATTGTCCAGTTTTTATGGGCGTTGCACCACTGTCTCCGTCTAGCAGAATGGTCAAGAGTTAAGAGTGGTTTGGGACTTGCAGATCTGCCATAAATACCCTGCTTGTGGAGTACTCTTCTGACTGTTTTGACGCTAACGTGGTTTGTAAGCACTGTATTCAGCTCAGCAGTGGCCTTTGGAGCCGTGGTGATTTTTTGCTTCGTCACAATCCTACCAAATGTGCGTCTGCCTCTGTCACACAACACACACTTGAGTCCACCCTGGTGTTTCGCTGATGCGGTTTTTCCGGAATTCTCGTAGGCAGTCATGATCTTCGAGACTGTGCCTCTTGATACACCAAACATTTCCGCTACTATCGTCACGGAAGCTCCCACCGTACGAGCACCCACAATAGCTCTCTTTGAAACTCTGTCAGCTCAGACATGATTCACGACAACCTGCACGGACCGGTCGCTGAACTGTTACTGGCTAATCTGTCAGGTTGGCCAGTGTGTATATCTCGCAGGAAATGCCAGTGACCATAGCGCCACCACTACCATTCACACGCAAATCGTGTTTGAATTGGCTACCTGTTATATACCAGGTGTTTCCATATTTTTGTCCATTCCCTGTATATTGATAATACTGAATTCAAATATATAACTTGTCATGAATGAATTTGACATAAATGAAAAATAATAAAATTTCAGAGAATACAATGACAGATACATTAACACAGACATACGGGTACATAGACAATTTCCAAATCGATACTAAAATAGAATGAACACACGCTGAAATATTCGTTGTGTCAGATAAGTATTTGATTCTTGTTGCGTAGCCGTAAAAAACTAATGCTCAATTGTTGTCTTTGCAATAAAAGTAATACAACTTGTTGTATGAAGTTTTTGGGTGTTGTTGCAAAAGAAACATAATCTAGGAGAGCATTCCAAACCTTTACAAACCAGAGGGAGAAGTAGTCTTCGAAACTGACAGCAGATTGGCGCGGAATGTTGATTTGTAACCGACCTCTAGTATTGTATGAATGTATGGAATTTCTGAATGTCAGTTTCTCGTGGAGATAGCTAGGTGTTTGAAATTTTAATACCTTATATACTAATGAACATTGATGCAGAAGACGTCGCCTAGACATGTTATGAATTTTGTGTGAATTGATTTCTCCTGATCGAGATAATGTAACAAATTCCGTTCGATATTTTACGTTGCAAATTCTTGCCATACGCCACATCACAGTAATCAAAAATAGGATATATTGGAGTTTCGATGAGATATAACTTTTTGTCTCTAGTGATAATGTTTCTTCTTCTGTAGAGTGATCTCATTATTGTTAGTGCTTTTGTTCACTGCGCTGAGATATGAGCTGACCAGGAAAAATTGGTTGAAACTAATACCTAGATTTTTAACTTTTGATGCATAAATTATGTGGTGGTTTTTAATTTTGATGTGGATTGTGTCATAAATTAGTTTTTCAAGATAATAGTTAGAACCTAAAATTGTGTATACGCATTTATTCGGGTTAATTGCGAGCCCATTTGCAGTAAGCCAATTGTTAAGTGCATGTAAATCATTATTTAGATTGTCTATCTTGTTTAACAAATCCGATGGTGATGACGATATCATCAATTGCGTGTCATCCGCCTAACAATGTATATTACAATGGCTGATGGTCTTTGATATATCAGCGACGTATAAGGTGTATAAAAGAGGGGCCTCAATGGATCATTACGGACTTCTAAATTTAATGTTATCGTTGGTGATCCGTTGTCGGCAGGGTAAAAAACTCTTTGTCTTCTTTCGTGTAGATATGATGGAAACCAGTTAATTACAGGGTTCCAAAAATTGTAGTATTTCATGTTTGCGAGAAGGTTATGATGGACAATATCGAAAGCTTTAGAAAGTTCTAATAATACTAGTGTAGTTATTTCTTTTTTCGTTAATCGAACGTAAAATATTGTCCGTGACAGATAATAATGCCGTGGTTGTACTATGAGAAGAATGGAAGCCTGATTGAGAATCAGAGAATATTTTATATTTTGCAATGTAATCTTCTAATTGTATAGATCTCTATATTGTCTCTGACTTTTAAAAATATTGATAGATCGCTGATTGGTCTTAAATCGCTTAAAGAGGTTAACGTCTGCTTTTTGGGGAGCGGAATAACTGGAGTTTCTTTTCCTTGCATTTTGAAATTGGCCGGTATTTAGAAAGAAATTTATAGTATGTGAGGGACGGTAGTGTGAAAGGAGGGGCCAGTTTAACACACGAACTACGAAAGGGTTCATTTTGATCCCTCAACGTCAATCATCATTCTTTAATTTGAACATTAATTAAAATATGCAACGCCAAATCAATCAATATCTCTTTTGTCTTCTGAAATAGGGTATACACATTACAGTATTTCCGTACACTAAAGTACAATAGCGATACAGCCTAGAATAACTCTCATAAAAACAAACTACACACACACAATGGCTATTTAGCTTCATCAGAGCTCTTGAATATCAAATGTTCTTTAGAATGCTGTCAGTACTCTAAGTGAGGGAGAGGAGATTGGCTGTAATGACCAAATTTACAATTAAGAAATTCAATTGCTCATCAAATCTAGAACTTATCCACAATCCAGGTCAAGTAAGCATGGCTCTACCTCTTTAAGAAATCTACTGTTATGAATACATTTGTTCCCAGTTTTTATACACGTTTCTCAGTAGATTTAGAAAAGTGTAATTTAAAAAAAAATCTGTTTGAAGTCAATTCTAGGCACAGAAAATATTATGTCAAATATACCTAAAGTGTAAAGAGAAATAACTCAGAATTGCCCACTCTGAGAACCCATTAATGACGTAAGGAGGTTCGCATCACTAAACGTGTGATTATTATACTTACACATAATTCTTACTTTGTTCTAGAGAAGCCATTTCCTTTGCAAGAAGGCGTGAAAGAAACACAGTACATCAGATCTTGGAGGAAATAAACAGTTACACATCATACACTGAGCCAAGATGAGAAGAAAACATGTTGAGGTAAGAACTTGCCTTCACTCTCTCTTTCTTATTTTCCTTTCTCTTCTCTCATCTACTCTTTCCTTCTATTCCTCTCTTTCTCAACTCTGTTCCTCCTATCTCTCCTCTACCATGGGTGTATACACTTCAGTTGTACTGAGTCCTCCAATGAGAATGGAAGTTTTGTGGATATACTTCCACCAATCTCCTTCCATTCTCGTTGGAAGACTCAGTACAACTGAAATTGATGAAAAATTAACCATCTTAAATCTTTCCCTTCAGTCGACTCCCTTCTCAATTACATCCCATCATCATTGTCTTTACCAAGGCCAGAACTAGCGAAAACATGAAAAACAATTTTTAAGAAATACAAACATGATGATGATCTCTTTCCCTTCCACTTGAAAGACACCATTCTTCTCATCTCCTTCCCATCTTATTGAAGGACTTAGATTATCCTTTCCAATTCTCCTTTCTTGAAGGAATATTTTTTTCATATATGCACCTCTACTCCTCAATGGTTTTCTACTTCCTCAATATATCTTACCTTTCCATGAAGGAATCAGGTTTTCTTTATTTCCCTTCTCCTTGGTGCAAATTATTCTACTCATATCTATCCTTTCTCCTTTCAGAAACACGTTTTTCTTATCTACTACTTTCCAAATCATGATTATATTTCTCTATCTCTTGCCTGTCTCCTTGGAGGACCCATTCCGTCCCATCTCCAATTTCCCATTTCTCTCTTTGTGGATTTACTTTCTCCTGTTACATCCAATACTCTTTGCAGGTCTCAGAAAATCTTATGTCCTATGTCCTTCCCTTACTCTTCGTGGATTTATTTCATTCTATCCCTCCCCCCTTCCTTCTTCTTGTTAGCTTGAGCTTTTTATTTTAACCAAGTTCCAGTGGTATATTCCCTTCCTTTATTCTCCTTCATTCTCACTGGAGGAGTCAGTTCTTCCTATAACCATCCCTTTTAAAGGGTGAGTCACGGGAAATGTATGGTTTTCAAATGGGATCCCGAAGCAGGGAAAGGGGGTAGAGATGAAAGTAAGGTGGCATTGAACTCGCTGGGCCATGCCATTTTCGCCAAGTATCGGCTCTGTTCGGTGTGGTAGGAAGATGAAATAGAGAGAGCTTGTGTGACGTCAGCTGAAGCCAAAATAGCTTGTGGCGACCGCCATGTTGGGTGGTGCCACCTGCTGTGCGCCCATTTGTTAACATTCAGAGAGAGAGAGAGAATTTCGTCTGAAATATAAAGGTTGCTTGTTATGTTTCTTTACGTTTAAATCGTCAGAAACAATGACATGAACAATAACTTTCTGCTCTGTAACATTCTGTCGAATTAACGCTGAGTGAAAGCATGATATGGCGAATCTTACACAAGGATTTGAAATTCCATTCACACAAACTTTTGATCCTGCAGAAGTTACCCAAAGAAGATTATTCACAACGTTCAACCTTCGCCAGGATCATGCTCGCCATTTTCGCAAACTTGAAGACTTCATCCTTATGATGAGTGTAGCTGACATTGCGTGTACTGCCGTCACCCCGTGCTGAGCCCAGCCGATCCGATCCGAACCGTGTAGGTCCTCCTTGTAGGGTTCAGTTCTTCCTATATCCCCTCCTCCACTTGCGGATTTCTCTCCATTTCTCACCTTCTTTTCTCCTTAAAGGATACAGTTGTTCCTCACTTCCTTGGATGCACTTGGTGTATTTATTTCATTCCATCTCTCTTCTTGTTCTTCCTCTCTTCCACTTGGTGGATTCTGTTCTTCCTTTACCCTTCAATTCTCCATGGAGGTTTCAGTTCTTCCTATTTTCTCCTTCTTCCCTGATGAACAATTTCCTCATTGAATTTTAGTTTCGTGTAAATGCAGGAATCCCTTCTTCCGACATCCTTTCCTAGTCCTTCGTGAATTTTCTTCCTACAACCTCTTTCCTTCCACTGGGAGGACTCAGTTTGTGACTCCCCTCCCATTTCCAATGGTGAATTTACATATTCTCATTTGTCCTTGAAGAGTTTCCTTCTTTTTATTGCTGCTTCTTCTTCTTCGTGGAATCTCTTCCTCATGTTTCCTTCCATTCTCTTCAGCAGACCGAGTTCTTTTATACATCATTCCCTAGTCCATAGTGGGTATTCCTGGTATTTCTCCCACCCGTCTGGCGTATTTGAATTTTTTGTGTATCTTCTCTTCAGTGCTGAATTCCATTCTTCAACCACCTTCCATTTCCCATGGACGACACAGTTCCTTCTATATCATTCCACTGTCTATGGTCCAGTTGCACTATACCATCTCATTCATTCTCCATGAAGACTCATTTCTTTCTGTCTCTCTTTTTTCTCTCTCTTTCTTTCTCTCTCTCTCTCTCTCTCTCTCTTTCTCCTCTATTTTTCTCCATTATCTTCGGTTGATTTACTTCATTCCAACTATGTACTACAGTACCAATGCAAGACTTCATTCTATATTTCTCTCCTTGGTTGAATTTTCCTCACATATCCTTCGCATCTTCTTGAAGGATTAAGTTTTTTCCAATTTTCTCATCTTCTTCTTGGTGGATTACATGTCCTTCCGTTTTTCTTTGACACGTTTTTTCAGTCGAAAGAGCATGATCATTTAACTAAAACACAATAAAAATGATCACATAAAGACTCGTAGCATTCACGTGATGCCTCTCGGGGTATTGGGTAATAATGTCTATGTTGGTTCGTCAAATAAAAATCAAAGTCAAGTTTTCACTAAGAGAATAGAAGTTATATTTTACTTCTTAGCAAAATAAATACTAATTTGCATAAAGTTCATTTCATTCAAAGAAATAACAGCTTCTTACAAATCAACTTGATCACTTTTCAAAACTCAAAGCTCGAATTAAAGTCAAGGCAAAACACAATCGTAATTCCCATGGCAACAGCTCATAAAAGATATGTACATAAAGGTCAGTCACTATCCTGACATTATCAGTGATAGGTTTAAATATTAAATACCATAAGAATCATAATGAAAGTAAGTGATTAAGATTAATAACAATAAATATTTGTATAAGAGGAAGGTTATTAATAACAATAAATATTAGTGCAATTGGAAAGGACTTGTCAGCTTGGAGCACTCTTCCTGCTTTTTTTTCTCATTGTTCCAATGGCAAGTTTTCCTTTCTTCTCTAACCTTCCATACTAGATGGAGGATTCAGTTCTTCCTATCTCTCCTCTTCCACATGGTTTATTACTTTAATTCGTTAACCTTACAATCCCCATGTATGACACATTTCTTCCTGTAGCTCCATTCTTACTAGTTGGATACATTTTCTTCTATCACATTATATTGTCATTTCAAGACTCGGCATTCTATCATCTTCTCCTTCAAGGACACAGCTCCTTATATCTCTTCACAACCACTTGGTGGATTCTTTCCTCCTCTTAGCTTCCACTATTCTTGCACAACTTAGTTCTTCCTAAATTCCCCCCTTCCACTTAGTAGATTCTGTTTCAACGACTCAGGTTCCATTCTCAATGGAATATTCAATTCTTTGTGTCCTCCATGCTCCACTTGGTAGATTACTTTTATCATTTTCCATTCTCCATAAAGAATTTTTTCCAGAAGCCTCTCTTCCAATTGGTACATTGATTTTCTCCTTTCAAAATTCCATTCCCATTCATCATATGAGCCCTCTTCCCTTCTCATTAAAGGACTCTGTTCTCACTATCTAATTGCCTTGTCTTTGTGGAATATCTTCCTCTAAATTCTCTCTCTTCTCCTTGGAAACATCAGTTCTTCCTGTCTGCATCTCATGTTAATATTTCATTCATTTCCTCCCATAAGTTGATTCTTCTTGGAGGTCCCAATTGTTTCTCTCTTCCACTTGGTAGATTATCTTCATCCTTTTAGTAGCTTTCTTCTTGCAGAACACATTTTTAAAAATTATCTCTTCTTCAAATTGCCTTTTTTCATTACCTTTTCATTCAAGTGGAAGAGGGTAATTAAGAAGACCTGTGTCATCCATTGGGAATGGCAGATAAGAGGAAGAAGAGAATTCACCAGGTACAAGAGAGGAGATAAGTACGAGATCTGAGTCCTTCATTGAGAATGGAAGGGAATAACTAGATGCTCCTTTTAGAGTGGCAGGAGAAGTAGGATGAGGATGCAAATCCACCAAAGGGAAAAGACGGAGATACAAAAAGTTGAGTTCTGCAAGATAAAGGAAGAGGGGTAAGATTGAGTTACGGATTAGAAGAACAAAGGAGGAGGAGTCAATTCTTTCTGACGTTTCTATTCCGCTTAATGGACTCTTTTCCTCATGTCACCTTCCATAGAGAAGGGAAGAAGAAAGCAGGGCTGAAGTGCTCCAAGAGAAAAGTTTCGTGAAAAAAGAGAGGTTCTTGCTCCTATAACGTGTGTGTTTGTGTGTGTGTGTTTGCACGTGCGCAAGTGTGTGTGTGAGAGAGAGAGAGAAAGAGAGAGAAAGATAGATTATGATGGTCACCAAGTTGGAGAAGATGAGGAGGTAAGGGAGAACATATCCTCGGAGCAGATGAAAGAAAATTTGAAGACCATGAAAGTCTTCCATGAAGGCAGGAGGCATATGAGGAGGAGAAAACAAAGAAGTAAGCATAGATAGGATGACAGTTCTCCATGGACAAAGAGAGACGATGAGATAAGACACTCATCCAAGGAAAAGACAGATAAGTAGAATAATAGAAGTTTGTCATATAATGGAGAGGGAAATAGTAGATGGCAATCCTACAGAGAAATGAATGGGGGATAATAAGGAGATAATTCCACAGGGGTAGAGGATGAAAGTAAGAAGAGGAAACAGGAAAACAGAGCAAAATAGGAGAATGCAAGCCCTCAAAGGAGATTGGAGGAACAAATGAATCCAGGCAAGTCTTCCAAGTAATATTGAAGGATAAAACAAGGAAAAGGAACTTTTCCTAATAGTAGAAAGATAGAAGATAGAAGCAGGCAAGTTCTCCAGAGTAAATGGAGGAATATATGAGAAGGAAAGTTCTCAAAGACAAGGAGAGAGGAGACGAGAAGGAAGGAAGAATATAGTAAGTGCCAATTCCTCCAAGGAGAAATGAAGAGACACCAGAACGAAATTTCAACAAGGAGATGGGATGGGAGTTAAATGAAGCACGTCCTCTGAAGAAAACAGTGGAAGATAGAAAAAAAAACATGTATTTAATGGAGAAACTAAGCTCATAGAATTAAATGCAACCTCCAAGTAGAAGAGGTTAAGACAGAGGAATGTGAATCCACAAAGAGACAGAAACTGACAAAAAGAATAGTCAAAAACAAGTTCAAGAATAAGGAATGAGTAATACGGGAGGTTAGTTTTTAAAATATAATTTTATTTTTCTTTCTCTTTTGTAATTTTTATTTTGCATTATTTATCTGCAACTTTTGTCAAATTGCTATTAATACCATGAGTGGCAATATCATTAATAAATTGATGGTACACTCAAATGGAACACTCATATCCAGGTTTGGACATACATTTTAAAACTTCAGTGTCAAATTAGAAACTCAAGCACTAAATCTACTTGATCAGTGAGAAGGATTACTACAGAATGGAGGATAATGAGAAATATTTTTTCCGAAGAGAAGAGAAATATATAAGAATATACCATTCCTTGAAGGGAATGGAAGAAAACAAAATCAAAGTTCTTAAGTAGATTGAGAGAAGCTAGGAGGAGGCAAATATCCAAATGTGGAACGAGATAGGAAAACAAATACGGATGTGTACAGAAAGAAACAAGTTGTAGAAGGAAAGTAGAGATAAATAGAAGAAAATAAATCCACCAAAGAGAAGTAGGGAGATAAAAAGAACTTTCTCTATCAAGGAGAAGGGAGGATAATTATTGAAGAAAGGTAGTGGGAAAGAACTGAGTCTACGAAGGTGATGCAAGAGAGTTAAGATGTACTATATTCACTAAGAAGGAAGGGATAAATATAAATAAAAGAGTAAATTGAGGACCAACTGGTAAACGTTGTAAGTGCCAAAAGTGAAAGTGTTGGGAAATCGCATCGTTCAGCACATCAGCCCGTAAGAACGTTCACACTAGTGTCCTCTTTACACGCCGTTTGAACTACTTAGAGGGCTACCAGCCACATTTCACGTTTAACACAGTATAAAGCATTTCACAGTTTAACGTGGAAATCGGTGTTTAAATTATTGTGGCACTTACAGCGTTTACAAATTTTAGTCTTCAATTCAATCACTTACCTCAATAGGTTGTTTGAATTATCTTGGTCCGGTCGAGGCAGGGTATCTGTTATTGGTGTGGCATCTTTCTATGCTGTCTGTGTTGTTGCAAGTAATTTTTAACTTACTTCAAAATCTCAATCACAGATGTTTTTCCTAAGAAAGCCAACAGATTCTCTACATGTATGTATATGTATATTTCTTCTAAAACTAATATGATTTACAACTAAAATTTGGAATGGAGTTGACAGATCACAAGCACATTTTCTCAGAGGAAAACAGAGAGAAAGAGAGAGAGAACGATGGAGAGGGGGAATGAGGTGGAGAAGACAAAGATCTAGAGGAGAGGGGATGGAGGAAGATTCTTACTTAAACCACTTCGCTTATGAATTCAAGAGATCTTCCAAACTTCCTGGCATTTTATTATGAATCTGTCTTCTTTGATTAATCAGGTGAAATGTAAAAAATGTCTGCAGTGGATTCAGAATGCCTTATTTGCATTATGTTTGGTAAGACTATACGTCTTCTTTCAATGCAAGATGGAATTACTTAAATTAATAGATTTAACGCACCCTATGTAGTTGTTATGCTGATGTTCCACTAGATCATACTGGAAATTTTCTTTGTGCTGACACCCTCCGATTATGACATGCTAAATCAATTCGCCATTCAGTGTATCAAATTGTCACTCCGATCCATATCTCATCTATTGGGTAGCTGATCACAAGAAAGGCATGGCAGATAAGTAACATCAGAAAATCTGTTGTATTATGTTTCATAACTTCTGATTTATTGGATGACTGGCCCAATATTCAGATCTATTATTATTATTATTATTATTATTATTGAAGTACTTAACAACGTTTCCCAAGTTTTATATTTTTCAAATGTCCACATCATCAATAGCAGATCTGGAACAGATGATAAATGGTTTACTATCCAAACACATAATCCAAATCTTTCACAGTTGTCTTTCCATGTTAGTGGGATACACCTTCACCCATTTTCCCTCATTTTTGAGAAACGTATTAGTAATTATATATAAGACACAAATGGAGTTTATTATAATGTATAAAAATAGCTCATTCAAGGGTTTAGGCTTACTCTACATATGAATTTAATGTACTATATATTTTAACTAATGAAAGGTACACAGATATGTACAAATTATAAACTTGTATCTGAATATGTTAGAATGGTATGTGTACATGTGAGTGTGAATGGTTGTGTGTGTATGGTATTTCTTGTGATATTTCTTATTTCGTTCTGTGGCTCTTCAATCTAATCATGATTATGGGAATAAATGGTGATTAGATAAAGCACATGGAGAGACATTAACAAAGGTACATGAATGCCCAGACTGAGACTCAAACCTGGAACCTGTTAATAACAAGATCACTGGTTCACCACACAACATACACAGTAACGAAGTATCTACTTTCTCGTTATTAATTTATTTTATCCATACTTTTATCTGTTCCTTATCTGTTCCTACAAGTGCTGTTTTGAATGTAGGGAAAGTGACATTAGAAGTATATATGGTTATATTATAGTCAAATCCTCACTAATTTCACTTTGCTATCGAACACAAAGTCTGGAATGCAGCTGGAGAGTTCTCCACACATACAAAACCAACCTTCAACAAGTCGTGTGCTTCTTCTAAGGCATCGTTGTCTCTATTCATTAGATTCAGATATTCTGTATTCCACTTATCCTCATTGTACACTGTAATCTTGGTGAACTCATTTTTCGTCCTCAGGTCAGATATTTGTTTTTCTTTATGAGGTGTCTCCATAGTACCATTATCTTGAACAATGATATTTATTATTTCTCTAACAATTGAAGACTATAATTGGTAAAAGTTGCAATTGCCAAATAATTAAAACACAGTTTTCCACGTCAAACTGTGAAATGTGCCATGCTTTATAATGTGGTAAACGTGAAATGTGGCTGGTAGCCCTCAAAGTAATTTAAAGGGCGTGTAAGGAGTTCACTAGATGCGAACGTATGTGTGAACGTTCTTACGGGCTGATGTGATGAACGATGCGATTTCCCAACACTTTCGCTTTTGGCACTTACAACCTTTACCATTTTCAGTCTTCAATTAACTCTCCCAATCAACAATCAACAATAATATCAACAGACAGTGATTCTACTTAGAGGTAAAGAAAAGCTTGTAAGCTAAGAAACCGAACTCAAAGAGAAGTTTAATGTCGAAAATCTCACACAGGTTTAACTTCGTTTTATGGATCTTTAATGTAATCATGATGGTGAGAATGATTGGTGATTAGATGAACATATGGAGAGACATTAACAAAGAAACATGCATGTCCAAATTGAAACCCAAACCTGGAAACTGTCAGTGACCTTGCAACTGACAGATGAGGTATAAAGTCCTCAAATTAACCAAAACACACTGAGTCACTAAGTGTCTACAGTCTTTTATTTTTATTTGTTCTCTATTTTTATCTGTTCCAATGTGTATTCTTCTGCATGTAGAGAAAGTGCTATTAGAAGCAGATATGGCTAAATTACAGGCAAGGTCTCAAAGCTTTCAAAAAAGCAAAACAATAGACCAAATATATTTTTAGTGGAATGTGGCAACAGAGTGCTTCACGTATACAAAAACAACCATCAAAAGTCACTCTCTTCTTCTAATGGCATTCTATATTCTCTTCATTAGGCTCATGATATCATAATCCCTCGTATACTAACTATAATTTGAGGAATCTGATGATTGCGATGAACTCATATTTCATCCTCAAAGACAGAAATTTGTGTTCTTTCTGCTGTCTCCATAGTGCCCTCACTATCTGCAACAATCAAGTTCATTATTTATGTAACAGTAAAGCACCAAATCAACAACAATAATAATAAAGTTCCATTGATTCTTTTTAAAGATAATGATAAACTTGTAAGACATGAAACAGAACTCAAGCAGATGTTTAGTTTGAAGAATCTCACACAGTTTCAATATAATCTAGTTAAAAGCACAAGTGGTGACAGCTGGAGACACTTAATAATCAATCTAATTTCTTTTGGAATGTATATAATAAATGGATGGTGATGGTAGGTTTTCTAGATGTGAGAATGTGTCTTCCTCATGTAAAACTCATGCATCTTAATCCCCTGTGATGTTGACTGGCAAAACCCTTCAGATAATTGCATCCAATCTAAGAAATAATTTTGGGTACATGAAAAGATAACAAAGTTAAACAAAATCACAACATTAGAAAATATATATATCATAATTCTCTCCCTTAAAATTATTTCAACCAAAAAAGAGAATCCTGAATCTTCAGTCTATTGGTGAGGAACTTTGATGTTTCATTATATTTCCAGTATATACGTATGTTTTAAATGCACATCCAGTGTAATTATTAGGCTCCAAATACTTCAGCTTAAATTGTATTGCAATGTTCACACACATTGGGCCACAAATATGTTTGGGTTTAAGATATGGCTTTGCAGCATTCTTCTCAAAATTATCTCTCTGAACCACCGCTTGAGCTTTGTGTACTACAGCCATTGGTATCCTGTCTTGGGATAACAAAGAAAGACTCACTTATCATCATATGAGTCTCCACCCAAAGCTGTTGTCATGCGGCACAAGCAGCAATTTCTAATAAATGGATGGCAACTTGCTCAGGTTAATCTGAAGTCGTGGCAAGCCATTCAAGGTCACCTGGTGACCATGCTTGTCCTGCTAGCAAATGATTAATGAAAGGCTTCTGTTTCTAATTGTCAGCTGCTGCTTCCAGGGAGCTTGGAGCAGGATTTCAGTAATGGTGGTTACTGCTCGTGCACACCTTGGTTTATTGATAAGAATAATGTCTTTAGGCCAAAGCAATTACAATATTTTTCTTTTAGGGGGGAGTGCTCTATACCTTTATCTTTGCTGCTGTAGGTTTCCTTCACAGCAGCTGTAGCAGTGGCACACAAACAACAAGTTTATCCGTGTTATGGTTCTGCATGACCAGGTAAATTGTGGTGATGAGGACGAATGAAGATGTGATGAAATCTACAATTTTTCTGATACTTTTGAGACCATGTAAACCAGTAGCAACTAGTGGTCTTAGTCTATGGGTGTGGATCCCAGCTTTACATCCAGAAGAAGAGCTATCATTCCTCCCATTTTGTAACACATAATTCTGATTTCATATGCTGGTCATTGTATTGACAATTCAATTGTTCAATCTTCATCTCTATCTAGGTAAATATAAATGTAGTAAATATGTATAAATAAGTGAAGCACAAGTTCATCACAGTTGCTTGAAAAGCATAGGACAATATCCAGTTCCTTGACATATTTGAGTGCATAATGCACCTACACAGAAAACACAGGCATGGGCAATAGTGAAGCAAGTGGAGAAACACGTGACTAACCTTTTTAGTTTACGAGCTTGCTGGCATCTTTCTCATTTTGGTACAGCTGATCTTCCTCATCTCACATGTTCTGAGCATGGCAGCTTCATAAATATGTCACCATGAATCCTTTGTGTCTTACCTTGAATGTAAAAGACAATAACATTGCCCACAGAAGAGCAGAAAGAGGAAGGCAAAATAACTGACATGCAGAGCTGAATTGAAAATATACGAAATGCTTTGATAATTAGAAAGGGAGGGAAGAAGCAGGCTGCATGATCGAAAAAGTTTCCTAAAATGAGATATAGTTTGACATCTGTGAAAACTGTGTCAGATGTAAAATTATTTCATACATCTGCAGAGCTGAATAAACAAAGGAGAAATTTGCTTTTCAAAATTTCAGACAGTGAAAAGTTTTGTGACTTATGATGACCATATGATGTAATATTTCATGGAAATATGAATTCGTTTTTTACCAAGCTTTAATGAACAAAAAATATATTTGTGTAGTTAACTTAAAACATTTACTTATTTTGAATAATCACAAATAGTTCAAAGTTTATTTTCCTATTGATTGATTGATTTGGTGTCTTAATTCCACTTTATGCGCAGTAAGGCTATACGGGACTAGACCTACAGTTTAAAGTTGGATCCGAACCACTATTTGCCTCCACCGAGTATAGAACCCGGGACCCCTTGATTACAAGGTAGCGACGCTCCCACTACGCACCCATTTTCCTATTTAATTTTTTGTAATATAAATATATTTATACATAGAAGAGAGTGTCACTCAAATTATTTTCAACAAAAGAATCTTGGAGACTATTCATCTGCTCTACCTTTAAAGCTTCCTGTGACAAAACCTAGTTTTCAGATAAATATTGTAGAAGATTCAGAATGATGTATTGTCTAGTTAATGTTGTACAATCGGTGTTAAACATTGTTTTTAATACACCTTCGGATCCCTCTACGGGATTATGTGTTCTTGGAATAAATATATCTACCCCAGTATACTAGTTGTAACCTAGCTTTACTTTCGTAAACACAAAGTTACACATTCCCGACTCTTTAGGTACCGTATCAATCCATAAGATTATATTTTATTTAAAGCCTCTCTGATGCTTCATGTTGACCAGGGCATTCACTTGTTTACTTCAGTTGTTTCAACCTCTGTGGTACGTAAATAATGCACAGTGGTGTGGTATGCAAACTTTCTGATGTATTCAGGATATCGGAAGTTCCATCAGCCTATGGAGTCAGCTGTTTGAAATAGAGGTAGTAAAAATCACGATTCGGCATGGAGGAAGGTCTCCATGGCCTGGGTGATATAGAGGTGAGACAGACTGAGAAGGGACTGACTTTTGATTTGGATTGAGGAGAGAGAGGAGCTTAGAGAACGTAGTTGAGGGAAAGTGAGGCGAGTCCTGGTCAACGAGCAACGAAGCCTAGAGAGGTCTTAGTTTATTTAATTATTAGAATTTATCTTCATTCTTCAGATAGACAGGTAGTTATCCTAACCCAGCCATGATTCAGGTTCAAAGGTTCATAAAACCCAATGAATGACCATTGTATTTTCTAATTGTTAAGCTGTTTAGTTTTAGTTGTGCCTTTCGCACTGCCAAGCGTTTAACTTGTCATGTTAATGACAAGTGCTCTCATCATTGAGGATGAATAAGTTACATCACCCATTGATTAATTGTGGAAGTGACTGGTTCTGATCCGTATCATTCTGTAGAATGATACGTGGATGGAGATGCTTAGGGCTTTCATTCATTTTTACGGAAATGAGATGGAAAATTATTAACTAGTTTTAAAGTAAACCCACCCCAAAAAATTTTGCTAAGTTGTCTAGTTTTTCTTATTATTATTCGTATGTCAATGCAACAATTATTTTGATAATATATAAGGTTTAATTTTTTTTAACATTAATGGGAGGATAAAATTTTTATATATACCATGATAGATGTCGAGCTTTCACCTTGCTGATGAACTCGACGAAACGTTGGATCATTTGTTATACATAGCGCGAGGGGCTGCGAGTATTAATTTAGATGTTAGCGGTCCAAATTCAAGTTTAACCCTCAAGTTTAAACGTACACCAATCTTAACTAGACGCCTTCAGCGACATTTATTAGAGAAGTAGGAACATAAAAAGCAATTAGAGGAAAGACAATTAGAGCAACAATTTCAGGATTTTAGAGATTTAGGCCCAACACAGTTTGCAGCTATGGCTCAGTCTCAGTTTGTTCCCCCAACGATTTTAGAGGTATAGCCGGAGAAGGTGTGTCAAAAGATTTGGATAAAGTAGACAGCCTTGCCATTTTAAATGGCTGGAACAATAGCAAAAAGGAGGGAATGTTCCCAGCCCTTTTAGCAGGGCCAGTGTTGCGATAGTTTTAGGCTTGGAGAGATGTACAAGAGAATCAAGAGTGTTCTATTTGAGAACTGATGGCAAAAAATTAAAGATGAATTTACAGGGTCCTTAGATCAACTCCAGATCGAGGAACAAATACGGTATAGATTACATAAAGAAACTGAGCAGGTTTCAAACTATGTTAGGGAGAAGCAATTACTATTACTTAAAGCAGATCCTAAAATGGGAGTCAAACAACAGATTAAACAAATCATTTTGGGATTACAAGTGGATTATATGAAAGATATTCATCATAAGGAATATAAGTCAGTGCATGGGTTGCTCAAGGTCTTAAAATAATTTGAAAAGCTTCAGTTTTTGATGAGGCAGCGCATGTTGAAAGAGCTAAGGTGCGAAGATCAACGGGACAGTTTATTCCTTCCTTTGAACAGCGCATCAACGCTCTCGCAACAGCAGAAGATTTTATTGCAGAATAACAATCTGGCTACTGCTGAGTCTACACAACTGCGACCAACTTCAGATATTGATGCAAGATTCAATGCCTTGCAGAAGGAGGTTGAACAATTGAAATTGGCTAACAACCCTCAAAGTAACAAGGTTCAGACCCAGGCACAGGAAACCGGTCTGGAAACTAGATTAGCTAGTCTTACTTTTAGACTACATAGCATTGTAAATCAAAAGCAGCACCCTAGCACCGACTCATCCGGACAGATACAATTTAGAGAACCGTATTATACAGGTAATTACCAGTCAGGAAATAATTTTAGAGGTGCCTACCGGGGGAATAATAGACGACTGCAGTACAATAGGGAACCTATGGTGAAGAAACATGAACTTTCATAGAGTCCTGGAGAAGTTTTGGGTGGTGGTGTACTCAATGAGTTGTATACTTTTCAGGCATAAACTCAGCTCATATGTATTACTCTTGTCCAGGTGTACTTTGCAGCAATTGTTCTGCATGTATTTAACTGACTACAGCAGTAAATTACTTTTCCCATTATGAATCAAGAATACTTCAATGAAGGAGCTTGGTGCTGTCTGCATCATGATAGTTTTTTGCATCTGAACTTGGCCTAGATGCAGATCACTTCATTGCTCGCCTTCCCTCACACACTACATAAGATTGACTGTCACACCCATTGGCATCCGCAGAGGGGGAGCAGTGGGGGCCCTTGCCCCCTGAGATATCAGGAACAAAAATCCTATAATTCAAATGGTGAAATGAGGTGAGATCTGTTTGATATTTGCAAAAAAAAAAAAAAACGTTATATTATGATAAAACAGCTGTTAGTCAACAAAGAGATAGATGTTTGTCGAAAGTAAGTAAGTCAAATTAAATTTCCATTTTAATAATGGACTCACGTCGGAATTTTACAACCCCAATTTTCAACTCAAATTCTATTTTTTTAGTGAAGGGTAAGATATGATATCTTATTCTGCTCTTCAGTTCAAAATGGAAATTCCAAGCCTGGGGGGATGCTTTATCCAGTTTAGGGAAAGGTAGGTAATGCTTGAATGGATTAACATGCAGTATGTGGGTAGATTCCTATGCCTACTTCATTGGGGATGCTTCATGAGACTTTTTTAAAGTTCCCCCTCTTTGAGTACTACTGTCCCCTCTGAGAAAAATCTTGCGGGTGCCCTTGTTCACATGTCACCTGCATGCACAAGCACTGTACGAGATAGGAACAAGTTATCAGAAATCAGCAGCCGCTTATTATCAAGGAGTTTAATGGAAGAAGCAGGTATATGTTGTCGTTAAGATGTGGTCAGACTTTTCCAAGGGGTATACTTACGACTAAACTCCGTCCTGGGTATCTCTGGAGTAAGCAAACGAAAACAAGTATCTACGCAGGTAGTGACGCGAAATGGCTCCACCAATGAACACGCGGGAAGTAACGGGTTTGCGTGAAGGGAGGGAAAGCGACTGCAGCTAACAGCCTTCGAGCAGTGTACAGTCACGGAAAAAAGTACTTTCCCCATGGAGCATTAATATCAGTAGTCTTATGGGGGAAGTATTTCTTTCCATGACTGTACACTACTTTGCTCTGCTCATTCTCTCCCTCCCCTTCTCTTACGCTATGCGCAGCCTTGCTCCAGAGATAGAAAGTTACACAGGTATGTCATTTTTTGTCTTCTGACTTATATCAACAAACTTGCAAAGTGATCAACTCAACAAGTCTACGCTTAAACTTTATCGCACAGTGAAAATACAACGAACCTTTTTAAAAAACTTCTAGGAAACTTGTTAAATAGAAAATATGTATAATCCTAGAATAAATCTATTCATCAAACATTGCAAAGTGAATGTAAGTTCTGATTCTTGCTCTGGCGTTACCTTATTGCAAAGATAGTAGGTGATTTTTGATATATGCCCAATACGTTTAACGAAAGATAAAGGAAGAATCCTTCCTCATACCTTTTCCTAATTTGTGATCTAGTTCAACAAACGCAATCACGGTACGAATGACTACTTGCATTTGTTATAACATTACCTAGAATAACATCTATCCAATTTTTCCTATCCTGGATGCTCTTCGTCCAATTCTTTACTTTCATCTCTTTCAAATCTTGAATTATTTCATCTTCCCATGTTTTCTTTTGCCTGCCTAAGTGTCATGTTGCGAGTGGTCTCCATTCATATATTTATTTTACTAATCTATCATCATTCTATTCATGCGCCCAAACAATCTTAGTCTTCGTGATTTTATGAAATTTTCCACCTTTTCATTCCTTATTAATTTGTTGAGTTCTTCGTTAATTCGTCTTCTCCAACTAGCATCAGGTTCTCTCAGAGGTCAATAAATTCTTAATCCGCCCTCCGTGCCGGAGTGGTTAGCACATCGTGCTACGACGCCAGGGGTCTTGGGTTCGTAACGAGGCCTCGGCAAGGATGTTTGCGAGTGTCCATTCATCAATTTCATCATGTCATCACTAATTCCCATCTTCACAATTTAGCCAAAGTGTCACAAGAAGCCAAGTAAAGCAAGTCAATCTATCAACCTTAACGCTGCTGAAACTTGTGGTTCTTAATGTACGTTTCTTTGATTAAGTTGGTTTAAAGTCCACTTCGTGCACAGTAAGGCTAATTGGAAATGGACATATAGTATTAAGTGAGATCCGAACCACTGAGCCTCCACCGACTATCGAACACGGGACCATTTGATTACAAAGCGACGACGCTACAACTGCGCCATCGGAAAAGCCCTAAGGGAGGCTACGAAAGTCTGGCCTTGTCAAATATGAGCATAATTTAAGCTATAGCTAAACAGGAAAAATAAATATGTTGTCCCATCTTCAAATGTTGTGACCTATTTTTCTGAAATGTAATATATTAAAACTAAACATTGCGCATCCGAAAACATTAATTTTTTGGCTTTTATATTGTTACAATATTTGCGATTTTTGCCACCTTTCTCCTCCTAAACTAGGACATATAATTTTAAAAAGTATTACTGCTTAATTGTGGACCGTTAAATAATCTAAAATGACTGAGTGTAGTTCCTTACAGTCCAAAAGACAGTTTCAAAAACATGTACACCACACTATAGACTGTTCATCATGTGGAAAATCAGTATCCCATCCATATCTTGAAATACATGTCTGATTTCACTCGCATTCAATATCGTTTTACTCTGAAGATTGCAAAATGTTGCTTCAACAGTAGCTACTCCAACAAATAGAGGAGTTGCAGCCTCCATTATTTTCCAATAAGACGGTGCTCCTCCACATTGGTATCATAATGTTGGGGATATTCTGGATAGACATTTCTCTGGGAGATGGATATGTCGTGACGGACTAATTGTCTTGCCTCCGCGCTCTTCTGATATCAACCCCTTGTATTTTTTTTCCTTTGGGGGTACGTGAACGATAAAATCACGTGTGTACCAAACCCCTGTTCCAGATCCACTAGGCAGAAGCATCATTCCAGCTGATCAAACAGTTGATGCTGATATGCTGCAGCATGTATGGGTATATCCCCTGACATCCTGAGGGCAACCAGAGGGGCACAGTTTGAGGTACACTGACGTACAAAATGAAACCTCCTTCAGCTGGAGAATATGTTGCAAAAAAAAAAATAATCAAAATTAGGGATAAAACTAAACACATACTCAAGTGAAATGTAGGCCGACTATAAACGTAAAGTATAATTGATTGTTAATTTTTACTTACGTGTTGACTCCATTCATGAAGAAATGTGCATGTGTAAATCACAATCAATAATTTTATATCAGTAGTTGTTACAATTCGATATTGTAACCTTGGTACCAGAAATCTTGTATATTCATTGCTGTATAATTGTCTTGACTTTGCGCTTATATTGTTAACAAAATTTTATTTTAACGTCCATTTCATGGAACTCGGGGGGGGGGGGGTGCGATTTATAAAATTTGAGCCCTTGGGCTATCCTTTGCTTTGGGCTCCTGCATACATAATAATAATAATAATAATAATAATAATAAGAACAATAATAATAATAATAACAATAATAATAACAATAATAATAATATATTTTTTTAATCATCGTACTCCAGTTTCACTAATTGCATGTTCTGTATTAATAGCATTCACTTGTAAATTTTAAAATATGGACACATCGGATTAATAAATTTTCATTAAACTTCTAAAAGACTTAGATTTAACAAGAGAAAACTCGCCTTAAACTGTAACGCTAGGAACTACTTCCTTCGACCTTCCTTCATGAAATAATCAAGTAAAACGTCTTGACATTTTTTATTTACCTATTATCACAATAATAAGAAACTTTAATAGTCGTTGATTTTTGTCACTCCTACCCCTTCATCGTATCAATTTTGTGTGGTCCCCTGGACTTGTGGGCTCTATGCTATAGACTAGGATAGCCTAGTGGTAAATCCCTAAATGATTATACTTGCTTTGCGTCATTCATTTATATGTCATTCGAGAATATGTAATAATTTATTCTACAGTGTGTATAAATACGAAGTTTTGTTCAGATATTAATTCTAGGAAGTAGAAACTGTTAGATTTCACAATACAGCGTGTTCCAAAATGATTTGAACGATAAAAAATACGTTACATGAGCAATACAACACAATCACCGATCCAATATCCTGTGAAATACATTAGAACACATCCTTAAGTTTTGTTTTTTTCATTTGGAACAGTCCCAGGAGAGTAGTTCTAATTCTGCCACCTGCTGACAGACTGACCAGTTGTAAAATGGCTGCATGTGTTGAAGAGAAATAATTTTGTGAGAGTAGGTCGGTCGTGAGCTTGCAACGTCAGTTTCGTACACGATTTCATAAAAGAAAGAACTCTATTAGATCTATTAGATTCACATGTGCAGGGCAGAGGTGCCCAGAGAGGGGATTAATTATGCGCCCGTGTCATTGGAATTTTTGGGGGACAAGATTTTATACAAATTCAATATATCTTCACAAAAAAATTATGGGGAGGATCGTTTCTTTGATTGACTCGTTATTGATTTTTAGTTATGGTTATTATGTACAGTTTTTCTACCTACCTGTGGATGATCGCGGCGATGGGATGAAAAAGAAATCCCGGCTCTTATGCTTTTAGAATCGATTTGGAAAAGGGAGACACATGCTGTTTGCATTAATACAATGTTAGTGAAGCAGACAAACTGTTAAGAATAAGGTTCAGTACACTAAAAATGACAGTGAGCGTTTCGTGTTAGCAAACGTAAAAACCTCACGTATCTAAACTAAACGTATGTTTCTTACATATGTCTGTATCATATTGTTCCGGCAAATTTTGTCTTGCATATAATAATTTAAGTAAATAATTCGGCATAGAAGGGAGGGGTTCAAGGGGAATGTTCTAGTTTTGGGACTAGTGTGTCATAGGCCTTTTGGGCGATGAGCACCACTGGTGCAGAGAGAAGAGTATCGAAGGGTGCTCACATTGAACATTTGTGAGTTAACTTCGTGATAACCATTGGCACTTAAACTTGAAAAGTTACATTACACATGTGTGATATGGTATGTTCAGTGGCGTCTCGTCCCTTGGGGCTTCCGGGACTTAGCCCCTAAAGAAAAACGGACGTAGTCACGTAATTATCAATCACCATAACGCATAACTATCACACAGTCTTTTAAAAGACGATTTTTACCCACGTAAATTCATCGTCTGTTGCAATGGATACGACAGCACTCCTAGCGGCATTGATGTCAATTATCGTTTTCCGGGGCACGTCGCAAACGAAGGCGTGGCCTACACCATACTACGCTACAGTGAAGGTCACTTGCTAGCAGAGAGAGGAGGGGAGAGTGCAATGGATTTGAGTACTGATTCGGGGCAAGCTCCGTTGCGTCGCGTTCGATCTCGCGTGTTGTTCTGTAGTGTTTTGGTGACTTTCATTCGCTATGTTTGAGTGAGTTTGGCAAGGTTGATGTTAGAACACAAATTGATGAAGGACATAGGCTGTCAATTACAAGACACAATGAATTTGTCCGGAAAAAATAGGCATGTATTAAATAGAATTATTGATTGCTTAAAATTCTGTGGTCGACATGAACTTGCTCTACGAGGACATAATGAGAGAGAACAATCTTTAAACAGAGGCATCTTCCCATCCCTTCATAGAAGAGGGAAAACTAAAGAGGGAACTCCGTGTTCTTTATTGTAGTGAAGAGTTGAAAAACATAAACTCTATCAGTAGATTGTATTCATTTTTTATTTAAAATTATTTAGAGGATACCTTTTCAGAAACAGTAAAAATGACAAACATAGTTTTAATAACTCCAGTGGCAACAGCTGAATCTGAACGATGTTTCAGCACATTGAAGCGTATTAAAACCTGCTTAAGAAATGCAATGGGACAAGACAGACCAAATGCCTTGGCACTTGCTTACAATAGAGATAGAATACATTTCAAACAAAGAAGGCTTCAACGAAAAAGTAATAACAAAATTTGCTGAGCAGAAGAACAGGAGTCAACGTTCGTAGAAAGGTATGTTTCACAACAATACCTGTTTCTTTTGTAATCATGTGAATTGTCATTAATATTTTAAATTCTTTAAAAAAATAAGTCCAGTTTTGTAATTTAGAAGAAGATAAATACCCGTTTTTTGTAATTCATGTAATTTGTCATTACATTTTAAATTCTTTCAAAAAAGTAAGTCCAGTTTTGTAGTCTAGAAGAAAAAAATACCTATTTTTTGTAATTCATGTGAATTGTCATTATATTTTAAATTCTTTAAAAAATAAGCCCCGGCCAAATTTGAGGCCACGAGACGCCACTGGGTATGTTATTTTGATAATTTATGAATAAAATATATAGCAGGTTGAAATCGGTCACATCGTTTTGAAACACGTTGTATTCATAATCATAAACATCGTTGCCTGCTAGGTTATTTGACCCCCTTTGGTTTATAATATTTTGTGTTATCCCGTAACAACTGAGTTAATCTTTAAATTAAATCACACATAAGGTGAAACGATTAATTAATTAGTTATAGACTGCAGAGCAAGCAGCGGTACTGTAACCTTTTAAGAGAGGCTATTAGGAGGGAATGGATTAAGGAGAAGGCTTAGTCGGTCACGTTCGTGAAGTGCGAAACCACTTGTCATTTGATTCCTTAGTAACACTTCAGTGTGGCCGTGTTGTTATGACAGAAGAAACAGGAGGTTTCATGAAAGAACACCTTCCCCCGTAGTACAGGGTAATTAAAACATCTCTTGACATTTTCCTCATATGAATGGTATTCAGGATGGAATGTTTCCAGCAAGATAGTGCACCACCCCATTTTGCTAGATATCTTTCGGAACTATCTCGCAGAGACCTTCCCCGATAAGTGGGTCGGCTGTGGCTTACCAAGACTATTGACTGCCCGCTATCCAGACCTGACTCCGCTAGACTTTTTTGACTGGGGTTTCATTAAAATCAACACCACAGGGCAACTGACACACAAATAGCTGCAGCAACAGGGGAGATCTCGCCAGTTATGTTGGAGCATGTGTTCCGGTCTACACAAGAGATGTGGGTTCTATGCATAGAACTTACAGGGCCAACACATTGAAATGTACTGAGTTTGTCTTCTATTCTAGAGTAATTTTTAGCAGTACTATCAATTTTGTCAATAAAATGATTTCTTAGTGAAATGTCAAGCGACTTTTCAATCACCCTTTGCCTCTCCGATGGCGCAGTGTTAGCGCCGTCGCATTGTAATCAAGAGTCCCGGGTTCGATGCCCGGTGAAGGCAAATAGTGGTTCGTATGCCACTTAAAACTGTAGGTCAAGTCCCGGTTAACCTTTCTGTGCATAAAGTGGACTTAAATCAACAATTCATTTAAACTAATCACCCTGTATTTTTAACTCTCTACCCTAACTGATACCCACAACTGCTCTGGTTCTTACTGGCCTTTAGCTGCAGGCGTGGAGCTTCAACTGCACGGATTGCTAGTCTGCAAAAGTGGAAGTGACATTCTTAACACTGTAACGACGGACGGGTCTTTTAGGCCCGGTTTAAGTTTTTATACCTCTTTAATTTTTTAATGCTGCAAATTAATGTCTTCTCCTTCCGTGACTTTTTGTAAATTTGGAAGGCCCTTGAAATCATTTATTGTAATCTTTGGTTATTTATTAAGTTTGGTCAGAAAAATGTATTACTCGCGTTGCGGACGGACGGGTTCTTTAGGCCCGATTTTATTTTTTAAATATATCTATTCTTTTTTACTGCAGAAATATCCCGCTTCGCCTCTGTGACTTTTCAACGATTGTCACAACATTGAAAAACGTATAGCCGGACCCTGTGGCTGAGTGGTCAGCACAATGCGCTGCGACGTAGGGGTCCCGGGTTCGAATCCCGCTTGGGCATGGTTGTTTGTAAATGTCCATTCATCAATTTCATCATTTCATCACTCATCCCCATCTTCGCAAATTTGCCAAAAGGCACAACCCGCGAAGTAAAATAAAACAAATCAGTTAATCAATCAATCAATTGAAAAGCGTATACGGTACCATTTGCCTCTTCAGCTTACCCAGGAAAAACAAATATCCTAAGTTGGAGACGGATACTGCGGAAAAGGATTTTTTTTGTTTGTCGACAATAGTCTGCATAACTATTGTTGCTTATTTCAGTTTGTTGGTCTCAAAGCACAAGTGCCGCAATTTTCCGGAACTTTCTGAACGAGTCTGCATGCACACATTGTTTGGTGCAGAGCATCTGTGTAGGACGACGAATTTGTTAGTTCTCACGAGTTCTTGTGTATAATTGAAGAAATACATTGTCTCGCGTACCAAATACACGAAGGCTTACTGCGGAGGAGCTGCAATGCATAATGATGGAGGAATTGGAAAATTCTGAAGATTCCGATTAGATTCTCTCAAGTGACGATGGAGAAGGAGATGTTACAGAGGACCGGGAGCAAGCGGAAAGGAATATGGACGATGAGGAAATGCCATTAGACGAGGAAGAAACATTACTGGAAGAAGACGTAGTTACTGATGAAGCCAGATGGTATGTCTCACGCAACGACGAAGAAATTTGGCGCTCCAAACACGTATCTAACCCAATGGGGCGACTCAAAGCATGTAAAGTCATCAAAGACACGCTGGGCAGAAAGACAATGTCAATCTCCTGTGTCGACATTTCTTGTCTTCTTCAGAAGATTTGCTCGTGGAACAATAAGGAAGGCCGTTTACTGTATGTCGACCAGTGGAAGGAACTGACAACGGAAGAGTTGAAAAAATGTATTGGACTAGTCATCCTCATGGGCGTATTCAAGTCAAAGAATGAAGATGTGAATGAAATGTATAGTAGAGTAGAAGGTCGTCCACTATATTCTCGTGATAGGTACAAGGCAATAACTCGAGTAATGAGTTTTGACAACGCTGAGAATAGAAGAAAGCATAGGTCTCCAGATAAGCTCGAACCTATAAGAGATGTGTTCGAGACTTGGACTGTTTACGTCCGAGAAGCGTACATTCCTGGTTGCAGCATGACTGTACACGAACAACTGGTCACTTTTAGAGGGCGATGCAGTCGAAACCTGGTAAATACGGAATCAAGCTGTGGCTGATTTGTAATTCTCAAACAGATTATGTTTGGAAAGCTCAAATCTACAAGGGAAAGGAAACTGGAGATAATAGGGAGAAAAATCAAGGAGAGAGAGTAGTGAAGGTCTTAGTGAAGGAAATCGAAGGCAGTGGAAGAAACATCACGTGCGATAATTTCTTCACCAGTGTATCTCTTGCAAGGGATCTACTTGCCAAGAAACTTACTCTGGTCGGCACGATGCGAAAGAACAAAGGAGAGCTGCCGCCAGAATTTACTGCCACAAAGCACCGAGTGTGTTGCTCCACTTTGTTTGGATTTCAAGAAGATATCATGATAGCAACATATTGCCCCAAGAAGAACAAGGTGGTGATTCTACTTTCTACGTTGCATGAGCAGCCGAAAATCGACGCTTCCACAGCACAGCTAAAGCCTGATGTTACAATTATTTATAATCAAACAAAATTTGGTGTTGGCAAATTGGACCAAATGGTGCGAAACTACAGTGTGAAACGAACAACTCGGAGATGGCCAATGGTTATTTTTCATGACATGATCGACATAAGTGCACTAAATGCATTTGTATTGTATCAAACAGTACATCCGGAAAAATTGGGAGCGAAAACTGGTAGACGTAGAAGGTTCTTGCGGTACCTGGGAAGGGAGCTCAGTGTTCAAATGAAGAGCAAGGTGTACAGAAGCAATACAGAAGGAGGTGTCACATTTGTCCATCAAAAATCGATCGGAAAACAAAAACAGTGTGCTCGAAATGTAAACAAAACGTTTGTACTCAGCATTCACGTGTCCTATGTAACACATGTTAATCGATGTTGTAAGTTATTTTTAACAAACAATAAATAATAAAAACATGTAAATTCTTCCAAATCATTGATGAAAACCGGACGCCTGATAAAAGTGTTCCAAATGTAAGAAAACTATTATACTCAAAACTCAAGGGTTTCTTTTTAACATGTGTTATTCAATGTTTAAAGTTATTTTGTAAAACATGTTACATATTAGAAACATGTAAATCGTTAAATGTCATTAATAAATAACCTGAAACATTATTTTCAGTCATTGATATAAATTAGAAAAATTGAACGCCTGAAAAAAAAATATAATATTTCCACGGGTCCAATAGACCCGATCCGACATTAACGTATAGTCATTGTAGCCGTCGTTATAGTGTTAAGGCTGCTTTTGGAAATTATTATTATTAACATTTATAATTTTCGTTAATCTATATCGAGTGTTCACAAATGAAGCATATAATTTCGGATTGTAATAGAAATTGCGGGTTAAGTGGTGGAGCAGCCACAGGCCAAACTTTGCCCATGAATATAGAAATTCGAATTCTAATAGAAATTTATCCGTAAGAGCAAATCAAGAAATTATATTTCTAAACTACAGGGTGATCCAAATGCGTGGAGACACCCGAGTATAAGTTGCATGACATTTTGTTCCGCAAAAATAACATTGTTGGTTTGTAATAGGGGTGCGGTGCAGGCAAATTTTATAAGGGCATATGAGAAAGACGGCCGCCATCTTGAATTTAACTTAAAAAATGTAAATAGGAAGAGGGTGAAATGATACATCAGATCAGGCTAGAATGTCACGAGAAATACAATGGTGAAGGTTAATTTAACGTATATTTAACCAGCAAGAAGTTATGACTGAATTCTTGTAGCAATTTGTTCCTTTTCGAGGTGTCAGAAAAATGGATTTAAATGTTAGCCCGTCAGTAATACATTGAGTTCAACGTGAAGTCTAGGGAAAGAAGTTTGCATGCCATTGGACACGATTTCAATCGGCAACATCCACGAAGAGTTGTGTAATACGAGTGGTTGTCTCGAACAATTACAGTATGACGCTTCCATGGTCATCGTCATATACCATATAACATATTGACGAAGTAATATTCACAAACCACACAATTTCCAGACCAGGATTCGAACCCAAAACCTCAGACGTCATCGAATGCTGTTCTAAGCAATCTGAAGCGAAGACCGACAGATGGCAGTATAAATAAATAAAAGATGTATAACGTTAGAGCATCGGGATAAATGAAATAATTTATTAAAAATACAATAAATATATATTTGGTTTCAAGATGTTACTTTTTATCTCCAGGTAAGTTAAACTATTTCTCACCGTAAGCTAGAAGGGTAATAAGAGATACAAACTTCTGCTTCTTAATAACATGACCAAAAGCTCTAGGGGAAATACAATGTTATCTTGTGAAATAAATCTACCTAAAACTTACAAGTAGTTTATATTAAAGCTAATATTGAGAGTGACGAGATTCAAGTCCAAGAATTCTGGTCAATGTTGTTTCATATTGTCACACTGCATAAGAAATAGTTCAACAACATGGAGTGTTTTGATGTAATATAATAATGGCTATACAATAAACAAGAGCACTACAAAGAAGGTATTCATATAACTTATAATATTGTTTATCTTTTGATAAAATTTCATTGTAGGTCAGGCAACTGTTGCCATGTATCCTAAATATTTTGCAGAATTATGAATTGTTTCAAATTTTAGAAAGAAATATATATCATCATATTTATATGTGCTATCCATAAAAAATTATTACATTTGCACATAGTAATTTTATAATTTAAAATTTTAAAACACAAGAATAGAACAATATATATTTTAATAATTTATTAGATGAAAGTGTAAGTTTAATACACAAATTAAATAACGTTAAAAAAATCTGAACTTGTTTGTAATTTTACTGACTAATCATTATCGCTTGGTAGGAATCATTTTCAACATCTTTCTGGAATATATGCTCCTCTCATTCTTGGAGTGTCTGTATCTCTTCTTTTACGATTACTGCCATTAGACATGGACAAAATTCCATCTGCCTCTCCATTTTAAATTAGTTTGGTAGAGGATCTTTCTCTTACTATTTAAGCTGAGAAGAAAGTTGTATCTTTAGTTTTACAAGTAGTTCCTATTAAAGCTGAGAAGAATGTTGCTTCTCTCGTTTTACAACTAGTTCCTATTAAAGCTGAGATGAATATTGCTTCTCTCGTTTTACAAGTAGTTCCTATTGAAGCTGAGAAGAATGTTGCTTCTCTCGTTTTACAAGTAGTTCCTATTAAAGCTGAGAAGAATGTTGCTTCTCTCGTTTTACAAGTAGTTCCTATTAAAGCTGAGATGAATATTGCTTCTCTCGTTTTACAAGTAGTTCCTATTAAAGCTGAGAAGAATGTTGCTTCTCTCGTTATACAAGTAGTTCCTATTAAAGCTGAGAAGAATGTTGCTTCTCTCGTTTTACAAGTAGTTCCTATTAAAGCTGAGAAGAATGTTGCTTCTCTCGTTTTACAAGTATTTCCTATTAAAGCTGAGAAGAATGTTCCTTCTCTCGTTATACAAGTAGTTCCTATTAAAGCTGAGAAGAATGTTGCTTCTCTCGTTTTACAACTAGTTCCTATTAAAGCTGAGAAGAAAGTTGTATCTTTAGTTTTACAAGTAGTTCCTATTAAAGCTGAGAAGAATGTTGCTTCTCTCGTTTTACAACTAGTTCCTATTAAAGCTGAGATGAATATTGCTTCTCTCGTTTTACAAGTAGTTCCTATTAAAGCTGAGAAGAATGTTGCTTCTCTCGTTTTACAAGTATTTCCTATTAAAGCTGAGAAGAATGTTCCTTCTCTCGTTTTACAAGTATTTCCTATTAAAGCTGAGAAGAATGTTGCTTCTCTCGTTTTACAAGTAGTTCCTATTAAAGCTGAGATGAATATTGCTTCTCTCGTTTTACAAGTAGTTCCTATTAAAGCTGAGAAGAATGTTGCTTCTCTCGTTTTACAAGTAGTTCCTATTAAAGCTGAGAAGAATGTTGCTTCTCTCGTTATACAAGTAGTTCCTATTAAAGCTGAGAAGAATGTTGCTTCTCTCGTTTTACAAGTAGTTCCTATTAAAGCTGAGATGAATATTGCTTCTCTCGTTTTACAAGTAGTTCCTATTAAAGCTGAGAAGAATGTTGCTTCTCTCGTTTTACAAGTAGTTCCTATTAAAGCTGAGATGAATATTGCTTCTCTCGTTTTACAAGTAGTTCCTATTAAAGCTGAGAAGAATGTTGCTTCTCTCGTTTTACAAGTAGTTCCTATTAAAGCTGAGATGAATATTGCTTCCCTCGTTTTACAAGTAGTTCCTATTAAAGCTGAGAAGAATGTTGCTTCTCTCGTTTTACAAGTATTTCCTATTAAAGCTGAGAAGAATGTTGCTTCCCTCGTTTTACAAGTATTTCCTATTAAAACTGAGAAGAATATTGCTTCTCTCGTTTTACAAGTAGTTCCTATTAAAGCTGAGAAGAATGTTGCTTCTCTCGTTTTACGAGTAGTTCCTATTAAAGGTGAGAAGAATGTTGCTTCTTCCCTTTTACAAGTAGTTTCTATTAAAGCTGGGCAGAATGTCTGCATCTCTCGTTTTACAAGTAGTTCTTATTAAAGCTGGGCAGAATTTTTGTATCTCTCGTTTTACAAGTAGTTTTATGAAAATTGGGCAGAATTTCTGCATCTCTCGTTTTACAAGTAGTTCCTATTAAAGCTGAGAAGAATGTTGCTTCTCTCGTTTTACAAGTAGTTCCTATTAAAGCTGAGATGAATATTGCTTTTCTCGTTTTACAAGTAGTTCCTATTAAAGCTGAAAAGAATGTTGCTTCTCTCGTTATACAAGTAGTTCCTATTAAAGCTGAGAAGAATGTTGCTTCTCTCGTTTTACAAGTAGTTCCTATTAAAGCTGAGAAGAATGTTGCTTCTCTCGTTTTACAAGTATTTCCTATTATAGCTGAGAAGAATTTCTGCATCTCTCGTTTTACAAGTAGTTCCTATTAAAGCTGGGCAGAATGTCTGCATCTCTCGTTTTACAATTAGTTCCTATTAAAGCTGGGCAGAATTTCTGCGTCTCTCGGTTTACAAGTAGTTCCTGCTAAATCTTGGCAGAATTTCTTCCTCATTTTTAGTGCATTCTCCACTTGCGTTGAAGTCTACCTTCTTGTTTCGTCCTTGTATATGGGATCCTTGCAGTGTTCTATATTTCTTTAATTAATTTTGCTTTCCTAAAAACAAGAGAATGGAGTTGAAGAAATTCAATGCGTATTATTGTTAACTTTTTTTTCCTTTGTGTCATATAGCCGATGTCATTTTGTGTGTAGTTTCGATTTTTGATCAAATTGTACAGAAAACAATTTCCGATCTATTGGCATTGCACAGCGGTTAGATCTACTTTGATCTATAGGGGTATTCTCTATTATCTTTTGTGTGCAAATTTGTTTTACTGAAATGAAATATTTCTTGGTGTCTGTTGTTTTCAAACAACCATTAATTGTATGGTTTCAATTTATTTTCACAGTCTCATAATATTGTATAGAAACCAGACATATTTACTTCTTAATGATTACTTTGAAAAATCATGGACTTCACGTGATATCAGATACTGAAATAGGTACAGTCCTGTTCAATAACAAATATAGGATGGAATTTATTTAAATCCAAATTTATTTTGGCAGTTCTGCAAAGAGCAAGTGTTGTGAAATATACAATCCTTCAATCAGAATGAGGTTCTCTTCGGAGGAGCAGGAGGCGTGACCTGTCTTGTTCACAGGAAGTTCAATAAAATGCAGAATTTTCAAACATGAGATAACGTCCCCATTGGTAATGTTTCAATAACGCGATACAGCAGAAATAATGTGCAAAAGTTTGCATTGTCGTTTTAATTGCGTCTCGTTGTTTCAAATTAGTATTAAATTGTCCCAGTAATCGTTCACGAATTTAATATATGTATTCATTTATGTGTTTGACTATATATATCACTCATTAGAAGAGTTTTCACATTATTTTCATTATGTGAGAAGATATTTCATTTAAATTTAGAAAAAATAGTGGTTTCATGTAATACGAGTAACAGTTTTCATTAATAAACTTAGAGATGCATTTTTTGTTTGTTGAGTTAATGGTTAGACAAATTCGTTATTTGTCGGGAAAAGATGGAACCGCAGTTAAAGGAAAATATACAAATGGCATTATTGACGTTAAGAGTTCGTGTTAACATCACTTTATGCACACATAGGCTAATCACGACTCGGGATACATATAAATTGGAATCTGAAACATAATACGACCTGACTGGAACTCTGAAAATGACATATTGATTACAAGACGTCGATATTTTAGCACCGTGCTCTGAGGAACGCCTATAATAATTAGGGGTTGTAGCATATTTTCTTCATTTTCATCGCAAAGTTCTAAAATTATACGTTCACCACATTCACAGTGCTAAATGTAAATTTACATGCTAAATGAAATAAAATTACATAGAATTACGTCAACAACGTCGAAAATAAATATATTTAAGCTCTATTTCAGAAGGGAATACAAAAATTCAGCAATGTTGTCTCATATGTTGCTTACCCAACATATTTTTCTATTTTTGTGTGTGTGTGTGAGGGAGAAGGGTTAAGGAACGTTGCAAATAAATAGTATTTTCTGGTTATTGAATTTTATATTTATACACATGCAACCCTAATATATATATATATATATATATATATATATATATTTGATGCATGTGTGTGGAGAGGTGGGGTTGGGAAGAGAAGAAGATAAAGATATTGGGAGAGATAGGAAGAAGAGGTGATTCTTTTAGTTGAAGAAAATATTATGTTTGACGTTCAGAAGTAAAAACAATCAATAATGACTATTTTATAAATACTATATTTAATGTAAATTTATTTTAGAAATGGCGGGCAGCTGTTTCTTTAAGTTCAGTGCAGGACAACAAGGGGTTCTGGCGGAGACACATAGTGGTTCATTTCTCACTTTAAACTGAAAGTTCAGGCACCATGAGCTTATCTGTGCCTAATTGTGGACTTAGAATTCAGTAGGAAATGAACTTCTATCTAGGATTGTGGAATTTAGATTACTTGAGATCACTGGAATTACTTATTATAATAATAAAAAACCTATACTCATCTATTTACGTTGAATGAAACAGAGCTTTATTGTACAGGGTGAGTCAAAGTCCATCTTGGATACAACTTCATTTAAATGGGAATGGGCATGTGGGGTATGTTTTTGGGCTAGAATTACACCAGGAATTCAGTGGTGAAGTCACATTTATGAAACCTTTAATGATAGGGAAGTTATGGGCATATGAAAGTTGCACAATGGGTTCTATATGTTGTCCATATTGCCATGCACATGTTGAGACGGTTCTCCCATGCTATGTGGACTCGGAGCAATATCGCAGGTGTGATTTGTGCACAGGCATCCAGTATCCGTTGCTCTAAGTGACCCACATCCCGAATCTTTTCGGCATACAGGATCGACTTCAAATGGCCCCGCAGCCTTCAAAACTGACGAACACATATTTGTTCTTGTAACAACTGCAATAGCCCTCTGCATTTAAATTGTCATGAATGAAGATTGGGCCAATGATACGTGTCCCCCAGATCGTGGCCAACACCATATCCTTCCCAGCACCAACCATATTGCTCGGATCTCTTCACTACGGGTTCTCGGAGGACCAATACCGCATGTTCTGTATATTCACTTCCCCATTCACATAAAAATTTGCTTCATCAGAATGCAGAATATGCGGTGCAAAGTGTGGGTCCTGGCGAATTTGCTCCACAGCCCATTCACAAAACTGCGTTCTCCTATCCGGGTCGTAATCAGAGAGATGGTGCTACTACTGTAGATTGTACGGGTGCCACTTAATCATCTTTAACACCCTACAAATGGACCTCTGGTTGACATCACATAGACTTTCTACGTGTCCTGCGCTCCGGAGACTTGGCAAACGATGCCAGCACTGTCGTAGCTGTTCCTTAGTCAGTGGCAGTTCTGGGCCTACCAGATGGTGGCCTGTCCTAGACTGTACCACTCTCTTCGAACCTGGTCTTCGAAAACTTCAAATTGGGACACTGTAACGTGCGACATTGGGTTCCATTGAGGGTTTCGTTCGTTGAAATCACTAGCTATAGTACGGGCACTTCTGCCCCCCTCCTCTCAGCTTGATGATCCGGATTCGTTCAGCCTTGATTAATGGCATTTTCAGCACCTTCATATGCCCATAATTTCCGTATCATTAAAGTTTTAATAAATATGACTTCACCACTGAATTCCTGGTGAAATTCTAGCCCAACACCATACACCACATTCCCCAGTTCCCATTTAAAAAAATTAAGTTGGATCCAAGATGGCGGTCACCAAGATCGCGGAAGTTGTCATGACAAGCACCAAAAGGTTTCCCCCTAGGCCTCACATATTACTGCCATGACCAATTGCTGCAATCTACACTCTCTTTCATTTTATAAGGGGTGGTGGAGGACTTTTCATTCACCCTGTATAATCTTTCATTCGTAATTTGAAAGAAGACTAATTCAAATAGTTACAATGGTGTACGAATAAAGCATATGAAATATTTTTGACACCGTGGCGATTTGAACCTATGACCGTTAGAGTGACAACCCAGTGCGATAATGACTACCCCACGAGTTTTTTCGTTCATACGAAATTATTACTCTAGCCTGCAAATGAAATCATTTGCTTTCAGTATGAACCTCAATAGGCGACTCTTACTAACTGCGATTAGCTGATTTCGAAAATGTATTCTGTTTTTTTTTTATCATGTCAGCGTATGTCACAATATGTTATTTCATTATTATATTAATTTATTGATAACAGTAACCTTTAGAATAGTTTAAAAATTACAAATACAAGATAAATACAAAAATTTATAATAATGTAGTGACATAGTACACAAAAATAAAATATAATTATATATATAATGTAATATATGTGTCTAAATACATAAAGCAAATGATATATTCTTTGTTAAATGCAAGGAACAACCAACCTCATTATTACAACCAAGGACTTTGAACTTGTGCAACATTTTTCACAATTTCTGTACAGTGAGTCCTTCACATTCCCAATAAATTTCCTTACAACATCTTTGAATGTTTCCCATGCATGTTCATCAATTTTGTCTTGCTGAAATCGTAATAAATCATCAGCTTACCAATTTCCGGTCCATCGAATGCACCTTCTCTGACTTTAGCTTGTGAACTTACGCATGAAGGAAATTTCATGCATAAGTATTGGAAAAGTGAACCACTTTGTTCAGTGCATTTACAAACTTTATTCCAAGCTTTATGTGAAATGTGGAAGCAGAATTATCTGACGGTCAATTCTGGATCATGGTTTCAGTTCCTCTCTTTCAGGTCAAAATACAGTATTCCAAGGTTTGTATTTGACCCTGCTATCCCACTCACACATAAAACGGGAATTTCTTGTATCATCTCTGTTATTACAGCAATAAGGCAATGACTTTTAGGCCACTGATGCTCCTCGTACTTTACTTTGTAAATAACTAACCTCAATGTTTCACATGACTCAGCTAGGTATGTATAATATGCAAGAGGAATGGATTCTAATTTTTTGCCATTGTGTAGCAACATGATTTTACTGCTTCGTTTGCAGGAATCTATAACAAAACGCCAGGAACTGGGATCATATGCCATATCCTTCCTCTCCTAACTGATGCACAATATTAGGGACATCGGTACCAGTTGAGCTTCTTATGTGTAGTGTTTCCGAATATATTTGTCACGATTTCTATACCAAGAAAATATAACCCCCAGAGCCAAAGGATTGTTTTTGTGTGATTTTGAGCCAAGTATTTCACTCTTTTCTTTTGTGAGCTCCACCTACCGCCTACCAAATCAATCAACTGAGGTTGGGTAAATAGTTTTGGTGAAGTGTCCTGTTTTGGGACACAATTCATCACTGCTAGAATATGACAAATTGCTTGCAAATGCATTGTCACTTACGTTTTCTAGTGGTTTAGACATTGGCAGGTCAGATCCATACAGAATGGGACAACTAGCTGATGGCAGATCGCGGAAATTAATTCTATTATTTTCTTGTTGTAACTAGTAACTTTGGACAAACAAAAATAAGAGTCTTCATGATGATATTTCTCCTCGTGCCACACTTAAGTATTGCGAAAGGCATTGACTTCTGTTTTTGTTTTCATACCAATAACATAGTCCCCCGACACAAGTATTACATGCACTATGTGGAGCAAAACATTTTTCCTGATCACCCACCTTCACTCTTAAATACCAGAAGGCAGTTTCTTGACAAAATAATATATTTTCCGTACCTTCACAATAACACCAACATATGTTTGAGCAATGCAATTGTACATCATATCTAATGAATTTCTCGTTTCATTTTTGTTTCATTCAAGATCTTTGTTCATATTCAGCATAATGTGGAAACATGCAGTTGTATTACTACGCTGCGCATATAATTCAGCTACATAAAGGGAAAAACGTACATTGTGAAACAACTGGACGTGATACATATAAACTGTTGTTAATTTCGGATTTAGGTCACTGATGTCTACTTGAATCACCGCAGAACCATTGCAAGCTAGTGTTATAAGAGAAGAGGAATTCGTTCAGTGTGAAGTAGATATAAAATCCCCATCCGCCTATCTATATTTTGTAAACAACAGACACAAATACACTTTTGTAACAAATTAAAGACAGGTAATATGAATGCCATAAAACATGAAAGCAAAAATTACTATATTTAAGTGAAAGTCGTTTTACATGAAGAGGCTGCTGCTTGCAGGTTGTGACTGTAATTGTAATATACCACACAGGTATTGATAAATCAAGTTTCTAGTGTGCACTAGGTTGGTTCATTTGTAGCGACGTGCTCAGGAATTTGTAAAGAGGCTTCTTCATTTTTTAAACAGTCAACTCATATTTTGACTTCAGCTGGTTTACGAAGGGTTACGAATTTGACCTATATTTCTCTGTCTATCTATCTCATTACCTCCCTTAGGAACTAATTAGTATTGCAGGAGCTATACTGAAAATCAAATCTCACAATGACGAGTAATTAGATTTGCCGAAGGAATACTTTTCATATTTTATAACCCATTGCGCGACAACCCTCGAAGGACCTTTGCCTATCACTCCACTCCCAGTCGCCCTCCCACAATCCTACCTAGCGGTGTGATTGTCTTCAACCGGTAATGGGGTGATGTGGGGTCAGCACGTCGAACCCTCAGATGTTAAAGGAGATATCCGAGCACCCAATTTTCTCAAGATGGTGGGTTGCCACCAGTCCTATACACATTCCGAGAACCCAGGCGGACTCGATCACATGCCGTCCCGCAGTCGGAGTTCAAAGCACAGCGCTTTAGATCGCACCCCCACGGAGGACGACGGTTTGCATATTGTGTTTCCTATAAATATCGACAATACATTGATTCTATTACACCTCAGAAATTAATGGGAAAAATAGCCGGTTCTAAGATCATTAGTTAAGTAGACAGGTATTTTTACCACTTTCCAACTTTCTCACCCCCTAAGCTTCGATGAACTTTTGTCTTAAGAGTCATTAGCAATCTTGTAAACTTTACTAACCTATCTGCTCTCTATTACTTACTTACTTACTTACTCCTTGGCTGCCTATTACAAATGTATTTTACAACCTGGAATAGACTTGGAGGTTTGCAGTTTAGAACTAGGCTTTTGTGGTAAATACCGTCTACTATAATAAATTAATCAAGGTTTACATATCTTATATTTTGTAAATGAGAAGTATGATTGTTACATGTCACAAACGATTTCTCATTTCACCATTAGTTTCAGATAGCGTCAAAGCCTGGACACTAGCGTGAAACGTGTTTCCCACATTTTGCAAGGACCCTTATCAATTGTATTGGATACCTGTGAAAATGTTACGTCATACGTCATGGCGCTGTGGTAGATATCCTTTTACCTTGATCGATAGTAATACCTGACGGAGCACGACGAAACAAAGTCAGAAAAGCAGACTGTCTACACTCTGTCCCAGCTAACTGTGGAGCAGGCAAACGAACAAGTCTCTGCGCAAATAGTGACGCGAGACGGCTCCACCAATGAACACGTAAGAGGAACGGAATTGCGTGGAGTTTGGGAAAGCGACTGTATTTACCAGCCTTCCCAGGACCGTGTATTGCTTCGCTTTGGCTACTCGATTTCCCTCGCTTCTCTGACGCTATTCGGGACCTTACTCCACACTTAGCTAGGACAGGGTATATTCAGGCCCGTACCCAAAAATGTTTTGAGGGAGAAGGAAGGGAAATCAATCGAGTGGGCAGAGCGAAGCTGTACACCCTGCTGGGAAGGCTAGCAACTACAGTCGCTTTCCCCCTCCACGCAATTCCGTTCCTATCGTGTGTTCGTTCATTGGTGGAGCAGTTTCGCGTCACTACTTGAGCGAAGACTGGTTTTCGTTCCCTATAGGGTAAGGACGGGGAAACGGACACTGGCGCAAACGGACATCCCCTAAGCAAAGTACGAATATTTTCGGTTTGAAATAGCAACAGTACAGCAGTTAGAGTTGTGAACGAACCTGAACGTTTGCGAGCTGGTGTGTTGAGCATCCGAAGAAATCGTAAAGAAGAAGCGACCATCCAGCCTAAAAACCTCACCAGGTAAGCACAAAATGACCACGAAAAATCCTGTATACTAAAGAAATGTGTTGCGAACACAAGGATTGCATATATTAGTATGGTTCCGCCGAAGTTGTGATTTGAAGTGTGGTGAAGGCAGTGATTCCTTTATAGATACACACATGTTGCCAACATTGTGCTGCCATCTGGTGGACTTTTTCGGAATGTAAGTTCAAAGGTTACAAGTGGGGCAGATGGACAGGTTGCCGTTAGGTCAAACGGACATAGACGAATTGTATTTCAGAGATACTAATGTATACTTGACTCAGTAATGGAAATGGTAAGTGTGAATTGTATGGAATGCATTTTAAACCTTTCAAATGTTTGTGTTTCTAATGCAATGTGCCCTTGTTACAGGATGGTGAGACATCAAGAACGAACAATGCTGTAAATGGGTTCAATGCTTCTGGAATACATCCCTTTAATCCAGAACGACAGCCTGACCATGTCTTTGTTCCTTCAACTGTCCATGTTCAAGATGAGCAATAATCAGAACCTACAGCAAGAGAAGAGGATGTGTCATCTCGTGGAAGTTTTGAGGAGCTAAACCCCTTGCCATCAACTTCTGGGACCTGCAGCAGGAAACGCTAAACTGGGCAATCACATGTATTGACGGATCATTCCTTCATCGCTTGACTCAAGGACAAAAAACTGAAAGCTGCAGCAAAAAATCAAAGAAGTTAAAATGCACCACAATTGATGAGTGCCGTGTATGCAAAGATGTGTACAAGCAGGGTCCAAATTGGGCGCAGTGCTTAGAGTGTTCTCTCTGATTACATGCAAATTGTGTTGCAAGCGGAAATGACCCATATTACGTGTGTTGTTATTGTGAGAGTGATGATATTTCATAAATCATCACGTGTCTAACTGCCCCGATCAAATGCCCGTCTGTCCCGAACGTGCGGGATAAACGGACACTGCCGCATCCGGGGATTGATCAGACTATTTTGAGACAGATCTTCATTTTTTGCAAACTATGTGCTATCATGTGTTAACTGAACGTTCACACCTTCCATGATATTCTTTTTTGTGGGAGCCCCAGAAAATCTCAAAAACATTCCTACTAGACTACAAAGTGATGGATTAGCTCGTAACATGAAGAAATCAGTGCTCACACCGACCCAAGAAGTGACATATCTTGGGACCCTCGTTAATTTAGCGACACAAACAGTGACAGTGCTCCCCAAATATCTTCCCTTGATTCGTACTATTCCACGGAAGGCCTTGCGATTTCGAAGAGTGAGACAGGTATTGGCAGGCTTCTTAAAATGGGTGGTCCCTACCACCTCTCTCTCCCATCGATTGACTTATGCTATTTTTATGGACAGAGAATCATGGGCAGTTTCACTTATGAAAAAGGCTATGTCGCTACCTTTCCAACTAAAGCGACACTGGCAACCCTCGCGCGTGGTTTATAGCGATGCTACTCCCACGCAAATTGCATCAGTGAACCATTTAGGCATCCTACTCTTCCAGCTACCTCTGGACCCCCCGTGGCCTATATTTGAAGCGGAATTCATGGCCGCGCTGGGTGCCTTAATTTGCGTTCCAGATGAACCACTACTTTTGTATTGTGATAACCAGTCTGTGTTGTCATGTACCACAGTTATTGTATTTAGCACATGTAGTGTATACCATTGTAGAATTTCATGTTTTGTGTGTACCTTCTGATGAAAATAAAGCGGATGCTCCTTCAAGAGATCCTGGTAATTGTGCTAAGGGTGCCCCGTCCTTACCCTTACCCTAATACGTTTATGTGCGGTATAACTCCACTAGTAGTTCTCCTCCACTCCGTTCACCACAATTGCACGAAACCAACATCAAGTGGTGTTTGTCATTCCTCTATATAGTTGGTAGTTCTTTCGAACGACTCCTGGTGAACAATTATTTTAGGTGAGCTCCGGTGAACTGTCATAACTGTTATGTATGGCAGTTGGCAGTTGCAGAAAACAAAAAAAGTATTTAAAAACTTTCCTTCCTAATTTGTATGTGATCTTATATTGGAATTGTCAAATCTGCCATATTCACATTCACATCATAATTAGCCTATGCAAGTGTACAATACGCATGGAATGGAAATTTGAAGTTGATACTAAAAGTTTGAATTCCAATCCAAATAAATTGTTCTTTATCATTATGTTGTGTGCAAGACGTATTTATAAAGAGGGTCTCAATTTTGCAAAATTTGTGAAAATAGTTCTATTTTTTTAAAAAAAATGTTAATGAGGGTGAGGGTGTGAGTTGGCTGTATAAATAATCTTCAGAAAGTAATGATTTTGTGTTTAAATATGTATTAAAGTTTAAAATGTAATATAATTAAAGTAGTTTTAATATTACAAATTTACAAAAGAAAATTAATTTCGTATATCTGCGTAAAAAATTGTCTTTTTTACATGAAGTAAATTACTAATAAATTACGTGTAATTTACATAAAAAAACGTAACGAGTAAATTATCTTGCCAACTCTGACTGTGGAGAGTCAAATTGGGTTCCATCTTAAATCATTCAAATGCTCAATGATGCAAAAAGTAGCATCAAACTTTTCTGAATCTTCACAGTCTATACTTAGGCCAGTCAACAAGCGATAGAAAGCCGGGAAAGCTGGACATTTATTTATCTTTATCTTAACAACATATTAATTTTGCACCCCTCTATAACTCCTGCTTTGGCAGCCATTTTTTTTAAAACGCTTCCCAAAATATGTTTTTTTTGCAAATATCTTGCTTGAAAAGCATTTTACAGCAAAAAGGGTTATGACAAAAATTAATTCACATTAACATTCTCTACAAAAAATCTTCTGTGCCTTTTTCTTGTAGGTTGTGCACAACATTAGTCGAGAAACCAACCTGTGGACACCCTACCCTTATATACTTTATTTTCTTTATCTAATGGATTCAATATTGTGGATTTAAGGTGTAAACCTTTTACATATATTTTTTAATAAAATTTAAATATTAAATTTTATATTATTGGAAGGTAAAAAAGAACCCCCCAAAATATATCGATGGCGCATTCTGCGCCATAGTAACCTCTGTGGGCACCCCTGATGTTTTATATTTCAGTGTTTTCTTGCCTAAAACATAATAATGCAGTGGTACGTTTTGGATGATTGTAAACATATGAGTTAATATATTATTTTTTTCAGAGAAAATCATTGTGTGTTATTGATTATCTTTTCCTGTGTGTCTTGTCTAACCGATTGCATATTGGGTGTAGTTTTGCTTTTAATCAAGTTCCATGGAATTCAATTTCCAGTTTATGGACACCACACAGCGTTAGATCAATCTTTAATATAAGATATGTAAGCAAAAATAATTGCATTATAGAAATCATAATAAATGTACCATAATTAAATTTCCCCTATTCAAAATTCTCTGGAGCTCGTTTGAAGCAAGGAATTTCAGTAAAACTTGTAAAGATGCTATTGAGACTATGAGGAAGCTAATGCTGACGAGAAAAAAGTTAAAAGTTTTACAATTAGGTGGTATTGTGGCACTGAAATCTGGTGCACAGTGAACAACATCCTGCGGTTGAATAATTGGTTTTGATGTCTTACGCTTTCAATGGGTTATTGACGTTGACGCGAACACTCTGTACTGACAGAAAAGAAATATAAAGTTCTACGTGCCAGATTTCTGGCTGTTGTTGATTGATTTGCTTCATTTTGCTTCGCTTTTTGTGCCACGTTTGGCTAATTTGCGAAGATGGGGATGAACGATGATATGGTGAAATTGATGAATGGACATTCACAAACATCCATGCCCAGGACTGGATTCGAACCCGGGACCCCTGGCGTCGTAGCGCGATGTGCTAATCACTCCGCCACGGGTGCTGATTTCTGGCTGTTGTTATTACAGCGCCACATTTCCACCTAGTGATGAAAAATGTGAAGTATTGTTCATCAACATTCGCTTCCCCATGGCCTCCATAGCCTCCACACTAATTTCCGTTGCTTCGAAAGGGCTCCGGAGGTTTCTCAGTGGAGCGGCATATGTCCACTTCGTACTGAAAATTCGAAGTACTTCTTTCATCAGCATTCGCTTCTCAATGGTCTCCTTAACTTCAATATAAATTTTCACACCAATGGAATGCTTCGAACGGGCTTCAGATCTGAATATAATCATCAAATATTGCGAAGTGAATGCACGTTAGGCATCTTGTTTTGCCGTTATCTTAGTGGAGAGGTAGTATTGCGTCGATATTGAGCCAATACTAGCAACTACCACGGTTAAGGTCCCAAAGTGTTTTCGGGAAGGAGAGGGTGAGAATGAAAGGGATTTCTGAAAGTAGTCTAATTCGTCGAAAGAGAAAAAAAGCATCATTCCGCTTACGTTAATTTGTAATCTATTCTAATAACCAAATCAAGGTACTGCATTTGTGATAACATTGAATATACGTATGTAGAGAACCTATTAAATTGGCATAAATTTGCTATCACCTACTTGTCTTCGATTTTAGTGTAAGATTCATGATTACTGCTACATTCGAGATTGGGAAAATCTGATGCATGGTTTATGTCGAATAGTTTGAACATGTCCGATTTTTATAAGTAAAATCACACACTTTATTTAATTAAAACAGTATAGAAATCGAAGATTTAGTGGGTAAAATGAATTGACTGCTAATCAAGTATGATTAAGTCTCTAAAATGGTTTTGTATTGGAATGAAATATTTTAAGGTTTCATAAAGTTGTCTGAATACCTCTTGTAAACATTGTCGATACTTTTTTGTTTCTTCATTTACCACCTATATCTGAGCTCTGGCTTCAATTACAATCGATGTAATAATAATTCAAATATACTTGTTATAACAATACAACAACAGATGAATAAAGAAAGAGAAGACACAAGTATACTAATATTTGCATAGAGAATACTAGTGCACAAAAGCAACCGCAGAGGGAGACCTGAGATATCTGGAAAGACTTCATACAATTCAAGTTTTGAAATTGTAGCCTGAAAACATAAACGAGAGGTACCGTGAAAAACAGCACATTAAGTTCTTATGCAAATTATCCTAGTGCTGAGGATGCTTCATGAGAATTCTCCTAACTGGGGGAAAGCATCACTCCACGATTCTCCTAATTTAAGCACTTTTGCCTCCAGAGAAAACACCCTGCGTGTAGCCTTGCTAGTACAAATGTTATACATCTAGTAAATCATTTATAAACCTAATTAATGATATTTGCAGAAGTATAACCAGATACATATCTTTGTACATACACATTCATATTTACACTCATATATTTTATATTACCTATTGTGACCTGCACAAAAAGAATTTGTTAATTTGGTATAAATACGTAAATGATATATCTTTCATTACCAAAGCTAATCCGTGAGATTGACTGTTTCATAAACCTTCTTTGATAGAACTGAATTTTTAGATCGAGTAAATATCGTTACATGATATATTTTGAAAGATACCTTTTATACTGTTTGCGTTTAGTAATAAGTCGAAATGTGATATTGAAATACAAGCTTGATAAAGTGTTGATTCAATTGTGTTTATATACGTTAATATTTAATTAAAACTAATATTTTTTATTAAAATTCACAAATTCGGCAGGGGCATTATTGATGACTATTTACCTATATGATTTAAATTACATTCATTAAGGTATTATAAACTTTTATTGTTTGAGCATGGTGCAAATAAATTAAATTTGGTAAAAACTACAACTTTTGACATCACACAAAAATGGCTGATTTGCTTGATTTAACAAAACACGTTTGGTTATACTTTTTTGGTAACTATAAACAAAGAAATGGTAACCTGGTAATTTTGGCAGTTATGTGTAACCGAAAACAAGTGTTCAAGACTAAGTACCAAAATAATTTGGTTTTGGTGAACAATTATTTGCATCTGGCCTATTTAAGAAAAACTGTTTAGTTGCGGGAAACTATTTTATTGGTTATTTCAAACCTATTTCATCTGCATTTGTTGTTCGATATTATACAGACTTCTTGTTGGATAAGATAGTTGCATGCTAGTATTTTAGATTGGGTAGACTATCTGATTTGTGTTTGAAATACAGGGTGTCTATAAATGATTGAAGCGGTTTCACGAGGTTACTCTACGTATATTATTGAACATATCCTGAAGTAAATTTACAGTTTTGTAGAGAAACTCAACAAGGTTTGTGACACACCAGCAGTTTTGCTACATAACTTGACAATGGAGGCACAGGCACTACATTCTTCACATAACAGCACACAAAAAAGTCACATTGAGATATGGCGAGAAGGGACAATTTCCCCTAGGTCTTTCTCGCTGGTAGCTGCCGATCACTTTAGCCAACTTCGTTCTTTTGGAGCCATATCTGCATCTTTCGTGCACTCGTTTGGCTGTGAACTGTTGCACCCGCCCTCTGCCCCACCACTGGCTCCGGCCTATATAGACCAACCTTTGCCATGAGTGTACATTTTGCACGTGACGTTGAGTTGAGTTGAGTTGGTGTTTTAAGTCCACTTTATGCACAGTAAGGCTAATCGGGACTGGACCTACAGTTTAAAGTGGGATCCGAACCACTTGTGCCTCCACCGGGTATCGAACCCGGGACCCCTTGATTACAAGGCGACGACGCTACCACTGCGCCATTGGGGAGGCTGCACGTGACGTGATATTCATATATAGGCTGAGTCACCCACACCCTCTTTCCTCCCCAGGTATTTTTATATATAGCGCTGTGGCTAAGGTGAAGATCACAATATTATTATCAGCGAATCCTTTATTTTCATATGATCATCATTGGATTATCGAGATGGGTGATGCTGCCAAATCTAGGCTATGAAAACTAAAAATGAATTGCCATCACTTTAACGCTTACGGTAATAACAGCGCCCCCACTCCTTTGACACCTAAAATATCCTAGGAGACACTTTATGTAGCCTTCGTTAATCTAGCTCCTAGACAGTCATCTTAAGGTCTATTAATAGTGAAATGTAGCTCTTTTATGCACACCAGGTTTGGCAACACTGCTAGGATGGCCGTATTAGGCAAGGAGAAATGCATTAGGTTTATGGGACCATTATTTTGTTTGTTCTCGGGAATATCAAACATCCATAGACGTAGAAAAGTATATGGACGACAAAAGGACACATTGAACTATGCCATAGTAGTAGGAAACGATTTCCCATAAGGAATACATGGGATTCTGTAAAAACTTATTAATTATATTTTTCAAACATCGTGTCTAGCTTACTAATCAACTTGAAAAACAGTTTCAACTTGCAACATGCAGAGAAATTCATACTCTCTTGCATACTAAACCCTTTTTTAAATAGCAATGCCCAAACCGACGGTATTGGAATAAATGCACAACTAGTGGTAATTGTCCTTCCTCGCCTTAATTCAGGGGAGCTTGAGGTAAAGACAGCAGTTGTTGACAATCATTTCCACAACGACCGATTGGTCGGTTTTGATACTCTGGTGGTTAAAAATTCGTGGACATTGTGATGAAACTGGGACGGACCTCCATCCAACTGGTGGATAAAGTTCTCACTGTCTGTCTCCAACTGTGGCATGAGCCAGTTTTCCAACATGTCAAGATACCCGTATTATGTAATGGTTGTTCGCTGAAAAAGAAGGAACCGTAAACTCTAGATTCTGAGATTGCACAAAGAATATTGAATTTCGGAAAGTCACGAATATGCTCAGTGACGCTAAGGGGAACAGAAAAATCCGATATCTTGTAATGTTTCACAAAACGTTTTGAGTTTCTCTACAAATCTGCACAGTCACTTCGTGATACGTTCCATAATACATGTACAGTAACATCATGAAACCGCTTCATTCATTTTAGACACTCTGTATATTGTTAATGATGGATCGTTTAACATAACGAAATTTTGATGTGTCTTGAGATTTACTGAATGAATTTCTCTTCTGGAATTTTGGCGTGCTGTGTTTTTCTCGGTTGGAAATATGATGTGAATTGTTTACAATTAGAGTAACTTACCTTTACTCCTTAGGGCTGACGTCTGAAGGGCTTTGCACCCTGGCGAATGGTTTATGGTTCCAACCTGGTGGTTCAAATCAGTAGCCTCGGGATTTCAACTGGATACTATGACGCTTTCTGTAAAAATATATATTCCTTATTTGTTAGTCCTATCCAACTAACATACAACGATAATCATGCATGAGATGTATGTAGTTGCTACATGAATTTAAGTTGAAAATCTCTAAATTTTCTGCAGTCGTCGTTGTCAAAAAATTGGTGACTTACCCCAACTCTCCTACAACACACTATACATTACAGTGTTTTTATTAACAAAGTAGTTCGAGTGATGCCCTCACACTGGACTCTTGTGTTCCTTAGTCTACGAGAATATGCCCTTATCAACGATTCGAACTCATGATCTTTGGCATAATTCCATACTAAGTTAACAACTGCACCACGGAGGACAATTTAAATATGTTATGATGTATTTTTTTTGTTAGACTTTTGATTTTATTAGTCAGGTTCGCTACTCCCCCTCCCCTTTCCTTGGTACGATACTCAAGGGACCGTCCTTTCTGAATGTGAGCAATTACTCTAGTTTTCAGTTTGCATTTTACCTTGCCAGGAAACCTGGCATATTTAGAAGTATACCTACGATAAAATAAAATATTGTGCTTTTACAAGATGCGGCAGATTTTTAGCAAATATTTAGTAAACTTTCAGCTGTGCATTTTAACCTACGAAACAAATTATTTTGTTAATGAATTGTTGGATATATGTTGAAACGATGTTGACTACAGGTACAAAGACATTCATTACACATATATTTCATTTCATGATAAGTCACCAAAGGGCATAACACAAAATGATGCTATGCAACACAAGATAGCTGAATTTGAAATGAGATTCAATGTGGGTAGTTTCTTCACGGTTTACCACAGATATGCTTCTCATTATTCTTGTTGATGTTCAAGTGAGTAATTTCATGGCAAGTAGTCTAAAGGTGTCACCAACATCCCTTAGAATTTGTTCGAATATTGTATGTAGTGGCATGAAGGCGTTGAAAGACCGCCTTAGCTTTAGTAACATTCCCAAAATCTAGGATTCCTAACTGCATTGCTCGGTGAATAAAAGTAAAAAAAGTAAAGTGCTCCCCTGTGCATAGCACCACGCCATAAAGGCGTATAGGGGGTGTGGGGGTAACGCCCCACACTTTCTTGATCCGGTCGTGAGTGAGATAAAGTGATACTCATTGCTCGGTGATAAAGGCATCCTAAACTGGAGTAAATCCCTTTGCAATCACAGAAAAAATAATCATGTGCTGATAAAAATGAGACCAGATTAGTTACAGGGCTAGCAACTAGCTATCCTATAATACATTTTCTGATGATTCTAATATGGATACGTAACGTTCTGGATACAAGAGCCAACCAGGAATCTTTGATTAAAATGTTATTAAAACTTGTTGCTATTTACCATTTAAGATTGTGGCCAGAATCTACGGGCTAAAAACATGCAGAAATGAGCAGTTACAAGCTTGGTATTTTAAAACATACATTGCTCTTATACTTGCTCCTATAATGGCATATTATTTTATATTTGAATGCAGATTCTCAGAATTTATTCAAAGTAGGCATCTTTGCTGTGCATGTTAAAATCCAATGTTCAAAATTCAACTCTCCCCAATCATGCGTTATATTTTATTGTTTTCATTTGCCAAACTTTACCTTAAGTGGTGACCTAAAATTTTTAAAAAAATCTTCCCCTATTCTACAAAATGTATTTTAGACAGAGATTGAAAGTGTTGTCTTCAGAATTTGGAGCTATCTCAACATACGCAAAATTGATTTTTCGACCATCTTCTGAAAATTCCTTGATCAATTTCGCTCAAAATAAAAAGACGAATAATTTATTAGATTACACTAATATTCAAGGATTTGTTGTTTTAAAATTAAGAGGTGTATCGAAATGGATTTTTTCCGCAGATTCCGAAAATAGCACGTCAGGTTTGTTCACAAATCACGAAAATGTGAAAATGTAAAATAAAAGTCATTTTTTAATGACATTGATATACGACAACTTTTGTAACGTTGTAAAAATTTGGTCTGGAGGGAAGGAATGAATGTGTAAGAAATAAACAAATACATGGCTGGTTACGAAAATGAAACTGACTCATACCGCATCCCACCACCGCCCCCTTCTTCTATATGGGTCTCACATGTGGTGCCAGAACGCCCACTAGTCAGTCCAAAGCAGGGACTGCTCCCAGGTGCATTGTATTGAGTTCGGTTGTTTCTTTGTGGCATGTGCAATGGCTTCACGTGGTTGTGTCAATCATCCAGACATATTTTACTACATATGTGGCTGTTATACGACAGCAAAACAGAGGCAAAATATTACGCCTTTCGTGAAAATTGCTTATTTTCAATACTTCGGGATGCACCTAGGAGATCAGGACAAAGCGTCGGCTCCTCATAAAGTGTGCCGTGCATGCGTGGAGGGGTTGAGAAACTAGAAAAGTGGAAAAGGGAATCGCTGCCGTTCGGTGTACCCATGGTGTGGCGTGAACCAAGAAATCACAGTGACGACTGCTACTTCTGCACAGTGAAGATCGTGGGCCGTACCAGTACCAGTAAGCGTAACATTGTGTATCCCAAAATTCCATCTGCCATGAGACCAGTGCCCATTGGTGAATCCATTCCTGTACCATTACCGTCCAATGTTAGGCCCCTACCAGACACCGGTTCAGACAGTGATACAAGTGATGAGATGTACCAACCGGACAGTATGGAGGATGAAACCCGAGTGGCATTTACCAAGCATGAACTGAATTATTTGGTTCGCGATCTGAATTTACCTAAATACGCAGCAGAGTTGTTAGGATCACGACTTCATGCAAAGAATTTACTGTGTCCTAATACGAGGTTCTCCTGGTACAGACACCGAGAAGCAGAATTGGTTCCGTTTCATGCAGAGGAAAGCGGTTTGGTATATTGTCTAGACATTCCGGCAATCATGAAATTCTTCAACATTAATTGCAATTCAGGAGAGTGGAGGTTATTCATAAGTGCCAGCAAATCCAGTTTAAAAAGTGTTTTATTACACAATACTAAGATCCTTCCATCCATTCCAGTAGCACATTCAGTTACTTTGAAAGAGAGGTACGAAAACCTTAAATTGCTGCTGGAAAAGATGCAGTTCAAGCGTTATGAATGGTCTGTATGTGAGCATATTTCAAGCGGATTGGAATATTGCTTGGCCAACAAGCAGGCTACACCAAATTTCCTTGCTTTTTGTGTGAATAGGACTCCAGAGCAAGGACGGAACATGGGGTTCGGAAGCAGTGGCCAGTCAGAAGTACCTTCACACCTGGCGAAAATAAACATTGTTTCAGTTACACTGGTTGATCCCTCAAAAATACTGTTACCACCGTTACATATAAAACTAGGTTTAATAAAGCAATTCGTGATAGCTTTAAGCAAGGACATGACAGTAAATGCTCTCAGTACCTTGGTGTTAAGTTTCCATCAATCACGTCTGAAAAAATCAAAGCTCGCATTTTTACAGGCCCACAAAAACGAAAATCAATGGCGGACAACATATTCGAGAAAACTATGAGTGAGTGCGAATTGCAAGCATAGACTGCATTCAGAAATGTCGTACGTTTTGGGGAACACGAAGGCTGCAAATTACACCATTTTAATCGGCGAGATGTTGGAATCCTATAAACTGCTTGCTTGGTTGCAACATGAGCATCAACGTTCACTATCTTCATGCTCATCTCAATTACTTTCCTCACAATCTTGGTGACTTTACGGAAGAACATGGCGAGGGCTTCCATCAGGATATTAAAGTAATGGAATATATGTAGATACCACGGAAAGTGGACCGACCGTACATATGATGGCCGACTATTGTTGGATGTTTAGAAGATACTGTACGGAATAACACCGAAGAAAATCGAAAAGGAGGAAGGAAGTTTCAAGGGGAACCCAATGGTGAATCTTAGGTATACTTGCTTTCAAATATGTATTTAAGTTTATTCCTTGCACATTCATTCCGTCCATCCAGAGCACATTTTCTCACGTTACAAACGTTGTCATATATCAATGTCATTAAACATGACGTTTTTTTACATTTTCACATTTTCGTGATTTGTGAAAAAACCTGACGTGCTATGGAATTTTGAAGGTCATTTTCGGTATATGCGGAAAAAATCCATTCCGATACACCTCTTCATTTCAAAACAACAGAAAAAAGTTGAAAAATGCAGATCAATGTTATTTACTTGCTTTACAAATTCCATGGCATGGCATGTCGTAAAGCTATCACAAAATAAAAATTCATAACTTTATATCCCAATGAACCAAAGAGAAGGTAATAAGTGTATGCATGTGTGTTGCTTTTATTACATTAGCCTTAGGACTTATATTTGAAGCTTTGATATATAAAAGGTAAAGGTAAAGTGCTCCCCTGTGCTTAGCACAACGCCATGAAGGCGTATAGGGGGTGTGGGGGTAACGCCCCACACTTTCTTGATCCGGTCGTGAAACAATGTTTATTTTCGCCAGGTGTGAAGGTACTTCTGACTGGCCACTGCTTCCGAACCCCATGTTCCGTCCTTGCTCTGGAGTCCTATTCACACAAAAAGCAAGGAAATTTGGTGTAGCCTGCTTGTTGGCCAAGCAATATTCCAATCCGCTTGAAATATGCTCACATACAGACCATTCATAACGCTTGAACTGCATCTTTTCCAGCAGCAATTTAAGGTTTTCGTACCTCTCTTTCAAAGTAACTGAATGTGCTACTGGAATGGATGGAAGGATCTTAGTATTGTGTAATAAAACACTTTTTAAACTGGATTTGCTGGCACTTATGAATAACCTCCACTCTCCTGAATTGCAATTAATGTTGAAGAATTTCATGATTGCCGGAATGTCTAGACAATATACCAAACCGCTTTCCTCTGCATGAAACGGAACCAATTCTGCTTCTCGGTGTCTGTACCAGGAGAACCTCGTATTAGGACACAGTAAATTCTTTGCATGAAGTCGTGATCCTAACAACTCTGCTGCGTATTTTAGTTCCAAGTATGATGATTAAGCCACATACAATTACATTTTGGATGACAAGATATTGTTTACCTTGTTACAATATTGTAATACCCAATGCCTCGTTTCTGTCAGGAAAACTAAATGTATATTACAAGACGTTCCAGGCGCTTATTGTTCGGCTAAACTGGAAAGAAACCAGGCTCCGTGAATAGCCCACGTGATGAGGTCAGTGGAGTCCTCTCCCCTCCCTTTAGCTTCAGGGACAGTTATTTCCATCAGGCACCCTCACCCCCTCCTCCCCGACTCAGCTATTGTCAATCGCCGCTCCCCAAACAGAAGCTAAGCAACTGCCTCGAGTCATTCCCCAAAGAACTGAAAGTGTGCCACTTCAACACGGAAGGTCTGCTAAATTATTTTGACGAATTTAAATACATAATAAACAAATTAAATTTTCAGATCATAGGAATTAAGGAAACGTGGCTTAAACCACATATTTCGAATAACGCGGTAGCATTAGATAATTATGATATTATCCGTAATGACAGATGTGATAGGACTCGAGGAGGCATTTGTTTGTATATACACAAATCATTACAATGGAAAGCACTCGAATTGCCTATTCAAAAATATAATGACATCGAAGCCTTAGCTGTCGAGGTAACCGTACAGAAGGTAAAGGTCGGGATATTAGTCACATACAAACCTCCTAAAGTTAAGTATACACATCTAAGCGATATTGGGGATGTCGTGCAATATTTTCATTTGAATTATGCTCATTACATTGCGATTGGTGATCTCAACGTAAATATGTTGAAACAAAATGAACCCAACACGCGATTCTTAAACGACATCATTGCCGAGGCTCACGGCAAGCAAATCATCACAAAGCCCACGAGGGTAACGCCAACGTCAAGGACTTTAATCGACGTTATCATCTGCTCTGATAACCTGAAGGTGACCCACGTCGATCAGAATATAATGTCCGGTATATCAGACCATCACCTAACATACGCAGTGTTCGGAATCAACTGCACCAAAAAATATAACAAATTGGTTCAAGTCAGAAGCTTTAAGAACTTTAACGAAAGTGAGTTTAACAAAGACGCGGGAAATATTAATTGGGACTTAATATGCAGCTAACACGACGTAAACGAAGCCGTTTTTCTCTTGAACAGCAACATTATTGGGTTGGCTGACAAACATTTTCCAGTAAAAACTTTTCGAGTAACTAGACCACCCGCCCCTTGGATATCTGAAAAAGTAAAATAATTTTGGAAAATACGCGATTACTTTCACCTGAAGTATGTTAACACCGGAGATCAAGACGCGCTTCTCTCTTATAAATATTTTAAAAATCGTGCGAAAAAAGCCGTGAGAAACGCAAAATTCCACCATTGTGACCGGGTTCTCAATGAAAAAGTTAAAAACGCTAGAGCATTTTGGCAGACATTAAAACGAGAGGGAGTTGTTACTAATAAGTTTAACCAAAAATTACCCTCAAGTGTACTCAATGCGGATGCAATAAATGACTTTTTTGTAAATTCTGCTTGTCAGCAAACAAACACGACCGAGGTTGAGAAATTAATCGAGTCATATAAAACACGGCAGACAACCGGAACCTTCAAACTGAAGAAGGTTAATGAGGCTACCGTGTTGAAAGAGGTCAAAAGACTACATGCCAATGCCAAGGGTCATGATGGCATCAGTCTAAAAATGTTGTGACTCTGCATCCCTCATTGCCTAAAGAGCCTAACTCACATCTTAAACTGCTCTCTTTCTCGAGGGGTATTTCCCGAAGATTGGAAAAAGGCCGTAGTGACGCCCGTACCGAAAACCACTGTTTCCCTTGATGTTAAAGATCTAAGACCACCAACCGTGGTGGACATTTGAACTATATTTTGTTCAGAACATAACTGCAATGTCTAAGCTTCAAAATAAAGCACAATTTACTTTGATACGTTGAGTGGTTCATTTTTTTTTTTCAAATTTTAAAAAGTATCACTCTTAATGAAAGACCCTTTAGAATAGTCTTGACATTCTAATTTCTGGTCCCAATGACAGATGGAGCAAGAATTGTGAACTTTTCGATACTTGTTTTTTATTCCAAGATGGCGTCCACTACTAAGGAGGTAAAGTGCACATTGTCTGCAGGTATGTATGTGTTTTTGAATAGTAAAAGTTTAGAGATTATCATCAATCCTCTTTAGGGGAAAGAGTAATAACAGTAAAACTGCAGGGGTAGTTTTTTGTCGATGTAGAACCTTCTATACATTGGGCCGAAATGTGTAAATTTCATGATGCTGAAAAGAATTCACTTTCTAAATTTTTAGATGGAATCATGTGAAGAAATGGATTTAACTCTTCCAGAAATGAACACTATTTTTTTTGGTGTACAGATTTATGTATGAAAATAGTGTTAATATTCTACATGACTTGTATAGGTTCTATAGCAGTGTTGCCATTTTTCTTACAGATCATAGCAGTGTTGCCATTTTTTTAGATGGAATCATGTGAAGAATTGCATGTAACTCTTCCAGAAATGAACACTATTTTTTTTTGGTGTACAGATTTATGTATGATAATAGTGTTAATCAATATTCTACATGACTTGTATAGGTTCTACAGCAGTGTTGCCATTTTTCATTACATAACATAACAGTGTTGCCATTTTTCTTACAGATTGCAGTGTACAAGAACCTATTACATACTTTCTGAAGTTTATTGATGATAATGTTTTACACAATATGTGAGAGAAATCTGAGCAGACTTATTTCAGTACGACTGGACAAAGATTAAATACTTCCAAATCAGAGATGAAGAAATTCTTTGAAGTTTCAATGTACATGTCTTGTCTAAAGGTAGGTGTTTGTTCCGATAATGTTTTTGTTTATTTTATAAATTCAACCGTATACTTTACATTGGAACATTGATCACCATTACTTCCTTCAGGAATGAATAATTTCTCATTCCTTTGATTTCTTTTTAATATTTTGAAGTAAGTTTTAATACTTTTGAGCATCAAATGTGTACTTATTCTACTGAACACTACCAGTTCACAGAAATATTTACGAATTTACAAGTTTAAAGAATTTGCATGTGACATATTTTCAACTTTATATATTTTTTTTAATATTAGTATTTTAACTGATTGCGAATTGTGTTTTTATACTCTCAGTATCCTGCCATGAGGATGTACTGGCCTCAAAGGACAAAGGTTCCAGTCATTGACTGAACTTTCTCCAGGAATCTTTACCTTAGCCTCAGAACAAAACTTTAAAGTAGTCTTTGATGATGATGTGATTCACCAGGCAAAAGAGCTGGATAAGTTCTGGAAGGTGAGGCCGACCACTCATTGAACGGGTACGTTCAGTTTGTTTGCAGCTTCCAAGGCCTTCAAGTGTTTGCATTGATGAACATGGGAACATGTTGTGTGAACGCATGATGCAGGTGGTACGAGAAAATGGACTATCAGAGTAATATTTCATATTATAGACTTAGCAGTAGCCAATGCACGGTTCTGTTACAGAAGAGAATGTTTGTCGAATGGCATTCCAACCAAGAACCTCAAGTTCCTTGATTTCAAAATATCAATTGCATAGAATCTACTGGTGGGCCAAAAGTCATGAAGGGGTTATAACTGTGAATAACATTTTTGTTGATAATTAGTTTCCAATCAGATATCATAGACTTGAAGACCAAGGATGAGAGATTGTTTACACATATGTGTGGAATATAATCTCAGGTAGGTGTCCGCCATTATGGGCCTCACAGATACGGCCCTGTGTACCACATGATTTAAGTGTACAATTAGTGATAATTTCTTTGGTGATTAATGATTCTTTTCTCCTCACGTGCCTCAATTGGGCTTCTAAGGACCATTTTCGGCCATGGCATCATCTCGAGAAACACTGACATCAACTGGCCCTCCCGTTCGCCTGACCTCACTCCGCTTGATTATTTTCTTTGGGGCTTTCTGAAGGACAAAGTGTATGTGAACAAACCACAAACATTACAACAGCTCAAGGACAATATTCGTGCAAAATACGAGCACTCGGACCAGAAGTGTTGACCCCAGTCATGCATCATGTGCTACACAGGGCCCGTATCTGTAAGGCCCATAATAGCGGTCACCTACCTGAGATTATATTCCATACATAAGTGTAAACCATCTCCCATCCTTGGTCTTCAAGTCTGTGAAATCTCATTGGAAACTAATAATCAATAAAAATGTTATTCACAATTATAACCCCTTCGTGACTTTTGGTCCACCCTGTATATGAATAATTAATGAAAAATATTTTCCATTACAATCATTATATTGGACATCAATATTTTATTGCATACAGCAATTGTGTAGAACAAAATATTATGTCAGATTCTTAAGAAAAGTAAAAATGTGTCTTGAGTTTAATATATTAAAGTGTTTCATTTGTTACACCTTGAAGCCCAATGTAGAGAATACTCTACACCTCATTCTGCGCATGCGCAACAAACAATTCACACAAGGTTGATATTTTCCTTCACGTTGGTGCTCAGTTAATGTGAAAAACACAAATTTACTGAAAAAAGAAACCCCACAAAGTCATGGGTTTCAGGAGGATACATTCAAGCCTTTGCATGTCAGGAACTTGCAGTAAGTCTAAGTAGGATGTTAAAGTTTTAATAAACTTACCAAACTTACGTGGGCTTGATTTTTCAGGATCTCCAGAATATTTAGGAAGAACAGTAAGTTCATTCAATCTTATCAAACGTCGAGGTTCTTGAGTAAACGAACGCACACAATTGTCAGGATAATCACATCGATGATTCTGCGGGTTTGATGACTTTTGGTTTAATTGCCTCTTTCTTTCCTGACCAGAACCATCAGAATATAAAGAACGGGTTGATTGACGTAACTTGTTAGTATTACTAGCTCTCATGTGATTATTTCTAGAACGTTTGTGTCTTTGTGAAGCAATTCGATTCTGTTCGTCATCAGAAACATCACACGCTGAAGAATCAGATGATTTAGGAGAGGTTAGATTCCGTGCAGGAATACCAGGTTGACAGTTACCATTCACATGAGAACTGTAAACTTGTTCAGGATTACTTGATTCAACATTAGTAGAAATATTAGATGTTAACTTAGTAATATTTTCCTCACATCCTTCCACGCGCTTCGTTATTTCGTCCTTGCTCACAACGGCTTCAAGTCTTTGAACTTGCCGAGACAACCCTGAAACATTGTTCTGGCATTCTGTAATCTGATCATTCAATCCAGCAAGTTTATCAGAATTCTCTGTACAAGTAGTGTTGACTTCCTCGAATTTCTCTGTTAGTCCTTTCACTTCTCTTTCCATTTCCTGATGTAATGAACGTGTTGCTAATTTGCAGGACTCGGGAACTTCAGCTGATTCCTTCCGTAACGATGTACTCAATTCGTGGAAGTCAAGGTTGAGTAGTTGCTGTGAATTTTGAATTTCCTGTTGAGATTCCCTGATTTTTGTAAACTCAAGCTGTTGAGATTCTTGAGTTTGCCTCATAGAATCTTGAGTTTCCCTAATTTTTGTAAATTCCACCTGTTGTGACTCGCTGATTTTACTTAACTCTGCAAGTACATCAAACATTTGAAAAGGAATATTACTTTGCCCCATTGACATCTCTGCTAACACAGAAGGACGAATGTCAATTTCTTGAACATTTTCTTGACTTCTTTTCCATTGCACGAAAGCTTCAATACTAAACGGACCATAAGATGGATCACAATCTTTACAGAAATAATTTTCATTTAACTGGTATAACTCCCAATGCTTATCGGACAAACCCAAACATTGTAAATGATACCAATGGCCACAATTTTCACAAGCTACCAACCTTTCCTTATCGGGATCTTTGCAGCTCCTCAAAATATTCATGGCACCATTCTTATTTTGTGATTCATCAGGATCATCACCACAATTGATAAATCTAGCTGTAAGACTTGTTTTATATCTCAGATTATAAGGATTACTTGATGCGTACATAATAGAAATTTATGTACAAACTAGATTCACGAAAACAATGGGGTAAGTTAACACTTACGCAAAAACACATCACTAAAGATCGTGCTGATAACGATCCACAATACTGGACCACCAATTATACTGTGACGTTCACTAACTAACTAACTAACTCTCCAGCCTTCTTAAACCCGAAGGTTCATGGCTGCAGCAACACATGCTTTCCATCTGTCCCTATCTTGAGCAAGATCTATATAAACTTTTCCATCCATACCGATTTCCCTTAGGTCCATCTCAACGTTGTCCCTCCATCTTCGTCTTGGCCTTCCTACAGGTCTCTTTCCATCAGGTTTCCCAACAAGAATCCTGTAAACTCCTCTTTCCTCTCCCATTCGTGCCACATGGCCTGCCCACCTAAGTCTTCTTGATTTAATTATTCTAATAATATCTGGACATGAATACAAATTATGTAGTTCTAAATTATGTAACCTTCTCCACTCACCTGTCTCCTCATCCCTTTTAGGTCCAAATATTTTCCTAAGGATCTTATTTTCAAATACTATCAATTTATGTTCCTCTTTCAATGTAAGGGACCAAGTTTCACATCCATATAATGCTACAGGCAAAATTACTGTTTTGTATATTTTAACTTTTAGTTTCTTAGATATTAAACGAGAAGACAAAAGTTTATGAAGAGAGAAGTAACATGCATTTCCTGAATTAAGCCTAATTTTTATTTCCTCTTTAATATAATTTTCATTTGTTAATATTACTCCTAAGTATTTGTATTTGGAAACTGGTTCAAACGAGTTGTTAACAATAATTAAATTTTGATTATTACCTAACACTTGGTTTCGGCCTTTAAGCATATATTTAGTTTTCTCTTTGTTTACTTCCAAACCTATCTGTTTAGCAGTTTTGAAAAATATTTTAGCATTATTCTTAATTGTATTCACATCATCCCCCAGTAAGTCTACATCATCTGCATATGCTAACAACTGAGTCACACCATTTAATTTTAGTTCTTCTTTAGTTTCCTTTACCTTCCTAACAGCATATTCTAAGGCAAAATTAAAGAGCAATGGAGATAATGCATCTCCTTGTTTTAACCCATCATGAATTGTAAATTTGTCAGACATATTAATACCCACACGAATTTTACTTTCTGTTTCACTGGTGCATATTTTTATCATACTAACAAGCTTCTTAGGTATTCCAAACTCTACTAATATATTATATAATGTATCTCTTTTGACCGAATCATATGCTCTTTTGAAATCAATGAATAGCTGATGGACATTTTGATTATGTTCCCAATTTTTTTCGAGTGTCTGTCTGATGTGACAAATTTGATCTGTAGTTGATCTGTTACGTTTAAATCCACACTGATAATCACCTATAATTGCATTAGCATATGGGGTTAGTCTCGTTAAAAGAATGTTAGATAATATTTTATATGTTGTTGAGAGTAGAGAAATTCCACGGTAATTATTGCAGTTCATTTTATCACCTTTTTTAAACACAGGAACAATTATGGATTCTTTCCACTGTTGAGGGATTTCTTCTTTATTCCATATTAAACAAATGTATTTATGAATTTGACTTATTAATGAATTTCCATCATAGTTAATTAACTCAGCTGGTATTAAATCAATTCCAGGTGCTTTGTTATTCTTTAGCCTTTTAATAGCATCTTTAACTTCAGTGCTGTGTGTACTTCATTCACTTGTGATTTATCTCCTACATGGACATTTAAAAGATCATTAAAGTAGTTCTTCCATCTATTTAGAATATCGCTTGGGTCAGCTAGAAAATCACCGTTTTTATCTTTTATCAAGTTTACTTTAGGTTGCCACCCCTTTCTAAACTCATTTACACCTTTATATACATCTCTGTTATTTTTATTTTTGCTGTTTGTTTCAATTTCGTTAATTTTGCTTTTCAAGTAATTTCTTTTTTTACTTCTAAACGTGCGGTTAACTTCTCGCTTTATTGTATTATAGTTGTTTAGATTTGTATCATCAGAGTTATTTAACCACCTAAGTCTAGCTTGATTTCTTATTTCTATTAGATTATGACATTCATTATCAAACCATGGCTTACTTTTTCTTGGTTTATGGTATCCTATACTTTCTTTAGCTGCTGATTCTATTGCATTACGTATGTGCTCCCAATTCTTATTTACGTCTGTTTCATTTATATTTTCATCATCATTTAAATCCTGCAAAATATCAAATCTATTTGACAGTTTAATTTGGTAATTTTTTCTTAACTCTTTCATCAGTGATCTTTCCTGTATCAAATTTTATAACTTTTAGATTTTGTTGCTTATGATTTATCACTGAGAGTCTTTCTCTTAATTTAGCAATTACTAAATAATGGTCACTGACACAGTCAGCACCTCTATGTGTACGAACGTCAATTATACTAGTATGCCTTCTCTTATCAATGAGAATATGATCTATCTGATTATGAGTTTTACCCTCTGGAGAAGAGCAGGTATATTTATGGATATCTTTATGTTAAAAGTGAATCTTTTCACAATTAAATTCTTTGAGGTTGCAAAAGTAATCAATCTTACATCATTATCATTACTTAATTCATGAAGACGTTCTTTACCAATAGCGGGTTTAAATGTCTCTTCTTTGCCAATCTGTGCATTACAGTCACCTAACAGAATTTTCATATCATACTGAGAAAATTTATCCAAGACCTGTTCTAACTCTGTATAAAAATCATCTTTAGTATTCTCATCTTTATCTTCCGTTGGTGCATGTACGTTTATTAAAATAATTTTACACCACCTACTCTGTAAAACTGCATATGATATTCCATCATTAATAAATTCTACTGTTTTAAGAGCCGAGATAATTCTATTGTTTTTGAAAAAGCCTGTTCCAAAATTATGATTTTCCTGGCCACCTAACTTCCTGGACAGCTACTACATCTAATTTATACTTGACTATCTCATTAACTGTACACTGAAATGCCCCAGGCCGGTAAAGGCTCAGAACATTCCAGGTGCCTAATTTAATATCCTTATTCCTTATGTAGATCTTATCCTTAGTCCAGGGACCTCCCAAAGTAGTCCCCACCCGGAGATCCGAACTGGGGACTATTTTACCTCCGGAATATTTTACCTTGGGAACATCCATTGCCTTATATTGCTGATTCTTGACATGGCTTTTTTACTTTGCAGAGTTGTCAGCTCTACGCCTAACCCCCAATATGAATGGAGGAACTACTACAGAAGACAAACACAAACACATTAGACAGCACAATTACTACACAAGACGAACACAAACACATTAGACAGCACAACTACTACACAAGACACACACAAACACATCACAACTATAACACAATATAAGCACAAACACACCACAACTACTACACAATATAAACACAAACAAACTACACACCACAACTACTACACAAGGCAAACACAAACAAATTAGACAGCACAACTACTACGCAAGACAAAACAAACAGACTAGACAGCACAACTACTACACAAACATACTAGACAGCACAACTACAACACAAGACACATACAAACACACCACCGATACTACACAAGACAAATAGAAACACATTAGACAGCATAACTACTACACAAGATAAACACAAACACACTATACAGCACAACTACTACACAAGACAATCCCAACCACATATCCATCCGTGGACAATTAATATTCTGCATTCGAACTGTGAATAAAAAATGTATTTTTGAGGCATTCATGGGCTTTTATGGACTATGACGTTCACTAGTCAATGATTTGCGCGATTACATTTCGTTCATAAATATTTGAAACTATAACGCGAAGGTGAAGATACAACTTCTATGGGTCTATAAGTTAGTGAAATAACTGAGCAATATGCAGTTCACTATTACCTATACTTCCATTTTTGTCAGACACACTACCACATAATGACTATTGATACTCGTTGCTATAGCAACGTTAGAATTCCAAATATCTAATTTATACAGCGTATAGCGCAATAAATAACATAAAACATAATTAACGTTGTACAAAGTAATTATTGTACATTTTTTCAACCGTTAATGTAAAGTGCTTTGTATAATATGAAATTAATAATTTCAATAAACATACAATTATATTGTACGGATTCACATAACCGTCACATAGTTGAGGGCCTAGGTACTCTAAAGTGGAATTCCTGAAGAACTGTGTTGCAGCGGATTTTGTCATTCACAACTTTGTATAAATAACTGAAAACATTCTGCAAACGTCGTTGATAAGCAGTTTGTGAGTTTAGAAAAGACAAGAGATGCGGAGATGAAAAATTGCGTAATAAGGGGACCCTGTATCGAACTATAGCTAGAAAGAAGTGAAAGACTGAATTGATTCTAGAGAGATGAAAGGGACATGTCATGGACCAGACGGGAGAGCAGTATTCTATAATTGGGGAAATGAATGATTTGAAGTACAAGGTGAGGGTTGAGATGTCACTAACTTTAATGAAACGGTACAGTAAACCTAAGAGACGCATGGCCTTTTTAGTGGTGTCTAAATTTTTCTCCTCAAATGTGAGCTTTTGGTCGAAAACAATGCCTTGGTCTTTGTGAGAGGATACTGCTTCGATGTTATTGCCAGAGATGGAGTAAGATGACTTTAACAGGTTCTTCTTGAGAGAGATAGTGAGAGTAGTACATTTTTCAGGATGTAATGTAAGGCCCCATGTCAGACACCAGGAAGTAAATGTTGTTATGTCATTCTGAAGAAGATGAGTATCGTCGGAAGTGGAGATTTATCTGAAAATTTTTCAGTCATCTGCGAAAAGAAGGTAATTGCTAGAGGGAGCTGTGAAATGGTCGGCAAGGTCTTCCACGAATAGTATGAATAAGAGAGGTCCTAGAACACAGCCCTGTGGAAATCTAAAGAGGACAGGAAGAAAGTTAGATACAGTCCCTGGAAGAACGACACGCTGATGGCGATCGCTAAGGTAACCTGTGAGAAGGGGTAGGAATTTGCCATGAATTTTGAATCTGTTGCATAATTTATTTGTGAATCAGAAGGCAGTAGTATGTATGCGTGTGAGCGTTTGTGTGTATGAGTGTGTGAGTGTAGGGGTACTCATTATCTGTACATTAGCTCTCCACTGTAAATGTAATTAAAAAACGTAGTAGAAAATATATTTTTTTGGTATGTATTGTTTCCAAAGAAAGCAAACATTATCAATTCTGATTCATTGATATAAAGACAAATAAATACATATTCAATCAAGTGACAAGACCGAATTTCATATAATTTGATAAAGAAAATGGCATAAAATTAAAAGTACTATTCAAGAAAAATGCATTCATGTCCTGATAACTTTTATAATTATTTAAAATATATTTTCTATTTTTGTAGCTTTGTTGAATATTTTCTCATTACTTCTTTGTAATTTTCTTGTCAGGAGACGGTATTCCTCTGCCTTGTTGATTGATTATTTCACATGTCTGGAGTCAAAGAAAAGTGCAGGAAGTTGAAGACGTGTGCGAGGAAGGAAAGGAGGACCAATTAGAGAGAACGTCTGAAGGACAACAACGGTAACCGTGAAGTCCATTGAAGTCTGTCCAAAGGTTTGTATGGTTTATATTGTAGTAGTAATAAAGCAGGAACACAGCATTCCAACAACCTCTCTGCGCAGAAATTTGTCTAAATATGCATTTTGAAGGTACAAATTGATTTACGTGCAATAGTCTGTGGTCACTATTCAGTTGAATCAGATAGAAAATAGACTATTCTCCTTATTTCAGTATGTACGTATGATACTCTTATCTAGGCTAATATTAAATTTACTTTCTCACATTTATGGTTTGGTTTGGTTTGAGTTGCTCTTTTAAGTCCACTTTATGCACAGTAAGGCTAATCGGGACTGGACCTACAGTTTAAAGTGGGATCCGAACCACTTGTGCCTCCACCGGGTATCGAACCCGGGACCCCTTGATTACAAGGCAATGACGCTACCACTGCGCCATGGGGGAGGCCCCTACTCACATTTATGGAAAGGATAGTCAACTTGCATTGAAAATCCAGTGGATGACACCATTACTTTGTGTTATAACAATTCAGACTAAATCAAGAAACCTTATACCATCTTGTTACATCAGAGTGTTTAAGGAAGGCTAAAAATTCAATTTTCTTTTTAAACTATTGACAGTTAAGCAAAGTTATGGCCAAGAAAATATTTTAAATGGATAATGGCTAAAGTAAAGTTGGTTTACAAATCCACTTTAGGCACCGAGGAGGAAAAATTCTCGAATAACTTCAAAGTTAAACATGAAACAGTGCACACAGAGTGCCCTGGCAGAAATGATCTTCTCTATTTTTCTCCAAAATTACAAATTCAAATACACTGTTTTTTTTAATTTGTAACAGCACTCCTGTTTGCTGTCACTTTCTCACATCTCTCTCTACTTTTTTTGTATCCTGCCTTCATTACCTGAAAATCGCTCGAATGGTCATGATAAAATTGTTTCTGTTTTTTCTACTTCTTCTCTCGCTACAGCCTTATCTATTTTATTAAGAAAATGTTTCAATGAGGGTACAATCCCAGATTCATTGGACAAGGATAATGTTTTTTCCGTTATAAAGATAAAAATATATAAATATGTTGCTCTTTAGCAACACTATTTTCAAATGATGAAGGACCGCGTATACAAATTTACCTCTTCATGTATAAATACAGCACAGCACGCCTTCTCACAGCACGCCTTCTCCTGCTTAATAGCCAATTTTGAGCATTTTTAAAACTGACACTATTTCGTACTGTATACTGAAAACACACAATTGCATGTAATATATACATATATATATATCTTGATTTTTCGAAAACCCTTTGACTCTATAAACCACAAATGCCAGCCAGCCATACAAATTATCTCGCGTATTCAGTATTCATGTCAAATTTATATCTCGAACACTATTCCTAAAACAGACAACAAAAATTCTTTGTGCTTTCCAGAAGGAAAGCTACAATTTCTGGTCCACCCCCAAGCCAATGTTCTCAAATGTCATTGGCTAAGGGGGCATCTACTCTATCGTTTTACTGAAATACACAACCTGGCTGTTGCAGAACATTACAAAAATGTTTCGGGTAAGTTTCAGTAATGTGGAAATGTCCGCGAACATAACACAACATTGATAATGTTACAGAAACATGTAAATGTAACATTACCGACATTAAAGAGATATTTCCATAAGGTAGCATAATATTTCAGTTACATTACTGCAATGATATTTTACATTGTCGTTATATTGCATGTATTCATGAATGGCATATTTGTGGAAGGTTTATTGGGGTTAAGCCTCTTAAAAAATTATTACAATATTTGCTTCTAAATAATTTCCTGAAACTGGAATTCACAGGATTCTACTTAAAAAACTAGGTTTAGGCAAGATATTTAAATGTATTTATTTTACCTCTCATGAATTGACCACATATTTTAATTGTCGCAATTATTATAAGGGAAGAAAACTGCATAAAAGTACTCGATATGAATTCATTAATATAAGATAACAGGTAGAGATAAAATAATAAAAACAAAAAATCAAGTGAAAATGAAATATTTACAACTAAATTCTAAAATAACGTCAAATTTGTATAAAATAATAGTATTTTACATGCTATAATAAAGCTCTCCCTGGTTTGTAACACCATGTCATGAAGTAGATGGGATTTGAGTGATGTTATCAGCATCATTCTCCAGTCACTATTCATCCCCTTTACCAATTGATAAGAGGTTGGCAGCATGTAGAACATTTCACAGAATCAAGGTCATCTGAAAATTAGATTCTGTCACATCTTTGCATGATAACATTTCTCAGGGATAACATATATGTTCAACTTACATGGTTTTTCAACCTACACAGTGGTCGAACTATCAGTATTACAAAGCAATATTAAAAATTAGATTCCAAATGTTACAAATTGAGCATGTGGTTTTAAGTATATAACTTCCATATACTAAAATTTACCACGTGTAAATTCTGGTATAATCTGGTGTAAGATATTGTTCTGTTTTGTAATATTCCTGTTAATTACAAAAGAATCAAGAGGTGACTTCAGCCTTTCATCTCAAATAAAATAATTAAATAGCCAACTTGCATGTTTGTACACTGCAATAAAAAAAGGTGTGTTTGGGGTGAGTTTCGCTCTTTGGAGGCTTCGAAGGTCAGAATACTCGGAATCCTCACCCTTTTGAGTGAGTTTCTCCTCCCTACCCTAGGGTGAGTGCAGATCTGTTGTGAAAACCTTCCCTATACTCCTCTATGGGTGAGTTTCGGCTGCACCGTGATGCCACATGTACAAACTTTCCCATTGAAAATCCACTCACAGGCCTTGTCATAGCGAAAGAATTTTGAAGACGTGACAACGTTTGAGTCCTGGACCCCCTGCCAGGCTCTCCGAGGCAATTTGTCTACCTGCTGAACCCTTTTCCCAACAAATTAGCACCCTGTAGCAGTTCTCTAAATATTCAACACAGGCGCTGTACTGCAAGTGGCGCTGGTTCGAGTGACCAACTCGTGAAATACTTTCAAAAAAGGTCGAAAACCCAAGGTCCTTCTTCATTTCTTCTTTATAATTTTGGAGAAGGCTTATTCTTCTTTTCTTCCTTCTCTTTTGGGAAAAGGCTTCTTCTTCTTTTCCTTCTTCTAGTTTATTTCTTCCCTTTTTAAATGGTAATCTTATTTATTACATACATGCGCTCGCTTTCTCCGCTTCATTGGCAAACGATACAAGCTATACTTATAGAAAGAGTAGGGGCGACTAAACTGACAATAGCGCCACCTCCTATGTAACGACCAAAAGGGGAATAACCCAGGATCGCTAACAGCAAGCGCTGCTTATGGCCCAGTGCGTCTAATAAGGAGCGTAACCGTAAGTGCTTCGGGGCGTCTAATTGAACACAGCGCCACCGAGGGACATACAAATACAAAAGCTGACGATGTTCTCCTCGTCAGAGGATCAAAAAGGAGAGAGATACATTTCTGAATTCATTTGCTCACTTATTGACTTTCCTAATTGTTTCATATACGAGCATATTGTTAATTATCTTAATTGGCTATATACAACATTTTATTCACTCCTTCCATAATAGTAGAGTTAGTTGAGCGGTTCAAAGTCACACTTGGTACGAGGCCTATTATTTTTATTAATTTAAGCACAATGGAAAACCTATTTTGATGATGTTTTTGTCGATTTTATACTATTGCAAATCTGTGTTTTTTCACCTCACACTTGGTACGAGTGGTACGAGGCCTATTGTTTTTAATAATTTCACCACAATGGAAAATCTATTTTGATGATGTTTTTGTCGATTATATACTATTGCAAATCTGTGTTTTTTCATCTCACACTTTGTACGAGTGTCACAATTTCTTACGAGTTAAAGTACGTAACGCCCACCCACGCACACCCACGCTCACCCACGCTCACCCACGCCCACACACGCTCACCCACACAAATTTACTTCTGGTCTACTTCCGGTGTGCTTCTATTGCATCATGTTGCGCAACAAGTTATTACGCTACATTGCGATGGCTCGTAAGGGTAACCTATTGCATCATGTTCCGCAACAAGTTATTACGCAATATTATGATGACCCCGTATCTGATGTGTTGTTTTCTGATTGGTTGGATTATGACGTAATGGATGTTTTCTGATTGGCTCACTGATTCTGATGTTTTCAACGCGGTCATCGCTTAGGTTACTTAAAGGGTTTTCGCATTACAGATCAGTCAGTATCGTGAGAGTGTTTGAAGAGTGCGGACGTGTTGTTGCAGTGCTCCTCAATAGTCAGAGAGGGGGTACGAGCAAACACCCCGTCCCCTAAATCTAGCAATTTCATAGTGAGCTCTCTTTGTAATTTAACTGAAAATCATGATTTTAGCTGATTTTCCAAGTGTAAAAAACTGAAAATTTGTTTTACGCAAGAGCTTAAATTCCAATTTTATTGTGTAAAAATTATTTTATAGTTGCAGAAGTTCAAAAAACACAGTTCTACTGCACTTGCCTGGCGCTGGAATGCACCTGCACTCCACCATATGTCTAAAAGTGTAGCGAACTAGACGGGGCTAATAATTTCTTAATTGCAATTACTTTTCCAAAGAAAATTCTGCAACACAGAAATGTTGGCAAGAATTATCATGTAACCTAGTTGTTTTACTCACACAAAATTAATAGTCTTGCATTCCAAACATTCCCCGAGTGTGCGTGCGTGTGTGTAGACGTGACGTTGACTTGTTAAGAATGTCACGTCAATATACTAGCTTGGATATGTCATGACCTTCTCTTTCTCTATAAAAGAAGAGAGAGAGGGTCATGTAACTGGTGATTTGCTTGGCTAATGGGAATTTCCAGAGAATTCTTTCCATTCCAAATATTCCTGTATGTGTGTGTGTGTGTGTGTGTGTGTAGAGAGAGAGATTGATGCGCTTATGTATGTGTGTGTGTAAATATTAAGGCATTGACCTGTTAAAAATGTTACATCAATAATACTGTCTCGGGAATGTTATGCTCTTCCCTTTTCTCTATAAAAAAGAGAGATTTGTATTGATTGCTTGGTTAAAAAGAATTTCCGATTACTTGTTTTGTCACGATAATTATTTTCATTCCAAACATTCCTAAGTGTTTGCGTAAAGATTGATGCACTTACAGCTATATGTGTGCATTAACCTGTTAAAAATGTCACATCAATAATACTGGCTCGGAAATGTCATGCCCCCCCCCCGCCCCCTTCCTCTATAGGAGGTTATGTGAATATGCTGATTGGTTGACTAAGGGAATTTCCCGATTAGTAAATTGAGGTTATAAATATAAAGATTTTGCTAATGTGGAATGCAAAAGCTCAGTTGTTGGCTCTCTCAGGGATTCGAATCCTGTTAGGTTAAACATCATAAAAATTTCACAGCAAGAATTCTCATATGGACTGACGATTTTTTTTAACAGACTTAATAATGAGTTATAACATGTGTTGTGATGCCACTATAAACTGTATACAAAATATGCAGTCCCCAGAATGAAATGGATGAGGCTTATGAATCTCGACCTATACAGGTGTACAATCTGGCAATGAATGGATGTTTTTTTTATTAAGCATAGCAGTGTGTTTTCACTTATTTTCATATCAAACAACAATGTTAGAAAGTATGTACATGGCTCCAAGAATACGTTTTAAAATCACTAATGTAATATGAACCCTCTTCACTTGTGTGTATTTGAATATGAAAGTGAGGTACTTTGAATAATTGAGGAGAACAATCACAAATAAGCTTGCAACGGTATTGTGAGGGGTCACGAGTTCAAACTTCAGACGATTTCTGTTAATCTGCTAAGGCCTAGGGTGTACGGATATCAGTACGAAAATTTGTAACAAAGAAGAGGCAATTTTGGCTAATGGCAACGATCAGGATGAATAATGATAATTATGATGAAATTGATGTGTGACACTTAGAAAACAAAACTTCAAAGTGTATTGCACCAACAGCTACAAATGTCCCCCCCCCCCCTCCCTCAACACAAGGCAGTTAACAGAGTTGTACTTTTGTTGGTTTACGACTCTGATGGCTTAAGTTACTATGTTTACTTATAGCTGTACATATTAAAAAAAGAAATGACCTGAGCAACAAAATATAATAATACCGATTCTGGCCTTTTGTCAGATGACGTAGTGGTAACGTTGTTGCAATCATACCTCTGATGGTGTATAAACTTAAATGTTTTGCATAACATGAAATATTGTTAATGGAAATGTGTTTTTTTCTAATATTCTATATAGAAAGCAGATAACAAGAAAAAGAAGAAAATAAATGTTGCAGGCAGATACGAAGCTTCAACCCAAACACATATATGATCAGACAGGATATCAACGATGCGTTTATAACTAACATGTGATTATTCAAAATTCAAATAGTGCAGTGGGAAACAACTAACTAACTAACTCTCTAGACTTCTTAAACCCGAAGAGAGCAAATACAAGCACAAGTGTAAATAATTAAATAAGTTACAAGAGGCTGAGACATGGTTCGAATTTTTTGATCTAGGTATGGATGCAGACAGACACTAAGTTTTGTGTGTGGACACAATTGATAATGGAAAAATCCTCTTCAACATAATAACATAGTGGAAATGTTGGTCTTGCCTTGTTCCCATCGATAACATAGTGGTTACACGAAAGAAAGAAATAAAAAAATAAAAACACTGTCTCCTATTAAGAAATACTTCTCGAAATTATTCAACCACTCTTTTTTTCTCTTCCTATCTTCGTAACTAAAAAATGTTTTGTCAAACGTTTGGATGACTATGAAAATATTGAAACATATGATGTAATAATAAAATGTTGTTACATTGTAATCAAATGAATTCGTTGAATATGTAGAATATGGTAGGATATATCTTAAAATTTTAGAAGCTATTTGTTATGGTATTCTCTCTCTCTTTTTCTCTCTCTCTACTCTTTCTTAAATTCTCATCCTCATAGTTAAAATTAATCCAAGAGAAAATATATATTTTGTGTTGACATGGGAAACATGCAATAAAAATGCATGATCAATAGTTAAGGTCAAAAGCTGAAAAAAGAGTGACGGTGATACACGTAAGCTTCCAGGCATGTGACTTGCACAGAATTAAATACAATATTGAGAGATGGAAGACTTTTGTTGCTAAGTCTTAGGGTTTAAGAAGGCAAGAGAATTAGTTGGTTAATACGGAGCTAATTAGAAACTGTCATCCTCGAGGTTTCATGATGCAAGCCTCGCCTTCTACAAGTTTATTTTCGACATGATTATTGCTCTTGTTATGCTTTTTACAGATAACATCAAAAGCTGTGACATGCGATTTTCTGACTCTTCTACTTACAACACAGACACTCATGTTTCTTTTTACATCGCAACGATGAGGATAGTTAGTATTATATGGGTTTTGGTGAGTCTCAGATCTCCAGGAAAAATAAACTCCTGTAGGATTTTTTGTGTAGTAGTGAGACATGCTAGCACCGTAAATTGAACAGCACATAACTTAGATTTTATTGAAAAGCAAGCAGATGTTGGAAGCAGTTTGAAGTCTGAAATGGCTATGCAAGGACACTTATTATAATGTTAATATTTTAGTATAATGTTTTGAGAATTGCTTCTCGATAATGTTTGGTATTTAATTTAATCCATTGTTAGATAAAATACATAATTATTAGAATTTAAGGACGGAAAATATGAACAGCGAATGAATGCTACGTTTGACTAATCGTGAAGATGAGGATGACAGAACGTTCCATCGTTCTTATATCAACGTACGTAAGTTTCTTGTACGGCACGAGTAATTTCTAGGGTTAAAACTAAACGTGTAGTGCTGATGAGCACATCTCACCAAGATATGGACTTAAACAAGCTCTTACATGTGTGTGTCTCAATTTAAATGTTGATGTCATAAAATATGAAACAAATGTTAAAAATAAAAATATTTGATGATTCGTGAGAATTTAAAATCTTTACTGTTCACAACACATATGCAGAAGTATACATGTTACATGAATGTAACTGAGCTTTGAGACGGAAACAACACGTAGCTCTTGGAAACCAAATCTTAGAAGTAAATGCAACATTTCAAACCGAAGCAACATAAGCTGCTTGTCAATTGGCCTGTACCATTTTCTCAGGGAACATTCACACAGAAGCAACAAGTGGCATGTGTCACTTGTAAGCAGACCCTCAGTAATACATCCAACCTTTTGACCCGAAGTGCGACTACGAGCTAAACATTTCACTTGCGTGTTGCTCGGACTATACTGTTTTCTCAATGGCGTGCATCGCGCCGCTTCGGTCGGTTGCTCTTGCATACATGATGAATGTTTTGCTTTATACTGAAGGAGACAGTCTATGTTGCTTGTCATCTGTGACTTCAGTCTGAAAGCTCCTTGAATAGCACGCATCATGTCGCCTCGTTCTTGTTTGTGCATGCGTGGTGGATGCTGGCTTAGACTGAAGGTACACTTGTAACTTAAATGTTATACCCTTACTACCATGCTTTGCTTCGGTCTGAATGTTTTCTCTCTATATACTTAACAAGATTGTTAGCTACTTCATCCGAGATTTAGTTTAGATTGAATATTCATTGAGGGTGCATAAACGTTAAAGATCAGAAATGTATTTATAAGTGAAACTCTTGGGATCAGGGCATCGACTTGTAAGAAATAAATTTACTGGGCTGTGGTCTCAAAGGTGAGAACCACTGCAACAAGTAGCAAAATTACATCACTAGTTGCTCCGTGTCCAGGTTTAGTCACCATTTAACCAAATTAAACATGATGTACTGGAAAGCCAGAATACAAATGTATTTTACTGAACACATAATTTAATGTAGAGAGAGATAGTAATAGATTCTCAAAAGGTAGAGCAGCATTTTTTGTTTCATGTAAATGATCATATAACAAATTCAAGCATTGAAAATCATATCATACTATTAGATTATATTAAAAACACATACAAAACTATTCTAGTTATATTAATATGTTTATACTACATAGATATATTTAACAAGCCTACCGAAATATGAAGATGACACTCGGAAAGAGGAGCCCATTTATAAAACCAGCATTTTTGAAAATACTGTATATATATCTAGCTACAAATTTCATATTGTAAATTGTATTTTATACTTAGAAATGAGACAAAAAAGGTCAACTTGGGGCAAATGTAACACATTCAACTGGAGCAATTGTAACACTGTTGCAACATTCGCTTGTATTGTAATACGAAACATTGCACAAGCATCGCGTGTGTTTCAGAATCGTGAGTGAGAGAAAAACAACACCCGAACGAAGCCCAGTTAACCGATGACGTAAAGTCACGTGCAAATATATTTTGTAGGCTTATTCCAAATTGATCGACTTCACCTTTCTCCCACTTTTGGCTAATCGCGAGAATGAGAATGAGTGATGATACAATGGAATTTTTGAAGTGACAGTCACAATGAACATCCGTGTCCAGGCCGGTATTCTAACCCGGGACTCCTTGCGTCGTAGCGCGCTCTGCTAACCACTCCATCAAGGAGGTCGGCTCCAAAAGACAGCTTACAAATATGCAAAACGAAATCAGTGTGTTTCCTGAGAAAATCGTGAAATGGCTGGTGCAGATTGCTTTACGACAATTATAAAGATAAATCATAGTTTAGCTATACGTATTCCATAATCAACATATTTCATTCTATGAATTTCAATAAAAATAATGTTGATAAGTTCTTGAAAACTTATCGAAGGTTTTGGAGCAACAAAAGTTCGAACCTCAAGACACATACCAAGACGATGAAACAGGGATATTAACAGCTCCTAAGGCTGATAGTCGCATCAAAGTGAAGCAAACAGTTTGGAGGAATTAATTCTGAAGAAATGTGAACGTTGATAACGATGTACTTAGGCGTTAGTGACAAACAATAATCTTGTTTCTGTAAAATGTAGGTATACTTTACATTAGGATATACATTTTCCCCAGTAGTGGTTATATCGCCCCTGAGAAAGGGTCAATTGTAACATTTGTCACAAATATTTAAAATATTAATGATATTTAGCAAATTATAGTTACTTGGATCGTAACTGCATAATATAAATAACAACATATTGCAGTGTTTGCATTTTAATTTTCAAGATCTAAATGTCAACAGTTTGAGAGAGAAAGCACCATTTGTCAAAAATGTGACGCTCTCCCCTACACATTCAAACATTAGTTACAATGAAAACTTAAGTGCGACCAAACTTTACAATTTTCAATTGAATAACATAATATTGTGTTTTGCCTAGTGCTTGATGTTATTCGTTTTAGTTGTGACAGTTTCCATTATTATGCAATCCCTTTGTTTAATTTGAATGATAATTATATTCTGGAAAATGATCTAATTCTGATTTTAAATTACATCATGCTGGTTTCTTCATGTTAAGTCAATTCATTGGATTATAAATTGGCTAGTCGGGACTGGACCTAGAGTTTAAAGTGGAATACGAACCACTATGTGCCTCCACCGGGCATCGAACTCGGGACCCCTGATTACAAGGCTACGACGCTACCACTGCGCCATAAGAGAGGCCAATTTTATACTTGAAAAATATCCGCTATGCCATCAACTTAAGTGAAGCTGGCTACTAGCACAAGCCTGCATACTTTTCTGCAGGCATATCTTTGATCCCTGAACGATTAATAGATACGGATCATATTTCAATTGTGTATTGTGGTTAAGAAATTAAAGGAAATAATTTCAATTCATTTTTCTTTGAAGGAGTCAAAACATTCCTAGGGGATAAAAATAATTTTATTGGCTGGGATTCATTTTGTGGGGGGGGGGAAATCCCTAGCATCCCCCGTTAATTCTCACACTGCACACACACTCGCACACAAACACTGCTGTCACCTGCACACTAAAACACACTGTTCCGTGAAGGCATATTCGAGACAAGGGGAAACACATTGCAATCATGGTTGTTTGTGGAAGTGATGTGATGACCACCACTCTTCGCCCTTTTCACACCATTTGGTTGTCAAAATGCATCTATTTATTAGAGGCTGGATGAACCCCAGAGACATTCCTGAAGTAATTACCAGCTAAGATCACTCACCCTGGGAATCGAACCTTGTCCTCCGGTGTGACAGTCAGACCACGTAGTTTCGTTACACAAGCAACTGTCTATTGAATCGAGAACTTCCCATAAGAAGATTAAACAATAAACTGAATTAAGTACTTTAACGACTAAACCCATTGGATGGACACCATGAACCAAGACTTGGTCTCTCGAAAATCTCTGGAGTAAGAGAATTAAAACAAGTCTCTGCGTAAGTAGTGACTCGAGAGGGTTCGACCAATGAACACTTGCGAAGGAGCGGGAACGCGTGGATGGGGAATGGAGACTGCATTTACCAGACTTTGTAGCAGCGTGTACTGCTTCGCTCCTCTCAATCGATTTCTCCCTTCCTCTAGCGTTATGCGCTGTCTTAGTCGAGAGTTTCCAGGGTTAGGATATAGAAACCATCGAAGGATCTTCTAGAAAAATGAGCGGCCCCGTGTCGACCCTACGTTAAAGAGATCTGGCTTTAACGCCTCATGCATGTACAATTGAAGGAGGAAAAGGAAAACGGGGGAACCGAAATTCCGCGAATCTGACGCTATGGTCTATTTTAAAGTGAGCGGGGTTCTAAGTGCATACCTCTGAATGTATGCGTGTGGAGGTTGAGTGTCTTCAGGGGTTGTTCCCTTTTTTTGTGCGTTCGGGCGTTATCATGCAGCAATATCGCCTGTCTAGTCCCGATGCTGGTAAATGTTTTTCTCCCCTCAATTTAGTCCCTCAAACGAATCACTTGAAGACCGAAAAAGTCATTTGCTTCGCCACAGCGTAATATCTCTTCAGATGATATGCAAAAGCATGCACTGTTTAACGTGCTGCTTCTCGAACGACATAGTGCTCACAACTGTTTCTTCACATCGTCTGCTAGACTTGTATTTTACCTTTATCGGTTGGTATTGGAGTGACCAAATATGGCGAGGAAAATTTGAATTTGAACAATTTCAAGAGTAAAGAAGTTTAGTAAGTGAATTAATTTAGGAGCCCATAATTCATTTGTACATCAAATTACATGTATATATATATATAAATATACATGTATGGATATATGGACATTCTTATGCATATTCGCATGCCCCCGTAACGGAGTGGTTAGCACATCGCGTTACGACGCCAGGCGTCCTGGGTTCGAATCCCGGACTGGAAATGGATGTTAGTGAGAGTCAATTCATCAATTTCATCAGGCATCCCCATCTCGCAAATTAGCCAAATGTGGCACAAAATGCGAAGTAAAATAAAGCAAATCAATCAATCAATACGAATTAGCATGTATGTATGCATACCCGTGACCAAATGCGTATGACAACCGACCTAGATTAACACATAAGATAGAGATAGGAGGCAAATATTTATCAACGATAAATGAGAAGCAAAAATGATAATATATGCATGGGATCGATCACCTTACGCCACAGCATATATAGTCTACACAAGGAAAGCTTTGTGTGTAGATCATTTCAGTTATGAGTCGGCAACGTCATACATGGTTTAGCTCCTTAGCAGTTCTCAAATATGTAGGCCTACTTATGATAATAGGCGCCTTGGGCCTAAACGCAGATATCGTGTAAGTATCAAGTGGTGTGTTTGCTTGCGTGCATTGTGCACGTAAAAATTGCATTTGCATTTATAATTTAATATTATTCTTGTGTTGGCATATTCCCAGCAATAATAATTTTAATATTTGTATTCTTTCAGTATTAATGTTATCCATTTTTGTAACACAATATGGATCGAGTCATTGTCATATGTAAAAAAAAAAAGCTTTCTGGTTTGAACACTTCAAATCACCCTAAAGAGAATAATTGTTTCTTAATAGTTACAATGTATTGCCTATAACTAACTCCTTGTGTGAAACAAGAATGGGAATTATTGTACAAAAATTTAGTAGTGTTCTGCAATATTTCTGAGTTATGTACGTACAACAACTGATCAACTTGTGAATTGAAAAAATAATAGTCATCATCATCAAGTAGAGGATACATCTCTCCCCAGACATGTAGATCCCTTCCCATACCAGAAATAAATACAATGCATACATCCTCACATACAACAAATATTTAATAATTATATTAGGTGCGTACATAATGTTACATTTGAATATAGTAGTACAACCCACCCCCCTTCTACACACACACAGCAGTTACTAAGGCATATCTTTATATTAACTAACATAGTACCTGTAAAAATAGCCTCCCCAATGATGTAGTGGTAACGTCATCGCCCAGTAATCAAGTGGTCCAGGGTTAAATACCGGGTGGAGGCACAGTAGTGGTTCGGATACCACTTTTAACTGTAGGTCCTGTTCCGATTAGTCTTACTGTGCAAAAAGTGGACTTAAAGACAACAATTCAAACTATTTATAAAACCTTCCGGAAAGTTCAATTCAAACTATTTATGAAACCTTCAAGAGAGATCAATTCAAACTATTTATGAAACCTTCCGGAGAGATCGAACATGTTTATTCCTAAGAAAAAATTTGGGACACGTTTTCATTATTAACAGACACCTATGTAATTTGGTCACATTAAAAAATGTTTACGGCGTTGTAAAACAATTTATTTTCCTACAAAACCAGTAAATCGAAACGAAGTTGTAATCGTGCAATAAGTGGCACCAGGCAAGACCATCTTGAGGTTCAGGCCGCAGCGCTCAGTCAAGACGTCATAATCTGGAGGCGTCTTAACGCTGCAAACCCCTTGTCGTATTTTTATCGTAGAGAATCAAGGTATATTTCTATCTTTTATGAAATAAAATTTTGACATTAACCCTCCCGACAAATATAAATAGAATAAAAATGTAGAATATTGAATATTTACACCAACATTTTCATTCAGGAAATCACTATCGCTACCACAAAAAATCCTTGCATAGCACAAACAAGGAGTTGAAAACCGTGAGAAACTTCCTGGTGGAAAACTTTAAACATTGTATTTCTTTGAATCTTTGAAAAATATTATCCGGAATATTTGTCAGGTACAGAAAAACTCATTCTAGCTTTTGTATGAAATTATGTTTGTAAAATCAATGCATTAAATCAAAAACCCGCAAGTTAGGTTAACCGTAAACTTGCTAAGTTACATAATCAATTAAATTATTTTAACTTTACCCAGAATTAATCAACCAGATAATACAGATATTCTCTGTAGCTATACAATCTCAATACAAGAACTTAATTTCTATAACCTTTCAACAAAAGCGAAAGAAATTGGTACAAGGACAATGTTACATTTCTGTGAATAAAGACTAAAACTAAACCATTTCTCACATTGTAATTTCTACCTTTTGAGTTTATTGAACGAAAGTTTAGATACAAAATGAATCTTTTCATTGTCGATAGTAATGTCTGTGACAGAAACTTAAGTGTTTCAACATTTTAATTGAAAGAAAAATGCATATTAATATTTCGATCTTAGCGTTCACTTGGAAAATAAACATTTGGAACATTTCCTTAAACTGTGTTTACACTCTGTTAGTAAAATCGTGTAGAATATTAGTGAATTATGAAACAATAAACATCAAAATTATAAACATCGAAGCTTCACAAAGACAAAAATTAATAAAACAGTTCACATGAAACATATTTATAAAATTTGCTACATTTGCAGTTCATATTAATATAACTAGGTAATAAAATGCTTGCTGTGTGAAAACATTTGTGTTTGAAACATAAGTATTATATTCTTGGATAATTTTACACACGAATATTTCATCGGAGTTCTTATATCACATCGTACCCTTGTATTTGAATGCATAACATATCTTCCAAAAGTCTAATATCCTAAAGAAGCATAAAAGCGTGGTTAAATAAGAATGTAAAGGTGCACATGTATCAATTTGGCCCACTTATATAGCTATCTTTTCCTTAAGCATATTTTTAAACTGAAAATTTGTGTAGGGTACATTATTTGATATTTCTAAAAAAAATAATAATTCACAAACGAGAAAACTTTACCAAATATAAGAGTATATTAGATGCCTATTCCGGACACATGAAATCTTTACATCATGAACTATTTATGTTATTATGTAAGTTTCCTAGCACGTAGATCTTTAAAAAGTACTTTCCGCACTATTTTGAAACACCCTTTCTTAGAAGAAACTTAATTTTTTACGAAAATATTATAAATGTGCTGGAAATCGAGAGTGGGGGGTGTAAGGGGTGCTCCTTCCACGTAGTACACCCTGGACCTCAGACTAACGAGGCTCTGGCGACTGGCCCCATGGCCAGTATAATTTTGTTTGTGTTGTCCTGTGTTTTGTCCTTATTTGTACTGAGTGCTCCTTTACAGCCTCAGCTTTTAACGAAAGTCAGAAGATTTTAATATTTTATGATTTTAGTTATGCAACGTTAGAGTTGTTACGTGTAACGATAAGGGGATGGACCCCATATAATGTGACGGGTGCAAAATAGCCTTAGTGCTGACACACCCAAAATTTTAAATTCAAATCAAAAAAATTAAATCGAGGGTGGGAGATGTGACCAAGGAGCCGTTATTATTTATGAGTATAAACTTGTGTTACTTAAGTGTATTTTATCATAGGGACAGAATCACATGGAATTGCCCTACACATTTCTCATTTTCAGCAACATCTTGAAGACATGTGAACGTTACTCTTACCTCTTTCATGATCATTTCCTCTGTAATTGAGCAGACAGCACTTATACACCATACCTTTTGTACATTTAGGCATATTTGCACGTCATGTAAACTCGATTACAGTTCTTAAATTTGCATTACAATTCCATACTCACTAAAAATGTCCAACATTGATTCCCAAGAAGCAAATCAAACATGGTTGCTATCTCGCCTCCAGTTGCTGACAAAATAGTCACGTGATCCGAACAAGCCATTAGGCTTTCAGATAGAGAAGGTAATGCACCAGGACCCCTTCTCACCAGCTCCTTGATTTTACTCCCCCTCCAGGTGAATTACATAGGATACAATGTGTATGGACCAATTTCAGAATTCCTACGTTACTAAAGGTTGAATCACACGGAACTGCATTTCCAGTAGGAATGCCCTCGTTGACGCTGGACTTGCTACCTGGCTGGAAATGATTTCCTGCCAGGCTGGCTGCTAGACTGATTTTGACGGTTAAATCGTGATCGTGTTCCAATTGCAACTAGCTTTCTTGGCTAGAAGCTGTGGAACAGCCAGTCAGAGCACAGTTTGGCCATGTGAAGATGATCTGTGAGTTTGGCAAGGGATATTTTTTTGTCTAATACTAATATAATTAAGCCTTGTTTCCATATTAGAAACATTAAGTTGCTGACCAAGGCAGATTTATTAATAAATAAAAACGCTTAACAGGTAACGTTTCAACCCTGTATCAGGGTCTTCCTCACTTCCTTAGTTCTTCGTCTGAGGAAGACCCTGATACAGAGTTGAAACGTTACTTATTAAGTTTTTTTATTTCTTAATAAATCTGCCTTGGTCAGGCAACTTAGTGCTTTTGTCTGTGGTTTCCTAGTGTTGGTTGTTTTTGTTCAGTGCTCAATGAAAGAAAAAATACAGAGATTATGTGGATTCGTGTTCATTAATATTTAATAATTTATCCAAAGCGATGACATTTGTACACGACAAATTGATTAGCTGACAATGGAAATCCTTGTATATTATTAAATATTTGACACATTTAGTTGAAAAAAAATATTATTTTGTGAATCAACTCTGCTAATCGATTTGTCTGTTCTGCGCAAAGCCTTGTGGCAACAAAGATACACGGAAACAAGTATCGTGTGAGGCGAAAACAACAGCTCAGCCAGTACCACACAACCAGTCCAAGTCTAACAGGAAAATCCAGTAGCAAATCTAGTCTCGTGTGATTCATTCATAAGAAACTGAAATCTTAACAAGTTGGACATTCGTCTTCTGTTAAACTGCGAAAACTCCATGAGCACCAATAAGAACCTGGTGTAGTTACATTTTGAAGAATAACACCACAGAGTGGCTCTAAAAGTCACTTAACACCCTCGGTACAAGCCATTGCAGCGTGCAACGTGGAAATGGTGATGACCAATCGTTGCCAGGCCAAGGGGGAACCACATTGACGCCACCCGCACCGTCGGCGGCCATCTTGATGTCCGCCATCTTGAATTCAACTTCAGAATTTTAAATAGGAAGGGGGTGATATGATACATCAAGTCAGGCTAGAATTTCACGAGAAATGTAATGGTGAAGGTTTTTTTTATGTATCTTTAACTAGTAAAACGTTATGAATGAATTCTTGTACCAATTTGCTTCTTTTCGAGGTGTTAGAAAAATGCCTTAAAATTTGTTTAGCGCATCGGTAACGCATCGAGATCAAAGTGATGTCTAGGGAGAGAAGTTCGCATGCCATTGCACAAGATTTTAATCGGATACATCCATGAAGAGCTGCACATTATGAATGGTTGTCGCGAAAAATTACAGTGTGGCGCTTCCATTAAATGAAAAGTCCTTCACAGTAACAAGACTAATGTTTATGTTCATAAGGAAGTTCATAACCAGGCAACGATTGGTCATTGACATTTTCACATTCCATGCCGCAGTGGCCTTGTACTGGGGGTGTTAAGTGACTTATTGAGCCATAACTTTGTGGTATTGTTAACTCTGCAACAATTAAAGTTAGGTGAAAACAATTGTCACAGTTGTTTTCCTGGTGAAAATCTAGCCCATTTTGATATGTCACACGAACCCCTTCCCATTTAAATTTCTGAAGTTGATTTCAAGATGGCGGACATCAAGATGGTTGCCGACCATGCGGGCGACGTCAATGTGGTTCCCCCTTGACCAGGCAACGATTGGTCATTGCCATTTTCACGTTCCATGCCGCAGTGGCCTTGTACTGATGGTGTTAAGTGACTTTTTGAGCCACCCTGTATTACGAGCATATTACGTATAATTTGAATTATGCCATTGATTTGCATAAACATACATAGAAATATCATCAGACAGTCTTTCTCAAAAGCAAACCTAAAAAAATATCATAAAAATAAAAAAAATAATTGCACAAATTTGAAAAATCTATTATTATTCATTTTATTGATAGGCCTAAATTTTTATTTTTACAAACTCATATCCTAGGTTTACATTATTACATGTTTCGATTGGGAGGGGGGAGATGTCATATCTACAGCCAGATTCAGGTGTGAAATGGAAATGCATATATACTCGTAAATATACGAGGGTGATACTGAATGTATTGAGCAACAACTTTTCATAAAGGAAGAACGATTTGGTTTTATTAAGGAAAAATATGCTACATCATAGTCTACAGATTTTTTATACTTTTCAACAAACTCTCAATTTCTTTGCACACATTTTTCCCACTTTTCTGGAAGCTTGAAAATACCCTTACGACAGAACTCCATTCCAGGTGCTCGCAGACACTGACGCACTGCTTTCTGTATGTCTTCCGCCGTCTGTTAGCGTTGGCCTCGTAACCGTTCCTTTAAAAAACCGAACAGATGACAGTTGGAAGGTTCAATATCGGAACTGTATGGAGGGTGATGCAGAAATTCCCACCCCGTTTTCGCAAATTTCCTCCCTGTTGAACTGAGCAGAGAGCAGGAGTGCATTATCGTGTTGAATGATGGTTTTGTTTCCATGACGTATATCCGCAATGCACGACAGAGCTTGTGCAGTGTTTGTATATGACGGCGAGCATTAATGGTTTCTCCTCGTCAAACAAATTCAACCAGAAATCACCCCTCTGCATCACAGAAAACTGTGCCCATAACTTTGCCAGCAGTTCGTGGACGACTGCTCCGAGGCTGATCTTTGCTGCTCATGTTTCCTTCCTTAAAATGTTTTACCCATCTTCTAACACTGTTAGTACCCACGCATACATCCCCATATACACGCTGAAGTCTATTGTGAATTTCAGCAGTAGGAATTCCGTCTTCAACAAGGAATTGAAACACAACACGTTGTCGAAAAGAAACATCATCTGTCTGCCGATGTGAAACAACTTCCTGCGATCACGAGACGTCACACTACCTCGACACGTTCAGTAAAGTCTATATTTTGCGATGATTTACTTAGTTTGCGTGTATTGGTGGATTTTGATTTTTTAAAAATTGTTGCTCATTACTTTCAGTATGGCCCTCGTATATTTAATAATTTTAACAAGAGAGTAACAGAAAAATACTAATGAATCACTACTCATATATTCACTGCCTCATTGTTTGTTCATTTCTTTTCTGCAATTATTATTTCAACGGTGCAATACATTATTTTCTTGTTCCAAGGTTCATGTACAGTCACGGACTCTTCTGGGTTGTAACAATCCCATTAACTTTCAATGGAATTATTACAACCTAGAAGTGTCCGTGACGACTTTACATGTATCAACATGTTACTTCAATATATATATATATTTATATTTGTTAGGGGTATGTCACAGTAAGACAGATTGTTACAGTCAAATTGCTCGAAGCCCAGTAGGGGACAGATGGATATGAAATATCCCTACAGTCACTGGAGCTGATGGGACAGCAGTCTCCATCAGAATATTTGAGCAAATCAAAATCAAAATGAGAGGAGTAAAGAACTCTCGGAAGAAAACAAAGTGGCAAATGAAAATCCCTTTAAAATGGCTCTCCATTACTATTTGCATCATTGAACAACTTTTAAAACGAAAGTTAAAGCTTGCAATTACGATGTATTTCTCCTAGAAGCCAGTTACGTAATAATCACATTTGCAATTCCAGCCCACACAGAGAAAAGATCCTACGTAAGCGAGTGTTTAAAACAAATGGATATTTCATTTGCAAAAACTGAATGAAGGACACAACATGCTCATAAGGGTATTTTTTCAGCTTTCCTAATCAGTACTCTAAAAACCAGTATTTCACCCTGCTCTGTTTTTTTTCTTAAATATGATACATCTCTGACTGCTTTTCTTCTTCTTAATAGAAAAATGCCATGTGAAAAATGCGATGTGCCACAGGAAATTGCAATACGTCCAATTTTCCCACCGGACTATGATAAAATGGAACCACCCCTTATTGGAGGTAAGTGTAATTCCAAACGGACACCAACGCATATGTCATTTCTAGGAAAGACATTCTAAATAAATTTAAAATTAACGTAACCTGTAGCATTAAGCAAGGTTAACAGTATGTATGTACAGAAATGGAAAATATATTTGGCCCACGTAAACTCGGATTTCGTAATGTTTTAACTATTCAACCCAAATTACTTGATATATCAATAACTTTATACATTTATACAGTGCCGTTCACGGTTAAGTCTCCCGCGCAGAGGCGGCTAGCGCTCTTGGTAGTGAGATCGCGTCTACCGGCATTTAGATCCACAGCTTTACGTTGAACTTGACACTGGACGCGTAAGTATCCAGATAGCTGGTGTTCAGTTTGCATGTGTTTGTGAATTGTTAATACGTTAACAAATGTTTTACATTGTTTTACTGGTGCTTTTCTACAGTCTAATAATACCACGCTATAGGCTACGTACAAATTAAAACAACGAATTTTTATGTACGACTCTTATATAATTACCAATGTTTATAGGACGTTAGAAGGTGTTTCGCAGCAGAATTCCCAGATGTTCCTGTTTCACACACAAACAGTGTTTGAAACCTTGTGAACGAATTTTGGAGACAGGGTGGGTTCTTTATAAGAAGAGAAGGGTAAAACGGCGTGTGCTTACTGACGAGAAGAACTGATACGTGTTAGAGAAAAATTCCTACAAAGATGCTGTAAAGGTTTGTATGCAGGAGAACATAATTTCTAACACCTCTTGTAACAAGGTATGTGCTCTTTTTAATTGTAACTGTCAATGTATTTGAGTGAGCCTATTTCAGTACATATTTAGAGGTTCCAGTTACGCAGATATTGCATCCAGTTTGCCGACAGACGTGCTCTCACTACCTGGTGAGCTAGCCGCAGCTCTATCTCAATCGTAAAAATCTATAAAATCATTGAAATCAAAGTGGGGCCCTAACTCCACACCCTCTATATGTCTTCATGGCGTGATGAAAAGCACAGGGGAGCACTTTACGTTTTTAGTTTTTACTCTTTTGACGCCATAGTCTTTAGCCTGTTTAGGACATGTTTCCTTATTGCATATCTTTCGTAGCGTACATCTCTGCAAACCTTATCAGCACGTCCTACAAGCGAATCATATTGCGATGATAAAGGATTAGTACGCCATTTTCTTGATTATTTAGTACTAAAGTAATTGGGTGTAATTTTAGCGATGGTACTGGAATTTGGCTTCAGCACGTCATTTCGTGGAAAATACAGAAGTTCTTCTTTGAGTTCTCGCACATAGTCTTCACCTCAATAATTGGCACTCCACACTAACATTTTTTACATTTTGACTACAAGCATGATTCCACTGTTTACTTACGCAATTATTGGCTGGAAATCTATGATATTTTATGTAAGTTCCTCTAGTTGTCTGGTCATAGTTTTCATAACTTGCTACAGCACAATTAGACATGATTGCAGTCTACAAGTACAAAAATACATAAAAATAAATCGAAGGCAAAACCGATTTTTCCAAGATGACGAAATACATCCACGGACGACTGCGCATACATACTGCACATCGGAACGAGCACCCACTGCCGATATGTATTTTTTGTCGTGACAATTTCACTATTTATATACCTGAGGATTTGTTGATTTGTTGCTATGGGAAATTTATTTACCCGAATGTTTGCACTTTCGGTATTCTAGAATTTATAATTAGGAATTCACATTGTTTTATTTAATTAATATAAATCGTTTCTGAACTAGCCTTCGTAGAGAGCTACCTGTCACCTGTCTGGTCAATCTTTGGGAACAATATATTGGGATTTTGGAATCTTCGAATCGGAGCTCTACCAAATACATTTTAATGAGTGAAGCATTCAGACTGCACTTCTTGTTCTTCGTGTATTGTGCTAATCGACTTTCCATTTGCATGGTGGAGATGCAATATAGATATTTTCTACTCTTACGGTGGCCGGTCCTCTTTCTAGTAAGGGAAGTCGGGGAGCTAAGATTAAGCCGCAGACCAACCAGACAACAGCGGTAGCACCGAGAGTTACGACACGGCTGGAAGAAGTACTACGTGAACCTCGTTCTACCGGCTGCTGCGTTTCTTATCATGCTGGATTGGTCGCTTACCAGCTTCCCATTTCCCTTGCCAGCATAGGTCCGGCCGCCTCAACAGTAGAAAATACCTTTAACAAATGTTCAGCATCGGGAATGTTCTACAATTTCTACACCTGTGCCCAATAAGTTAAGAAATTAACACCAATGAAAGTTAAAAGAACCAATATTTGTATAGTTCAGGTTTTCACAAGAGCCACGTACGAATTGGAAAAGCGGGTAACGTATTACTATATGGATTCGTGTGTAAGCTGTGACTAGCAAACAATAGATATTGCGTGATCTATGTATAATTTATGTTAGGCACATTCCGTGGAGTACTAGATAAACACAAGTAACGGATGCCACTGCACGCATGTTTCATGTGTGTTATGAACGTAGCTTTAGTTATCAATAAACTGTCTACCTAGCAACCACTTAACACTGCGCGTGTGTGTGGGTACGCAGATATATTCTTCTTAGGACCGGCGTATCTTTAAACACCTTTCTTAATGGGACCAAAAAAAATGTTGGGACTTTTTGCCGGTCCCAATAAGGAAAAGGCATTTCGAGACTCCTGAGACCCCTTGCGACCTGTACGCGAAGTATTTCGAAGGTACCAAAAAGTTCATATTTGTTGGATTAGTGTTTATGTCGCTGTGTTACACTCTGCCACCTGCTGGTGAAACCTGGTACCTTCAAGGCTGTGTAAAACTGTGGTGTTTAATCGCATCCCTTGGTACCGTGAAGTGTGGGTGTGTAAAATCTTGGATCTATTTCGCATGTATTGGTACCGAACATCCCAGGGGGTTGAGAGGCGAGGAAAGGTACGTGCAAATGCCGTCGGGGTTCCCCTCTCGCCTGGCCGTCTTGTTGCTTCCGAGCTGTCAATGTTGCCAACTTAAAACTTTGGAACCAAATCTGTTCTTCTATTATACTTTATTCCTATACTCGAACAATACTCTACAAATGTGACTTTTGTATGTCCCATAACAAATTATCAGTTGGTTTTAATAAAACACTAGTAAATGCACTATAAATGCATTTCTAAAGCACATTTTCTTCCATTGCCAAGAAACAAATAGCAGAGTTTTCAAACTTTATTGGTAACTTCTCGTTACTTGTTTCGGTCATGCTGAAGAAAAATTAATTGATAACGAAATAATACTATTTTTTTAAAAAAAAAATAAGAATGGAGATTTCTGTTCAAAAGTGACAATCGACGGGGCAATAGGGGGGGGGGTTATATCGAAATGACAAGTGACACAAGTACCTTGGTGTATATGCAAGTCTTCTCATATCCGCCATCAACAGACCAAGACGACATGATGCATAACATTCATGGAACTTTCAGACCGAAGTGGAAGGCGACAAGTGACACGTATCGCTTTGAGACAATTGCAACACTAATGAATTCAACATTTCGAAACAAAGCAATGTGACAAGTTGCACGTCTCCCTTATTGCTTCCGTGTTGCACAGAATGGGCAGTTTTCTAAATATCGTGAATTATGTCGCATCGGTCTGGTGTTCGGGCTTTCGCATTTTAATGATTTCTGATAGACTAAAGTGGTCCGTGTGTCTTGTAACTTGTCACTTCGATGTGAACCTTAATTGTCACTTGCCGCCGTTTTGTGATACTTGTTCCCTGTAGCTTCGGTTTGAAGTCTCTCCGTAAGAAACCATTCAACGCGTGGGCACGACCCCAGACGGGAGAAATACGGCAACGCTCATTGCGAGAAACACGTAAGCGACACATGATGTTTGTCGTGTCGCATTGGTTCGAAAACGACGCACGGGTCCCGGGTTCGAATCCTGGCCTGGGCATAGATGTTTGTGAGTGTTTATTCATCAATTTCATCATGTCATCAGTCATCCCCATCTTCGCAAATTAGTCAAAAGTGGCATAAAAAGCGAAGTAAAATATAGCAAAATAGCATTGGTTCGAATGTTTCATTTATATTTTATCGAATATTTCATATATATAAACGCTCATATTTAGAATAACAGTGTGTACAAACTAAGGGGTTCATACCGAAGTAACAAGCAACACGCACCTCTTAAGAATATAAGCAAGCATTCAGTGCAGTTGCGCTACCAGAAGACGCCACCAGATTAGAACGACGCAATGCGACTCGACATGTGCACCTTGTCATGTCACTTCGAAACGTCACATATACTTTTGAGTGTTTGTTTCCAAGTTATATGCTTCGCTTCTCACTTTGGTCTGGAAGCTCCCTAAACTCGTACAGGATTCGAACACAGAATCCACAGTGTAGAGACGGAGACAAGTGTTCATACGTCTAAAAGCTAAGTGCTTGGTCTGAGTCCTTAACTTCAATGTAGTTCTTTTTCTAAGGACCGTGTTTGGCAACACTGTTGTTTTATGCGATCCACCTCTGCGGCCACTGCGCCGTGCATGAGTTTTTTTGCTACGTTGCCACACTTTTTGGCGTCTTCACTTCCCGCCCTCTCTGCTTAAAGTGCGACTTGAAAAGTTGATAAGCTCCTCACCTGACAACGTCGCGGGGGAACACAAGTACGCTCCCCTCTTGCAGAAAAGGATCAACGCGACTTGCTAAGCTGCCCGTTATCACGTTCATCTATCTCTCCATTGCGTATCAGCTTCACAAAGCAGGAAACCCATCATTTCGTATGTTGAAGTTGATACAATTCCATTTAAGTTACATTCTGTGTCCTGCTCTTCTTGTCGTGTTGTTTATGTGCGTGTATTCAAGAGAAAATATAAATAGATAACATACAAATTCTTACGCAGGGATATTCGAATTATTATATGCGTATCATCCTTAATGCACATTCTTACTTACATAAAACAACAGAGAGGACACTGAAATAAGGGCACCTTTGCTAATGTTCTACAACAAACAACTTTGGGGAAAGGGGAAAACCTCGAGTAGAAAACATTGATTTTATTCCTTTATGATAAATAATGCCTGGAAACTACACATGTACTTACCATCTACGATCATAAAGAAAATATTAATTCCATTAATTTTAAAATGACAAGGTAAAAAAAAAACTATATAAATACTCTTCCCGTTTCTAAACGTGAATAATATGTAGATGTTTATTTGATTGAGATTAAAATAAATTATGTAATAAAATAAAGGGCCAACAAAAAATTCAGTTTTAGTAAAAGGAAGCGTGTTCATTTCCTTAGTGTGGCTTTATTGAGACAATATTTACGAAGTTACACAAACAAGTGTACTTAGGGGAACAGCGAAGCCCTAGGCAGAGGTTATGCCATTAAAATGTGTGTGGGCGAGTGGAACAAAAGGTAAAGTTCTTACTTGTGCATCTTACGGTGCTACCTTTCAAGCAGAAGATATGGCTCCACACATTCTCGATCACGGCCGTACTGCGGGTGATATTGTCAACAGCACGCTCCGTTGAAGGGATAGTAAAAAATGAAAGCTATGTAGTTAAACTTCCCCTTAAAACGGTATATGCGGTGGAGCCATATAGTGGTTCGGAACCCACTTTAAACTGTGGGTCCAGTCCCGATTAGCGTAACTGTGCATAACGTGGAATTAAAACACCAAATCAATCGATCAATCAATCAATGCGTATATGTTCTCATTCAGTAAATTCGACTCTATTCTAGCTGCCGGCCCTCATGGCGGAGTGGTTCGCGCTACGTCACCAGGGGTACCGGGTTGGAATCCCGGCCTGAGCGTGGATGCTTGTGAGTGCCCATTCATCAATTTCATCATATCATCACTCATCCCCATTTTCGCAAATTAGCCAAAAGTGGCACAAAAAGCGAAGTAAAATAAAGCAAATCAATCGATCAATCTATTGCAGCTGACCTTCATGGCGGAAAGGTTAGCACAGCGCATTACGACGCTACTTGGGTGTTCCTTTGTGGGCGCTCTTCATCAATTTCATCGTATCATTACTCATCCCATCGTTTCGTCTGGACAAAAGGGAAAGAAAAGCGACGCTAAATAATAATATTCAAATCAAATCAACTGTATTGTATTATTTTTTTTTTACCTTCCGGTCTGCATGAAGGAGTAGCTACGAAGCCAGAAGCCCTAATTTAGAATCCTGAGTAAGGCATAGATAAACCATTGTGTTCGTTCTTTCATTTATTTCTGCATTCCACCATTAATGCTCATTAACGATTAACCGAAGAAAAGCAATTCAGATTAACGTTAAAGGCTATACGTTGCATTTTTCTGTCGCTTCATTAATGTTTACCATTTCACTATCCTAGGGTATAATTTTAGTTAAGCAACGTAAGGAATATTTACATTCGAGGCAATCCAAGGCATGGGAAGGGATAATAAATTCAAAATACCGTCTTTCGAAGCGTCACATATATTTTATGCAGTTGTGTTTGTACGTTGAGCATTTTATTGTTAGTTGATTTAGTTTATTTAACGTCGCATTTCTACCATTTCTGGCTAATTGCGAGGATGCAAATGAATGTTAGAAATGGATGAAGGGACAAACATATAACGCAAACCCCACAGAGGATTATACTGATTGTGAATCCAAGCGCTAGAACCTCCTTCTTCTGCACAATGCAGTCGAGGTTGTACTACGTGGAAGAGAGGTTGACATGTGGATGTATTGAACATTTTATTGTATTATAATTGTCAGATATACAATGTTACAAAGTAACACACTGTATCTAGGAAACTGTAATATATCAAGAGACAGCCACTCGAGATCACAGGATCATAAAATATTCTGACAGCACTAAACTTAACTCTCCTAAGCAACTAGCATGTTTAATTTTTACAATTAGAATTTTAAACAGTGGCGACGATTAGGGGGAGCGAGGGAGGCTGTTGTCCCCTTATTTATGCCACTTTTGCCCTCACACTATGCTAAATCTTATGCACCAAAGTAAACTGTCTTTGCCCCCCCCCCCCCAGTTTTGGAACCCAATCGCCGCCACTGATTCTAATGACAATTCTACGTTGTTAGGTTAGGAGAGGAGATTTAGGGCTCTTAGCAACCAATTTTCGCTTCGTGTGCACGTCGCACTGCACCACGTTCTCCGCTCTCTTGTCACTGCTGTGTGCCGTATTCTATGACATTCTGATATTGTCCTCGGATTTCTTACAACTTTTCTTTCAATCCTCGATTTTTATTGCATACAACAATGTGTACAATATTCACGATGACAACATGCCTACTGCTGCATTTGCAAACTGGAAGTAACAAAATGCAACTAATTTTTACTGCTGTAATCTAATTTTGTATTGGTATAATTGTTACTTTCCCTTGCTCGTCCCTACTCTTCGCGGCCTCTTGTCCGGACTTCGAGGCGCCAAGCATTCCTCTCATGCTTGTTTCCCTCTGAACTTCAAATGCTATGGAAGAATAAAGCTTTGAATTCAAAGCATTTAGAAGGAAAACGTTTAAGTAAATTTTGTATGTTATTCTAACGATATTAATATAAATAAATAAACTACATAAACATGTGTAGAATAAGTGAATTATTTTAGATCAACAAGTTACTTTTCCTGGATATTCAGGTAAAGAACTAAAGAGTTGTTGCAAGTCACTACCGTCAACATATTATGCGCCACTCAGTGTTCAGTTTTCTAGCCTATGGCTACACCGAACAACCGATTGGGAATTTTAGGTTTAAAATGAAAGCCTTAACCTCCAAAAGTATCATATTAATATGAATGATTAATCTTAGAAAATTAATAAAACTCTTCAACAAAGTTTTAAACTATATAATTGTAGTTCTAAAACCCTACCGATTAAATTCTATTATTACACCAATATCCATACTTTGAAACATATTTTTATAGAAAGAAATCACGGCTTTTCAACAACACTTTTAATGTCAGTTAAAATATAATGATATTTTTAATCACTTATTGACGCATAGTCGTAACGTAATTTCCTGAGAAATATGGTGTGAAAAGATTAATTCCCCCACTTCTAAAGGTTCGACACTGTGGAAGAGTGCGTTGAATGACCGTACACTCCGAGTTCGAGTCCCGTCAGCCTGGACGAGCCTGTTTTGTGAGTGTCTCTTCATCCATTTAACATAATCATGATCCATCGTCGTGAATAGTCAAAAGTGGAAGAAAAGCGACGTAAAATAAATATGAAATACTGGACTGGAAGACGACAAAGCTTCGTATTGTCCATAAACTCCACAAATGAATCTCGCTGTCCATCACCCCTCCCCCCACTTCCCTTTTAAAGAGGGGATCATTTGGTGGGGTTATAACTGTACAAATATAAGACATAAAATAGAACAAAGTTGGTTTCAGCGGTGACCAGTGGCAGAGCAGCAGCTCCCTCAATGCAGGGAAGGGGGAGGCTAGGGACCTGGAAATGTTTTCTATGCCTTCAAATATTGCATAACTTCAGATACATATTTTTTTACGCTAACAAACCGGTCTAAATTGTCCGTTTTAACCCTACATTGAGTGAAGTAAATTTCCTCGGTCGGTTCACAATGAGAGCTTTCCTTCATATTGAGTATATATGTTCTAAAATTATACTTTCGCCAGAAGCAAAAGTTTAATGGTGTGTAAAGGGTGTGTCGAATTTTGTTGTTCTCTTTGGCGTAGATTCTCAACCTACGGCTCTATGAATGCACAAATTTTAAACAATATTCACTGTACAACTTCCCTAACTGAATGTAATGTATTCGCTATATGTTATACGTCTAATAATAATAATAATAATAAATGCATGTTAACTGAATCAAGTCTTTCTCGGTATTAAGTGCCTTCGATCCCCAATAAATCTTAAATATCGATCTTTATGTGTGAGACGAGAACAAAAAATGCAGCTTTTTGTGTTTTTCAAACTATGCTCACTTCGACATTCTGTAATTAAAAAACTTGTGGTCCAATCGTGACGAAATTTAAATACATAGCTCTACTGGTTAATTTTTAATTGGAGTTCAAACTCGAGTCTCCATAATGTTTAACCCGACTGTAGACAATCATTCGCTCTCAGGCCATATGACCTGAAAGCAGAGAAAACAGGAATGGTATAGTCTCCCTTCTTTCCGTACTTTCAAGCGGCAACCCTTGAATCAGCCAAGAACGGCGTCACCAACCCCCTCCCCTCCCTTTACGTCCCCTCGCACAGAAAGGCTATTCGAGACTGAACCTACAGTCTAAAGTGGAATCCGTACCACTGTACACGTGTCCCCACCGGTATCAAACCCACGACCCCTTGACGCTATCGTTTTCGAATACCACAGCAAAACGTCCTTTTCCTATATAAGTTACAGTCAACGGGAAACATTATAGCAGGCAAAATATCCATAGTTTTTCCATTATTTACTTTCCCAGGCAGGGCTTTTTTTAAGAAGCTGTATTATTATTATTATTATATATTATTTGAAGTAGGGTTACACTTAAGCCTACAGTATTTTTACACGGGAAATCACATTGAGGAACACAGAATTAATTAACATAATGATTAGCAATTTGTCTATTTTCACATTTGCCTTCGATTGTGCGCACAACACAGGAATTCTGCATTTATCGCAAGTTACACAGGAAGAGCGAGAGAAACCTGCGAAGTGCTTCTACAGATAACATCTAAAGTGGTTTCCCCTCATCCCTTGTCTGCGAGGGCGAGGGACTTAGTGGGCATGGTTGCCACTGCCTCAGAAACAATGCAAGTCGTGTGGGAAGAGAGAGAACTAAGAACGCCCCCTCCCGTGTTCTCTCTGCATTGCTTCACGAAACGTATAACAGAAATATTCTCAATTTAAACTGTGTAAACCAACTTTATGCTTTAATGTTGAAAAAATAACGTTATTTAAAATCAGCGAAGTTAAGCATAAAAGATGAATATCTGGCAACCTTAGATACCGATAGAAGAGAAACAAGATCGCCTGCTTGACAGTAAGGTTGTCCTGTCTCCTGGTTGCAACGTTGCAAATGCAATCTGCAGAAAATGCAAGCTCTTCGAAAAAAAGTTTAGAAAACACCTTTTTTTATAATCAATCGGTCTACAAACCAAAGGCAATAGCAATTGAATAGAATGGTCATATTTCCATACAACAACTTTACTTTTTACTCTACATTTTTTTTTGTCTGAGAGCGTACCGGTGGTGGTGGGGGGGGGATCTGTATACTCCCCTAATACATGAGCAATATTCAAATAACTTAAATGCAGTATTCATTCATTCATTCATTCATTCATTCAGTATAGGTTATATACGGGTGACTTACAAAGTACGAAATTACCTTGCATATAATTTTGTTGTGGATTTGTCAAATTTTACATTGTTATAACAATTTTCTTCTGCGATAAACAAGTGCTTAGCTTTCCTTAAGCTGACATTGAATATAAGTCAACTAAGGGGAAAACCGAAATCCTCAGCATTGTACCAACATGTGACACTGGCGACACCACACAAAATTAGATAAACTTCATAATACAACGACCTCGTACTCTAAACCAAACCAATGCAATGCTCAGGTTATAATACCAATAATATGGCTACCGTTCCAAGTATTTTTTTTTTTTTGTGAAAGTATTGTGGATTGTGTGGATTAGTACGAGGTGAAGGTAACTAATTTGTACCGTCTGGTTAACCACGACGCGGATATGAGAGGATGTGCAGAACGGTAGAAACGGGATGTTTCCTGCAAGTTATCTAAGGTTCTGGTCACATGATCGTCTGCAATAAGTGAGAAATAATTCCAAAGGGCGGAATCACAGCCTGATTTCCTGAAATTGCTGTTCTCTGCTTGCTTTCCTATACTCAATAACATGCAACTCACTATCACTACAATTCACGAATGTTGAAGAAAAGAATATTTAAATAAGATAAGGCATTTTGCCACCCCAAACTCGTACACCACAAGGTCCTGGCTGAGAAGTTAACTTTAGGTCCAGCGCTGAGTAACTGAACGTAAAACTAAAATTACAGTCAAAATAAATTCATTAAATGAAGGGCTCGGGTGTAAAACATGGTAAGTGACATCTTACCATGTACATCTTACCCGTACCATCTTACCAAAATGATCAAAATGTCACAAACAGTTCAATCTGTTCTTTATACTTGATATTTTGTGATTTTCTTGCCACCTGAAGTGAAATGAAGGAAGGTTTTTTCACCGTAACACTGGATTGCTCAATATCCCTCGAAACGATCTCCTCTCAGCGGATGATAGTGCATGAGAACAATTGGGAGTGGAGAGGTCCAAGGGCAAGGTGCAACGGGGGTATCTCCCCAACAATCTCTCTTTCAAACGATCATTAACAGATCTGCAGCAATAGCAACGTATTCACAATTAAAGTGAAACAAGAAAGTACAATAAATATAAGAATGAAACGTAATTGATTTATATTAATAGAAAAACTAAACACAATGTTTCACATCCGTGGCGAAGTGGTTAGCATAGCGTGCTACGACACCTTAGGTTCCGGGTTTGAATCCCGGCCTGGGCATGGGTATTTGTGAGTGTCCCTTCATCGGTTTCATTGTATATCAGCCATTTCAATCTTCGCGATTAGCCAAAAGTGGCAGAAAAGCGAAGAAAAATAAACCAATTCAATCAATCAATCTTTCAGCTGTTCCATAATAAAACAATTTCAACAATTTTGAAACTAATTGACATCTTTAACCACTTAGTAAGGAAATCAGTTTGCTACTTGATGCAAATGTGATATTTATAAACGTAAAAAGATAATTGTTTAAATTTATTTAATAATGTTATTTTTAAATATTTAGTGATTTAGTAATTAGTAATGTTGTATTTAAAATACGTATACATATTAGTGCGCACGTACGTGTAGATTAAGATCTTTGTAAACCTCAACCAGTGATTTCACACCATGTACACGAAGCAAAAAGAAGAACAGTCAGTATTGATTGATTCATTTGGTTTTTTAAGTCCACTTTATGCACAGTAAGGCTAATCAGAACTGGACCTACAGTTTAAGGTGGGATCCGAACCACTATGTGTCTCCACCGGGCATCGAACCCGGTACCCCTTTATTACAAGGCGACGACGAAGAGTCAATATGATGATGTTACACCCATATTCTGCCTACCGTTTCAAAGATAAGGGCCTCCGTAATTGTTTCATGCCCAACGCTGTCGCTTTGTAATCAAAGGATTCCGAGATCGAACTTTCATGCCTGCTTGCGGTAGATTGATCAGAGGCTCGAAACCCACTTTAAACTGTAGGTCCTTCCCGATTAGCCTGCCATGCAAAACGTGGACTCAAAACAAAGTTAAACCACAGATGAATGTGGTTTGACCAAAGTTTTGCTATGACACGTAAGCTATATTAAACGATGAAACAACATTGACCCCCCACCCTTCACTCATCCGTTTTGATTTGTAGTTCGCATGTATTGACTCCAGTTATATCCTTCTTAAGTGGATGATAGACAGATATTACCAACGATGGCAAAAACGAAGTACGTAGTGACTAGCAGCTAATGCAAACGCAATTTTCCGTCCGTAGCTTTTCCGACCGGGGTATGAGACTTCCTGGCGCCATTCTTTACTCCGCTGACGCTTCCAGCAAGGGAGGTCAAGAAGCAAGTTGCACAGAATAGTTATTGCTTGTGGCGTTCTGAAAGCCCACTGTGGAAAATAAAGGAACCCACCAAAGAGTGTTTTCTTTTTACTTTGTACAGTCAACGGCAAAGAAATGGTAGGCAAATTGTCCTTTGCTATTTTCATTACTTTTTATTCTACATCCTGTGTTGTTTTAAGGAATGACACTATGTTGGTTCGATGCAGGCGTTGTTCTCTGATTATTGACGTCATTATTTCAATTCAGTATCATCACATTGTGTAATACAGACCGAATGAAAATGGTGGTGGACAATTCGTCTATTGTTTCTTTCGCCGCTGAGTGTACAGCAGAACTGTTAAATACATTAAAAAATGATCAGAAAGTACTTTAACTTTAGATCAATTCGTCTTTTCTTTTGAAAAATTCAGCCTGAGGCTATCCAACTACTCTTCTTTAGCCAACATATTTAAAGACGCGAAAAGCATGAAGGTTGTACAAAATTATGTAACGAGATTGCTAATTTGAAGCAAGTATATAAAATATTTTGAGACTCTTTTTAATCAACGCAAAGCAATGTCCATTTTCTGCAACGACCAGTTTATTCGTCCAACAAACTTATGTAAGTTATTTAGATAACTAACCACTTCTACTCGTTCCTTTGGGCCGGCCCCAGAAGGCAGAGTGGTTAGCACATAGCGCTACGACGCCAGAGGTCCCGGGTTCGAATCCTGGCCTGGGCATGGAAGTTTGTGAGTGTGCATTCATCAATTTCATCATGTTATCACTCATCCTCATCTTCGCAAATTAGCCAAGAGTGGCACAAGAAGCGAAGTAAAGTAAAGCAATATAATCAATCAATCGTTCCTTTGGGGCAGGTAGGAGATTCAGTTCAGACGCGATAGAGTAATGTGCAACGGCTTCACCCCTAAATAAAACCGAGACGCAGTGCGATAATATTTTCTTCCGCCCTTCTTTTCCTTAGATGTTCGACTATGCATTATGGCAATTGCCAGTGAGTCACTGATAAATTAAAAACATAAATGTGAAGGATAATGGCAGGTTGACGTGTGAATATACAAAATTATTGCTTAGGAGTATCAAAATGTAAAATCGTCGCGATTAAGAAAACAGGAAGAAAAGCCACGTAAAATACACAGTGCGTTCAATTTAAAATTGAACCCACCGGAAAAGCATCATGAGAGTAAGTATTAATTTCCTTGCCTCTTCGTTCCACACCAAGCTACTTGACTATTCAGCCGTCCTGTTACCATTACAAACAAAAAAACATGCATTGCGTTAGGTATTCGTAAATGGGCGGACTGCGGTAGAATTTTAAATTGAACGAGCTGTAAATAACAGAGTATAAATAGTTGTTTATTAACTTTGGATATTCCTTTTATGTTGCTTACGAATTTAGAAACGGTACCTGAATACTTTCTTCCGAAAGAAGCACTGCACAGGCACACAGCCTCCACATGTGTGCATATGTATAAATGTGTGATTAGAAAATAAATATGAATGATAAGAAACGTGATACTTTTTAAAGATGGTGGAGTTATTGATTTACCGTTACTTGAAAATGCCAGAATCTCAGGTATTGGCAACACCGAAATATCGATATATCGAAACGGTACCTTCGCTATTTTCCGGTACTTTCTGCATCTTCGATGTAACCGGTATTTCGAGATATTGAATCCCGGTATCTAAAACTCACTCTATACTCCTAATATTCTGAGACTGACACTTGCAAGGTATAAGTTTACTCTCCAGCACTTGAAATGAGAAGGGAAAGGAGGGGGGGGGGGATTTCTCGCACCCATAAGCAAAGATGAAGACATGGGACTGGATCGCAATTCTGCCATTCATTGCAACAACTAGGGTGATGTTTTAGCCCCTTTTAGCCCTAAATGAGTATCACCTCACCTCACGTCACGAAGTCTCCGGGGTGTCACTTCGCGAGGTTTTCTTTCTCCTGATAGGAGAGGGAGCTCCTTTTTTAGTTTTACCGTGCGACGGGGAAAACGAGCCAACATCTGGGCAAAGCATGTCAAGCTGTTGATCACGTGGCCTCGGGTTAGAATCTTGACCGTCCCCCAAACTTTACGTTGCAGAGAAACGAATGGCAAACGCGGTAGCAAGAGAACCAACAAAACGACACGCATTCATGTAATAAAAAGATTTTCATCTAAAACGTTGTTAAATGTTTAAAAACTCATACTTGACTGATCGAAATCAAATTATTTCAAGGATGGGGTCGACTTCTCACATGATCACTCTTTTGGTTTGCCTCTAATTGTGGTCATCCATTCTTAACTTACTTATTTCATTATTCCATTGATTTTGAAGTGGAGATGAGTGGAGTGTCAGGAAATTTCGTTAGAGAACTCAATTGCGGGGACAAGAAGTGCCAAAACTTGAGGGAGGAAACTACCCCCATGCCCCCATAATCACCGCCACTGTGTATAATCCTATTCTGTTTAATATTATTAATAATAATATGTTAATGTAATTTCCCTTGTTCACCAAGAAGTGATTCTACGACTGATGGCTACTGTCGCACGATATTAAGGGAGTAACCTCGGCTAGAATCTACGATGGTGTTGTTTTTTATATAATCCGCTTTGTGAGCTAATTACTTCATTTCCTTGTGGTTAACTTGCTGGTGTATTTAGTGCACCGTAAAGCAGGCAAAATTAAAAAAGATATCCTGTAATGGTTGCATAATCGGGGTATATTTAGTGCTGCTGAAACTAATGATTGATTTGGTTTATTTTTATTCGCTTTTCTGCCTCCTACGGTTAATTGCGAAGTTGAGGATGAGTGATGATATAGCCTAATGAAATTGATGAAGAGACTTGCACAAACACCTATGCCCTGGCCAGGACTCGAACCAGGGACCCTTGGCGTCGAAGCGCGCTGTGCTAGCCACTCCGCCACGGAGGCCGGTTGCTGAAACCATCGATAGACGGGATCCGTTATCTGTACTCGAAAATATGGCCTCTAAATATCGATATACTGAGAACCGACATTTTCGGTATCTTCGGTAACCAATATAAAGTACTCTCTTTAATGGTGACATTCATTTACCTATATCTTGTAAGGTTGAGTAGTAGAGGCACTAACGTTAGGACCTACGAGAATATTTTTGCGCGTCTGTATTTATTTTCTCTCATCTACCAACCACTTCGACTCATTGTTATCTTTGCGATAGAGACGGCCGAAACACGCCCGCACTAAATTGCAATTGATTTTGTAATGTTCAAAATGTTATAAAAATAAATTTAACTATATCCATGTCTATATGTCCCGTTTTTTTTATTTTAGAAATCTCGCAACCCTACTTACAGCGAAAGGGGGAAACTACGTTCAAAACGTAAATACGCTCATGTAAAACGCTAGTAACGACAGAGAAGTAGGGGAGAAAGGTTTTCAGCACTCATTTCACATGCATATACTACATGAGAAGCAGCAAATTGAACTTTCCTAAAGGATAAATGGAAAATCTGCTGCTACCAGGATTCTCTGGGTTCTACTCTAACTCCGCGCTATTAATTCGAGGAGACGATTTTCTTCACATATTGACTCGCATGCTAGTCTTTCATGAAAATCCGCGCTTTTAGTAGGTCATTCCCAGGCAGTGACATGAATAGATATTGATATTTTTTAACCTTAAAATTCAAGAAACTATTTTCTAATGAATCATTTCTTCCTTTGTTGTTTATATTAGTGCAGTTATATAATAATTATAATAATTGCAAAATTATAATCATTAATTAAAAGGGAACCAATTATTGCACCAGTGTTACACACATATTTTATCATTTTCTAAACCTCAAAGTAATATGTTAATATTGAATCTATGCTTTTTCTTGTTCACATCAAATCACCTCCAAATTAGCGGCGATTGAAGGTTGAGTGAGGCCCTACACATCGTTTTATATATTCTGATAGATAGTCTGGTCATTGTTAAGAGACTAAACAAAATGCAGGACTACATTTAGAATATAATCGTTATATTTGCACCTTTAATCACTGCCACAGGCACTGTAGGAGCAATGCGTATAAAGTGTGTTTACAACATGCTCCGAAACGTTTGCCGGAATCATTTCAATGGGTGTGATTTCGCGCTAACAATTGTGGGGGAAGTTGTTGGCTGAATATCATCCAATGTACAGCGAGCTTGAACCATATGGGGAGTACTGTATTCTCAAACAATTGCCCCTATGCACACGCCACTGTTGCTTGTGTATATAAGTGTTCACTCACTTACAAGCGAAACCGAAACTCGAGCTCTCAGCGACACAAATCCAGACGCTTTGGCGCCTGAAACAGACGTTCGTTGGATCCTGCATTTCTACAGTCGTGGCCTTTGTCCCACTGCTTTGGTTGCGATGAAGTATTTTGACAGGTTTCCGTCGTTCGCTGCAGGATACATGCAAGGCTTAACAGAAGAATGTTAATGATATGCATATGATATATAATGGTGATTAATTATTATTCCGAAATTAATACATGATTTATCTTCTGCAGAGCGTAAGAATTTTTTCTTCCGATAAAATTAACAACAACGAAATAATAATAAAAATATTTAACCAGAAATCAACCTTTTGATATATTACCAAAGCAATTACCGACTTTTTTTTTAATACTGTCCGATACTGTACGTAAATGCAGTCAGTACTCCTTCCCCCAAAATGATATGTTACTGTCTCTTTATATATCTCTGGCTCTAATGAATTATTTATTGCCACGTAATACAGATGAAATTGACATAGGAATTCGAACCCAGAATTTATTGTGCTAAGATAATGAGTCAACCGACATTTAACAATCGTTACATCCTTTAACTTTTCCAGGCAGTCATAGCCGAGATATATAAAACAACGTTTCGATTATAATTCTGTTGGTTAAAGTTGGATAATTTTTCGTAAGTAACGAAAACGCTTTGCTAGTTTCCGAATAGCACCTTTCAGTAAAAAGAAATTATAGATTGATCGAGTTCGTGTTTTAAGTCCACTTTACATACAGTATGGACCGGACTAGACCTACAGTTCAAATTGGAAACCTAACCATGTTATGCCTCAACTGGTTATTCGAACCCAGGAGCCTTTGATTACAAGGCGGCGACGTTACCACTACGCCAACAAGGAGTCCCAGTAACCAATATATATATATATATATATATATATATATATATATATATATATATAACACAGTAATAGGATGAGAAAGAGTGCCACAAGGGCGGATAAACTCTAATAATGGAGAGAGAGTGTATATAGCCTATATAAGTAAACAGAAGAGTAACAGTGTACAATTTACTTTCTTTTGGTCTATAAAACAACCGATATTAACACACCTTCAAAAAACAGCTTGTACATATGAAGCAAATTAAAATTGATATGTGAGGGCATAGTAGTGCGCACGGGGGTTGCCAGTGGTGCATGAACACCTCCAAATGCGTCCTCAAAAAATTAAGAATGTAAAAACAACCATTACAATAATGAAAATAATGTATCCCCTACTGTCTTGAAATTTGTACAACCTTCATGCTTTTCGCGTCTTTAAATATGTTGGCTAAAGAAGAGTAGTTGGATAGCCTCAGGCTGAATTTTTCAAAAGAAAAGACGAATTGATCTAAAGTTAAAGTACTTTCTGATCATTTTTTAATGTATTTAACAGTTCTGCTGTACACTCAGCGGCGAAAGAAACAATAGACGAATTGTCCACCACCATTTTCATTCGGTCTGTATTACACAATGTGATGATACTGAATTGAAATAATGACGTCAATAATCAGAGAACAACGCCTGCATCGAACCAACATAGTGTCATTCCTTAAAACAACACAGGATGTAGAATAAAAAGTAATGAAAATAGCAAAGGACAATTTGCCTACCATTTCTTTGCCGTTGACTGTACAAAGTAAAAAGAAAACACTCTTTGGTGGGTTCCTTTATTTTCCACAGTGGGCTTTCAGAACGCCACAAGCAATAACTATTCTGTGCAACTTGCTTCTTGACCTCCCTTGCTGGAAGCGTCAGCGGAGTAAAGAATGGCGCCAGGAAGTCTCATACCCCGGTCGGAAAAGCTACGGACGGAAAATTGCGTTTGCATTAGCTGCTAGTCACTACGTACTTCGTTTTTGCCATCGTTGGTAATATCTGTCTATCATCCACTTAAGAAGGATATAACTGGAGTCAATACATGCGAACTACAAATCAAAACGGATGAGTGAAGGGTGGGGGGTCAATGTTGTTTCATCGTTTAATATAGCTTACGTGTCATAGCAAAACTTTGGTCAAACCACATTCATCTGTGGTTTAACTTTGTTTTGAGTCCACGTTTTGCATGGCAGGCTAATCGGGAAGGACCTACAGTTTAAAGTGGGTTTCGAGCCTCTGATCAATCTACCGCAAGCAGGCATGAAAGTTCGATCTCGGAATCCTTTGATTACAAAGCGACAGCGTTGGGCATGAAACAATTACGGAGGCCCTTATCTTTGAAACGGTAGGCAGAATATGGGTGTAACATCATCATATTGACTCTTCGTCGTCGCCTTGTAATAAAGGGGTACCGGGTTCGATGCCCGGTGGAGACACATAGTGGTTCGGATCCCACCTTAAACTGTAGGTCCAGTTCTGATTAGCCTTACTGTGCATAAAGTGGACTTAAAAAACCAAATGAATCAATCAATACTGACTGTTCTTCTTTTTGCTTCGTGTACATGGTGTGAAATCACTGGTTGAGGTTTACAAAGATCTTAATCTACACGTACGTGCGCACTAATATGTATACGTATTTTAAATACAACATTACTAATTACTAAATCACTAAATATTTAAAAATAACATTATTAAATAAATTTAAACAATTATCTTTTTACGTTTATAAATATCACATTTGCATCAAGTAGCAAACTGATTTCCTTACTAAGTGGTTAAAGATGTCAATTAGTTTCAAAATTGTTGAAATTGTTTTATTATGGAACAGCTGAAAGATTGATTGATTGAATTGGTTTATTTTTCTTCGCTTTTCTGCCACTTTTGGCTAATCGCGAAGATTGAAATGGCTGATATACAATGAAACCGATGAAGGGACACTCACAAATACCCATGCCCAGGCCGGGATTCAAACCCGGAACCTAAGGTGTCGTAGCACGCTATGCTAACCACTTCGCCACGGATGTGAAACATTGTGTTTAGTTTTTCTATTAATATAAATCAATTACGTTTCATTCTTATATTTATTGTACTTTCTTGTTTCACTTTAATTGTGAATACGTTGCTATTGCTGCAGATCTGTTAATGATCGTTTGAAAGAGAGATTGTTGGGGAGATACCCCCGTTGCACCTTGCCCTTGGACCTCTCCACTCCCAATTGTTCTCATGCACTATCATCCGCTGAGAGGAGATCGTTTCGAGGGATATTGAGCAATCCAGTGTTACGGTGAAAAAACCTTCCTTCATTTCACTTCAGGTGGCAAGAAAATCACAAAATATCAAGTATAAAGAACAGATTGAACTGTTTGTGACATTTTGATCATTTTGGTAAGATGGTACGGGTAAGATGTACATGGTAAGATGTCACTTACCATGTTTTACACCCGAGCCCTTCATTTAATGAATTTATTTTGACTGTAATTTTAGTTTTACGTTCAGTTACTCAGCGCTGGACTTAAAGTTAACTTCTCAGCCAGGACCTTGTGGTGTACGAGTTTGGGGTGGCAAAATGCCTTATCTTATTTAAATATTCTTTTCTTCAACATTCGTGAATTGTAGTGATAGTGAGTTGCATGTTATTGAGTATAGGAAAGCAAGCAGAGAACAGCAATTTCAGGAAATCAGGCTGTGATTCCGCCCTTTGGAATTATTTCTCACTTATTGCAGACGATCATGTGACCAGAACCTTAGATAACTTGCAGGAAACATCCCGTTTCTACCGTTCTGCACATCCTCTCATATCCGCGTCGTGGTTAACCAGACGGTACAAATTAGTTACCTTCACCTCGTACTAATCCACACAATCCACAATACTTTCACAAAAAAAAAAAATACTTGGAACGGTAGCCATATTATTGGTATTATAACCTGAGCATTGCATTGGTTTGGTTTAGAGTACGAGGTCGTTGTATTATGAAGTTTATCTAATTTTGTGTGGTGTCGCCAGTGTCACATGTTGGTACAATGCTGAGGATTTCGGTTTTCCCCTTAGTTGACTTATATTCAATGTCAGCTTAAGGAAAGCTAAGCACTTGTTTATCGCAGAAGAAAATTGTTATAACAATGTAAAATTTGACAAATCCACAACAAAATTATATGCAAGGTAATTTCGTACTTTGTAAGTCACCCGTATATAACCTATACTGAATGAATGAATGAATGAATGAATGAATACTGCATTTAAGTTATTTGAATATTGCTCATGTATTAGGGGAGTATACAGATCCCCCCCCCACCACCACCGGTACGCTCTCAGACAAAAAAAAATGTAGAGTAAAAAGTAAAGTTGTTGTATGGAAATATGACCATTCTATTCAATTGCTATTGCCTTTGGTTTGTAGACCGATTGATTATAAAAAAAGGTGTTTTCTAAACTTTTTTTCGAAGAGCTTGCATTTTCTGCAGATTGCATTTGCAACGTTGCAACCAGGAGACAGGACAACCTTACTGTCAAGCAGGCGATCTTGTTTCTCTTCTATCGGTATCTAAGGTTGCCAGATATTCATCTTTTATGCTTAACTTCGCTGATTTTAAATAACGTTATTTTTTCAACATTAAAGCATAAAGTTGGTTTACACAGTTTAAATTGAGAATATTTCTGTTATACGTTTCGTGAAGCAATGCAGAGAGAACACGGGAGGGGGCGTTCTTAGTTCTCTCTCTTCCCACACGACTTGCATTGTTTCTGAGGCAGTGGCAACCATGCCCACTAAGTCCCTCGCCCTCGCAGACAAGGGATGAGGGGAAACCACTTTAGATGTTATCTGTAGAAGCACTTCGCAGGTTTCTCTCGCTCTTCCTGTGTAACTTGCGATAAATGCAGAATTCCTGTGTTGTGCGCACAATCGAAGGCAAATGTGAAAATAGACAAATTGCTAATCATTATGTTAATTAATTCTGTGTTCCTCAATGTGATTTCCCGTGTAAAAATACTGTAGGCTTAAGTGTAACCCTACTTCAAATAATATATAATAATAATAATAATACAGCTTCTTAAAAAAAGCCCTGCCTGGGAAAGTAAATAATGGAAAAACTATGGATATTTTGCCTGCTATAATGTTTCCCGTTGACTGTAACTTATATAGGAAAAGGACGTTTTGCTGTGGTATTCGAAAACGATAGCGTCAAGGGGTCGTGGGTTTGATACCGGTGGGGACACGTGTACAGTGGTACGGATTCCACTTTAGACTGTAGGTTCAGTCTCGAATAGCCTTTCTGTGCGAGGGGACGTAAAGGGAGGGGAGGGGGTTGGTGACGCCGTTCTTGGCTGATTCAAGGGTTGCCGCTTGAAAGTACGGAAAGAAGGGAGACTATACCATTCCTGTTTTCTCTGCTTTCAGGTCATATGGCCTGAGAGCGAATGATTGTCTACAGTCGGGTTAAACATTATGGAGACTCGAGTTTGAACTCCAATTAAAAATTAACCAGTAGAGCTATGTATTTAAATTTCGTCACGATTGGACCACAAGTTTTTTAATTACAGAATGTCGAAGTGAGCATAGTTTGAAAAACACAAAAAGCTGCATTTTTTGTTCTCGTCTCACACATAAAGATCGATATTTAAGATTTATTGGGGATCGAAGGCACTTAATACCGAGAAAGACTTGATTCAGTTAACATGCATTTATTATTATTATTATTATTAGACGTATAACATATAGCGAATACATTACATTCAGTTAGGGAAGTTGTACAGTGAATATTGTTTAAAATTTGTGCATTCATAGAGCCGTAGGTTGAGAATCTACGCCAAAGAGAACAACAAAATTCGACACACCCTTTACACACCATTAAACTTTTGCTTCTGGCGAAAGTATAATTTTAGAACATATATACTCAATATGAAGGAAAGCTCTCATTGTGAACCGACCGAGGAAATTTACTTCACTCAATGTAGGGTTAAAACGGACAATTTAGACCGGTTTGTTAGCGTAAAAAAATATGTATCTGAAGTTATGCAATATTTGAAGGCATAGAAAACATTTCCAGGTCCCTAGCCTCCCCCTTCCCTGCATTGAGGGAGCTGCTGCTCTGCCACTGGTCACCGCTGAAACCAACTTTGTTCTATTTTATGTCTTATATTTGTACAGTTATAACCCCACCAAATGATCCCCTCTTTAAAAGGGAAGTGGGGGGAGGGGTGATGGACAGCGAGATTCATTTGTGGAGTTTATGGACAATACGAAGCTTTGTCGTCTTCCAGTCCAGTATTTCATATTTATTTTACGTCGCTTTTCTTCCACTTTTGACTATTCACGACGATGGATCATGATTATGTTAAATGGATGAAGAGACACTCACAAAACAGGCTCGTCCAGGCTGACGGGACTCGAACTCGGAGTGTACGGTCATTCAACGCACTCTTCCACAGTGTCGAACCTTTAGAAGTGGGGGAATTAATCTTTTCACACCATATTTCTCAGGAAATTACGTTACGACTATGCGTCAATAAGTGATTAAAAATATCATTATATTTTAACTGACATTAAAAGTGTTGTTGAAAAGCCGTGATTTCTTTCTATAAAAATATGTTTCAAAGTATGGATATTGGTGTAATAATAGAATTTAATCGGTAGGGTTTTAGAACTACAATTATATAGTTTAAAACTTTGTTGAAGAGTTTTATTAATTTTCTAAGATTAATCATTCATATTAATATGATACTTTTGGAGGTTAAGGCTTTCATTTTAAACCTAAAATTCCCAATCGGTTGTTCGGTGTAGCCATAGGCTAGAAAACTGAACACTGAGTGGCGCATAATATGTTGACGGTAGTGACTTGCAACAACTCTTTAGTTCTTTACCTGAATATCCAGGAAAAGTAACTTGTTGATCTAAAATAATTCACTTATTCTACACATGTTTATGTAGTTTATTTATTTATATTAATATCGTTAGAATAACATACAAAATTTACTTAAACGTTTTCCTTCTAAATGCTTTGAATTCAAAGCTTTATTCTTCCATAGCATTTGAAGTTCAGAGGGAAACAAGCATGAGAGGAATGCTTGGCGCCTCGAAGTCCGGACAAGAGGCCGCGAAGAGTAGGGACGAGCAAGGGAAAGTAACAATTATACCAATACAAAATTAGATTACAGCAGTAAAAATTAGTTGCATTTTGTTACTTCCAGTTTGCAAATGCAGCAGTAGGCATGTTGTCATCGTGAATATTGTACACATTGTTGTATGCAATAAAAATCGAGGATTGAAAGAAAAGTTGTAAGAAATCCGAGGACAATATCAGAATGTCATAGAATACGGCACACAGCAGTGACAAGAGAGCGGAGAACGTGGTGCAGTGCGACGTGCACACGAAGCGAAAATTGGTTGCTAAGAGCCCTAAATCTCCTCTCCTAACCTAACAACGTAGAATTGTCATTAGAATCAGTGGCGGCGATTGGGTTCCAAAACTGGGGGGGGGGGGGCAAAGACAGTTTACTTTGGTGCATAAGATTTAGCATAGTGTGAGGGCAAAAGTGGCATAAATAAGGGGACAACAGCCTCCCTCGCTCCCCCTAATCGTCGCCACTGTTTAAAATTCTAATTGTAAAAATTAAACATGCTAGTTGCTTAGGAGAGTTAAGTTTAGTGCTGTCAGAATATTTTATGATCCTGTGATCTCGAGTGGCTGTCTCTTGATATATTACAGTTTCCTAGATACAGTGTGTTACTTTGTAACATTGTATATCTGACAATTATAATACAATAAAATGTTCAATACATCCACATGTCAACCTCTCTTCCACGTAGTACAACCTCGACTGCATTGTGCAGAAGAAGGAGGTTCTAGCGCTTGGATTCACAATCAGTATAATCCTCTGTGGGGTTTGCGTTATATGTTTGTCCCTTCATCCATTTCTAACATTCATTTGCATCCTCGCAATTAGCCAGAAATGGTAGAAATGCGACGTTAAATAAACTAAATCAACTAACAATAAAATGCTCAACGTACAAACACAACTGCATAAAATATATGTGACGCTTCGAAAGACGGTATTTTGAATTTATTATCCCTTCCCATGCCTTGGATTGCCTCGAATGTAAATATTCCTTACGTTGCTTAACTAAAATTATACCCTAGGATAGTGAAATGGTAAACATTAATGAAGCGACAGAAAAATGCAACGTATAGCCTTTAACGTTAATCTGAATTGCTTTTCTTCGGTTAATCGTTAATGAGCATTAATGGTGGAATGCAGAAATAAATGAAAGAACGAACACAATGGTTTATCTATGCCTTACTCAGGATTCTAAATTAGGGCTTCTGGCTTCGTAGCTACTCCTTCATGCAGACCGGAAGGTAAAAAAAAAATAATACAATACAGTTGATTTGATTTGAATATTATTATTTAGCGTCGCTTTTCTTTCCCTTTTGTCCAGACGAAACGATGGGATGAGTAATGATACGATGAAATTGATGAAGAGCGCCCACAAAGGAACACCCAAGTAGCGTCGTAATGCGCTGTGCTAACCTTTCCGCCATGAAGGTCAGCTGCAATAGATTGATCGATTGATTTGCTTTATTTTACTTCGCTTTTTGTGCCACTTTTGGCTAATTTGCGAAAATGGGGATGAGTGATGATATGATGAAATTGATGAATGGGCACTCACAAGCATCCACGCTCAGGCCGGGATTCCAACCCGGTACCCCTGGTGACGTAGCGCGAACCACTCCGCCATGAGGGCCGGCAGCTAGAATAGAGTCGAATTTACTGAATGAGAACATATACGCATTGATTGATTGATCGATTGATTTGGTGTTTTAATTCCACGTTATGCACAGTTACGCTAATCGGGACTGGACCCACAGTTTAAAGTGGGTTCCGAACCACTATATGGCTCCACCGCATATACCGTTTTAAGGGGAAGTTTAACTACATAGCTTTCATTTTTTACTATCCCTTCAACGGAGCGTGCTGTTGACAATATCACCCGCAGTACGGCCGTGATCGAGAATGTGTGGAGCCATATCTTCTGCTTGAAAGGTAGCACCGTAAGATGCACAAGTAAGAACTTTACCTTTTGTTCCACTCGCCCACACACATTTTAATGGCATAACCTCTGCCTAGGGCTTCGCTGTTCCCCTAAGTACACTTGTTTGTGTAACTTCGTAAATATTGTCTCAATAAAGCCACACTAAGGAAATGAACACGCTTCCTTTTACTAAAACTGAATTTTTTGTTGGCCCTTTATTTTATTACATAATTTATTTTAATCTCAATCAAATAAACATCTACATATTATTCACGTTTAGAAACGGGAAGAGTATTTATATAGTTTTTTTTTTACCTTGTCATTTTAAAATTAATGGAATTAATATTTTCTTTATGATCGTAGATGGTAAGTACATGTGTAGTTTCCAGGCATTATTTATCATAAAGGAATAAAATCAATGTTTTCTACTCGAGGTTTTCCCCTTTCCCCAAAGTTGTTTGTTGTAGAACATTAGCAAAGGTGCCCTTATTTCAGTGTCCTCTCTGTTGTTTTATGTAAGTAAGAATGTGCATTAAGGATGATACGCATATAATAATTCGAATATCCCTGCGTAAGAATTTGTATGTTATCTATTTATATTTTCTCTTGAATACACGCACATAAACAACACGACAAGAAGAGCAGGACACAGAATGTAACTTAAATGGAATTGTATCAACTTCAACATACGAAATGATGGGTTTCCTGCTTTGTGAAGCTGATACGCAATGGAGAGATAGATGAACGTGATAACGGGCAGCTTAGCAAGTCGCGTTGATCCTTTTCTGCAAGAGGGGAGCGTACTTGTGTTCCCCCGCGACGTTGTCAGGTGAGGAGCTTATCAACTTTTCAAGTCGCACTTTAAGCAGAGAGGGCGGGAAGTGAAGACGCCAAAAAGTGTGGCAACGTAGCAAAAAAACTCATGCACGGCGCAGTGGCCGCAGAGGTGGATCGCATAAAACAACAGTGTTGCCAAACACGGTCCTTAGAAAAAGAACTACATTGAAGTTAAGGACTCAGACCAAGCACTTAGCTTTTAGACGTATGAACACTTGTCTCCGTCTCTACACTGTGGATTCTGTGTTCGAATCCTGTACGAGTTTAGGGAGCTTCCAGACCAAAGTGAGAAGCGAAGCATATAACTTGGAAACAAACACTCAAAAGTATATGTGACGTTTCGAAGTGACATGACAAGGTGCACATGTCGAGTCGCATTGCGTCGTTCTAATCTGGTGGCGTCTTCTGGTAGCGCAACTGCACTGAATGCTTGCTTATATTCTTAAGAGGTGCGTGTTGCTTGTTACTTCGGTATGAACCCCTTAGTTTGTACACACTGTTATTCTAAATATGAGCGTTTATATATATGAAATATTCGATAAAATATAAATGAAACATTCGAACCAATGCTATTTTGCTATATTTTACTTCGCTTTTTATGCCACTTTTGACTAATTTGCGAAGATGGGGATGACTGATGACATGATGAAATTGATGAATAAACACTCACAAACATCTATGCCCAGGCCAGGATTCGAACCCGGGACCCGTGCGTCGTTTTCGAACCAATGCGACACGACAAACATCATGTGTCGCTTACGTGTTTCTCGCAATGAGCGTTGCCGTATTTCTCCCGTCTGGGGTCGTGCCCACGCGTTGAATGGTTTCTTACGGAGAGACTTCAAACCGAAGCTACAGGGAACAAGTATCACAAAACGGCGGCAAGTGACAATTAAGGTTCACATCGAAGTGACAAGTTACAAGACACACGGACCACTTTAGTCTATCAGAAATCATTAAAATGCGAAAGCCCGAACACCAGACCGATGCGACATAATTCACGATATTTAGAAAACTGCCCATTCTGTGCAACACGGAAGCAATAAGGGAGACGTGCAACTTGTCACATTGCTTTGTTTCGAAATGTTGAATTCATTAGTGTTGCAATTGTCTCAAAGCGATACGTGTCACTTGTCGCCTTCCACTTCGGTCTGAAAGTTCCATGAATGTTATGCATCATGTCGTCTTGGTCTGTTGATGGCGGATATGAGAAGACTTGCATATACACCAAGGTACTTGTGTCACTTGTCATTTCGATATAACCCCCCCCCCTATTGCCCCGTCGATTGTCACTTTTGAACAGAAATCTCCATTCTTATTTTTTTTTTAAAAAAATAGTATTATTTCGTTATCAATTAATTTTTCTTCAGCATGACCGAAACAAGTAACGAGAAGTTACCAATAAAGTTTGAAAACTCTGCTATTTGTTTCTTGGCAATGGAAGAAAATGTGCTTTAGAAATGCATTTATAGTGCATTTACTAGTGTTTTATTAAAACCAACTGATAATTTGTTATGGGACATACAAAAGTCACATTTGTAGAGTATTGTTCGAGTATAGGAATAAAGTATAATAGAAGAACAGATTTGGTTCCAAAGTTTTAAGTTGGCAACATTGACAGCTCGGAAGCAACAAGACGGCCAGGCGAGAGGGGAACCCCGACGGCATTTGCACGTACCTTTCCTCGCCTCTCAACCCCCTGGGATGTTCGGTACCAATACATGCGAAATAGATCCAAGATTTTACACACCCACACTTCACGGTACCAAGGGATGCGATTAAACACCACAGTTTTACACAGCCTTGAAGGTACCAGGTTTCACCAGCAGGTGGCAGAGTGTAACACAGCGACATAAACACTAATCCAACAAATATGAACTTTTTGGTACCTTCGAAATACTTCGCGTACAGGTCGCAAGGGGTCTCAGGAGTCTCGAAATGCCTTTTCCTTATTGGGACCGGCAAAAAGTCCCAACATTTTTTTTGGTCCCATTAAGAAAGGTGTTTAAAGATACGCCGGTCCTAAGAAGAATATATCTGCGTACCCACACACACGCGCAGTGTTAAGTGGTTGCTAGGTAGACAGTTTATTGATAACTAAAGCTACGTTCATAACACACATGAAACATGCGTGCAGTGGCATCCGTTACTTGTGTTTATCTAGTACTCCACGGAATGTGCCTAACATAAATTATACATAGATCACGCAATATCTATTGTTTGCTAGTCACAGCTTACACACGAATCCATATAGTAATACGTTACCCGCTTTTCCAATTCGTACGTGGCTCTTGTGAAAACCTGAACTATACAAATATTGGTTCTTTTAACTTTCATTGGTGTTAATTTCTTAACTTATTGGGCACAGGTGTAGAAATTGTAGAACATTCCCGATGCTGAACATTTGTTAAAGGTATTTTCTACTGTTGAGGCGGCCGGACCTATGCTGGCAAGGGAAATGGGAAGCTGGTAAGCGACCAATCCAGCATGATAAGAAACGCAGCAGCCGGTAGAACGAGGTTCACGTAGTACTTCTTCCAGCCGTGTCGTAACTCTCGGTGCTACCGCTGTTGTCTGGTTGGTCTGCGGCTTAATCTTAGCTCCCCGACTTCCCTTACTAGAAAGAGGACCGGCCACCGTAAGAGTAGAAAATATCTATATTGCATCTCCACCATGCAAATGGAAAGTCGATTAGCACAATACACGAAGAACAAGAAGTGCAGTCTGAATGCTTCACTCATTAAAATGTATTTGGTAGAGCTCCGATTCGAAGATTCCAAAATCCCAATATATTGTTCCCAAAGATTGACCAGACAGGTGACAGGTAGCTCTCTACGAAGGCTAGTTCAGAAACGATTTATATTAATTAAATAAAACAATGTGAATTCCTAATTATAAATTCTAGAATACCGAAAGTGCAAACATTCGGGTAAATAAATTTCCCATAGCAACAAATCAACAAATCCTCAGGTATATAAATAGTGAAATTGTCACGACAAAAAATACATATCGGCAGTGGGTGCTCGTTCCGATGTGCAGTATGTATGCGCAGTCGTCCGTGGATGTATTTCGTCATCTTGGAAAAATCGGTTTTGCCTTCGATTTATTTTTATGTATTTTTGTACTTGTAGACTGCAATCATGTCTAATTGTGCTGTAGCAAGTTATGAAAACTATGACCAGACAACTAGAGGAACTTACATAAAATATCATAGATTTCCAGCCAATAATTGCGTAAGTAAACAGTGGAATCATGCTTGTAGTCAAAATGTAAAAAATGTTAGTGTGGAGTGCCAATTATTGAGGTGAAGACTATGTGCGAGAACTCAAAGAAGAACTTCTGTATTTTCCACGAAATGACGTGCTGAAGCCAAATTCCAGTACCATCGCTAAAATTACACCCAATTACTTTAGTACTAAATAATCAAGAAAATGGCGTACTAATCCTTTATCATCGCAATATGATTCGCTTGTAGGACGTGCTGATAAGGTTTGCAGAGATGTACGCTACGAAAGATATGCAATAAGGAAACATGTCCTAAACAGGCTAAAGACTATGGCGTCAAAAAAGTAAAAACTAAAAACGTAAAGTGCTCCCCTGTGCTTTTCATCACGCCATGAAGACATATAGAGGGTGTGGAGTTAGGGCCCCACTTTGATTTCAATGATTTTATAGATTTTTACGATTGAGATAGAGCTGCGGCTAGCTCACCAGGTAGTGAGAGCACGTCTGTCGGCAAACTGGATGCAATATCTGCGTAACTGGAACCTCTAAATATGTACTGAAATAGGCTCACTCAAATACATTGACAGTTACAATTAAAAAGAGCACATACTATGACGTTTTTTAAGCACTGTAGGAGTAATACACAACTAATACACGTCACTTTGCTTCGGTAAAAACGCAACCTGGGATAAAGAAATAAGATACTTACAATTTTTTCATTTCAGCTTCAACCATCTTCCTTTCAGTAGTAGTCATGATCATTTTTTTACCTCATTCTTTATTGATATTTTTTCTTTCCAGAATTGAATACAAATTGACATAATTTCTCCAAAGTTTTATATTAACAAATTTGAATAGTTTTTTTACAATATTGTCTGATGATAACTTATTATTGAATAATTTGAAATATAATAGGTTTTAAAAAAAATTGCTACTATGTTGGGATATGAATTGCAATGGTGAACAATAGATGGCTCTGGACTTATGAGTATTTTCTAACATTTTTCTTTATTGTTTCTAAATGTTTTACTGTGGTGGAAATGAGTTAATATCTTTATCTTTTTTACAGAATTTATAATTTTATTTGAAATTGAGAAGATAAACCACATGTAGGAAGATAACTAAGTTTAATTTCTAATTGCCATAAAGAAAAATGTATGTAATTTCCTTTTATACAAGTAATAAGAGAGCTAAATTTTTCTTGCCAAATGGCTTTCATATCAATATCATGATGATATTGATATATGGCGCTCAACATGGGTTCGAACTACAGACCCTGAATATCCCAAACCATCCACTGCACAACTCAACCAAGAAATTTTACATGAACTTCTAAAATGTACATAAGTATGAATTTTTTCTTGTACAAATGATATAATTACAATTTGTTTTTTGAATATCCTGAACTTTTCTGTTTTGTTTTGAAACATTTACCTAAATAAATTTATTTCACAATGATTTTTTAGTTTTACTATGTTTATATGGAAACATACAAAGGCAAAATGATATTTGATGTGAAATTATGAAATGAACCCATTTTTTTTTTTTTTTTATATGCTAGCTTAATAGCATAATGCTATACAAACTAAAATAGTATATATGGTATAATACCTGAGTGAATGACTAATTTGCAATGACAATATGCAACAATAATGTTACTAAATAGTAGTAAGTTCTACAAGAAATTTTTAACGAAATTCAGCAGGAAGCACTTTGCTACTTCCAATCTTAATGCAATACAAGAAATAGTACAAACTCTTCATCTGTGAGCAAGATGCATATATAAATATATTTATTTTTGCTGACCTCACATTGTCAACATGAATAAAATAAGTTTAAGGAATGAATATTATGTATGAAATATATTTTCAACTGAGCGTGTGTACACCACATGTCCTTCAAATGCCAATTATACCTGAACATGGACAAAAGAAGCATATTGAAGGAGCATACAAATTTTACCTTCAGCAGTAACTAATTAAACACTGGGCATATTATTTTACATGTAAGTGTGTGGAATGCCATATCGGCGCAATACCACCTTATTAATCTTGCAAATTTAAAATTTTGGTTATTTGCTCTTGCATATATTATGCTGAGTATTAACTATGAGTGAAAGCACAAAATTTGTTAACTGGTTATTCCGACTATTCACATACCATCAGTGTTTATGCTCATTGCATACCAAGATTGAATATTCAAAAATTAAGGTTGCATACCTTAACTATTCACAAAGAACAAAACATTTAAGGAAAATCTATCTCCGATGAGCTAGGTACAACTTACATTATACTGGAAAATAAATATTATGTGATTTTATAACATTACCTTGAGAAATCTAAGGGTATCACATATACATTTTCATCACATTTAATATATCACTCTACAGAGCTTACGCGTCTATGTGTATATCAAGTTACAAAATATTACCAAATTTACATTACTAAGAAAATATTGCATACCTTGTACTTTACTATTTTTTTTTTTTTTTTACTATTAAATATATATATATATTTTACCATGCACTTATGTCTGAATAATTAGAAAAATTAAACAGTCAGTATGCTTAAGCTAAAATGGGATTGCATTGATTAAAGTGATTATTTCAATGAACCAGACAAATTACTGTCTAAATAAGAAATACGATTTCTTTTTTTTTTTTTTTTTTTTTTACACCATAAACTTTGTTACGTAAAATGCCGTGTATCTACAATACTGCCACAGCAACTTTATAAAAATCGAATTTTTATATATATACGTGTATCTATATGGTATTAATTGAGCATGAACCATGAATGAAAACTTAGAACTAATTCGCCACTCAATTTCAAGATTGAATATTCAAAGTACAGTAAATCACATGAGACAGACTACTAAAATACCTTGCATGTGAATGAGATACTGATCGAAGTAATGGAATACTGTAAATATAACTCATTATCTAGAAGTCAAACATTACCCTAATTACTATAATGCCTTTGAAATATTTGTCTTTAACGGAGATGTGGACACCAGATTGATCTTCACAAATGTTTGTTTTTACAATGACAATACAATTTCAGGTAAGTTTTCTCCTAGTGTCATGTTATGAAGAACTTTGCGATCGATTAATAGCATAAAAGTGAACAGCTGGCTGCAAATGTATCACAAAGTACATTGCACTTCGCCATATTTACTCATTTTAATCTAATCAACATTACATGTAATTCTAAAGAAATCACTTTTATAACATATTATAGTACCGAATCATTGTCTGCAGATAATTCAACGGAAGGCTAAAACACATAGATTGCTTCAAAAATGAGCATACATGTCTCACAATAATAGATAAACATGCAGAAATAATATCTTACTTTGCTGTTGTACAAACATAAATTCAGATCTCTGAAAACAATATGTAACACCTTGCAATAGCATGTGAATAAATATTTAGTACACTGTATCACATGAATGCATCTTATTGAAGTATGTGTCCATGGGTTATTTGTTTACTATTCTAAATACATGTTCTTACATACTAACACAAATATTTACTCATTTGTTATTATTCGGAGTTCAAGAATTAAACATAAAATGCAAAGACATCGGTATACAAATGCTGGACTAGCATCATGAATAATAATGTTATTTTGAGACAAGCAAATATAAAAGAAAATAAACGTATTTATTTTGCAGCTGACTGTACCAATAGCGATATTTAAAAACTGATACTTTTCACTTCTCAAACTTGATTTAAGGTTTTGCCAGCAAAGCAGTTTTCGTTACATCAACATACCTAGATGTATACACATATAGAGATATATATGAACATGCATACACTTATCGTCTCTAATATTTTTAACGTACTACCTACCACTCAACTTCTTATTAAAACATAATTCATGGTACTCGTATGAGAAAACAAAAGTAGTTAAGTTGCTTCAATGGCATTACTTTGCATTCATATGGTTAATTCTACTACTTAAACAATCCAACCACTGCATTATGGTAGTACTAGGAAATTTTTGTACTGTTCTGGTTTCATCACGTTAATGAACATGGACAAGAAAAATAATGTTGCAGTGCACATTACTTAACATTTTCTTTTAACATATCACCTTGCACTTAACTTTTTTTTATATATATATAAATATATACATAAAAGACTTATGAAAGAACAAGACAACATGTTTCACTATAAATCACTTTTGAAAGAATTACAATATATACATCTGGTTAATTTCACAAAGCACACTATTGACATTAAGGCAATACTAAAAATTTTGTGTGTATGTTTTCGGATCCAAGATTATCTGTATTGTTGCCTTTATGATCACCTTGCTTCTTCATTTTCACTTTTTTCTTTTGTCTCTCGTCATCTTTATTTCCTGTTTGCTCGGAACTTGCAGAACAAATTCCTTCATCTTCCGTACTGGTTGTAACATGCTTTACCTTGAAAGTTTTCCACTTTGTGTGTCTTCTGACATCTTCACTAAGCATTGGTAAGTCTTTATCTTCTATGAAATACGCCTTCTCACTGTCGGAACTTCTACATCCAGCTTCCCTTCTTGATTTCTTTTTTCGCTTTTTCTTCTTTCTACTTTTTACTTTCTTCACCATTTTCTCTTGTTTGTGACTATCTGAGGAGTCGCTACTACTACTGGATATCTTGGAGCTGACAATCTTAAGTCGCTTTACATCCTCTGCTTGATTTTGAGAAAAGTATGTAGAATTGTTCTTATGCAAACTGTTCTGGTGATGTACATTTACTTCCATAAATTCAAGTAAGCTTGCATTGATTTTACTACTCTCCTTAAGAGACTCTCTAATTTCACTTAAGGCATTAACTATACACTTGTTGCTTTGTTCCACATTGTCTTTACCTTCTTTTTCCAAATCAAAACTGTTTGTGGCAATAACTACACCTGAAGGTGGACATGCATCATCTTCTGGGCACAAGAATTTACATACCTCTTCTATGTCTGTTGCATTGCTGTGTCCCTTTTGCTCAATTTTGATTTTTGATTGGCTAACTGCTTCTGTGTCTAACTGACTAATAGGTGCAGACGTAGGAATCAAGATTGGTGAGTCATCCAATAGATTTCTTGAAGTACCTCTGTCTAGCATGCTTCTCCCTTGTTTTTCTTCTAATTCTCCTAATCTTTTCTTAACACTCCCTAATTCTTGCAAAAACATTTGTGTGGTTCCATTTTCACTTTTATTTAAAATCTTTCTCACTACCTCTTTGGTGTCTGCTAACTCCTTTCGAACTTCAGTAATTGAGGAAGAGTTGTGCTGGATCATTTTTCTACTCTCCTCATTTTTCTTTTCCATTATGTCAACATTTAGCTTTAAACAGGTGGTTTCCCTGTTTTGTTTATCTATCTTCTTATCTGACTTTTCACTCCTCTGACTACACTCCACTCTGTACTGTGCCAAATCCTTTTGCGTTAGTTTCATTTCACTTTTCAATTCCCTTACCTTTTGATCTAAATGACCTAAACTTCTTTCTAGACTAACTTTTGTGTCCATTATCAATGCCATTATTTTATCTAGTTTCTTCTCCATTTTGTGGTGATTTTCCTTTTATACACTTGCACTGAAATTACCTGCTTAGTTCTTTGTTCAGTATCAGTTTTGCATGTGCAATTTATCTTAAGTCATTTATCCCTTCTAAGTCTCATAATCTTATTTATGACGTTTTTTAAGCACTGTAGGAGTAATACACAACTAATACACGTCACTTTGCTTCGGTAAAAACGCAACCTGGGATAAAGAAATAAGATACTTACAATTTTTTCATTTCAGCTTCAACCATCTTCCTTTCAGTAGTAGTCATGATCATTTTTTTACCTCATTCTTTATTGATATTTTTTCTTTCCAGAATTGAATACAAATTGACATAATTTCTCCAAAGTTTTATATTAACAAATTTGAATAGTTTTTTTACAATATTGTCTGATGATAACTTATTATTGAATAATTTGAAATATAATAGGTTTTAAAAAAAATTGCTACTATGTTGGGATATGAATTGCAATGGTGAACAATAGATGGCTCTGGACTTATGAGTATTTTCTAACATTTTTCTTTATTGTTTCTAAATGTTTTACTGTGGTGGAAATGAGTTAATATCTTTATCTTTTTTACAGAATTTATAATTTTATTTGAAATTGAGAAGATAAACCACATGTAGGAAGATAACTAAGTTTAATTTCTAATTGCCATAAAGAAAAATGTATGTAATTTCCTTTTATACAAGTAATAAGAGAGCTAAATTTTTCTTGCCAAATGGCTTTCATATCAATATCATGATGATATTGATATAATACCTTGTTACAAGAGGTGTTAGAAATTATGTTCTCCTGCATACAAACCTTTACAGCATCTTTGTAGGAATTTTTCTCTAACACGTATCAGTTCTTCTCGTCAGTAAGCACACGCCGTTTTACCCTTCTCTTCTTATAAAGAACCCACCCTGTCTCCAAAATTCGTTCACAAGGTTTCAAACACTGTTTGTGTGTGAAACAGGAACATCTGGGAATTCTGCTGCGAAACACCTTCTAACGTCCTATAAACATTGGTAATTATATAAGAGTCGTACATAAAAATTCGTTGTTTTAATTTGTACGTAGCCTATAGCGTGGTATTATTAGACTGTAGAAAAGCACCAGTAAAACAATGTAAAACATTTGTTAACGTATTAACAATTCACAAACACATGCAAACTGAACACCAGCTATCTGGATACTTACGCGTCCAGTGTCAAGTTCAACGTAAAGCTGTGGATCTAAATGCCGGTAGACGCGATCTCACTACCAAGAGCGCTAGCCGCCTCTGCGCGGGAGACTTAACCGTGAACGGCACTGTATAAATGTATAAAGTTATTGATATATCAAGTAATTTGGGTTGAATAGTTAAAACATTACGAAATCCGAGTTTACGTGGGCCAAATATATTTTCCATTTCTGTACATACATACTGTTAACCTTGCTTAATGCTACAGGTTACGTTAATTTTAAATTTATTTAGAATGTCTTTCCTAGAAATGACATATGCGTTGGTGTCCGTTTGGAATTACACTTACCTCCAATAAGGGGTGGTTCCATTTTATCATAGTCCGGTGGGAAAATTGGACGTATTGCAATTTCCTGTGGCACATCGCATTTTTCACATGGCATTTTTCTATTAAGAAGAAGAAAAGCAGTCAGAGATGTATCATATTTAAGAAAAAAAACAGAGCAGGGTGAAATACTGGTTTTTAGAGTACTGATTAGGAAAGCTGAAAAAATACCCTTATGAGCATGTTGTGTCCTTCATTCAGTTTTTGCAAATGAAATATCCATTTGTTTTAAACACTCGCTTACGTAGGATCTTTTCTCTGTGTGGGCTGGAATTGCAAATGTGATTATTACGTAACTGGCTTCTAGGAGAAATACATCGTAATTGCAAGCTTTAACTTTCGTTTTAAAAGTTGTTCAATGATGCAAATAGTAATGGAGAGCCATTTTAAAGGGATTTTCATTTGCCACTTTGTTTTCTTCCGAGAGTTCTTTACTCCTCTCATTTTGATTTTGATTTGCTCAAATATTCTGATGGAGACTGCTGTCCCATCAGCTCCAGTGACTGTAGGGATATTTCATATCCATCTGTCCCCTACTGGGCTTCGAGCAATTTGACTGTAACAATCTGTCTTACTGTGACATACCCCTAACAAATATAAATATATATATATATTGAAGTAACATGTTGATACATGTAAAGTCGTCACGGACACTTCTAGGTTGTAATAATTCCATTGAAAGTTAATGGGATTGTTACAACCCAGAAGAGTCCGTGACTGTACATGAACCTTGGAACAAGAAAATAATGTATTGCACCGTTGAAATAATAATTGCAGAAAAGAAATGAACAAACAATGAGGCAGTGAATATATGAGTAGTGATTCATTAGTATTTTTCTGTTACTCTCTTGTTAAAATTATTAAATATACGAGGGCCATACTGAAAGTAATGAGCAACAATTTTTAAAAAATCAAAATCCACCAATACACGCAAACTAAGTAAATCATCGCAAAATATAGACTTTACTGAACGTGTCGAGGTAGTGTGACGTCTCGTGATCGCAGGAAGTTGTTTCACATCGGCAGACAGATGATGTTTCTTTTCGACAACGTGTTGTGTTTCAATTCCTTGTTGAAGACGGAATTCCTACTGCTGAAATTCACAATAGACTTCAGCGTGTATATGGGGATGTATGCGTGGGTACTAACAGTGTTAGAAGATGGGTAAAACATTTTAAGGAAGGAAACATGAGCAGCAAAGATCAGCCTCGGAGCAGTCGTCCACGAACTGCTGGCAAAGTTATGGGCACAGTTTTCTGTGATGCAGAGGGGTGATTTCTGGTTGAATTTGTTTGACGAGGAGAAACCATTAATGCTCGCCGTCATATACAAACACTGCACAAGCTCTGTCGTGCATTGCGGATATACGTCATGGAAACAAAACCATCATTCAACACGATAATGCACTCCTGCTCTCTGCTCAGTTCAACAGGGAGGAAATTTGCGAAAACGGGGTGGGAATTTCTGCATCACCCTCCATACAGTTCCGATATTGAACCTTCCAACTGTCATCTGTTCGGTTTTTTAAAGGAACGGTTACGAGGCCAACGCTAACAGACGGCGGAAGACATACAGAAAGCAGTGCGTCAGTGTCTGCGAGCACCTGGAATGGAGTTCTGTCGTAAGGGTATTTTCAAGCTTCCAGAAAAGTGGGAAAAATGTGTGCAAAGAAATTGAGAGTTTGTTGAAAAGTATAAAAAATCTGTAGACTATGATGTAGCATATTTTTCCTTAATAAAACCAAATCGTTCTTCCTTTATGAAAAGTTGTTGCTCAATACATTCAGTATCACCCTCGTATATTTACGAGTATATATGCATTTCCATTTCACACCTGAATCTGGCTGTAGATATGACATCTCCCCCCTCCCAATCGAAACATGTAATAATGTAAACCTAGGATATGAGTTTGTAAAAATAAAAATTTAGGCCTATCAATAAAATGAATAATAATAGATTTTTCAAATTTGTGCAATTATTTTTTTTATTTTTATGATATTTTTTTAGGTTTGCTTTTGAGAAAGACTGTCTGATGATATTTCTATGTATGTTTATGCAAATCAATGGCATAATTCAAATTATACGTAATATGCTCGTAATACAGGGTGGCTCAAAAAGTCACTTAACACCATCAGTACAAGGCCACTGCGGCATGGAACGTGAAAATGGCAATGACCAATCGTTGCCTGGTCAAGGGGGAACCACATTGACGTCGCCCGCATGGTCGGCAACCATCTTGATGTCCGCCATCTTGAAATCAACTTCAGAAATTTAAATGGGAAGGGTTTCGTGTGACATATCAAAATGGGCTAGATTTTCACCAGGAAAACAACTGTGACAATTGTTTTCACCTAACTTTAATTGTTGCAGAGTTAACAATACCACAAAGTTATGGCTCAATAAGTCACTTAACACCCCCAGTACAAGGCCACTGCGGCATGGAATGTGAAAATGTCAATGACCAATCGTTGCCTGGTTATGAACTTCCTTATGAACATAAACATTAGTCTTGTTACTGTGAAGGACTTTTCATTTAATGGAAGCGCCACACTGTAATTTTTCGCGACAACCATTCATAATGTGCAGCTCTTCATGGATGTATCCGATTAAAATCTTGTGCAATGGCATGCGAACTTCTCTCCCTAGACATCACTTTGATCTCGATGCGTTACCGATGCGCTAAACAAATTTTAAGGCATTTTTCTAACACCTCGAAAAGAAGCAAATTGGTACAAGAATTCATTCATAACGTTTTACTAGTTAAAGATACATAAAAAAAACCTTCACCATTACATTTCTCGTGAAATTCTAGCCTGACTTGATGTATCATATCACCCCCTTCCTATTTAAAATTCTGAAGTTGAATTCAAGATGGCGGACATCAAGATGGCCGCCGACGGTGCGGGTGGCGTCAATGTGGTTCCCCCTTGGCCTGGCAACGATTGGTCATCACCATTTCCACGTTGCACGCTGCAATGGCTTGTACCGAGGGTGTTAAGTGACTTTTAGAGCCACTCTGTGGTGTTATTCTTCAAAATGTAACTACACCAGGTTCTTATTGGTGCTCATGGAGTTTTCGCAGTTTAACAGAAGACGAATGTCCAACTTGTTAAGATTTCAGTTTCTTATGAATGAATCACACGAGACTAGATTTGCTACTGGATTTTCCTGTTAGACTTGGACTGGTTGTGTGGTACTGGCTGAGCTGTTGTTTTCGCCTCACACGATACTTGTTTCCGTGTATCTTTGTTGCCACAAGGCTTTGCGCAGAACAGACAAATCGATTAGCAGAGTTGATTCACAAAATAATATTTTTTTTCAACTAAATGTGTCAAATATTTAATAATATACAAGGATTTCCATTGTCAGCTAATCAATTTGTCGTGTACAAATGTCATCGCTTTGGATAAATTATTAAATATTAATGAACACGAATCCACATAATCTCTGTATTTTTTCTTTCATTGAGCACTGAACAAAAACAACCAACACTAGGAAACCACAGACAAAAGCACTAAGTTGCCTGACCAAGGCAGATTTATTAAGAAATAAAAAAACTTAATAAGTAACGTTTCAACTCTGTATCAGGGTCTTCCTCAGACGAAGAACTAAGGAAGTGAGGAAGACCCTGATACAGGGTTGAAACGTTACCTGTTAAGCGTTTTTATTTATTAATAAATCTGCCTTGGTCAGCAACTTAATGTTTCTAATATGGAAACAAGGCTTAATTATATTAGTATTAGACAAAAAAATATCCCTTGCCAAACTCACAGATCATCTTCACATGGCCAAACTGTGCTCTGACTGGCTGTTCCACAGCTTCTAGCCAAGAAAGCTAGTTGCAATTGGAACACGATCACGATTTAACCGTCAAAATCAGTCTAGCAGCCAGCCTGGCAGGAAATCATTTCCAGCCAGGTAGCAAGTCCAGCGTCAACGAGGGCATTCCTACTGGAAATGCAGTTCCGTGTGATTCAACCTTTAGTAACGTAGGAATTCTGAAATTGGTCCATACACATTGTATCCTATGTAATTCACCTGGAGGGGGAGTAAAATCAAGGAGCTGGTGAGAAGGGGTCCTGGTGCATTACCTTCTCTATCTGAAAGCCTAATGGCTTGTTCGGATCACGTGACTATTTTGTCAGCAACTGGAGGCGAGATAGCAACCATGTTTGATTTGCTTCTTGGGAATCAATGTTGGACATTTTTAGTGAGTATGGAATTGTAATGCAAATTTAAGAACTGTAATCGAGTTTACATGACGTGCAAATATGCCTAAATGTACAAAAGGTATGGTGTATAAGTGCTGTCTGCTCAATTACAGAGGAAATGATCATGAAAGAGGTAAGAGTAACGTTCACATGTCTTCAAGATGTTGCTGAAAATGAGAAATGTGTAGGGCAATTCCATGTGATTCTGTCCCTATGATAAAATACACTTAAGTAACACAAGTTTATACTCATAAATAATAACGGCTCCTTGGTCACATCTCCCACCCTCGATTTAATTTTTTTGATTTGAATTTAAAATTTTGGGTGTGTCAGCACTAAGGCTATTTTGCACCCGTCACATTATATGGGGTCCATCCCCTTATCGTTACACGTAACAACTCTAACGTTGCATAACTAAAATCATAAAATATTAAAATCTTCTGACTTTCGTTAAAAGCTGAGGCTGTAAAGGAGCACTCAGTACAAATAAGGACAAAACACAGGACAACACAAACAAAATTATACTGGCCATGGGGCCAGTCGCCAGAGCCTCGTTAGTCTGAGGTCCAGGGTGTACTACGTGGAAGGAGCACCCCTTACACCCCCCACTCTCGATTTCCAGCACATTTATAATATTTTCGTAAAAAATTAAGTTTCTTCTAAGAAAGGGTGTTTCAAAATAGTGCGGAAAGTACTTTTTAAAGATCTACGTGCTAGGAAACTTACATAATAACATAAATAGTTCATGATGTAAAGATTTCATGTGTCCGGAATAGGCATCTAATATACTCTTATATTTGGTAAAGTTTTCTCGTTTGTGAATTATTATTTTTTTTAGAAATATCAAATAATGTACCCTACACAAATTTTCAGTTTAAAAATATGCTTAAGGAAAAGATAGCTATATAAGTGGGCCAAATTGATACATGTGCACCTTTACATTCTTATTTAACCACGCTTTTATGCTTCTTTAGGATATTAGACTTTTGGAAGATATGTTATGCATTCAAATACAAGGGTACGATGTGATATAAGAACTCCGATGAAATATTCGTGTGTAAAATTATCCAAGAATATAATACTTATGTTTCAAACACAAATGTTTTCACACAGCAAGCATTTTATTACCTAGTTATATTAATATGAACTGCAAATGTAGCAAATTTTATAAATATGTTTCATGTGAACTGTTTTATTAATTTTTGTCTTTGTGAAGCTTCGATGTTTATAATTTTGATGTTTATTGTTTCATAATTCACTAATATTCTACACGATTTTACTAACAGAGTGTAAACACAGTTTAAGGAAATGTTCCAAATGTTTATTTTCCAAGTGAACGCTAAGATCGAAATATTAATATGCATTTTTCTTTCAATTAAAATGTTGAAACACTTAAGTTTCTGTCACAGACATTACTATCGACAATGAAAAGATTCATTTTGTATCTAAACTTTCGTTCAATAAACTCAAAAGGTAGAAATTACAATGTGAGAAATGGTTTAGTTTTAGTCTTTATTCACAGAAATGTAACATTGTCCTTGTACCAATTTCTTTCGCTTTTGTTGAAAGGTTATAGAAATTAAGTTCTTGTATTGAGATTGTATAGCTACAGAGAATATCTGTATTATCTGGTTGATTAATTCTGGGTAAAGTTAAAATAATTTAATTGATTATGTAACTTAGCAAGTTTACGGTTAACCTAACTTGCGGGTTTTTGATTTAATGCATTGATTTTACAAACATAATTTCATACAAAAGCTAGAATGAGTTTTTCTGTACCTGACAAATATTCCGGATAATATTTTTCAAAGATTCAAAGAAATACAATGTTTAAAGTTTTCCACCAGGAAGTTTCTCACGGTTTTCAACTCCTTGTTTGTGCTATGCAAGGATTTTTTGTGGTAGCGATAGTGATTTCCTGAATGAAAATGTTGGTGTAAATATTCAATATTCTACATTTTTATTCTATTTATATTTGTCGGGAGGGTTAATGTCAAAATTTTATTTCATAAAAGATAGAAATATACCTTGATTCTCTACGATAAAAATACGACAAGGGGTTTGCAGCGTTAAGACGCCTCCAGATTATGACGTCTTGACTGAGCGCTGCGGCCTGAACCTCAAGATGGTCTTGCCTGGTGCCACTTATTGCACGATTACAACTTCGTTTCGATTTACTGGTTTTGTAGGAAAATAAATTGTTTTACAACGCCGTAAACATTTTTTAATGTGACCAAATTACATAGGTGTCTGTTAATAATGAAAACGTGTCCCAAATTTTTTCTTAGGAATAAACATGTTCGATCTCTCCGGAAGGTTTCATAAATAGTTTGAATTGATCTCTCTTGAAGGTTTCATAAATAGTTTGAATTGAACTTTCCGGAAGGTTTTATAAATAGTTTGAATTGTTGTCTTTAAGTCCACTTTTTGCACAGTAAGACTAATCGGAACAGGACCTACAGTTAAAAGTGGTATCCGAACCACTACTGTGCCTCCACCCGGTATTTAACCCTGGACCACTTGATTACTGGGCGATGACGTTACCACTACATCATTGGGGAGGCTATTTTTACAGGTACTATGTTAGTTAATATAAAGATATGCCTTAGTAACTGCTGTGTGTGTGTAGAAGGGGGGTGGGTTGTACTACTATATTCAAATGTAACATTATGTACGCACCTAATATAATTATTAAATATTTGTTGTATGTGAGGATGTATGCATTGTATTTATTTCTGGTATGGGAAGGGATCTACATGTCTGGGGAGAGATGTATCCTCTACTTGATGATGATGACTATTATTTTTTCAATTCACAAGTTGATCAGTTGTTGTACGTACATAACTCAGAAATATTGCAGAACACTACTAAATTTTTGTACAATAATTCCCATTCTTGTTTCACACAAGGAGTTAGTTATAGGCAATACATTGTAACTATTAAGAAACAATTATTCTCTTTAGGGTGATTTGAAGTGTTCAAACCAGAAAGCTTTTTTTTTTTACATATGACAATGACTCGATCCATATTGTGTTACAAAAATGGATAACATTAATACTGAAAGAATACAAATATTAAAATTATTATTGCTGGGAATATGCCAACACAAGAATAATATTAAATTATAAATGCAAATGCAATTTTTACGTGCACAATGCACGCAAGCAAACACACCACTTGATACTTACACGATATCTGCGTTTAGGCCCAAGGCGCCTATTATCATAAGTAGGCCTACATATTTGAGAACTGCTAAGGAGCTAAACCATGTATGACGTTGCCGACTCATAACTGAAATGATCTACACACAAAGCTTTCCTTGTGTAGACTATATATGCTGTGGCGTAAGGTGATCGATCCCATGCATATATTATCATTTTTGCTTCTCATTTATCGTTGATAAATATTTGCCTCCTATCTCTATCTTATGTGTTAATCTAGGTCGGTTGTCATACGCATTTGGTCACGGGTATGCATACATACATGCTAATTCGTATTGATTGATTGATTTGCTTTATTTTACTTCGCATTTTGTGCCACATTTGGCTAATTTGCGAGATGGGGATGCCTGATGAAATTGATGAATTGACTCTCACTAACATCCATTTCCAGTCCGGGATTCGAACCCAGGACGCCTGGCGTCGTAACGCGATGTGCTAACCACTCCGTTACGGGGGCATGCGAATATGCATAAGAATGTCCATATATCCATACATGTATATTTATATATATATATACATGTAATTTGATGTACAAATGAATTATGGGCTCCTAAATTAATTCACTTACTAAACTTCTTTACTCTTGAAATTGTTCAAATTCAAATTTTCCTCGCCATATTTGGTCACTCCAATACCAACCGATAAAGGTAAAATACAAGTCTAGCAGACGATGTGAAGAAACAGTTGTGAGCACTATGTCGTTCGAGAAGCAGCACGTTAAACAGTGCATGCTTTTGCATATCATCTGAAGAGATATTACGCTGTGGCGAAGCAAATGACTTTTTCGGTCTTCAAGTGATTCGTTTGAGGGACTAAATTGAGGGGAGAAAAACATTTACCAGCATCGGGACTAGACAGGCGATATTGCTGCATGATAACGCCCGAACGCACAAAAAAAGGGAACAACCCCTGAAGACACTCAACCTCCACACGCATACATTCAGAGGTATGCACTTAGAACCCCGCTCACTTTAAAATAGACCATAGCGTCAGATTCGCGGAATTTCGGTTCCCCCGTTTTCCTTTTCCTCCTTCAATTGTACATGCATGAGGCGTTAAAGCCAGATCTCTTTAACGTAGGGTCGACACGGGGCCGCTCATTTTTCTAGAAGATCCTTCGATGGTTTCTATATCCTAACCCTGGAAACTCTCGACTAAGACAGCGCATAACGCTAGAGGAAGGGAGAAATCGATTGAGAGGAGCGAAGCAGTACACGCTGCTACAAAGTCTGGTAAATGCAGTCTCCATTCCCCATCCACGCGTTCCCGCTCCTTCGCAAGTGTTCATTGGTCGAACCCTCTCGAGTCACTACTTACGCAGAGACTTGTTTTAATTCTCTTACTCCAGAGATTTTCGAGAGACCAAGTCTTGGTTCATGGTGTCCATCCAATGGGTTTAGTCGTTAAAGTACTTAATTCAGTTTATTGTTTAATCTTCTTATGGGAAGTTCTCGATTCAATAGACAGTTGCTTGTGTAACGAAACTACGTGGTCTGACTGTCACACCGGAGGACAAGGTTCGATTCCCAGGGTGAGTGATCTTAGCTGGTAATTACTTCAGGAATGTCTCTGGGGTTCATCCAGCCTCTAATAAATAGATGCATTTTGACAACCAAATGGTGTGAAAAGGGCGAAGAGTGGTGGTCATCACATCACTTCCACAAACAACCATGATTGCAATGTGTTTCCCCTTGTCTCGAATATGCCTTCACGGAACAGTGTGTTTTAGTGTGCAGGTGACAGCAGTGTTTGTGTGCGAGTGTGTGTGCAGTGTGAGAATTAACGGGGGATGCTAGGGATTTCCCCCCCCCCCACAAAATGAATCCCAGCCAATAAAATTATTTTTATCCCCTAGGAATGTTTTGACTCCTTCAAAGAAAAATGAATTGAAATTATTTCCTTTAATTTCTTAACCACAATACACAATTGAAATATGATCCGTATCTATTAATCGTTCAGGGATCAAAGATATGCCTGCAGAAAAGTATGCAGGCTTGTGCTAGTAGCCAGCTTCACTTAAGTTGATGGCATAGCGGATATTTTTCAAGTATAAAATTGGCCTCTCTTATGGCGCAGTGGTAGCGTCGTAGCCTTGTAATCAGGGGTCCCGAGTTCGATGCCCGGTGGAGGCACATAGTGGTTCGTATTCCACTTTAAACTCTAGGTCCAGTCCCGACTAGCCAATTTATAATCCAATGAATTGACTTAACATGAAGAAACCAGCATGATGTAATTTAAAATCAGAATTAGATCATTTTCCAGAATATAATTATCATTCAAATTAAACAAAGGGATTGCATAATAATGGAAACTGTCACAACTAAAACGAATAACATCAAGCACTAGGCAAAACACAATATTATGTTATTCAATTGAAAATTGTAAAGTTTGGTCGCACTTAAGTTTTCATTGTAACTAATGTTTGAATGTGTAGGGGAGAGCGTCACATTTTTGACAAATGGTGCTTTCTCTCTCAAACTGTTGACATTTAGATCTTGAAAATTAAAATGCAAACACTGCAATATGTTGTTATTTATATTATGCAGTTACGATCCAAGTAACTATAATTTGCTAAATATCATTAATATTTTAAATATTTGTGACAAATGTTACAATTGACCCTTTCTCAGGGGCGATATAACCACTACTGGGGAAAATGTATATCCTAATGTAAAGTATACCTACATTTTACAGAAACAAGATTATTGTTTGTCACTAACGCCTAAGTACATCGTTATCAACGTTCACATTTCTTCAGAATTAATTCCTCCAAACTGTTTGCTTCACTTTGATGCGACTATCAGCCTTAGGAGCTGTTAATATCCCTGTTTCATCGTCTTGGTATGTGTCTTGAGGTTCGAACTTTTGTTGCTCCAAAACCTTCGATAAGTTTTCAAGAACTTATCAACATTATTTTTATTGAAATTCATAGAATGAAATATGTTGATTATGGAATACGTATAGCTAAACTATGATTTATCTTTATAATTGTCGTAAAGCAATCTGCACCAGCCATTTCACGATTTTCTCAGGAAACACACTGATTTCGTTTTGCATATTTGTAAGCTGTCTTTTGGAGCCGACCTCCTTGATGGAGTGGTTAGCAGAGCGCGCTACGACGCAAGGAGTCCCGGGTTAGAATACCGGCCTGGACACGGATGTTCATTGTGACTGTCACTTCAAAAATTCCATTGTATCATCACTCATTCTCATTCTCGCGATTAGCCAAAAGTGGGAGAAAGGTGAAGTCGATCAATTTGGAATAAGCCTACAAAATATATTTGCACGTGACTTTACGTCATCGGTTAACTGGGCTTCGTTCGGGTGTTGTTTTTCTCTCACTCACGATTCTGAAACACACGCGATGCTTGTGCAATGTTTCGTATTACAATACAAGCGAATGTTGCAACAGTGTTACAATTGCTCCAGTTGAATGTGTTACATTTGCCCCAAGTTGACCTTTTTTGTCTCATTTCTAAGTATAAAATACAATTTACAATATGAAATTTGTAGCTAGATATATATACAGTATTTTCAAAAATGCTGGTTTTATAAATGGGCTCCTCTTTCCGAGTGTCATCTTCATATTTCGGTAGGCTTGTTAAATATATCTATGTAGTATAAACATATTAATATAACTAGAATAGTTTTGTATGTGTTTTTAATATAATCTAATAGTATGATATGATTTTCAATGCTTGAATTTGTTATATGATCATTTACATGAAACAAAAAATGCTGCTCTACCTTTTGAGAATCTATTACTATCTCTCTCTACATTAAATTATGTGTTCAGTAAAATACATTTGTATTCTGGCTTTCCAGTACATCATGTTTAATTTGGTTAAATGGTGACTAAACCTGGACACGGAGCAACTAGTGATGTAATTTTGCTACTTGTTGCAGTGGTTCTCACCTTTGAGACCACAGCCCAGTAAATTTATTTCTTACAAGTCGATGCCCTGATCCCAAGAGTTTCACTTATAAATACATTTCTGATCTTTAACGTTTATGCACCCTCAATGAATATTCAATCTAAACTAAATCTCGGATGAAGTAGCTAACAATCTTGTTAAGTATATAGAGAGAAAACATTCAGACCGAAGCAAAGCATGGTAGTAAGGGTATAACATTTAAGTTACAAGTGTACCTTCAGTCTAAGCCAGCATCCACCACGCATGCACAAACAAGAACGAGGCGACATGATGCGTGCTATTCAAGGAGCTTTCAGACTGAAGTCACAGATGACAAGCAACATAGACTGTCTCCTTCAGTATAAAGCAAAACATTCATCATGTATGCAAGAGCAACCGACCGAAGCGGCGCGATGCACGCCATTGAGAAAACAGTATAGTCCGAGCAACACGCAAGTGAAATGTTTAGCTCGTAGTCGCACTTCGGGTCAAAAGGTTGGATGTATTACTGAGGGTCTGCTTACAAGTGACACATGCCACTTGTTGCTTCTGTGTGAATGTTCCCTGAGAAAATGGTACAGGCCAATTGACAAGCAGCTTATGTTGCTTCGGTTTGAAATGTTGCATTTACTTCTAAGATTTGGTTTCCAAGAGCTACGTGTTGTTTCCGTCTCAAAGCTCAGTTACATTCATGTAACATGTATACTTCTGCATATGTGTTGTGAACAGTAAAGATTTTAAATTCTCACGAATCATCAAATATTTTTATTTTTAACATTTGTTTCATATTTTATGACATCAACATTTAAATTGAGACACACACATGTAAGAGCTTGTTTAAGTCCATATCTTGGTGAGATGTGCTCATCAGCACTACACGTTTAGTTTTAACCCTAGAAATTACTCGTGCCGTACAAGAAACTTACGTACGTTGATATAAGAACGATGGAACGTTCTGTCATCCTCATCTTCACGATTAGTCAAACGTAGCATTCATTCGCTGTTCATATTTTCCGTCCTTAAATTCTAATAATTATGTATTTTATCTAACAATGGATTAAATTAAATACCAAACATTATCGAGAAGCAATTCTCAAAACATTATACTAAAATATTAACATTATAATAAGTGTCCTTGCATAGCCATTTCAGACTTCAAACTGCTTCCAACATCTGCTTGCTTTTCAATAAAATCTAAGTTATGTGCTGTTCAATTTACGGTGCTAGCATGTCTCACTACTACACAAAAAATCCTACAGGAGTTTATTTTTCCTGGAGATCTGAGACTCACCAAAACCCATATAATACTAACTATCCTCATCGTTGCGATGTAAAAAGAAACATGAGTGTCTGTGTTGTAAGTAGAAGAGTCAGAAAATCGCATGTCACAGCTTTTGATGTTATCTGTAAAAAGCATAACAAGAGCAATAATCATGTCGAAAATAAACTTGTAGAAGGCGAGGCTTGCATCATGAAACCTCGAGGATGACAGTTTCTAATTAGCTCCGTATTAACCAACTAATTCTCTTGCCTTCTTAAACCCTAAGACTTAGCAACAAAAGTCTTCCATCTCTCAATATTGTATTTAATTCTGTGCAAGTCACATGCCTGGAAGCTTACGTGTATCACCGTCACTCTTTTTTCAGCTTTTGACCTTAACTATTGATCATGCATTTTTATTGCATGTTTCCCATGTCAACACAAAATATATATTTTCTCTTGGATTAATTTTAACTATGAGGATGAGAATTTAAGAAAGAGTAGAGAGAGAGAAAAAGAGAGAGAGAATACCATAACAAATAGCTTCTAAAATTTTAAGATATATCCTACCATATTCTACATATTCAACGAATTCATTTGATTACAATGTAACAACATTTTATTATTACATCATATGTTTCAATATTTTCATAGTCATCCAAACGTTTGACAAAACATTTTTTAGTTACGAAGATAGGAAGAGAAAAAAAGAGTGGTTGAATAATTTCGAGAAGTATTTCTTAATAGGAGACAGTGTTTTTATTTTTTTATTTCTTTCTTTCGTGTAACCACTATGTTATCGATGGGAACAAGGCAAGACCAACATTTCCACTATGTTATTATGTTGAAGAGGATTTTTCCATTATCAATTGTGTCCACACACAAAACTTAGTGTCTGTCTGCATCCATACCTAGATCAAAAAATTCGAACCATGTCTCAGCCTCTTGTAACTTATTTAATTATTTACACTTGTGCTTGTATTTGCTCTCTTCGGGTTTAAGAAGTCTAGAGAGTTAGTTAGTTAGTTGTTTCCCACTGCACTATTTGAATTTTGAATAATCACATGTTAGTTATAAACGCATCGTTGATATCCTGTCTGATCATATATGTGTTTGGGTTGAAGCTTCGTATCTGCCTGCAACATTTATTTTCTTCTTTTTCTTGTTATCTGCTTTCTATATAGAATATTAGAAAAAAACACATTTCCATTAACAATATTTCATGTTATGCAAAACATTTAAGTTTATACACCATCAGAGGTATTATTGCAACAACGTTACCACTACGTCATCTGACAAAAGGCCAGAATCGGTATTATTATATTTTGTTGCTCAGGTCATTTCTTTTTTTAATATGTACAGCTATAAGTAAACATAGTAACTTAAGCCATCAGAGTCGTAAACCAACAAAAGTACAACTCTGTTAACTGCCTTGTGTTGAGGGAGGGGGGGGGGGGACATTTGTAGCTGTTGGTGCAATACACTTTGAAGTTTTGTTTTCTAAGTGTCACACATCAATTTCATCATAATTATCATTATTCATCCTGATCGTTGCCATTAGCCAAAATTGCCTCTTCTTTGTTACAAATTTTCGTACTGATATCCGTACACCCTAGGCCTTAGCAGATTAACAGAAATCGTCTGAAGTTTGAACTCGTGACCCCTCACAATACCGTTGCAAGCTTATTTGTGATTGTTCTCCTCAATTATTCAAAGTACCTCACTTTCATATTCAAATACACACAAGTGAAGAGGGTTCATATTACATTAGTGATTTTAAAACGTATTCTTGGAGCCATGTACATACTTTCTAACATTGTTGTTTGATATGAAAATAAGTGAAAACACACTGCTATGCTTAATAAAAAAAACATCCATTCATTGCCAGATTGTACACCTGTATAGGTCGAGATTCATAAGCCTCATCCATTTCATTCTGGGGACTGCATATTTTGTATACAGTTTATAGTGGCATCACAACACATGTTATAACTCATTATTAAGTCTGTTAAAAAAAATCGTCAGTCCATATGAGAATTCTTGCTGTGAAATTTTTATGATGTTTAACCTAACAGGATTCGAATCCCTGAGAGAGCCAACAACTGAGCTTTTGCATTCCACATTAGCAAAATCTTTATATTTATAACCTCAATTTACTAATCGGGAAATTCCCTTAGTCAACCAATCAGCATATTCACATAACCTCCTATAGAGGAAGGGGGCGGGGGGGGGGCATGACATTTCCGAGCCAGTATTATTGATGTGACATTTTTAACAGGTTAATGCACACATATAGCTGTAAGTGCATCAATCTTTACGCAAACACTTAGGAATGTTTGGAATGAAAATAATTATCGTGACAAAACAAGTAATCGGAAATTCTTTTTAACCAAGCAATCAATACAAATCTCTCTTTTTTATAGAGAAAAGGGAAGAGCATAACATTCCCGAGACAGTATTATTGATGTAACATTTTTAACAGGTCAATGCCTTAATATTTACACACACACATACATAAGCGCATCAATCTCTCTCTCTACACACACACACACACACACACACATACAGGAATATTTGGAATGGAAAGAATTCTCTGGAAATTCCCATTAGCCAAGCAAATCACCAGTTACATGACCCTCTCTCTCTTCTTTTATAGAGAAAGAGAAGGTCATGACATATCCAAGCTAGTATATTGACGTGACATTCTTAACAAGTCAACGTCACGTCTACACACACGCACGCACACTCGGGGAATGTTTGGAATGCAAGACTATTAATTTTGTGTGAGTAAAACAACTAGGTTACATGATAATTCTTGCCAACATTTCTGTGTTGCAGAATTTTCTTTGGAAAAGTAATTGCAATTAAGAAATTATTAGCCCCGTCTAGTTCGCTACACTTTTAGACATATGGTGGAGTGCAGGTGCATTCCAGCGCCAGGCAAGTGCAGTAGAACTGTGTTTTTTGAACTTCTGCAACTATAAAATAATTTTTACACAATAAAATTGGAATTTAAGCTCTTGCGTAAAACAAATTTTCAGTTTTTTACACTTGGAAAATCAGCTAAAATCATGATTTTCAGTTAAATTACAAAGAGAGCTCACTATGAAATTGCTAGATTTAGGGGACGGGGTGTTTGCTCGTACCCCCTCTCTGACTATTGAGGAGCACTGCAACAACACGTCCGCACTCTTCAAACACTCTCACGATACTGACTGATCTGTAATGCGAAAACCCTTTAAGTAACCTAAGCGATGACCGCGTTGAAAACATCAGAATCAGTGAGCCAATCAGAAAACATCCATTACGTCATAATCCAACCAATCAGAAAACAACACATCAGATACGGGGTCATCATAATATTGCGTAATAACTTGTTGCGGAACATGATGCAATAGGTTACCCTTACGAGCCATCGCAATGTAGCGTAATAACTTGTTGCGCAACATGATGCAATAGAAGCACACCGGAAGTAGACCAGAAGTAAATTTGTGTGGGTGAGCGTGTGTGGGCGTGGGTGAGCGTGGGTGAGCGTGGGTGTGCGTGGGTGGGCGTTACGTACTTTAACTCGTAAGAAATTGTGACACTCGTACAAAGTGTGAGATGAAAAAACACAGATTTGCAATAGTATATAATCGACAAAAACATCATCAAAATAGATTTTCCATTGTGGTGAAATTATTAAAAACAATAGGCCTCGTACCACTCGTACCAAGTGTGAGGTGAAAAAACACAGATTTGCAATAGTATAAAATCGACAAAAACATCATCAAAATAGGTTTTCCATTGTGCTTAAATTAATAAAAATAATAGGCCTCGTACCAAGTGTGACTTTGAACCGCTCAACTAACTCTACTATTATGGAAGGAGTGAATAAAATGTTGTATATAGCCAATTAAGATAATTAACAATATGCTCGTATATGAAACAATTAGGAAAGTCAATAAGTGAGCAAATGAATTCAGAAATGTATCTCTCTCCTTTTTGATCCTCTGACGAGGAGAACATCGTCAGCTTTTGTATTTGTATGTCCCTCGGTGGCGCTGTGTTCAATTAGACGCCCCGAAGCACTTACGGTTACGCTCCTTATTAGACGCACTGGGCCATAAGCAGCGCTTGCTGTTAGCGATCCTGGGTTATTCCCCTTTTGGTCGTTACATAGGAGGTGGCGCTATTGTCAGTTTAGTCGCCCCTACTCTTTCTATAAGTATAGCTTGTATCGTTTGCCAATGAAGCGGAGAAAGCGAGCGCATGTATGTAATAAATAAGATTACCATTTAAAAAGGGAAGAAATAAACTAGAAGAAGGAAAAGAAGAAGAAGCCTTTTCCCAAAAGAGAAGGAAGAAAAGAAGAATAAGCCTTCTCCAAAATTATAAAGAAGAAATGAAGAAGGACCTTGGGTTTTCGACCTTTTTTGAAAGTATTTCACGAGTTGGTCACTCGAACCAGCGCCACTTGCAGTACAGCGCCTGTGTTGAATATTTAGAGAACTGCTACAGGGTGCTAATTTGTTGGGAAAAGGGTTCAGCAGGTAGACAAATTGCCTCGGAGAGCCTGGCAGGGGGTCCAGGACTCAAACGTTGTCACGTCTTCAAAATTCTTTCGCTATGACAAGGCCTGTGAGTGGATTTTCAATGGGAAAGTTTGTACATGTGGCATCACGGTGCAGCCGAAACTCACCCATAGAGGAGTATAGGGAAGGTTTTCACAACAGATCTGCACTCACCCTAGGGTAGGGAGGAGAAACTCACTCAAAAGGGTGAGGATTCCGAGTATTCTGACCTTCGAAGCCTCCAAAGAGCGAAACTCACCCCAAACACACCTTTTTTTATTGCAGTGTACAAACATGCAAGTTGGCTATTTAATTATTTTATTTGAGATGAAAGGCTGAAGTCACCTCTTGATTCTTTTGTAATTAACAGGAATATTACAAAACAGAACAATATCTTACACCAGATTATACCAGAATTTACACGTGGTAAATTTTAGTATATGGAAGTTATATACTTAAAACCACATGCTCAATTTGTAACATTTGGAATCTAATTTTTAATATTGCTTTGTAATACTGATAGTTCGACCACTGTGTAGGTTGAAAAACCATGTAAGTTGAACATATATGTTATCCCTGAGAAATGTTATCATGCAAAGATGTGACAGAATCTAATTTTCAGATGACCTTGATTCTGTGAAATGTTCTACATGCTGCCAACCTCTTATCAATTGGTAAAGGGGATGAATAGTGACTGGAGAATGATGCTGATAACATCACTCAAATCCCATCTACTTCATGACATGGTGTTACAAACCAGGGAGAGCTTTATTATAGCATGTAAAATACTATTATTTTATACAAATTTGACGTTATTTTAGAATTTAGTTGTAAATATTTCATTTTCACTTGATTTTTTGTTTTTATTATTTTATCTCTACCTGTTATCTTATATTAATGAATTCATATCGAGTACTTTTATGCAGTTTTCTTCCCTTATAATAATTGCGACAATTAAAATATGTGGTCAATTCATGAGAGGTAAAATAAATACATTTAAATATCTTGCCTAAACCTAGTTTTTTAAGTAGAATCCTGTGAATTCCAGTTTCAGGAAATTATTTAGAAGCAAATATTGTAATAATTTTTTAAGAGGCTTAACCCCAATAAACCTTCCACAAATATGCCATTCATGAATACATGCAATATAACGACAATGTAAAATATCATTGCAGTAATGTAACTGAAATATTATGCTACCTTATGGAAATATCTCTTTAATGTCGGTAATGTTACATTTACATGTTTCTGTAACATTATCAATGTTGTGTTATGTTCGCGGACATTTCCACATTACTGAAACTTACCCGAAACATTTTTGTAATGTTCTGCAACAGCCAGGTTGTGTATTTCAGTAAAACGATAGAGTAGATGCCCCCTTAGCCAATGACATTTGAGAACATTGGCTTGGGGGTGGACCAGAAATTGTAGCTTTCCTTCTGGAAAGCACAAAGAATTTTTGTTGTCTGTTTTAGGAATAGTGTTCGAGATATAAATTTGACATGAATACTGAATACGCGAGATAATTTGTATGGCTGGCTGGCATTTGTGGTTTATAGAGTCAAAGGGTTTTCGAAAAATCAAGATATATATATATGTATATATTACATGCAATTGTGTGTTTTCAGTATACAGTACGAAATAGTGTCAGTTTTAAAAATGCTCAAAATTGGCTATTAAGCAGGAGAAGGCGTGCTGTGAGAAGGCGTGCTGTGCTGTATTTATACATGAAGAGGTAAATTTGTATACGCGGTCCTTCATCATTTGAAAATAGTGTTGCTAAAGAGCAACATATTTATATATTTTTATCTTTATAACGGAAAAAACATTATCCTTGTCCAATGAATCTGGGATTGTACCCTCATTGAAACATTTTCTTAATAAAATAGATAAGGCTGTAGCGAGAGAAGAAGTAGAAAAAACAGAAACAATTTTATCATGACCATTCGAGCGATTTTCAGGTAATGAAGGCAGGATACAAAAAAAGTAGAGAGAGATGTGAGAAAGTGACAGCAAACAGGAGTGCTGTTACAAATTAAAAAAAACAGTGTATTTGAATTTGTAATTTTGGAGAAAAATAGAGAAGATCATTTCTGCCAGGGCACTCTGTGTGCACTGTTTCATGTTTAACTTTGAAGTTATTCGAGAATTTTTCCTCCTCGGTGCCTAAAGTGGATTTGTAAACCAACTTTACTTTAGCCATTATCCATTTAAAATATTTTCTTGGCCATAACTTTGCTTAACTGTCAATAGTTTAAAAAGAAAATTGAATTTTTAGCCTTCCTTAAACACTCTGATGTAACAAGATGGTATAAGGTTTCTTGATTTAGTCTGAATTGTTATAACACAAAGTAATGGTGTCATCCACTGGATTTTCAATGCAAGTTGACTATCCTTTCCATAAATGTGAGTAGGGGCCTCCCCCATGGCGCAGTGGTAGCGTCATTGCCTTGTAATCAAGGGGTCCCGGGTTCGATACCCGGTGGAGGCACAAGTGGTTCGGATCCCACTTTAAACTGTAGGTCCAGTCCCGATTAGCCTTACTGTGCATAAAGTGGACTTAAAAGAGCAACTCAAACCAAACCAAACCATAAATGTGAGAAAGTAAATTTAATATTAGCCTAGATAAGAGTATCATACGTACATACTGAAATAAGGAGAATAGTCTATTTTCTATCTGATTCAACTGAATAGTGACCACAGACTATTGCACGTAAATCAATTTGTACCTTCAAAATGCATATTTAGACAAATTTCTGCGCAGAGAGGTTGTTGGAATGCTGTGTTCCTGCTTTATTACTACTACAATATAAACCATACAAACCTTTGAACAGACTTCAATGGACTTCACGGTTACCGTTGTTGTCCTTCAGACGTTCTCTCTAATGGGTCCTCCTTTCCTTCCTCGCACACGTCTTCAACTTCCTGCACTTTTCTTTGACTCCAGACATGTGAAATAATCAATCAACAAGGCAGAGGAATACCGTCTCCTGACAAGAAAATTACAAAGAAGTAATGAGAAAATATTCAACAAAGCTACAAAAATAGAAAATATATTTTAAATAATTATAAAAGTTATCAGGACATGAATGCATTTTTCTTGAATAGTACTTTTAATTTTATGCCATTTTCTTTATCAAATTATATGAAATTCGGTCTTGTCACTTGATTGAATATGTATTTATTTGTCTTTATATCAATGAATCAGAATTGATAATGTTTGCTTTCTTTGGAAACAATACATACCAAAAAAATATATTTTCTACTACGTTTTTTAATTACATTTACAGTGGAGAGCTAATGTACAGATAATGAGTACCCCTACACTCACACACTCATACACACAAACGCTCACACGCATACATACTACTGCCTTCTGATTCACAAATAAATTATGCAACAGATTCAAAATTCATGGCAAATTCCTACCCCTTCTCACAGGTTACCTTAGCGATCGCCATCAGCGTGTCGTTCTTCCAGGGACTGTATCTAACTTTCTTCCTGTCCTCTTTAGATTTCCACAGGGCTGTGTTCTAGGACCTCTCTTATTCATACTATTCGTGGAAGACCTTGCCGACCATTTCACAGCTCCCTCTAGCAATTACCTTCTTTTCGCAGATGACTGAAAAATTTTCAGATAAATCTCCACTTCCGACGATACTCATCTTCTTCAGAATGACATAACAACATTTACTTCCTGGTGTCTGACATGGGGCCTTACATTACATCCTGAAAAATGTACTACTCTCACTATCTCTCTCAAGAAGAACCTGTTAAAGTCATCTTACTCCATCTCTGGCAATAACATCGAAGCAGTATCCTCTCACAAAGACCAAGGCATTGTTTTCGACCAAAAGCTCACATTTGAGGAGAAAAATTTAGACACCACTAAAAAGGCCATGCGTCTCTTAGGTTTACTGTACCGTTTCATTAAAGTTAGTGACATCTCAACCCTCACCTTGTACTTCAAATCATTCATTTCCCCAATTATAGAATACTGCTCTCCCGTCTGGTCCATGACATGTCCCTTTCATCTCTCTAGAATCAATTCAGTCTTTCACTTCTTTCTAGCTATAGTTCGATACAGGGTCCCCTTATTACGCAATTTTTCATCTCCGCATCTCTTGTCTTTTCTAAACTCACAAACTGCTTATCAACGACGTTTGCAGAATGTTTTCAGTTATTTATACAAAGTTGTGAATGACAAAATCCGCTGCAACACAGTTCTTCAGGAATTCCACTTTAGAGTACCTAGGCCCTCAACTATGTGAAGGTTATGTGAATCCGTACAATATAATTGTATGTTTATTGAAATTATTAATTTCATATTATACAAAGCACTTTACATTAACGGTTGAAAAAATGTACAATAATTACTTTGTACAACGTTAATTATGTTTTATGTTATTTATTGCGCTATACGCTGTATAAATTAGATATTTGGAATTCTAACGTTGCTATAGCAACGAGTATCAATAGTCATTATGTGGTAGTGTGTCTGACAAAAATGGAAGTATAGGTAATAGTGAACTGCATATTGCTCAGTTATTTCACTAACTTATAGACCCATAGAAGTTGTATCTTCACCTTCGCGTTATAGTTTCAAATATTTATGAACGAAATGTAATCGCGCAAATCATTGACTAGTGAACGTCATAGTCCATAAAAGCCCATGAATGCCTCAAAAATACATTTTTTATTCACAGTTCGAATGCAGAATATTAATTGTCCACGGATGGATATGTGGTTGGGATTGTCTTGTGTAGTAGTTGTGCTGTATAGTGTGTTTGTGTTTATCTTGTGTAGTAGTTATGCTGTCTAATGTGTTTCTATTTGTCTTGTGTAGTATCGGTGGTGTGTTTGTATGTGTCTTGTGTTGTAGTTGTGCTGTCTAGTATGTTTGTGTAGTAGTTGTGCTGTCTAGTCTGTTTGTTTTGTCTTGCGTAGTAGTTGTGCTGTCTAATTTGTTTGTGTTTGCCTTGTGTAGTAGTTGTGGTGTGTAGTTTGTTTGTGTTTATATTGTGTAGTAGTTGTGGTGTGTTTGTGCTTATATTGTGTTATAGTTGTGATGTGTTTGTGTGTGTCTTGTGTAGTAGTTGTGCTGTCTAATGTGTTTGTGTTCGTCTTGTGTAGTAATTGTGCTGTCTAATGTGTTTGTGTTTGTCTTCTGTAGTAGTTCCTCCATTCATATTGGGGGTTAGGCGTAGAGCTGACAACTCTGCAAAGTAAAAAAGCCATGTCAAGAATCAGCAATATAAGGCAATGGATGTTCCCAAGGTAAAATATTCCGGAGGTAAAATAGTCCCCAGTTCGGATCTCCGGGTGGGGACTACTTTGGGAGGTCCCTGGACTAAGGATAAGATCTACATAAGGAATAAGGATATTAAATTAGGCACCTGGAATGTTCTGAGCCTTTACCGGCCTGGGGCATTTCAGTGTACAGTTAATGAGATAGTCAAGTATAAATTAGATGTAGTAGCTGTCCAGGAAGTTAGGTGGCCAGGAAAATCATAATTTTGGAACAGGCTTTTTCAAAAACAATAGAATTATCTCGGCTCTTAAAACAGTAGAATTTATTAATGATGGAATATCATATGCAGTTTTACAGAGTAGGTGGTGTAAAATTATTTTAATAAACGTACATGCACCAACGGAAGATAAAGATGAGAATACTAAAGATGATTTTTATACAGAGTTAGAACAGGTCTTGGATAAATTTTCTCAGTATGATATGAAAATTCTGTTAGGTGACTGTAATGCACAGATTGGCAAAGAAGAGACATTTAAACCCGCTATTGGTAAAGAACGTCTTCATGAATTAAGTAATGATAATGATGTAAGATTGATTACTTTTGCAACCTCAAAGAATTTAATTGTGAAAAGATTCACTTTTAACATAAAGATATCCATAAATATACCTGCTCTTCTCCAGAGGGTAAAACTCATAATCAGATAGATCATATTCTCATTGATAAGAGAAGGCATACTAGTATAATTGACGTTCGTACACATAGAGGTGCTGACTGTGTCAGTGACCATTATTTAGTAATTGCTAAATTAAGAGAAAGACTCTCAGTGATAAATCATAAGCAACAAAATCTAAAAGTTATAAAATTTGATACAGGAAAGATCACTGATGAAAGAGTTAAGAAAAAATTACCAAATTAAACTGTCAAATAGATTTGATATTTTGCAGGATTTAAATGATGATGAAAATATAAATGAAACAGACGTAAATAAGAATTGGGAGCACATACGTAATGCAATAGAATCAGCAGCTAAAGAAAGTATAGGATACCATAAACCAAGAAAAAGTAAGCCATGGTTTGATAATGAATGTCATAATCTAATAGAAATAAGAAATCAAGCTAGACTTAGGTGGTTAAATAACTCTGATGATACAAATCTAAACAACTATAATACAATAAAGCGAGAAGTTAACCGCACGTTTAGAAGTAAAAAAAGAAATTACTTGAAAAGCAAAATTAACGAAATTGAAACAAACAGCAAAAATAAAAATAACAGAGATGTATATAAAGGTGTAAATGAGTTTAGAAAGGGGTGGCAACCTAAAGTAAACTTGATAAAAGATAAAAACGGTGATTTTCTAGCTGACCCAAGCGATATTCTAAATAGATGGAAGAACTACTTTAATGATCTTTTAAATGTCCATGTAGGAGATAAATCACAAGTGAATGAAGTACACACAGCACTGAAGTTAAAGATGCTATTAAAAGGCTAAAGAATAACAAAGCACCTGGAATTGATTTAATACCAGCTGAGTTAATTAACTATGATGGAAATTCATTAATAAGTCAAATTCATAAATACATTTGTTTAATATGGAATAAAGAAGAAATCCCTCAACAGTGGAAAGAATCCATAATTGTTCCTGTGTTTAAAAAAGGTGATAAAATGAACTGCAATAATTACCGTGGAATTTCTCTACTCTCAACAACATATAAAATATTATCTAACATTCTTTTAACGAGACTAACCCCATATGCTAATGCAATTATAGGTGATTATCAGTGTGGATTTAAACGTAACAGATCAACTACAGATCAAATTTGTCACATCAGACAGACACTCGAAAAAAATTGGGAACATAATCAAAATGTCCATCAGCTATTCATTGATTTCAAAAGAGCATATGATTCGGTCAAAAGAGATACATTATATAATATATTAGTAGAGTTTGGAATACCTAAGAAGCTTGTTAGTATGATAAAAATATGCACCAGTGAAACAGAAAGTAAAATTCGTGTGGGTATTAATATGTCTGACAAATTTACAATTCATGATGGGTTAAAACAAGGAGATGCATTATCTCCATTGCTCTTTAATTTTGCCTTAGAATATGCTGTTAGGAAGGTAAAGGAAACTAAAGAAGAACTAAAATTAAATGGTGTGACTCAGTTGTTAGCATATGCAGATGATGTAGACTTACTGGGGGATGATGTGAATACAATTAAGAATAATGCTAAAATATTTTTCAAAACTGCTAAACAGATAGGTTTGGAAGTAAACAAAGAGAAAACTAAATATATGCTTAAAGGCCGAAACCAAGTGTTAGGTAATAATCAAAATTTAATTATTGTTAACAACTCGTTTGAACCAGTTTCCAAATACAAATACTTAGGAGTAATATTAACAAATGAAAATTATATTAAAGAGGAAATAAAAATTAGGCTTAATTCAGGAAATGCATGTTACTTCTCTGTTCATAAACTTTTGTCTTCTCGTTTAATATCTAAGAAACTAAAAGTTAAAATATACAAAACAGTAATTTTGCCTGTAGCATTATATGGATGTGAAACTTGGTCCCTTACATTGAAAGAGGAACATAAATTGATAGTATTTGAAAATAAGATCCTTAGGAAAATATTTGGACCTAAAAGGGATGAGGAGACAGGTGAGTGGAGAAGGTTACATAATTTAGAACTACATAATTTGTATTCATGTCCAGATATTATTAGAATAATTAAATCAAGAAGACTTAGGTGGGCAGGCCATGTGGCACGAATGGGAGAGGAAAGAGGAGTTTACAGGATTCTTGTTGGGAAACCTGATGGAAAGAGACCTGTAGGAAGGCCAAGACGAAGATGGAGGGACAACGTTGAGATGGACCTAAGGGAAATCGGTATGGATGGAAAAGTTTATATAGATCTTGCTCAAGATAGGGACAGATGGAAAGCATGTGTTGCTGCAGCCATGAACCTTCGGGTTTAAGAAGGCTGGAGAGTTAGTTAGTTAGTTAGTGAACGTCACAGTATAATTGGTGGTCCAGTATTGTGGATCGTTATCAGCACGATCTTTAGTGATGTGTTTTTGCGTAAGTGTTAACTTACCCCATTGTTTTCGTGAATCTAGTTTGTACATAAATTTCTATTATGTACGCATCAAGTAATCCTTATAATCTGAGATATAAAACAAGTCTTACAGCTAGATTTATCAATTGTGGTGATGATCCTGATGAATCACAAAATAAGAATGGTGCCATGAATATTTTGAGGAGCTGCAAAGATCCCGATAAGGAAAGGTTGGTAGCTTGTGAAAATTGTGGCCATTGGTATCATTTACAATGTTTGGGTTTGTCCGATAAGCATTGGGAGTTATACCAGTTAAATGAAAATTATTTCTGTAAAGATTGTGATCCATCTTATGGTCCGTTTAGTATTGAAGCTTTCGTGCAATGGAAAAGAAGTCAAGAAAATGTTCAAGAAATTGACATTCGTCCTTCTGTGTTAGCAGAGATGTCAATGGGGCAAAGTAATATTCCTTTTCAAATGTTTGATGTACTTGCAGAGTTAAGTAAAATCAGCGAGTCACAACAGGTGGAATTTACAAAAATTAGGGAAACTCAAGATTCTATGAGGCAAACTCAAGAATCTCAACAGCTTGAGTTTACAAAAATCAGGGAATCTCAACAGGAAATTCAAAATTCACAGCAACTACTCAACCTTGACTTCCACGAATTGAGTACATCGTTACGGAAGGAATCAGCTGAAGTTCCCGAGTCCTGCAAATTAGCAACACGTTCATTACATCAGGAAATGGAAAGAGAAGTGAAAGGACTAACAGAGAAATTCGAGGAAGTCAACACTACTTGTACAGAGAATTCTGATAAACTTGCTTGATTGAATGATCAGATTACAGAATGCCAGAACAATGTTTCAGGGTTGTCTCGGCAAGTTCAAAGACTTGAAGCCGTTGTGAGCAAGGACGAAATAACGAAGCGCGTGGAAGGATGTGATGAAAATATTACTAAGTTAACATCTAATATTTCTACTAATGTTGAATCAAGTAATCCTGAACAAGTTTACAGTTCTCATGTGAATGGTAACTGTCAACCTGGTATTCCTGCACGGAATCTAACCTCTCCTAAATCATCTGATTCTTCAGCGTGTGATGTTTCTGATGACGAACAGAATCGAATTGCTTCACAAAGACACAAACGTTCTAGAAATAATCACATGAGAGCTAGTAATACTAACAAGTTACGTCAATCAACCCGTTCTTTATATTCTGATGGTTCTGGTCAGGAAAGAAAGAGGCAATTAAACCAAAAGTCATCAAACCCGCAGAATCATCGATGTGATTATCCTGACAATTGTGTGCGTTCGTTTACTCAAGAACCTCGACGTTTGATAAGATTGAATGAACTTACTGTTCTTCCTAAATATTCTGGAGATCCTGAAAAATCAAGCCCACGTAAGTTTGGTAAGTTTATTAAAACTTTAACATCCTACTTAGACTTACTGCAAGTTCCTGACATGCAAAGGCTTGAATGTATCCTCCTGAAACCCATGACTTTGTGGGGTTTCTTTTTTCAGTAAATTTGTGTTTTTCACATTAACTGAGCACCAACGTGAAGGAAAATATCAACCTTGTGTGAATTGTTTGTTGCGCATGCGCAGAATGAGGTGTAGAGTATTCTCTACATTGGGCTTCAAGGTGTAACAAATGAAACACTTTAATATATTAAACTCAAGACACATTTTTACTTTTCTTAAGAATCTGACATAATATTTTGTTCTACACAATTGCTGTATGCAATAAAATATTGATGTCCAATATAATGATTGTAATGGAAAATATTTTTCATTAATTATTCATATACAGGGTGGACCAAAAGTCACGAAGGGGTTATAATTGTGAATAACATTTTTATTGATTATTAGTTTCCAATGAGATTTCACAGACTTGAAGACCAAGGATGGGAGATGGTTTACACTTATGTATGGAATATAATCTCAGGTAGGTGACCGCTATTATGGGCCTTACAGATACGGGCCCTGTGTAGCACATGATGCATGACTGGGGTCAACACTTCTGGTCCGAGTGCTCGTATTTTGCACGAATATTGTCCTTGAGCTGTTGTAATGTTTGTGGTTTGTTCACATACACTTTGTCCTTCAGAAAGCCCCAAAGAAAATAATCAAGCGGAGTGAGGTCAGGCGAACGGGAGGGCCAGTTGATGTCAGTGTTTCTCGAGATGATGCCATGGCCGAAAATGGTCCTTAGAAGCCCAATTGAGGCACGTGAGGAGAAAAGAATCATTAATCACCAAAGAAATTATCACTAATTGTACACTTAAATCATGTGGTACACAGGGCCGTATCTGTGAGGCCCATAATGGCGGACACCTACCTGAGATTATATTCCACACATATGTGTAAACAATCTCTCATCCTTGGTCTTCAAGTCTATGATATCTGATTGGAAACTAATTATCAACAAAAATGTTATTCACAGTTATAACCCCTTCATGACTTTTGGCCCACCAGTAGATTCTATGCAATTGATATTTTGAAATCAAGGAACTTGAGGTTCTTGGTTGGAATGCCATTCGACAAACATTCTCTTCTGTAACAGAACCGTGCATTGGCTACTGCTAAGTCTATAATATGAAATATTACTCTGATAGTCCATTTTCTCGTACCACCTGCATCATGCGTTCACACAACATGTTCCCATGTTCATCAATGCAAACACTTGAAGGCCTTGGAAGCTGCAAACAAACTGAACGTACCCGTTCAATGAGTGGTCGGCCTCACCTTCCAGAACTTATCCAGCTCTTTTGCCTGGTGAATCACATCATCATCAAAGACTACTTTAAAGTTTTGTTCTGAGGCTAAGGTAAAGATTCCTGGAGAAAGTTCAGTCAATGACTGGAACCTTTGTCCTTTGAGGCCAGTACATCCTCATGGCAGGATACTGAGAGTATAAAAACACAATTCGCAATCAGTTAAAATACTAATATTAAAAAAAATATATAAAGTTGAAAATATGTCACATGCAAATTCTTTAAACTTGTAAATTCGTAAATATTTCTGTGAACTGGTAGTGTTCAGTAGAATAAGTACACATTTGATGCTCAAAAGTATTAAAACTTACTTCAAAATATTAAAAAGAAATCAAAGGAATGAGAAATTATTCATTCCTGAAGGAAGTAATGGTGATCAATGTTCCAATGTAAAGTATACGGTTGAATTTATAAAATAAACAAAAACATTATCGGAACAAACACCTACCTTTAGACAAGACATGTACATTGAAACTTCAAAGAATTTCTTCATCTCTGATTTGGAAGTATTTAATCTTTGTCCAGTCGTACTGAAATAAGTCTGCTCAGATTTCTCTCACATATTGTGTAAAACATTATCATCAATAAACTTCAGAAAGTATGTAATAGGTTCTTGTACACTGCAATCTGTAAGAAAAATGGCAACACTGTTATGTTATGTAATGAAAAATGGCAACACTGCTGTAGAACCTATACAAGTCATGTAGAATATTGATTAACACTATTATCATACATAAATCTGTACACCAAAAAAAAAATAGTGTTCATTTCTGGAAGAGTTACATGCAATTCTTCACATGATTCCATCTAAAAAAATGGCAACACTGCTATGATCTGTAAGAAAAATGGCAACACTGCTATAGAACCTATACAAGTCATGTAGAATATTAACACTATTTTCATACATAAATCTGTACACCAAAAAAAATAGTGTTCATTTCTGGAAGAGTTAAATCCATTTCTTCACATGATTCCATCTAAAAATTTAGAAAGTGAATTCTTTTCAGCATCATGAAATTTACACATTTCGGCCCAATGTATAGAAGGTTCTACATCGACAAAAAAACTACCCCTGCAGTTTTACTGTTATTACTCTTTCCCCTAAAGAGGATTGATGATAATCTCTAAACTTTTACTATTCAAAAACACATACATACCTGCAGACAATGTGCACTTTACCTCCTTAGTAGTGGACGCCATCTTGGAATAAAAAACAAGTATCGAAAAGTTCACAATTCTTGCTCCATCTGTCATTGGGACCAGAAATTAGAATGTCAAGACTATTCTAAAGGGTCTTTCATTAAGAGTGATACTTTTTAAAATTTGAAAAAAAAAAATGAACCACTCAACGTATCAAAGTAAATTGTGCTTTATTTTGAAGCTTAGACATTGCAGTTATGTTCTGAACAAAATATCGTTCAAATGTCCACCACGGTTGGTGGTCTTAGATCTTTAACATCAAGGGAAACAGTGGTTTTCGGTACGGGCGTCACTACGGCCTTTTTCCAATCTTCGGGAAATACCCCTCGAGAAAGAGAGCAGTTTAAGATGTGAGTTAGGCTCTTTAGGCAATGAGGGATGCAGAGTCACAACATTTTTAGACTGATGCCATCATGACCCTTGGCATTGGCATGTAGTCTTTTGACCTCTTTCAACACGGTAGCCTCATTAACCTTCTTCAGTTTGAAGGTTCCGGTTGTCTGCCGTGTTTTATATGACTCGATTAATTTCTCAACCTCGGTCGTGTTTGTTTGCTGACAAGCAGAATTTACAAAAAAGTCATTTATTGCATCCGCATTGAGTACACTTGAGGGTAATTTTTGGTTAAACTTATTAGTAACAACTCCCTCTCGTTTTAATGTCTGCCAAAATGCTCTAGCGTTTTTAACTTTTTCATTGAGAACCCGGTCACAATGGTGGAATTTTGCGTTTCTCACGGCTTTTTTCGCACGATTTTTAAAATATTTATAAGAGAGAAGCGCGTCTTGATCTCCGGTGTTAACATACTTCAGGTGAAAGTAATCGCGTATTTTCCAAAATTATTTTACTTTTTCAGATATCCAAGGGGCGGGTGGTCTAGTTACTCGAAAAGTTTTTACTGGAAAATGTTTGTCAGCCAACCCAATAATGTTGCTGTTCAAGAGAAAAACGGCTTCGTTTACGTCGTGTTAGCTGCATATTAAGTCCCAATTAATATTTCCCGCGTCTTTGTTAAACTCACTTTCGTTAAAGTTCTTAAAGCTTCTGACTTGAACCAATTTGTTATATTTTTTGGTGCAGTTGATTCCGAACACTGCGTATGTTAGGTGATGGTCTGATATACCGGACATTATATTCTGATCGACGTGGGTCACCTTCAGGTTATCAGAGCAGATGATAACGTCGATTAAAGTCCTTGACGTTGGCGTTACCCTCGTGGGCTTTGTGATGATTTGCTTGCCGTGAGCCTCGGCAATGATGTCGTTTAAGAATCGCGTGTTGGGTTCATTTTGTTTCAACATATTTACGTTGAGATCACCAATCGCAATGTAATGAGCATAATTCAAATGAAAATATTGCACGACATCCCCAATATCGCTTAGATGTGTATACTTAACTTTAGGAGGTTTGTATGTGACTAATATCCCGACCTTTACCTTCTGTACGGTTACCTCGACAGCTAAGGCTTCGATGTCATTATATTTTTGAATAGGCAATTCGAGTGCTTTCCATTGTAATGATTTGTGTATATACAAACAAATGCCTCCTCGAGTCCTATCACATCTGTCATTACGGATAATATCATAATTATCTAATGCTACCGCGTTATTCGAAATATGTGGTTTAAGCCACGTTTCCTTAATTCCTATGATCTGAAAATTTAATTTGTTTATTATGTATTTAAATTCGTCAAAATAATTTAGCAGACCTTCCGTGTTGAAGTGGCACACTTTCAGTTCTTTGGGGAATGACTCGAGGCAGTTGCTTAGCTTCTGTTTGGGGAGCGGCGATTGACAATAGCTGAGTCGGGGAGGAGGGGGTGAGGGTGCCTGATGGAAATAACTGTCCCTGAAGCTAAAGGGAGGGGAGAGGACTCCACTGACCTCATCACGTGGGCTATTCACGGAGCCTGGTTTCTTTCCAGTTTAGCCGAACAATAAGCGCCTGGAACGTCTTGTAATATACATTTAGTTTTCCTGACAGAAACGAGGCATTGGGTATTACAATATTGTAACAAGGTAAACAATATCTTGTCATCCAAAATGTAATTGTATGTGGCTTAATCATCATACTTGGAACATATAAGTAATTGTGAATATATGATTTTAAAAATAAAATAAAAATCTACTAATAAAAATGAGTAAGATAAAAAAATATGAGTAGGATACAAGAATGCAGGAAATGATTACATAGATACCTATAAATAATGATACAAATAAGCAAAACGAGAAAATTCACAAAAAATAAAGGGGTATATATACTATATATATGTTAATACGCTAGGGTTGCAAAATTTGGGCAACAATGTAGATTTCAACAATGTGTGTATATAAATGAAATAAATAATTCAAAATACAAATATGCAAGATGCAATTTCAAAATATAGAAATAGGCAATTTGACAAATGGAAAAAGTATATGTACGTTTAAAAATCTGTGAGAAAAAAAAATGAGGTTTCAACGATATTTTGTGGAAATAAACGGATGTGTTTATAATGTCTTGAGAAGTGAATATGATGAAAGGTTAATGATCATGAACCAGAAAACTGTAAAGGATTTTCATTGTCCGTGTAGTTTCCAAGACACAACAGGCACATTTTACTTCATGTTCCGCAGCTCTTCCTTTGTAGAAATGAAGAATCTTTGATCGTCCCTTATGACGAGGATCTTCCCGTCTCTCGTAGTGGCAGCACCAAACTTTTCCCTTGCTTCATGCAAGAGCTGCAGCCGAGCTTTGCACAAATCTTCGTGAATGGAGATCCGGGTTCCCTTCAGTTTGCTTTTGTTCCTCATAACCAAGGATTTTGTCCTGTAACTGACAAACTTCACGATTATAGGGCGTGGCCTGTTGGATTTTTGACCAGTCCTATGCGAACGACAAATATCACCGTTTTGAATTGTCAATCCAAGCTTGCCCTCGAAAAGTTTTATCGCTATTTTGTCGGTATCTTCATTGTCCTTTTCAGGGAGACCAAATATTCTGATCGACTGGCGCCGTTGGTATTGCTCCAGTTCTGCAGTTTTTTCTTCCAAATGAGTGCTAAGATTGGCAATGTTTCTTTCGCACGACCCGATTTGCATTTGAAACTCGTGCACTTTTTCACTGTTGAAGTTGAGGCTATGCTGAAGCGCTTCAACTACAGCAGCTGTGACCCTCTCTACTATTAAGTCTGCTAAAATCTTTTGCACTACTTCGGAATTTATTTGCGTTTTCACGCAATGTTCTATCGTCTCAATGAGAGACTCCTTGCTTACCTCCTGGGGTCCCTTCGCCTGGGTGGGCGACGGGTGGCCGCTGTTGTCCCCTCGGCCGCTGCTCTTCCTGCTGCCCGATCCACTCGGAGTGGTGGACTCCTTTCGCTGTTTCCGAGTCTGCATCTTCTTTTGTCCACAAAAACCGACACAATATCACAAACCACAATAAAAGTCACTTAGAACTTGGACACCAGCTTATTATTGCCCCGAACACTAGTTTTAACTTTCCGACTTTACGCACCTGCGAGCACTTGGAACTGAAACAGGGAGCTAAGCTAAGCGTAAGCTAGTCCATCCGCCCTTTTCTCACGATCGTCTGAAAACCAACAATCAAACTCCAGCCAGAGGACGATGATATTTAATAGAAATAATAATTTTGGGAAACCTAACCTAACTAACAGACCATATAATCGTTGCAGACGTAATGGTGCAGGAACTCAAAATTTCCGGCAAAATAGAAGTCCACAAAGCTCACGATACTTCAACAATAATGGTAGATTTATGAGCAACAGTTTCATTGCCAGAAACGAGAAAGAACAACAGCAATTTACACTGCGTCCTAACTCTCAATTCTCTAACAATAATTTCCACTCATTCCAACCATGCAGTGTATGTGCCAATTGCGGATATTCGTCTTCTCAGATGTCAACGGGAAACAGTTGCAATGTAACTGCAGTAGCGAATACTCCATTGAATGAAAATGCTCCATCTATCGATCCAAGAGAAACTACTTGTAAACAGTTCATTTCTTCTGTCCCTGAAGCAACATTAAACGAACGTCGCGGGTGAACGTGGACCAGTTTGCTCGCACTAACATAATGGAGGGTCCGTCTAAATCATATCCTAGTGATAATATAAGCACAACTTGTCAGTATGCTGTATTAAGTAATTGCGTTTTATCTGAAGTTGATCATTGTTATCCACTTTCAATATTTTTCCAGTTAGATTGGTACGAAGATGAACCTACTTGGACTTTAAATGATACTGGCTTACCTACTCCTATTACTGATCAACCTCTGATCACAGGAACAGTTTGCGGTATTACCATACAGTGTGTCATCGACAGTGGAAGCCAGTGTAATTTAGTCAGTTATGAATTATGGTGCAGTATAAAATCAATTATTCCGAGTGCCAAACTGGATACAGTGGATCAACTTAAGTTATTTCCGTTTGCAGGACATCAGAAATTTCGTGTTGCTGGTCGAAAGATTATAAATATTTCAATTAACTCGGAAGTTTTTTCTTTAAAGATGTTTGTATTGAAGCAACTGCATGCTGAATTAATTCTCGGAATACCATTTTTAAGGCAATTCAAAGCTGTACTCGATTTTAGAAGAAACTAAATTAGTTTGATGACGTCTACTGGTTCCGAATTGGTTCAGACATTTAACTCTAGCAAAAGCACAACTGATATGGATCGCTGCCAGATGCAGGAAGTTACTATAGTCAAAGAAGCAGAAAATTTACATATCGTTTCTCTAGATCAGATCACAACGAAGGTGCGGTCATGTGAATCACTCAACACGGAGCAGCAGTCTCAGCTTGAGGATCTAATAATAGATTATCATAGGTTGTTTTCTGATCTACCCCGATCTGCATTCGTAGAACCTTATAAAATTGAACTAGACACAAAGGAACCAATTAAGTCATCTATGTAGCCGGTACCGTTCGCCAAAAGAGCAGCGTTAGAAAAGGTACTAGAAAAATGGAAAGCCTGGGGAATAATTAAAGAGATGTCCTCGCCTTATTTAAACCCAGTACATATCGTCCCAAAATCTAACGGTGAGTGCCGTCCAGTGGTGGATTTTCTTCGCCTAAACCAACATTTAATTTCACCACTTACCCATGTTGAACCGATAAACGAGCTACTTCAACATTTTAAGGGTGCAAGATATTTTTCTTCGGTTGATCTCTAATGTGGATATTTTCAAATACCACTTACGCCCGACTCGTATAAGTACACAGCTTTTTCGTATCGAGGACGACAGCACGTGTTTTGTTACTTGCCATTTGGTATAAAATCAGCTGTTTCTGTTTTTGTTGAAAGAATGAATAAGGTGTTTGGACCAGAGACTCATTCATTTCTGATGATATATGTGGATGACATTTTAATATTTAGACCAACAATAGAGAAACGTTTTGAACATTTTGATTATGTTCTACGAACATTGCAGAAGACTAACTTGTCCATAAAATTTGCCAAAGGCAAATTTTTCCAAACTGAAATTAAGTTTTTGGGTCATATGGTGTCTGGTTCCGAGATTAAGGTCGATCATGATAAAGACTCAGCTATTCTACAGTTTCCTGTTACTCAAAACAAGAGGTCACTTCGCAAATTTTTAGAACTGGCAAATTGGAGGAATCGTTTTATACAGGGATTTTCAGATATCGCTAATCCTTTATATCATCATGTGCCCCTTTATTGGACACCTCATTGTCAAGAAGCTTTCTTGTTACTAAAGAATGCTCTACTTTCAGCACCAGCATTGAGTCAACCCGACTTTGAGTTGAGGTTTTGTGTTTTTGTTGATGCAAGCCAGATAGGATTGGGTTGTGTACTTTGGCAAGTTGATAATGATGAAATTCGTGTGATTACGGCAGTCATGCTCTTAGAGGAGCAGAGATTACATATAGTACACACGATTTGGAGTGTTTAGCTATATTATTTGCTCTGGAGAAATTTTCTATATATCTTAAAGGAACTAATTTCAACTTATATTCGGATCAAAAGTCGTTGTCTTGGCTTAAAACTGCACAATCACTTAATTCTCGTCTTACGAGATGGGCTCTCAAACTGTAGGTTTTTGATTTCACGTTATATCATGTCCCAGGAGTTTCGAATAATATTGCTGATACGTTGAGCAGAATTCCGCCTTGTACTACGTATTGTGCACTTGATGATAAATCATATATCAATCAAGTAATTGTGGAAGATTCACAAGATGATACTTCTTCTATTTGGTTAAATGCTCAACGAGCAGATAAAAAATGTAATAATATAATTTCTCACCTGGAAAATAGTACAACTGATAAAGACTTTTCAAAGTATCTTCTTCACAACAAAATTATTTTTTATAAACACAATTCATATGAAATTTGTAAACTTGTAGTGCCACGTGAGCTTATACCTTTGGTATTGCACAAAATGCATGATTTAAATGGACATTTTGGTTATCAGAAGGTTTCATCAGCTTGCAGAAGGGCATATTTTTAGCCGTACATGAGAAAATCTATTAGAAATTACCTGAAAGATTGCTTAGAATGTGCACGAACCAAGATTGTAGGTCGGCCGTTGCGGAGAGATGAATATCACGTCGTTTTTCCAACAGATTTCCTCTCTATTGACTTAATCGGAAAATTACCAAGATCACATACATCTGAATATCTTCTCACAATTGTAGACGTTATGTCAAAGTTTGTTATGATTTATCCGTTAAGAAAAGCGACTGCCAGGGAAATTATCAATCGTTTTGAAGAACATTATTTTAAACAGTACCCTGTATGTAATGTATTATTATCAGATTGTGGGAGCCAATTTACATCAAATGTGTGGAAAACCTAAATGGATTCAATGAAAATTAATCATATTACTACCACTACATACAATCCGAAATCTAATCGTATTGAGAGGTACAATAAGGAGATTGTTAGATTATTGCGATTATTCTGCAATGATAATCACACCTGTTGGTTTCCAAAAATAAATTATATTACTCAGTTACTAAATCATTCTTGCTCTTCAGTTACCGGATTATCTCCTAGTGCACATTTCTTACATGAAGATATGAAGGACTCAATATTGGAAGAAATCGGCTGGTCAGAACAAATTAAATCTTTGCCATGGAAACGCAAATTGTTTTTATCGGAAATCAGGACTACACAATCTAGAAGAAGTCGAAAGATTAAGAATGCATTGAACTCGATTAAACTTCAAACAGGAGATTTGGTTATGATAAAAAATAAGCAAGTTAGTTCTAAAATTAACAGCCAGATTCATAAATTGTTCAGCTTGTATATTAGGCCATTCTTTGTCAAGGAAATTAAGGACAATAATGCAATTCTTTACACAATGAACCAGCAATATTATGACAAGGTGAACTTTTCAAATCTTCGAGTATTTAACTGTTCGGAAGGAAAGAGTAATCAACACTTTTCTGAGAATTAAATTTATGTGAGTAGATACTGGAAACAGGAAACCACTCTGATTATCATTTTGTACAATTGAATGTTGTATTATGTTCTGACTTGCTATTACCTGTTAGGCATAAATCTGTTTATGCACACGTTGTTGTCGAATGTCAGATAATATTGTACATTTGTAACTTTGTTTTTGTTATGTTGATAAACATCGGACTGATTTGTAAATGAAAACTCCTCTTCGCTGTTTGATAGTTTTCATTTTCCCGGAGGAGGGGAATGTTGCGACGGTCCTGTGAATCCGCACAATATAATTGTATGTTAATTGAAATTATTAATTTCATATTATACAAAGCACTTTATATTAACGGTTGAAGAAATGTATAATAATTACTTTGTACAACGTTAATTATGTTTTATGTTATTTATTGCGCTATCCGCTGTATAAATGAGATATTTGGAATTCTAACGTTGCTATAGCAACGAGTATCAATAGTCATTATGTGGTAGTGTGTCTGACAAAAATGGAAATATAGGTAATAGTGAACTGCATGTTGCTCAGTTATTTCACTAACGTATAGACCCATAGAAGTTGTATCTTCACCTTCGCGTTTTACTTTCAAATATTTATGAACGAAATGTAATCGTGCAAATGATTGACTAGTGAACGTCACAACTAGCAATACATGATAATTTTATACAAAGAAACCTAGACTTGAAATCAAACTTCAAACTTGCTTCTTATCAATCTTATGTTTTAGTATATGAAATCTAATAAATAGAATGTAAAATTAATCAGGAACGTGATTTTCAATGGACATTTCCACTCAATTTTGTTTACAACAATTTTAAAAACTACACCCTGGAAAAATGACCCCTTCAAGTTCTCGCGTTTCTCTGCATCCAGTTTAAGGCAGAAACGAGATTTCTAAAGTTGCGAGGCTAGGGTTGCGCTGAAAACACGCCGCCGCCATGTTAATACGTCACGCCTTAGAGAGAGAGCTCGTTTGTCGTCTGCTTCGAGCGTCCAGTTTACTGCGGATAGCCCGCGGTGAGCGAACATGTGCAGCAGTTTTACAAATCTGTACAGATTTAAATAATGGAAGAAGGAGCGATAGTGGAAAAGAAAGCTATGCTTTGTAATGATCATAGTAGTTATGTACCCCCGTTGAAGTCGATAAATCAATTGATTGGAAAAGATCGATCAAAGATCAATTGATGATGTAGGTGTGTGGGCAAGCAAGTGTGGGTGTTTTGAGGGTTTTGATTGGCTGTTGGGAAAAAGGGGGCGGGGCATAATGATATGGGTTTCCTGTTGTTAATGAGGAGATTGACAAGTGTTTCCGGTCGGGAGTTGATTAGGATTTTGATTGGTTGTTGGGGAGGAAAAGTAGTGGATTGTTTTCCTGTGACGGTTGGTTTTCTAGGAATTGGAGTACGTGTTTCCGGTGTCTGAGGAAAGATGGCGTTGATGAGTTTGAAATTCTGGGAATCGTGATACGTGTTTCCGTTGTTTGAGGAGAGATTTCGTCTAAACTGTACTAGGAGTTGAAGTAATAAAACCGTTTGTACATACAAGTAAATGTTATTATTGTATCGAAATAAATAGATGTAATATACGTACAAAATTTTCTCCCTCCACCAATACAACACTGTACCAGTCGAGGCGTTACGGCAGAATGAAAAATGTGCAGTGTTGGTCACAACACATACATATCAGTTCTGTGTAGGGTTTGGTCATTAGCGGAACGGATGCAACTTCTTTGCTGATTATGCATGCCAGAGATAACCAACCACAACTTCCGCGTTGAGTCTGCGGGTAACGGGAAGTTTGCGGTTTGAGCCCGTTGTGTGCGGCGTCGATGATTTTGAAATTCTGAGAATTGGGACGGGTGAATAAGATAAGAATATACGTTTAATTAAGGAGATAGGATGGTAATTGGCGTTGATGAAATTGTGGTGAGGGAGGAAATCCGGCGACGGTTGGTTGCTTGGTATTATCATTTTGTTGGTCGTTAATTGAAAAGGACGGGAAGGAGTGTGGCGTGTTTGTTGTGGTGGAGATATGGGGTTTTCGGTTGTTATGAAATTCGTGGAACTGTTGAGTGATATGTGTGGTGTGTTTGTCGGGCTGGAGATATGGGTTTCCGTCTGTTAATGAGTCTGGTGATTAAGGGAGAAGGTTACGAAACTTTCGGCAGAGTGCTATGTGCGGTGGTCCGGAAATGCTGAGATAAGAAATCGTGGAAGGCGTATGATAAGAATTCTTGTGGTGTAGAATAAAAGGAGATAGGAGTCTTTGTCGGATAGCATGTGATGGAGGAATAGCAAAAGGAAAGAAAGAAGTCTGAGAATCAGGATGTAAAGAAACAAAATAGAGCAAAAAGAGTAGGTTTCTCGGAAGAGGTGACTGTGTATAGTGTACCAGGACAGGAAGAAGATAGGAGAGGCACGTGGAAATGGGCGCTCTGCACGAACGAATGCGCACGGAATGTATTGATAACGTAGATCGGAAGGAAGGTATATAAGGGGCTAGCGGATTGTGTTGTTACCAGAATCACCATCTCCATTGTAGAATCAATCAGCAGAGTCGCTTTTCACCAGGAGCAGCAGATATTGGAACACCTTCGAAAGATCATCCGAGTCGTGGCTATCTGTCTGAAATCCGAGCAGGTATCGAAGGTGAAGTACCCTAAGGTAAGTAAAAATGTAGTATCGTGGCTGACACTAGGAATAAAAGGTCCTGAATTAGATCTGGAAGAGATGGTCGGATATTCCGACCGTCCTTCAAGTCACAAGTAGCCTGCCCGATGGCGCAGTGGTAGCATCGTCGCCTTGTAATCAAGGGGTCTCGGATTCGATTCCCGGTGGAGGCACACAGTGGTTCGGATACCACTTTAAACTGTAGGTCCAGTCCCGATTAGCCGTACCGTGCATAAAGTGGACTTAAAACACCCAATCAATCAATCAATTCAAGTCACAAGAATCGTAAACGAAAATATTTGTTACTTTCCAGCATCGGCAAAGTGGAAGAGCAGTTCGGCAACAGAAAGCCGCATCGTGAATTCCCGGATATCATAGAGGAGACCGACACGTCGGAAGCAGAAAACGATACAACTTGAAAGGTGAGAAAATAAAAAATATTACCTATGGCAGAAGAGGTTTATTTGAACTTGAGAAGATACAGCCTATGGTGAGGGGGGTGGCTCTTCCCGGTCCTCTTCTCTAGCTGGAAGTAATGGAGGCGTAATATGTCCCTCCTCCTCCTCCTCCTCCTCCTCCTCCTCGTATTGCACTAAATTGACCTCCACCTCTTCCGGAGCAGGAGTAGGAGGACGAACATAGCCCCTGAGGACCGCAGGAGGTAGCAGTAGAAGTAGGTTATCAGCTCTACGAATATTGCGTCGATCCATTCTGAAAAAACAATATATAATAATTAAAAAGAAATATATTGTGTTCCATGTTGATATCGGCTATAAAGAAAAAAGTGTTATTGTCGGACTATGTCAAAATATACAATGTTATGAGAAATAAATTGAAAAATAATTACCTTTGACGATATTGATGAAAAATGTCTTCCATCCTTTGCCGATTTCGGTTACGCCGAACCGCGAATACGGCAAAGGTGTATTCGTATTGCCGATCTATTTCAGCCTGCTCCTCCAGGCACCTCCTAACACCCCTGGTAAGCTCTGCGAATTGCTCTTCTTCTTCTGCTCCTACTTGATATTCATGAAAAGCATTTCGCAGAGCCTCTCCTTGCTGCATGTTACGATCCTGAAAATATGTGTGAATTAATATATAACAGTGATTACAGTTTGTGTAAAATATATATATATTAATATATTTTCTGTCTATTTTCAGATGACTACACTTCCACTAGGGTTCAGTTTACTGTATGGTGACGTAAAAGAGGAGACGGGGACTACAACAGAAGAGAGAAGAAATTTGTGGAGCAAAGTTCACGCACGCCAAGTAGAAAAGCATGTAGTCAGCTACGTCAATTTCTGCGAAGAAAACTGGTTGGCCGAAGATTTATTGCGCCGACTAGAAGAAATGTGTAAAGATTTTGAAGTGAAGGTGGACACATTGGTGAAAATATTCAGCTTCATTATTGAAAAAAAAGAAACGCGGCAGTGTTTGGTGATTTTGTAGAAAACATACAGAGAGTCCAATATGTACCCTCGCATTTATCGTTAAGAATCTGTTTCGAGTTAATGGAACTATTTAAAAGTGTGAGGAATGAAAGAGCAGAAAATAAGAAAACAGGAGGAACGGGGAAAGAGCTAGAGGAACGGATGGTGGAGATGTTAAAAAAGAGAAAACTGAACGAATAAACTAACAATCACTAATACATTAACACCTGTTTGTTCAGTTTTCTGACCGGTCACGGACATTTTAGGCTTGTAACACTTGTATAACCAAGTTGTTGCAAGTCGAAACTTGGGGTCCTGCTGGATAACCGAAACTGTTTAATTATTGTAGAAAATTAGATGTGTTCCCCCCACACCCCTTTCTGCCCCGCACTATGCTAAACCTTATTTACGAGGGAAAAATGAACTGCTTTTGGAACCTAATCGCCGCCACTGCGATAAACCTATACTAAAGTACCAGTATTTTAACAAAATGTAAAAATGTATGTATGAAAAACATGTACTATGAGTTGAAGTAATAAAACATTTGTAAATACAAGTAAATGTTATTATTGTATCGAAATAAATAGATGTAATATACTTACAAAATTCTCGCCTTCCATTAATACACCACCGTACTTGTAAAGAGTGTATAGAAGAATGAAAACTTTCCACTGAAGATCCCAACACATGCATATCAGACTGCAACATCCTTGCTGATTATGTATGCCGGCGATAACCGACTTCTTTGTTCGATGGAGACTAATTAGTAGCGGCTATCGTTATCATATAACGATTTCCGCCTGGAATGCGATAGTGGACCTACTCATAGAAACGGTATTTCCTTGTTACATCCTGTCACAATTTCCCCAGCGTTAAACACTTATAACTGGAAATGGAGAACATGCCTGTGAAAGGGTTTATATGCAATAAGGTCAAACAGGACCGGAACTGGGTTTTTTGAAACATGAGTACAGGGGCCTACAGTTTTAAAAGTGGGTATGTGTAGATTCCGAATATACAATTAGTTTTACTCTTAGGCAAACATGACCGTAACTGAGGACCCTTTGAAACATGAGGTCCGGGGCCAAACAGGGCAAGGAACTGAGGGCCCCTTGAAACTTGAGGTCTGGCGACAACAGGGCCGTAACGAAGGACCCTTTGATGCATGAGGTTTGGGACAAGGAGGATTGTGACAGAGGGTATTTTATTTCAACTTTTTTCAAACAAATTTTCAATTTTTTTAAAACAAATTTTGGATTTTTGTCGATTATTTTTTCGATTATTTTCCGATTATTTATCGATTATTTTTTTCGATAATTTTTCGATTATTTTTCGATTATTTTTCGATTATTTTTTCGATTATTTTTTCGAGGACCGTCATGGAGATCGGACCCCTTACCACCAGCAGAACAGCCATCCCAGAATGTTTCTGTATCAGATGGGAAAGGTAAGAAAAGAAAACGTGCTTCAGTGTCTCGTGAACAGAAAGGGAATATAATATTACACAACATTCAAGAACGCGAATATCCTAAATTCCGTTCCAAGGGACGACGTGTTGAATTCAGTTTCTCACACCCTCCAGAGAATGTCGATCCTCACACTTGGATTCGCGAAGGTGTTGAAAATCTTCTCACCTACGTTAAAAAGGACACCAAGGATGAAGACAAAATAGGTTTAACTCTGTCTAACATATCTGACCCAACTGTGAAAGATATTTATATCGGGTGGCATAGATGTGATCAGTTACATAGTGATATGGTGTGGAACATTATGTACAAAATATTGCAGAGTGCGAATACTTTCACTGCTACAGATCGCTTAATTTTACGAGCAGACCATGTCAATATACCTGTTGGAGGGGGGGGGGTAATCGAACCTATTGTTTACCTAATTACATGTTAAGCACGCAAAAAAGAAGTATCGTCGGTGTGCCAAATAGAAAAAAAACCACTCTGTTTAGCTGAAGCTTTGGTCATAGGGAAAGCCCATGCTGATAAAGATCCGTCCTATACTCAATATAGAAGAAACAGAAATCTTCTTAAACCAGTTTTCGAACTGATGCGAAAAGCAGATGTAGATCTGACAGACAATACGTGTGCCGGAAGTGGGATTCCGGAACTGAGAAAATTTCAGCAAGTTCTTCCAGAATATAAAATTATTGTATACAATAATCTTAGTGATGTTAAAGATGTTTATATACCTTCTATATGATAACCTCAGACAGCATTATGATGTAATAGTGAACCGTGTTGGAGCATTTGCGGCAAAACAAGAATGTCGCGGGTGTAACGAACTCATATTTCAAAAAGCTCATAACCATCTGTGTAAACAATTGAGTTCTATGTGCCGGTCAACTCCACCTTGTGTACCTGAACAGGGGGTTCGCAGAATATGCCAGACATGTCACAGAATTTTAAAAACTGAAAACTGCTTCACGAATCACGTTTCTACACCATTCCGAAACGGTACAGTCTGTAGTGAAATACACCAGTGTCCCCGATGTTTCAGAATTATTCTAACTCACAAGACATATGAAAAAGTGCATAAATGTAACATGAAGTACTGTACTGTATGTAACTGTGTGAAGCCTATCAATCATTTCTGTCACATGGCTATACCGAAACCTAAACTGAATTCAAAATTTCTATATATATTTTACGATTTTCAATGTTATACAGATATTCCTTACTCTGAGAAAGAAAAACTTTTCTGCATGTTCCGAATCTTATTGTAGTGCAGACAGCCTGTCACGCATGTTACAAAAAAGAGGATTTAACGGTTCCATGTTCTGTCTGTGGAACAAGAGAGTTTGTATTCTGGGATGATCCTGTAGACACATTTCTGTCCTATCTCGAATTGCAACATAAGTTTACCAACATAACAATCTGTGCACACAATCCACGAGGTTATGATTGCACATTTCTATTAAGGAGAATGTTGGAAAGATAAATGAAACCTCGTGTCATCTTAGATGGAACCAAAATTATTAGTATGACATACCAAAATCTTCATTTTGTGGATAGTCTCAACTACGTTCAGACAAATCTTGCAGGATTTTCAAAACTTTTTGGTTTGCCCGTGCAGAAAGGATATTATCCACATTTGTGGAACACCTTCAAGAACAGAAATTACATAGGGCCCATGCCTCCTCCTTCTGCATACGGATATGAATATATGAAAACAGTTGAAGATCAACACCGTTTTATGTCTTGGTATGACATTGAATGCAATAAGAATATATCTTTCAACAACAAAAACCAACTGCATCAAGGATGTTGTCTTGTTGAGACAAGGATGTTTGAAGTTAAGACAGAATTTTCTAGATATATGCAAAATAGATATTTTCAAGGATTGCATCACAATAGCATCTGCCTGTTCCCTGATTTACAGAGGGAAACTTATGCCGGCTAATACTACAGGGATAATTCCTAAAGGAGGTTACCATCATGCAGATCAGATGTCCAAGTTTGCATTCAAATGGTTAACCTATGTTGAAGAACAGAATCATGTAATACTTCTTCACGGTGGACGTACTCGTGAAAAATATGTCATAGGAGGACGTTACAGAGTGGACGGATATCACGAGGAGACGCAGACAGTGTATGAGGCGCTTGGATGCTACTGGCATGGTTGTCAACGCTGCATATCAATTAACAGGGATATGTATCCGAAAAATGACGATGAAGAGGAAACCGATCAGGATAGTAGCAGTCAGAAACATAGTGACATGTTGAACACTGCAGCCTTCAGATACGAAACAACATGCCGTAAACTTGCTGCTTTACGTTCGGAAGGATACCATGTCGTCATAATGTGTGAATGCGATTTCAACTAAATATTGAAAGCAGATCCTGAACTCGATAGATATCTATCGACACATCCTATTGTTTGCTGCATTCCTTTAAATCCACGAGACGCCTTATATGGAGGAAGAGTTGAAAGTGTCAGGACTTACTACAAGATCAAAGAGAATGAGAAATTGCAGTACAATGATTTCACAAGTTTGTACCCTTATGTGAACAAATATTGTGCTTATCCTGTCGGACATCCTACCATATTTCTAGGAAATTCTATTCCGTCGGTAAATGACGTTCTGAACATGGAGGGCCTCATCAAATGTACTATTCTGCCGCCAAAAACTCTTTTACATCCTGTGTTGCCTACAAAAATGCATGGAAAACTCATGTTTGTATTGTGTAAGGAGTGTGCTATCAAATTGAAATGTGAAGGTACATGCCAGCATTCCGATGAACAACGCGCACTTTCGGAAACTTGGGTCATTGCCGAGGTACGTAAAGCATGCAGTTTAGGTTACGAAGTGTTGTCGATGTCGGAAGTGTGGAAATATGAAACATCCATGTACAACCCTGTCACACAAACTGGAGGACTTTTTGCAGGATATATCAACACCTTCTTGAAAATAAAACAGGAAGCGAGCGGTTGGCCTTCATGGTGTCAGAACGATGAGGATAAGAAGAAATACATACAGGAATATTTTGATAGGGAGGGTATTCTATTGGAAGAAAACAGTATAGAAGTTAATCCTGGAAAACGTACTGTGGCTAAACTCTGCCTTAATTCTTTATGGGGCAAATTCTGTCAACGGGACAATCTTTCCCAAACAACCATCATCAAGGAATCGAAAGATTTTCTCGATAAAATGACTGACCCAAATATAATGATCGGAGGAGTTGTGTTCATCAATCAGGATACTGTTTTAGTGAACTGGAAATATGTTGAAGAGGCTGTCAGTCTGAACAGGAAAGTAAATGTTCCTATTGCAGCCTTCACGACATGCCATTCTCGCCTCAAATTGTATGAACTTCTCGAAAAGTTGGGTGACAGAATATGTTATTGTGATACAGATTCTGTCATTTACATAGATAGCCCTGAAATGGAATATCACTCCCAGACAGGTGACGCATTAGGAGAACTCACCAATGAATTGACCGATTTCGGCCCCGATGCAGTTTGTGAACAGTTTGTTTCAACGGGACCGAAAAGTTACAGCATGAAAATAACTAAACCATTCTCCGAATCACGGTATATCTGTAAAGTGAAAGGGATTACATTGAATACCACTACATCGGAATTGGTTAATTTTGATACTATGTGCGACATGATAAATAATGAGAAACCTGAAGTTATAGTGGAAAATATTTTCAGAATTAGAAGAACAAAACAGTTCCAGGTTATCAGTACAAATGAAAGAAAGCTGTTTCAACCAGTATTGCTGAAACGACGATTCGACCATGAACATTTATCGTTTCCTTTCGGATACTGCACAGACTAAAATATGTATGTAGTGGTCCAGAGTTCGAACCCTTCTTCGGACGGTCAGTATATAAAATGTGTTTACAGACTGGCAGATCTTCATTTTTCTTCAGAACCTGTAAGACGTTTCTTCAGCATAAAACATGTTTCCTAAACTTTCCCATCCTTTCACCATGATGGTTTGCGGAGCATCAGGAAGTGGAAAAACTACCTTTGTGACAAACATAGTCGACTCCATTGTTCATCTCGTCGAAGGATCCGTGAAGAAAATCATATGGTGTTACGATCAGGAAAACAGTCTTCCGCAAAATCTTCGAGATGTACAATATCATAAAGGTATCGTCGATTGGCAGTCGTGGAACGGAAAAACCCCCACTCTCATAATCCTGGACGATCTTATGATGGCTGCTCAGGGAGAAAAAGTCGCAGACCTTTTCACAAAAGGTAGCCATCACAAAAACATTTCGGTGGTGTTCATAACACAGAATCTTTTTCATCAAGGAAAAAATTGCAGGGATATTTCGTTGAACGTGAAGCATTTTGTTATTTTTAAAAATCCACGAGATAAGAACCAATTTACTGTTTTTGCACGACAACTTCATCCTCACCGCATGAAGGAACTCGAAAAAGTATATATAGATGCTACGACGCAACCTTTCAGTTATTTGTATATTGATCTTTCACAGTCAACACCGGATCCTTTACGTTATCAGACAGACATTTTTAACCAGAATTACTCAACTGCATATCTTCCTCAGGAATGTTTAAAACATCGAGATGAGGAAAACGAGGAAGATACGTACCAACTCACGTTCTAACAGGAATAGGCATTCGACTTCTTTCAAGAAACATTCACCTTTCTTGCACGTGTTGAAAAATTCCCCTACCAAAATCCGTAAATCATTATTGAAAAGTACTCCGAAAAAGACAATACGTTTCATCAGCGAATGCTGCTTCAACGTTTTAAAAGGAAACGTGAAAATTAAACCATCTGCAAAACGCCGTCTGACACCTTACAAGTCGGTCATACGCAATCTTGTGAAACCGCAAGTGAACATCGAGAAACGCAGAAAGCTTCTTGTTCAGAAAGGAGGATTTCTACCTTTACTTCTAGGCTCCTTGTTATCGGGTCTTCTCGGTACTCTCATTCCTCATTGAGAAATGACATCTTCTTACAAAAAAATGATCGTCCTTTCACCGGAACAGTTAGCACGTATTCGTGGTTCCGAATTGTCTGTAACTCAAAAATTATCCGTTCTAGATAAGAAGATGAATGATATTCTAAAAATGAAAAATTTATCAGACGATCAAAAATGGCGTCTTTACAGAAAAGAACTGGACGAGTATTTATGGCTGAGTCGAAAATCCAAAGAACCATTACAGATTCCCATTGTTCAAGATAACGACGGTTCTACTATTTCACCAGAATCGACGTATTTTCCTCAGAACCTGGCAGAGACGTTACCCCGTAATACACGTCATCAGTTACAGAATATCATCGATGAGTACCAATCTACGGCACAACATTTGATAGACGAACGTCAGGAAAAAACACTTCCGGATCCGAAAACGTTGAACTTCTCATCGTCGCCAACGGAAAGCCTTGGACCGTCTCGTCGACAGAAACAGAAAAAGAAGAAGAAAGTGACCGTCCGTGTTTCCAGAAAAACTACACCTTTTCTGAGAACACCTGACGCTTACAAACTGGTTCCTCTGAGAAAAAGCCGTAGACAGAGAGATCGGTCATGGGAGTCCCTAAGTTGAAACACAATAAAATTCTCACCAAAATATATTACGATCCCCGACACCACGCTTCATTCTCATCTGTAGATCGTCTGTGGAACGCGGTACGGGATAAAAATATATCCTGCGATACGGTGAAAAAATGGCTGATGCATCAGGAAACCTACACTCTCCACAAACCGGCGAGAAAAAGGTTCCCTCGAAATCGTTACAATGTGTGGAACATAGACATGCTTTGGGAAGCTGATCTCAACGACATGGCATCGATACAAAAACATAACGACGGGTACAAATATCTTCTGACAGTGATCAACGTATTTTCAAAATATGCCTTTGCATTACCGCTAAAAAATAAAACAAGCAATTCGGTAACCGAAGCTTTCAAAACTATTTTCGAACAAAACAAACGGAAACCTGTAACACTGCAGACCGATCGAGGAACGGAATTTACAAATTCTACATTCCAGAAATTTTTAAAAAATGAACATGTACAATTTTCGACAGCTACAAATTATCCTGTGAAAGCTAGTGTAGTGGAACGTTTCAACAGAACATTAAAAGAACGGATGTGGAAATATTTCACCTCAAAACAAACAAGACGTTATGTAGATATTTTACCGCAACTTCTCGAAGGTTACAATACGGCAATCCATAGTTCCATAGGAATGGCCCCTCGAGATGTCAACGAGACAAATGTTTACATTGTGTGGAAACGACTCAACATACCTGACAAACATGTTTCGCAACCATCTTCAGATCTGAATGTTGGTGATATCGTACGAATTTCTGTAGTCAAAGGACATTTCGAGAAAGGATACGAACAATCGTGGTCACGAGAACTTTTCAAAATCCATTCCCTTGTTCAGCGAACACCTGTACCTGTATACATATTAGACGACTTAAATGAAGAACCAGTAAAAGGTACATTTTACAAACATGAACTGCAGAAAGTTTATTCGGATCCTGAAGAAGAGTATAAAATTGATAAGATTTTGAACACCCGGGAAAAGGTAAAAATTTGGAATACCTGGTTCGTTGGCTCGGATATCCACCTAGTTTCGATTCGTGGATCAAGGCATCTTCCGTAAAACAGTTGTCGGAAAAATAATTTCCACAACATATTTATATCAAAATATAACGTTACTGCGATCCAGTGAGTCCTCTGTGTTCGGCGAGAACGGACGATAATTTCTATGTTTACCTCCTATCATCTGCATCGGAGGAATATTTTCCAAGCAACACCCTCACCCATTTCACCGTAAAACTTGCTAAACGGATCGATCTGTCTCCAGAATTGTGGGAAGTCGGATTGGCAGAACTACATTATTCAACTCTATACGACAATGTTTTGAAAACTGATTCTGGAATGTTAACTTTTCCTGTTCTAACATATGCAAGTGCTGAGGACCTGATCTCTACCATCACAGAATCTCTCCCCGACGACCTGGAAATAAGGAGATCCGTTCTCGAGAAATTCTGGCATTTTTTGATGGAACCGCAATGGGGAACATTTGGATCTACAGTTTGTCCGGATAACACACTCTATATTAACGAACAACCACTTTATTTTCCTGCAACAACATATACGATAGAGGATCTGATTTATTTCCTGAAAACAGACGCTGCTAATGTAGCTGTTCCTACTCATCTCAGGTTTTTCTTCAAAGAGGCCGTGTACAAACATCTATCCGTGATAGGGGTTCCGAAGCCTGAACCTGACGATGCTCCAACAAATACCGTTACACCCATAGACGAAACTGATGACTATGCTAAATTTCGATATGACATATTGAAATCTATTTATTCTACGCACGCAATGTCCAATAGCGTTGTGGATAAAAAAACCCTATATATTAATTTACTCCGATCTGGTGAAACAACAATTGGTCGGGGGAGAAATGGTACGTCTGTTGCGTCTTACCCGAAAACAGTGTTCGGACACAAATACATCTTGCACACTACCCGTAGCCCATCATACATTCGACCCGATACATTACGTTCCTCTGGATAAAGCCTCTTTCGAAACAATAGAAATTGCGTTGTACGATAGAAAAGGAAATCTCCTACCTTTGAGAACTGGGTCCGTACCCACAATCGCTGTTTTACATTTTCGTAGAACATCAAAGTCCTTTTAAAAAACAGTAGACCCCTATTTCTCTCAGTCTTTGTCGAAAAGCGAATGAATCACCATGAATTCACAGACCGAATATTATAGTAACCAAATCCGTGGAGGAAATGGACCCATCTACCGTTCAACTAGAAATCAAAAAGGGAGAGGATTGGGGTCACTTTTCGCAGGACTCTTTAGAATGGTGAAACCTCTACTCTGGAGCGGTGCAAAAACGATCGGAAGAGAAGCTTCAAAAACAGGAGCTAATATTATCACCGATATTGCAACAACACAACAAACTCCGAAAACTATTGTTCGTCAACGGGTACGTGAAGCGGGTCAAAATCTTCAAAGTAAAGCACAACGGAAAATCGACTCTCTGGTAGGTTCCGGTATAAGAACAAAACCTGCAACAAGAATTGATCAGTTGATGTTAAAACGTTCAGCCACCCGTATTAGAACATCTACGATCCGTAAAAAACGAGCATCCAAAAAACGAAGGAAAACATCCACGAAATCTAGGAGAACACGTAAAAGAAAAATCAAACAGAAAGTAGCAGGAAAAGATATTTTTGGATAATGATGGAGGATAACATGTGCATGATCTCGCAGTTCGACCTCTTCCGGAAAAAACCTATTCAGCAAAATGTGGAAAAAACGTACACAGCCACCTACAAACCTATCGCTTCCATCGATAATCAGAATATAATTCAGTTTGTCATACCGGGGGCAGGAACTGATTTTCTCGATCTTTCATCTGCCTATCTCCGTCTGCAAACGCAAATGGTTAAACAGGATGGAAGTCCCATGAGTGCTTCCGAAACCGAAAATGCCCTCACAAAAAACTGCGGGGTCGTGAATTATCTTCTCCATTCACCCTTTTCCCAATGTACAGTGACTCTCAACGGCATTGCTGTAAGAACCGCCGATAACAATTACGCATATAAAGCGATCTTCGAAGCAGCTATCAATTACGGAAGCGATGCCGCAAACACGCATCTCACGAATGCCCTGTGGTATTTGGACACACCTGAACATCAAGATGAAATTACTGCCGACAACACAGGTTTCACCACAAGGATAAAAATTTTCCAGTATGTTCCGACGACAGGCAATTCTACCGAAGTTACAGTCGTGGTCGAACTTATGGGTAAACTTCACATAGATTTCTTCCACCAGTTTAAATACCTATTCAACGGTGTTGAAGTACGCATCGATCTAGCTAGATCACGTGACGCTTTTTACATCTGGGGAGACCAGACATCACCTACCACCAGAATAAAAATTTTAAAGGCTGTTCTCGAAATAAATCACATCATTCCTACTCCTACCACCAGTTTGGCCATAGACAGAGCACTCACTTACGCTCCTGCCCATTATCCGTTCACCAGAAGCGTCATCAAAGCTTATTCTTACGTCGCCGGAACGCAGCAGATTTCGATCGATAATGCTTTTCAAGGTCCTTTTCCGAATTTTGTTCTTTGTGCTATGGTATTCACCGCCAGCTTTCTCGGAGACAGTAAGAAATATCCGTTCGACTTTAGAAGTTATAACCTATCTTCTTTCCATCTTGTGAAAAATGGAGAACTCGTACCTTCCGAACGGATCACCACAGGAGGAAACAGCGGATTGATAACACGTGCCTATCAAACTCTATTTTCCGGTACAGGCATTCATCACGCCAATTACGGACACCAGATCACACGGAAAATGTTCGAGAACGGATTCTTTTTCCTGATTTACGACATAACGCCTGACTCTTCAGGAAATGACACGCACACTAGTCTCCAGGAACAAGGTATCATCGGAGCCGAGATGCAGTTTTCTCCTCAGCTGTCGGAAAATATAACATGCCTTTTGTATGCTGAATTTGAATCTGCAGTAGATATACCTATAAATATGTGTGCCTGTGTTTCTGACTCACAGTGTTATCGAAACAACTCCGATGTAAACATTATACTGCTTGTGATGGAAAAACCTACCAAAGTGATAACCCGTACTATTAAGCATAGTAGTGTTTCTTCGAAAGTGACAACTTCAAAACCTGTGAACATACAATCGTTTCCCGAACTACTTGACAGCAGCCCTGGAACCGTAGAAATGACCAAAGACAGACACATTATTATACATTATTGAAAACATATGTAACATGAGATGGGAAAACTCATCGAACTGATACTCAATGATATTATTCATAATAGTGTTTTTTTGACAGTAGCAACTGCCGAATCTGTTGACACGCATTCGTGCCCCCGAATGGTAGACGGATTTCACCCTGATAGTATAAAAGTGCCCGAACCTGTTGACACACAACCGTTCCCCCATATATTAGAAGAATATCACCTTGTGAGTATAAAAATAACAGAACACTGCACTCTCATTTTACGTTTTCGAAAACATAAGCAGCATGAAAACGTCGCAGATCAGACAGATTCTATCTCGTAACTGTTCCACCAGAAACATTTTCTACGGTGTTTACCCGAGAGATCTTTTACCTCGGACGTTTTCTACCCCGGCCTTGATCAAACACTGACAAGTCCGACTTCCGGGGTACACACTGGGTGGCCTTCTATTTCGACAAAAACAATGTGGCCGAGTATTTAGATTCATACGGATTTCATCCTATCTATCAAGAATTCGTAACTTTCCTGAAACGTCATTCCTCGGTTTGGACTTACAACAGCATTCCCTTACAGGGAGTATTGGCCACAACATGCGGACATTACTGTTGCGTGTATGCTTATTACAAAGCGGGCCATGTTACAACCAAGGATTTCATACAGACATTTCCACCAGGCATCAGTAAAGATGGATATATCCTACACCGTTTCCGTCAGATCTTCAAATGTTTACCACATTCCACGTGGCCCAGAGGGGAACAAGGATGTTGTTCTATCCACGCGACACGGTGTTTTGCCATGAAAAAAGCTATATAAAATGTGTGGTGCCGTATGTTTCTCTCAGTGTCATCGAGACAGCTCCAGCTAACACATCATGGAACCCGCTGTGGATTCTACAATGGAAAAACACGACAAACTTGTGAAACGTATGACCCGTCAGGATGAGGCTTCCAAACGTAAAACTCGCAAACGTGTGCAACCCGTTAAATTCGAGACTGTCACTATCAAGAACGAGACGGTGGACGAGGGAATGGATGTGACTACGGATTGTGATTTCATAAAAAGACGTAGGGAAATAGGCTTTTCCACAGATACAATCCAGTGTCCTGAACTACACGCCGTAGAGACTTGTTTCGATCTCTATCTTGCGAACACATATTTTCTGAACAAAGAGAAGAGCAAGTACGTAGCGATAGGATTCGAAAAGGAATCCCCTTTCAATTTAGTGTGGGAGTTTTCGCAACAGGGGAGATCACCCGTACGTATCGATTCTAAACAGATTAGAGAACTGTGTGCTTCGAAATCTGACTTATTAAATTACGTCGAAACAGGTCGACGATACAATTATTTGGTTACTGGAAATATCACCGTTAGTGGTGTAAATTTTTTCGGGAAACGGTGTATTTCAATGTATCAACATGATTCACCAGATGCTTTTATTTTCACAGCCTCTGAACTACACTTATTTTTGTGTAACCTTTTTAGACCTCTGCAAAAATTAATGAACGACCGTTATGATAAATTACAACCCGAAATGGAGACTTTTGTATATTGTGTCAAAAAGAATATGAGTTCAGAATAAAAAGAAGTACCCGATGTAGTGAACTATTTTTATGTTTTCTGGTACAACGAATTGATGATTGAAATATATCTTCAGAACAATCTTGGACACACATTGACATTGTAAATAAGTTATGTTATCTATCTGATGCTGTAAAGTATCCATTGTAAATCTATTCCATATTGTAAATGAACCATTTTTATTTTTATGTATTGTAAATCAGTCTTTGTTATTTTATGTATTGTAATATAACCCTTCAGGTATTGTAAACCTTCTATATCATCAATTGTAAATAATACATTTGTGTTATTCTATATCCATATTATCAATTATAAATAAAACATTTGTATATTTTGAACATTTCTTTTATTTATTACAATAAAAAGTGTACATTTTCCAGACATTTTCAACTGCACAGGTTTTTTCACCTTTACCATGTTTTTTACATTTTAAACTTTCTGAACTGTTTTTGACACTGCTTAACTTTGGACATTCAAGTTCTTCGATATTGCATACAGTCATCTTACCCTCACCTTTTTTCGCCACTAATGTTTTCACCCATTCCATTTTCTCCGTACCTTTAACATAAACTTGCTGATTCATAAGCACTAAATACAGAAGATCTTCTAATTTCTCGTACGTAGCCATCCATCATTCCAATCGAGACCATGTTTGTTGGTACGGAGCCAGTAATTCACTCGGCGATACTTTTCACTCAACAAGTGTAAACCATATGGAGGTTTCACTAAACAGTCAAACGCACTGTCGAAAGGAAATTTTAAAATTCCTACTTCTTTACACACAAATTCTCCTTCGACCCCTCGAAAACCTTGAATGTCCAAAAAACAGGCATCCATTTTGTTCAACAGGTGAACACTGTCAATGTATCATCAATACTGCCCCGGCATACCGCACACTTGTCCAATTGAGAGGCACAGAGACCACAGGCTACAAAATGTCGACACGGAAGAATTACCACACTGCAAGGGTTTTCAAAACATATTTTACAGAGTAGCACAGAATCCACACTCTGATTATCGGATGTTTTTTCAATAGTTTCCACACTGTCGCAATATTTGCAACTTTTCGAATCACTGTGTAACGCTGCAACACTCTGTATGTAACTACAGGCTGGTATTGCCTGGTAATGTTCTAGAATCGGGCAATCTTCGGATGTCCAATCACACGCTCCGTACCCACAATGGAAACATGTTACCCTATCACTGAATCCTGAAAAATAAAAACCTGCAGTGACTAATTCTTCAGCAGTCTGACGTAATCCTATTGGCCACTTTGTGTAAGTCTTATATCTCGCATTCACCGACATATAATCGGTGGTAAAAGGACCGCCTGCTATCAGACGAGTATGGTAAGTATACACTCTCATATGTCGAACAAAGGAAACTCGTCTGATACTGTAGGTGACGGTGTTGTAGGTATCGGCAATAAATGTTCAATCTGGTTATCCTCACCATCAACAGCAAACAGTGATCTGCGAACGCCGAAACCTTCGGAAGAAAACACAGGGAAACAGGGATGTCCTTCTAATTTACGTAACAAAGGGCGGTCGCAGGCTGAACACCACACGGAACTTCTGTTCTCCAGCAAAACAAGCCACTCTTTCACTCTTCCCTTCAATGCTTCATGGATCTCATCCTCATCCTTCCTGCGACGTAGTTCGCACATACACCTGTGACTTGGGAATCCTGTTTTTTCATCCACTCTTTTTTTTTCTCTCGTCTATCTTCTTTAGCGTCTCTCAATATTCATGGACACCATTTCCTAATTCGTCAAACAGGTAACATCCACACCAGGGAGGTTCACGTAGCCCCACATACATAAAAGGAAAATAGTTCAACAGACGGTGCAGGGCTGTTCGGTCACTATCCAGCTCCCCGCAAGATCGAACAATTTCACAGAACTCCTCGTAACTATATTCGTAAAAATTCAGCCCTCTACTAAACAATCCTGTGCCACACACGTCCATTCTAACATAACTATTTTCCAACTCTTCTATTTATACCTTCTTGTATCTACGTCACATCCTCCAACGGTCGTAAACGCTCAAAACATGTTCAAACTTGCCCCGATTAGCAAACAAGACATTTACCATCCTATTTCCCTAATTAAACGCACATCAACGCCATCACCGGAAACACGTATCACAATTCCAAGAAAAACAACCGCCACCCAATTTCCCCCCAGATATTTCAAACTCGTCCAAAACATGTTCCGGCACGCAGAAAACCGTTACACACAATTTCAGCAATTTCAGACTCATCGAAACAACCGGAAACGCTCCCCCAAAAATAACCGTCCATCTCATCAACGACAGGAAACCCATATCAATCCCTCATTAACAACAGGAAACACTTCCCGCAATCTCAATCTTATCAAAGCCCTCAAACCACAAACGCCCCCCAAAAAACCATAATTCAACTCCCGACCGGAAACACTTATCAATCTCCTCATTAACAACAGGAAACCCATATCATTATGCCCCACCCCCTTTTTCCCAACAGCCAATCAAAACCCTCAAAACACCCACACTTGCTTGCCCACACACCTACATCATCAATTGATCTTTGATCGATCTTTTCCAATCAATTGATTTAACGACTTCAACGGGGGTACATAACTACTATCATTCTTCCATGAAATATCCCTGCTGCTCACGTGCAAGATAAATGAAAGGGTTCTGCTGCGTGCGTGTTCTCAGGTCATGCGAAAAATATTGCTTGTAAAATTGATTCCTGACCAAACTTTCAAAAATATATTGTATATACAATATTTGTATATACAAATATTGTATTTTAAACTTATATTTATCGAAATTTACCGTAACAAAGGTTAGTGCAATATAAGAATTTTCACATTCTTCACTTTATTTATAAAGCCTTTTTTACTTTATTTTCCATAAAGCAATTTGCGTTTGTGTTTAATTTCTGTTGCGCAAGTTTTGATCAAATATTCTTGAGCAAGTAAGAGAAAATACACTGAGAAGAATACATCAGTTGCACAGTACATGTTAATACTTAGTTTATGTATAATTAATACAAGGAAATAATGTGTATAACCAAGGGCGTATTTAAGGGGGGTTTCAACGGGTCCACCACCCTTTGGTTCAGTAAAATTGCCAGAGTTACCTGTTCATCCGCTTGTTCATAAAAATTTCTTCGGACTTATTTTATTCTCTTAAATTAGAGACGTAAGACGGGATACGGATGGGAAGGAAATTACGTAATTCCACACACCAGCTGGGACTGCAGACCAAATGTCTGAAATTTCCTGATAGTTTCGGAATTTCTGCGATAAGAAACTGCATTGAGACTGTCAAATCAGTTATTTTCCCCCCTCAAGTCATCTTCAAGATATTTGGTTTTTTAAAACGCAGTGACACAAGATGAACAGAAAAGCATCAATACTAGCGTGACTTCGTGACTACATACACACAACTTTGTCGGGTCCAGCACCCCCTGCTCCTCAACAAGATTCCGGCCAGCAGAGTCCTATATTTTCTCTTACAAAATAAAGCAACCCTAATCATACCAAAAGTTGATCCACCCTCCCCCCCCCCCACGTGAACTATATATACTCCCATGTTCATAACAATATCCCATACTGAAATGGTACGATATATTTTGAATGTTGTACTGAGAAAAAAGCCGCCTCATCTCCTTACCCCGAACGCATTAATTGGTTGGTTCACAACTTCATCACTAAGGATCCTATCGAGACGAAACATGGCAGACTTGGTCTCGTTGAGAGTTGTAAATGTCTGTCTCGTGTTTATTTGTAAATGTCTCATTGACAGTCTCGTCTCGATTTATAAACATCCGTCTCGGTTTGTGAGGGCAATTCTCGTTCTCATCTAAAATCTCGAAAACTATAGAATTAACAACGTATGCAAAGGCTTATCATTAGGGCTCGTAAGTTGCAGACCTATAAATTGCCAAAAAAGGACCTAATATAAAAAGACCTAAAAATACAAAAAAGGACCTAAAAACGGAAAAAAGTACGTACAATTTGATCCAAATTAGTTAAATTAATAACTTCAGTTTTAATTACATATTTAATGAATATAAAATTAAAATTCTGGTGGTATGGAACACACAGTGCGAAAAAACTATATGAATGAAATGCATCTTCGTCCAGACATTACATATTTTTTTAGATTAACATAATTTGAAAAATCATATTTGAAGAATCATATTTGGCCTAACCACACTAGGGTTACAGAAATAGAACTTAGGATCCTATTTCAGTCGTCCAAAAATATTTTTTTCTCTCGTTTCAGGGATGGTTCAAATATATTTCTTATTTTCTTTTTTTTATTTCTTTACTACAGAAAGGACGTTTAAGAGGTGATGAACTGATGATGATTCGAATTGAGAATGAGCAACTTGTAGTCATTCATCTTCATTGTAGCGATTAGCCAAAAAGGAATGTGATGTTAGAGAAGATACATACTAAATTATCCATGCGTTCTCATCGTTGCGGTTAAACAAAGTGACGGAATAGCGACATAAAAGTAGGCTAAATACAAAAATTTGCAATATATATATTAACTGAAGAAAACTGTCATTTACTGAAGGAAATTTAAAAACTCCCCGTACCTTTTTATACCTTATTACCTCTTAAATTGCAGAAATTGGCGTGTAAACCAGTGTTCTAAACGTATTATCTTAAAATTTGCGAACAAAATATTATGACGAAAATAATAGGCATTCCTATAACATTAAGTTCTTGCCAGTCAGAAGCAACATATGTATTCGCAATCAACAAGGCTGTTCACGTGTTCAGCCATTGACTGCTACAAGTTTTGCTTTGTCACTCTAATGGGAAAACCTTCTACCGAGTGGCTGAATTATAGTAAATACTGCTATACTGCTGAGGAATAATTCATCTCCAAGAAATGGAGCACAGATTTTTGCACTGGAAGTTACAAGATACTTGTTTTACACAGTAACAAGTGACTGCTGTCGCTTCCGCGGCTCATGCTAAGTTGACGGGTGGGACGAGCAGAAGCCCTGCCTGCACGCATTTCTAAGGGATGACGTCAGAGGACCTCGTGTCTGTGGAGAGGACGTTTTCAAATCCGTGACGTAGGAGGTGAATTTCGGCGGTGTTTGAAGGCGTGTTTCTCGAGAACCAAAACAAATATCGCCGAGATATTTTGCTCATCTCATGTTTGTGTCATTATCTGTAAAATGAATGGGTTTAAAACGTTTTTCATGTCAAAGTGGAAATGTCCATTGAATGTGCATTGCTCTAGGATAGTAATCAGCATACTGATAAGAACATTTTTCTTGTTCAGTGAGGCCAACTTACATGGGCCCGTGAGGCTCAAGCTCACTCAATAATTTGTCGCATTATTATTATTATTATTATTATTATTATTATTATTATTATACCATAATAATAACTGTTCAATATTTTTATCGTACATCTCACAGAATTAATACCTGTAAATTCTGTAATTTTTTAGTTGACTGATTGCTATATTAGATTGTATACTGTGCTCAGCACTTAAAGTAAACGGTCCTATTTAATACTGTTGATGTTGTTATGGTTATTATTATTATATTTTTATGGTTGTTTGTGGTGGAGTGCTTATTGAAATCACTAAAAATTTGATTTTTTTAAAGAAAGTTAGGATGCATTTTTCGTAGGCATGATACGTATCATAATATATTTAAAGAGAGGATTTTTGAGATATTTTGTGAACTTAAAAATCAAATCCTTTTGATATGATGGCGCCCTGCGTCAATTATCTATTTCTTATTTACCATCAGAGACAACATTTTAGATCAGAGTGTGCTTTCAGATCGAAGCGATTAGCGGCAGACTCTGACTGGGCCGTTTCCTCAACCGTGCATCGTGTCTCCTGAGTCTGTTGTTCACGCATGCGCAGTGAATGCTTGATATTAGGTTCAATAAATCACATTGTCAGATTAATCCGAAATCTCCCTGAGATAATGACGCAGACACAAAAATAATTGAGAGACACAGGAAGGAGGTGGTACTTTCCTGGAAGCAGTAATTTATATAGTGTAGGCCTACATTAAAAATACCATATAAAATGCATGTTTTTTTCTGAAAGAATATTTGCTGAGGTCAGACTAAGAGGTTTCCTGTACCACACTTTTGACGCTCTCAGTGGTCTGAGAGTCCTGCTAAATGTATCAACACAGTTAGCAACAAATCTTGACCTGATGTGCTTATGGCTGCAAGTGACAATAAGTCACAAAATTTTCTATTCAGATAAAATTTCATGGCGTGTAGGGATCATTAAGAGACGAACAAATTTTCTTGGAAATGTGTTGTTCAAGTAATTTTAATGGAAGTCATGTGATATATCAGACACATCCATCACTAGTTATTTTTTGTTAACTAAAAATTAAATATTTTTTTTACACAAAAGCCTTTGTGCCAGTAGTTATAAAACGCCATAAATGTTGAACGTAGCAAATCGTACATTGCTTTATCATTGTCGAGAAATTAGACTCTTTGGTTCTGAACGAAATAGCAACAATGAACACAGTTTTCTCTTCATTTCATGTCATTTTCTTATCTGAAGAAGCTTTGTGGAACTTTGAAACAAAATTTTCAAATTGGACCAACAAGAATATACATTTACACTTTGACAGTTACTTTTCTGTAAAATAATTCAATTAACTATATTTATTATAGAAGATAGTATGGCGGAAGTGTGCTAAGGACGTGCTGATCGGCTCCGGAGAAGATTGTAAAATTCTGCTGGACATCGGGCTGCTGGCTGATTCTTATCTTCACACAAGGAAGAGGTAGTGTCAAGGTTCAGGACTGACGTGTGCAAGTGCAACTTCAACGTTAATTAAGAGAAAATACTGGAATAATTATCTGACGCTCGTCGCAAGCCATAACCACTGTGCTTCACGCGTACCAACCCAAGATGTCTCGTGCTGTGGCCAAGGAACTCGGAGACCGGCTGGAAAGCTTCGAAAAGCAGGTGCGTGGCGAGCTGGACAGTTTCAAACTAAAAATTGATAATGAAACACAGTCAAGAAACGGGGACCTAAGTGCTACGTACGATTCCGAAGGAATGAAGAAACTCAAAGACGAGCTGAGTAAATTGGAGGCACGGTTGGAGGAAAGTTTCAAAGTGCAAAAGGAAGACTTCCATTATTTATTGGATAGAATAGAATCCCAAGAAGATAGGCTGGACGATTTGGAACAGTATTCAAGGCGTGAGTGTCTCCTTATTCACGGAGTGCAGGAGAACGTCCAGGAGAACGTGGAGGAGAAGGTCCTGGACTTATTCCGAAATAAGATGCACGTCGACATCAAGAGTGACCAGATCGCGAGGTGCCATCGTTTGGGAAAACCAAACCGTAGCATGGCCGAGGCCGTGCAGGAAGGAAAACGCTGCATTATTGTTAAATTCGCAACCTACAAAACCAGGCACTCCGTGTGGTCGGCGAAGAAACAGCTAAAAGAAGCCGGGTCGCGAATCTACATCACCGAGTCGCTGACTCCAGTGCGACAGGAGATGCTGCGGGCGGCGAAAGAGAAGTTCGGTCGCCGCGCGTGCTACACGGAAGACGGCAGGATCGTGGTGCGCACCGCTACCGGGCGGAAACTCACTATTACAAGAATGAAGGAACTATCCCGATTGGCCCCTGAGCCTTACCCCTCAAAAGACTAGACCCATAAACAAGACTGCTCGGACTCCTTAGCCACTTTAACATTAGTAACCGGTTTACATTGAAATACTTTTAATATTTCTTTTATTTTTATCATTCTATATCTTATTATTATTATTATTATTATTACTAGTTTTTTTTTTTTTTTCTCCCACAAACTTAAGTGTATAATCAAAGTGTATATCCGTGATGACCATCCTCATTTTATTTCTTAGTTATATGTATTATGAACGTGTGTCTGAAATCGTTTCCCTATTATGTCCATTGTGTGTGTCCTGTGTGTCAACCATATCCCTTTATGCGAATGTTTATGTTTCTCTGCGTGTGATTATGATTACGTGTGCAAGTGATTATTTCATACAGTTTCCTTTGAGTGATGTTTTAGCGTCAAATATACCTGTGATTCACGAACATCCAAGACTTCACAAGAAGGCAACATGTAAGTACCCGAATTTCCTTATGTCTTTCTTCTCCCAATTTGCACCTACATTCATATTTGAAATAATGCTAAAATACGCTATGACGTTGTGGAAGGGAAGGTTCTATTTCCCTCAAGCTCGCAACAAATGGTACCCCTGTCTTTGTTTTCTCCCTGATGTCGACTCCACCGCCTGAAATTCCTGCAACTAACGGTTTCCTCCCTCCCGGTCATCGCCCCCCAAGGCCACCCTTCCTGACCCTCGCTCAAGCGAACGTCAGGTCCTTGTCGTCACCAAAATTAGAGGAGTTGGCGACCACGGTGCTCGAGTCGGCTTTCGATATCTTCCTGGTCACCGAGAGCTGGTCTTTCCGCGAAGCCCTCGCCTCGACCTTCACCATACCGGGTTACGCAGCAATAAAAAAGGATAGAACAACAAAGGGTGGGGGTGGCCTAATCTTGTATTACCGTAAAGACCTAAATGTCAAGATCATTCCCTCTTACAACGAAATTGACGACGAAGTTGAAATGATTAGCGTAACTGTGAAGCTCCAGCATCTAACTCTGGGAATAATTGGTGTGTACAAAGCCCCTAATATATCGTATACAAAATTATCGCGCCTAGAAACGACGATCTCGGAAGTTTTTCCACTCGTTCACAAATTACTTATTTTAGGCGACGTAAACGCAGATTTCCTTTCTCCCCATAAACCAGAAACAGTATATTTACAATCAATAATCGACTCTTTCGGCATGGTCCAGATCATTAATCGACCAACCAGAATAACGGCAACCACCCAATCACTCCTCGATGTGGTAATAACGGATGACCCAGATCTTGTACGCTCATTTAACGTAACCGCTCCCGTCGGAACGTCCGACCACTGTCTAGTAAACGCGACACTTGCCATCGAAAAAACAAAATTAATTAAACAGTTTATCAAATCTAGAAACTTCTCTACCCTCGACAAAGAGATATTCGATAGGGATGCTGCAACAATTGAATGGATGCAAATTGATAGCTTCGACAACATCGATGATAAAGTTCACTTCGTTACTCAAAACGTAATAAATCTCTTCGACAAGCATGCGCCCCTTGAAACTAAATTAATAAAATCAAAAAACTCTCCGTGGATATCAGAAAATACAAAACTGCTCATGAGACTCCGTGACAATGCCCTAATAAAATATAAGCGCACAAAATCCCAGGCAAACTGGGACTATTACAAAGAGCTGAGAAACTTCACCACCTCGGTCCAACGGCAAGAAAAGAAAGCATATTTTAATCATCACCTCCGATCCAACAATAACAGCAAAGAGTTGTGGAAAAAAATAAAAACGTGGGGTGTATATAGTAAAAATATGAAGAACGAGATACCTTCCGACCTGATAAACGTAGATTCAATTAACCGGCATTTTTCTAGCGTATGCAGCAAAGCGAATGTCTCAGAAGATGCCGTTAACAAAACTCGAGAGTTCTTTGACGGCAACACTTTTAACGAAAGCGCTCAAACTTTCCACCTGCAAGAAATAAACGAAGCCGAAACAATGAAAGCTATAAACGAAATATCATCCAATGCATCTGGTAATGATGGAATATCTATAAAAATGATTAAACTGTTATTACCGCACATCTTACGTCCTCTGACGCACATCGTAAATTTCTCATTCCGGACTGGACAATACCCGACCAGCTGGAAGACAGCACGTGTTGTTCCGATACCGAAGAAAAAAGTAATAACGTCCCTGAATGACCTTCGACCAATAAGTCTCTTACCTATATTTTCCAAAATCACTGAAAAAATTGTTAACAAGCAAACTCGCAAACACGTTAATGACCTAGATCTGCTTCCGAAATGTCAATCCGGTTTCCGTCCCTCACACAGCACGGCAACGGCTTTACTTAAAGTAACTGACGATTTATTACGATCAATCGACAAGAGAATGGCAGTAGCGTTAGTATTACTGGATCTCACTAAAGCCTTTGACAGTGTCCATCATGACCTGCTCTTGAGCAAATTAAAATACTACAATTTTTCACCTCCCGCTCTCCAATGGTTTAGATCGTATCTGAACAACAGACAACAGAGAGTATATATAGACGCTGCCACGCCCCCTCTCTCTCGCACCCTGCCATTGGAAACTGGTGTCCCACAGGGATCCATTCTAGCCCCTCTCCTCTATACCATTTTTACAGCCGACTTACCTACCGTAATCAATCACAGTAAAGTTCATTTTTACGCAGATGACACTCAACTACAAATTCCTTTTCCACCGAAATCGACAGATGCAGCCTTAGCTTTGCTCAATGATGATTTATCCAACATAAATACCTGGTGTAAAAGTAACGGTCTAAAAATAAACCCACAAAAATCAACTTTCTCTCTTATTGGTTCCCGAAATAGTCTCTCTCTGATAAATCCTAACGAGATATGCATCAAACTAGACACATCTATAATCCCTTATTCAACAAATGTGAAAAATCTAGGCGTCATTTTCGACGAACACCTTAACTGGGATATTCATGTACAAGAACAAATTAAAAAGGCTTACGCCGTGCTAAGATCGCTGTACAGCTTTAAAGAATGCCTAAAAACAGAGATTAAAATGAGACTAATCCAATCACTTATCTTTCCTTTACTGGACTACTGCGACGTAATTTTCGGACCAAATCTATCCGTTCGAAACAAAACCAAAATCCAGAAAGTCCAAAATTCATGTTTCCGTTTCGTGTACCATATAAGAAAATACGATCATATCCTCCCAACCCTAAACGCAAACAAAATGTTGAACATGACCAGACGCCGAAAATTACATCTGTGTTGTTTTATTCATAATCTTTTACAAACCAAAACACCTAGAAACCTATTCCAGAAATTAAAATTCAGAAGGGAAATACACGATTACAAAACAAGGGGAAAATCGAAACTTGAACTTCCAAAGCACACACTAGTGCTTTTCGAATCATCATTTACGTATTCAGCTGCTAGAGCGTGGAATGAACTTCCTCCTTCCATGACGTCCCTCACTAATCGCAACAACTTCAAAGAAAAACTAAAAACTCTATTGTTAAATGAACAATATCTGTGTTCCAGCACTCACGAATAATAGCTCGCATATCTGAACCAACTTCCTAATAACAAGTATTTTCATCTTCATTTTGCTTGTTTACTTTTCCCCTTACATGTTGCCAACCCTTAACAATATTTTGTCCTTTCTCGCATATTAAGAACATTTATATGTTTTTTACACATAACATTAATATTAATTTGTATTATTCTTAACCATATGACACCAAGCACAATTGTGTCAATTAATTTGTGTATCCTTGTGTATTTGTTTTCAATCTTTTTATTATTATTTTTTTTTTTTAGTGTGTAGACGAGCCTTTGTTCTCAATTTTGTATTTGTTCTTTTTGTGTCTTCTTTATGTTTCTCTCTTTCTTCCTTGTTTGTTATTGTACAAACATTTAGTAGGTAGAATGTATTTAGTATGTATATGTATCCATCGGGGTTAGGTGGTAGAACAGCCACAGGCTGAACCTCGCCCTTTAATAAAGGAAAATTGAAATTGAAATTGAAGGACATTACAAAACAGAATCAAACTCTTCGCCTATCTATTGGCGTAAAAGAATATATTTTTCGCGATAGATGTGTTATCTCGGAAAGTTACTAAATTACAAGCACGAGTATTGAGAAATGTATCCATATCAACTTATTCGACAAACTATGATCGATTATCACGTCATTGCTCAGATTGTAAGCCTACCTATTAGGGCGTGTCATTTAAGAACGGAAAATTTTCTTTTGCGAATTTGCTCAATGAGGGGTTCTGAAAATATGTTATTGGACATGAGAAATCCAAATCTGCAATTATTTTTATGATTGGTTGATGATTAGCTTGGTAAATTGAGGTTTAAAATGCACTAAAAAAGCTAAAAACTCGCATTTTGAATGAAGGTTGAAGTTTTTAATCATTTTATACAAGCGCAAATATAAAGAAATTTTGTTTCCAGTTGTAACAACATATCATTAATTTATCTTATAACGTCCTATTATAGAAAAAAATAACATTAATTAGAATTAATAACAAGTTTCATCAAGTCCTGTTTTGATTCATTTCTTGACAAGAGCCGACGACCTTCTTCTTGGCCTCTGATTTAGCCCTACCTATTTCCTGTGTATACACTTTTCCTGCAGCCTCCGTGACTTGTTTCACACATCTTTCAATCCCTTGACCATGACAAGGCCACTGAGGCGTGTCAATAAAATCCTTTTATTTCTGTCAAGGTCATTCTGCATGTTAATGGAGGTTCATAAACTCCATCAAACCAGTCTATCGACTCCAATAAGTTTGAAGCAAAGGTGTTTATAGAAGGTGTCTTCCTTGGACGTACTCAAAGGTCTCTAAATGTACCATCATTGCCACCTATCAAATCGATGATCTTTTGAATTCCAGCTCTCCTTTCTTCCTTATTATTTGAGCACAGCAGTGTCTGAATTAACATTTCACTAAATGCATACCACTCTGAACGCTTAACAGTCGGCAAAACAGCATATACTACAACCTTGTTTTGCAGTCTAAGATGTTGCAATTGAAACAACAAATGACGTGGACCTTCTATACACAAATGTTTTACTTTGATATTGAACTAACACGGATAGTACACACCAACGATGTATTCCACAATCAGCCTTAAATTCTCGAGGTTTTTGCCTTTTAGGCCATGTTTGGAAATCCACAAGCGACTAAGCCTGTTTGCTGTTGTAAGCCACCTTGAATGGCTCACTGGTCCAATTTCAAGAAGTGCCAGATTATTGAGACGTTTACCTGCTCTTATGGCCTGTGTAATTCTATATCCATACGCTTGATCGCTTGACAGATCCTTCACAATACTGTCACTGAGTTCAAAAACAGGTACACCAATTGAAATTTTTGGAAATTTAGGTTTAATATCAAGCTCTGTAGCTGCATCTAACATTTTACCAATGTCAACTGTCCACTTGTTATTTGACAAAGGGGCTGTGATTAAATGGAGAGGAGGTAACTCATTGGTGTGAAGAGCACAAACTAGCCAGTTAAGTTTGCGGCCTAGTTTGACTTGTACCCAGTGCATGGTTCCACCTTACCAGCCGGTATGAATATTTGTTGAATCACCTCCAATTGTTTGTATTGTTTTATCAATACCTTTCTCTTTCATGAAATTCAGTAAATTGTCAGCAATTATTTCAGCTGGTTTTTCATTCTTTGAGCTTTTCTCTGGTGTAAAGTGATAAAGGTATCTCCCACCTGATTCACTACAAACTGAATAATGTTGTTCTTTCAAAGTACTGTGAAACTGCTGCTCTGAATTTTCAGCCTTAAGAATAACTTTAGTTAAATCTTCACGACCATTGAAAAATATGCAATCAATTTGACCCTTCTTACAAATTTCTTCAAATTCATTGTCTAATGATGACATCAATTTCTCCTGCGCTCTCTTTACTTTATTGTGGTCAACAACAAGTTTCGTGTTTTCTTCAGTGATCAAGCCGATATCAATAAATGCAGCGGTGGTAATTGCAGCTGTGGCACGAAGACCAACACCGTATCTGATGCTCTGTATAGCAACATTAGGCATATCTAATGTATTGTACTGTTTCTCATCATTAGAAGTTGAAGGAGCTGCTAAATCTTAACTTGATTCACTTCCATCCTCTGTATCAGATTATTGTTCCTCATTTCCAACCCCAGAGGAACTTTCTTCATGTGATGAAAGTGAAGAAGTCTGCAAGCATTCCTTTTTATATTCAGCAAGTCTTATTCTCTCAACTTCTCCTCCCTTTTGCTTCTTTATCAGTCTGTTATGTTCTGCAAAATCTGGCAAACCAATTTGGTTTGGTCCATTAGAACCAATCTTGTTTCTCTGGCCTTTAATGAAAGCAAGTTCTTTCCCTGGGATCTTCTTGTCTTTAGAGCATGTACAATTAATGTGAGCTTCTTTGTGCAATCTGTAGCACAGCCAAATTCAGAGCACATAATGATTTCACATTTGCAATTGAGAATGTCAAAGAGCTTGTCAAGTTTTGAAGCAAAGGCTTCTTGCCCCTTCCAAGAGATAATGTTTTTTGCTTGCTCCCAGCTTTCTTGAATCTTTGCTAATACTGTAACTCTTGAATTCACAACAGGGAAAACAAAAGAACAGTTTGCTCGTTCCCATTTTTCAAGTACTTTAGGATATATGTCTTTTGCAACACTGGCAGCTGGATATCCTTTGTTCTCTCAGCAACAGTCCATATCTTAACACGTCTCGCAAAGTTAGTAATTCAGACGGCAACATGTCTCTTCCACTTCCAATACGTTTGCTCATATGTGTGAATGTTCCCTGTTTTGTTCTCTTCCTTGTAGTCATAGTTAAGTAGTTACCACTGGTTGTAGAAAGCAAAAAAGATATCACATACCATACCTACCACGCCACAGCCACACTGTCATTGACACAGTTGACACCGATTGCAAGTCTCAAAATGAAAATAATTCAGTGTCTGTTGGAAAAAAGAAAGGAGTATAATATTAATATTAATAGTACAAAATATAACATAATAATAGTAAAATATCAATAGTGCAGATAACTACAATACATATATAACATAACTACAATAACTTGTAATCAATTTTAAGCACTTATCAACATCTGTTTTCATGAAAATTTGGGAATAACCCATACGTTTAAATGACAGAAAAATTTTAAAAATGTAGGAAATTTTCACATAGATATTTACCAAGCAAGACCTAAATATTTACAAGTAACCAAAATATATTTCAAATTACCTAATCATACCATAACTTTTTAACACCCCTCAAATCAGCATTTTTAAAGATGAAAAATTCAACACGCCCTACTACCTATTGAATGCTACGAAACTCTTAGAAATAAACAGATAAACGTTCGAGGGCAAACAGAAGAACGAAAGTGTGAAAAAGTGAATCGATTTGTCTGTTATTACTAAATACATGATAATCAAACAATTCACCAAACCGGTAGGATTATGCGATAGATATAATTGTCTGGCACATAACGAGAATTGACACAAACCATTGGACTAACTCTCTCTCAGAAAAGCAACACAACGCAAAAAAAAAGAAATAAAAAGAAAAGAAGAAAACGGAAATAAAATGTACGAATGAAATACAAATGAGGCTCTAATTTAAATGAACACTGTTTTTTCTAATGATTATTAATCTACAGAATCCACAAATAAAATATTGTCATTCACTATTTAATTTATTAAAGTAATCTATTAGACATGGAGCAAATCGCAATTACAGAGTAAACAGTGTTTTATTTTTCTTCCTCAGTTCCTATTGCTACAGAAACTTAACAACCTTAGTAGTGTGATCAGGAAGCTTCAAAGCCCACACTTGGTACGAGGACTATTATTTTTATTAATTTAAGTACAATGAAAAACCTATTTTGATGATGTTTTTGTCGATTTTACACTATTGCAAATCTGTGTTTTTTCATTTCACACTTCGTACGAGTATCATCAATTCTTTCGAGTGAAAGTACGTAACACGCACACCTACACCGACCTACGCACACCTACACCCACCCACGCACACTTACACCCACCCACGCACACTTACACCCACTTACACTCACCTACACCCACCTACGCACACCTACGCACACCCACGCACACCCACGCCCACCCACACCCACCCACGCACACCCACGCCCACCCACACCCACCCACGCCAACCCACGCCCACCCACGCTCACCCACGCACACCCACGCAATACCCACGCAAATTTGCAAATGTATTTTCGGTCTACTTCCGGTCTAGCTCTATTGCATCATGTTGCGCAACAAGTTATTACTCAACATTGCGATGGCTTGTAAAGGTAAATTATTGCATCATGTTGCGCAACAAGTTATTACGCAATCTTATGATGACCTTGTATCTGACGTGTTGTTTTCTGATTGGTTGGTTATGACGTAATGCGATGACGTGTTGTTTTCTCATTGGTTGGTTACGACAAAATGCGATGATGTGTTGTTTTCTGATTGGTTGGATTATGACGCAATGCGATGACGTGTTGATTTCTGATTGGCTCACTGTTTCTGATGTTTTCAGCGCGGTCCGCGCTTAGGTTATTTAAATGCGAAAGCATTACAGATCAGTCAGTATCGTGAGAGTGTTTGAATAGTGCGGACGCGTTGTTGCAGTGTGCTCATAATTTTTTTGCATGTGCTAAGCACAGGGTGATATTTTTTTTACTATATGTACTTATTAATTTTTTATACTTAGTTCAAATATATATTTTATATATAATAAAAAATAGCTAATATACAATAAAACGTCATGAATATTTTTGGGTTTAAAAAGCAACAACATAATCAGACTGTAGAGAGAATTCAAGTGAACATGGATGTATTTAGAGAAATTTATCATCAATTGAAAGTGTTACTTCTTGTTCATTTGAATAGTATTTCGTCTCATGTTGACGAGGATACTGGAAAGCACTTATTTGTATTTAGTAATAACTTATCATCATATAAGTTACCTGTTAGTGGAAAAAATCCAATAAACGTTTCACCACCCAATGCGGCAGTTTTGCACATAGGTCGAAATTTGTATAGAATTAAACATAGTACATTACTTCCTGATACCTCTTATGATGTGGAAGCTGGTGAATTTTTGTATGCTGAGATAATTGGAGAGTATGATAAATTGATTCCTCTGTTTATCGAAATAAGAATAATCTATCCTCTTATTAATATATAAAATACCTAAAAGAAAACATGGATATATTTGGTAATAGAAGGCGACAGGAGATTCCAGATAATTCCAGCGAGAATGCTAGTTTAAATGTATGTCTAAAGAAACTGAAATCAGATTTACTTATATTACAGAATTCGCTAAATCTAAATATTCAAGCAGAGATTACAAATCTTCAAACTCAACTGATTGATCCTATAGTAAAAAGTGATGGAGAACTCAAATCTTTGCTTGAGAAATATACTAATTTAGCTTCAATAGATAATCTTCAGAACTTAGAAGAGAATATTGCCAACTTGAAAAAAGAACTTGATAAATTTAGACAAATCCAGAGAACGAATACCGAACACCTGAAACAGCAATTAAATGACCAGGCAAATAGTATTCGTACCGAACTGCAAACCATCATCCAGAATATCAAAACTCAAGAAGAATATGAGCAGGTAAATGCTAGTATTGCTAAATTGCAAGAACAGTTTCAATTTTTCGAAGTTCCTATATTGCAAAGTATCAAATCTGAATTACAGACAGATGAACTGCATAAAGCTATAACAGAAGTTCAATCGAAACTACAGAAATTGGAAGATTTTATCAATAATTTACCTTCATCTTCTGAATTAAATGCTATTGCTCGGAGCGTTGCCGGCATCAAATTACAGTTGGAGACTTATGAAGATTTTGGGAAGATACAAGGTACCATAGCTCACATAGAAGATACTATGGCAACTATGAGAAATGAGCTAACAAGTGTACAAGAAACTCTGGAATCGAAACTGCCTGGCATTACTGATATTCTAGCAAGTTACTAAGCTTGAAAGCTTGAATACTGAATCAGAATTATCGCATTTCCATCATCTTATTGACGACATTCAGAGTAAATTAGAGACACTGCAACAGTCTACACCTACGCAGAATGACATAACGCAACTGCAAGAAATTTTGAAAAATGCAGCTGATGCAACAGAACTCGATGCTATAAAATTAACTCTTACCACACTTCAGAATACTGTAGCTGCTTTGCTTACTTCTCTGGAAATCAGAGCTATGAGGAAAGCAGTACATCGATTTTTAAAATCTGAGGATTTCAAAAACATTCAAGCAGAAATTGCGCAAATCAGAGAAACTGTAACTAATCTCCCCAACAATCAAATAATTAACTAACTACATGCATTATTTACAGAAATCAGAAGTCAAGTACACGATCTTGCTACCCAGAGTTCTAAATTGAAACTTGTAGAAAATTTACAGGAGATTATTTCTAAAATTACGTTACAAATTACTACTCTTGACGCAAGTCAAGAACCTGCTTTATCAGGTTTTGCTACTCAACTTCACGATATCAAAGAGGAATATAAACAACTGTAAGTTGATGTAAAAATCAAACCTAGCTACGTACTATCAACGAACACTTGGAATCGGTATTAAGCAGACTAGATGACGTAGATACTCGTCAATTTTATTCTATGGAAAAATGTTAGGTTACAAAGTGTTCCAAATGCTCGAGGTCACTGGACGTACGCCAATGCTGGCACAAAATGAAAACCTCATCAATGAATTGGTACCTCTTACTGCTAAAAATTATTCAGATTTCCCTCCTACGCCTTTATCTAGTATCCACACTCCTCTGGTACTCAAGGAACCATCTGCTAAAGCAGCTATTGAAAAATCAGAGAAATCGAGTTGGGTCCCCTGGCAAGGGATTATTTGAGTACAGGAAATTTCGAAAAAGATGAAGTATTTGGATTGTATCCAACTATGGAGGGTAATGAAGGCGTAGTATGGAAAATTGGCAAGTCTAAAGTAACATTTGAAGGGGATAACATAAAAATTAATTTGGGTGGGAGAAACAGCTGGTCCAGATATCCTGGTACCGTAGGGCTATGGGAGCTTATTACCAAAAAACATCCAAAACATTTTACAGAAGATGATTATCAAAGTTACTCTGAAATTTTGACACTCTCTGATGCTTTGTTCCAAAATAACGATGCTAGTCAAAAGCGTGTAAAATCCAGCAGCGGGGATAAATACAAAAATCATATTAAACCTATCTGGAATCAACTAAAAACCGGTAGTGGTATAAGACAATACAATACTCTACCTAAGGAATTTGTATGGATAAACGATGTGAGAAAACTTATAGATAGGTTGCTGGTTATAGCTGGGGAGGAAAATGATGGGAACAATAATTTCCATAATGAGAAAATGGGTATTGTAAACATGATTAGTGACAAATTAGCTAATTTTATTGTAAATGGTCCTAAAGGTATAGGATACTTAATTAAAATTATCAAAACTTTACCTCCGAATTTCTGGAATATATCAGAGGGTCGAGGTTTAGTAAATTATATTATTAATAAACTTCCGTTCGAGTTACACGTACCTGGTTACCAATATTGTGGTCCTAGTACAAAACGTGAGATACGAATAGAAAGAGGGGACAGGGGTATTAATCCTCTGGATGCAGCTTGTAAAGAACATGATATTGCATACAACACACACAAAAATCTGAATGATCGTCATGTGGCTGATCAAAAACTGGAAGAGGCAGCTGTTGGAAGATTAACAAGCAGAGATGCATCATTGGGTGAAAAAATAACAGCATTGGGTACAACTACTGCTACGAATACAAAACAAAAATTAGGGTGGGGTTTGTAATATAAATACCCTGAAAAATAATAATAATAACAACAACAACATGAAACCAAAAGGAGTTGTGTACCAAATACCGTATCATGATCTTAAAAATTTAAAACTTAATTCGATTTTAACTAAAAAAACAACAAGAAAAAAGAGGCAATGTATAGCCAAAGGAAATGGAATGAAATTATTACTCAGTACGCCACAATTAAAACGATTGCAAAATTCAAGAAAGAAAACACACAGTGGTGGATTCATATTCAGCATTCCAGCTATCCTGGCTGCATTCGGGGCAGTTGGGAGCTTGGGTGGGGGAAGTGCTGCTATTGCCAAAACTGTAATTGATTCGAAAAAAAAATAAGGCAGAACTAGAAGAGCAAAAGCGTCATAATCTTGCCATGGAGAAAAAAATAGGCAAAGGTGTGAAGTCTAGAGCATTCAGAAAATTAAAAGAAAAGAAGAAGCTCTTACCAACCAAGACATTGAATCTTTAATTAAACTATTTAAAATTAAACACTTCAGGGGAGTTTTCATGTCTGATTCTATCCCTACAGGTAGTCCTCACTCTCGAGAATTTGGCGTGGTGAATTTGTACAAGTCCGAAAATATTGCTACTCACTGGATATGCTATTATAAACAAAATAACAATTATAACACCATTAAGCCTTGTTTCCATGATTATGAAAAACTAAAATATGCTGACCAAGGCAGTAATTTATTTTATAAAAAACATAAACTAACGTAACGTTTCAACCTTCTAGCAAGGTCTTCTTCAGACTCTGTATCAAGTACAAAAGTAACCAGATACCACAAAAGACCATTATATATACACAAACATTACTCCCTCCAGACTATTTAGAAAGTTGTTTGGAACTTTCTAGCAGATGACTTTCACTCTGTCAACTTCACTTTCACCTAAAAGGCTAAACACAATTACTTCCATATAGAATGTGGTTGGGCTTTTAATCTCACACTCTTTTCCCTTCATTTTTCTTCCTTCTCCTTTCCTCTTTCTCTCTTGTCCTTTCCACTCTTTCCAACATCTTCTTCCATTCTTTGTTTAACTTCAGTCCCCCATTCCAGTTCATTGTGTCAGACACCACAATGAACTGGAATGGGGGACTGAAGTTAAACAAAGAATGGAAGAAGATGTTGGAAAGAGTGGAAAGGACAAGAGAGAAAGAGGAAAGGAGAAGGAAGAAAAATGAAGGGAAAAGAGTGTGAGATTAAAAGCCCAACCACATTCTATATGGAAGTAATTGTGTTTAGCCTTTTAGGTGAAAGTGAAGTTGACAGAGTGAAAGTCATCTGCTAGAAAGTTCCAAACAACTTTCTAAATAGTCTGGAGGGAGTAATGTTTGTGTATATATAATGGTCTTTTGTGGTATCTGGTTACTTTTGTACTTGATACAGAGTCTGAAGAAGACCTTGCTAGAAGGTTGAAACGTTACGTTAGTTTATGTTTTTTATAAAATAAATTACTGCCTTGGTCAGCATATTTTAGTTTTTCAAAATAACAATGCTTTTATTTTCGATTCTTTCGGAGGGGTACGCCCTACAGATTTAGTTCGTTACTTGAAACATGTTAAAATTGATTACAACGACGATCGTATTCAAGATTTCGATCAAATTATATGTGGCTATGTTTGCATTACGATGCTCAGAATTTTAAATAAAATACCAAACATCAAATTAAAAGATTTTCAAAAAGCTGTATTATATATTAAATATGGGAATTTTTCATCTCTCTAGAGAGACTTCGGTTTTGAAACTACATCTTATGACGACGGCATACGCCAGTATACGCCAATTTTATACCTAAGCTTGTTAAAGTGTCCACATATTTGTTAGAATGAAACACCGTGGCGTTTTCACTGACTAACCTGTGTGGAATGCCAAAATGCCTGACATATCCTTCTAGCAAGGCTTTTACAATACTGTTGGCTGTACTTGACCTCATTGGATAAGCGAACAGATATATAGTGTTAGCATCTTGTAAGGTTAGAAGAAACCTTTCTACTTGCGAACCTTTAATTAATGGTCCTTGTATATCCAAAAACAAAATAGTTTCACCCTGGTTACAATGTTGTTGGAATATGCCCTTGGGCGGATGTCTACTCGGCTTCGTTCTCATACATAGTTCACAATCTTTGATATAACTCAGAATACCTTTTCTCATACCAGGCCAAAAGTACATTTTCCTAACTCTTCTGAGTACTTTTTCAAAACCAAAGTGGCCCATATTGTCATGATAATTCCTCAGTATTACAGAAACTAAAGATTGAGGTATACATATTTTCCAGATGTTCTCAAAGTGAAAATCTCTTATCATCAAAATTCCATTGCATACTTTATAAAACTTTTTCCAATTTCTACACCTTTGAGGTAAACTTACACTTACATTTTCACAATTGTTCAAATAATCAATAATAGGTTGAAATAACTTATCATTGTATTGTTCTTGCACTAACAACTCTACAGGTATATCTAAAACTTCATTTTTAAACAATACATTATTGTTTATGTGCATCAAAATTGGCTCTGACTCTGAAAATTGTCTGGACAATAAGTCCGCTAGGCCATTGTCAGATCCTTTGCAGTATTCTACAATGAACTGGTATTTTTGAAGTTGAAGGGACCAACGCAATAAGCGAGGGTTCCAATTCTTCGAATGGTTCAGCCAAGTGAGACACTTATGATTACAAACTAAAGTAAATTCTTTACCCAAAAGATATTGATTACATTTCTCAATACAAAATAAAAGACTTAAACATTCTAGCTCGGTTATAGTGTATTGTTTCTCATAACCTTTCAGTGTACGACTTACATAACTTATTATTCTTTTCTCATCATCAATTATTTGATACAAATGAGTCATTCCATGCGAAATCAACACAGCCCCCAACCTGACCATCTCCGATTTTCATGAAATTTGGGGAGTTGAAACTATGCATGGAACTTAGTAACTATGAAAATTTTTAGTCTCGTGCGTCTTGTAATTGTTAAATTATTCAAGGTCAAAGTTAGCAGAAATAGCCCTTTTTGAGCCCGCTTAGGTATACTAAATGTGCTGTAACTCCGCCACTATTTCGCCTAGGAAGCTCAAATAAAGCTAATTGTACAGGGAATTGAACAGCCTTTCCAGTGATACAAAGGGTATTTCATTAAGAGTGATACTTTTTAAAATTTGAAAAGAAAATAAACCACTCAACGTATCAAAGTAAATTTTGCTTTATTTTGAAGCTTAGGCATTGCAGTTATGTTCTGAACAAAATATCGTTCAAATGTCCACCACGGCTTTGAACACACTGACGCACACAATGGCTCCACTGATCCTGATTTCAGTGGAAAAATCATCTTTTCAGACGAGGCGCATTGTTGTCTTAGTGGATTCGTCAGTACGCAAAATTGTCCTTATTGGGGAAAGAAGAACCCACAAGTGGTCCATGAGGCGCCATTGCATTCAGAAAAACTCACTGTGTGGTGCGGTTTATGGCGTGGCGGCGTCATTGGACTTTATTTCTCTCGAGATGATGACAGAAGAACCGTTACCGTCAATGGCAACCGCTACAGATCCATGTTACGTGAATTTTTGTGGCCAGAACTTGACACCATAGATATTGAAAACAAGTGGTTCCAGCATGATGGCGCTACATTCCACACAGCTGATGCTACGCTCGATTTGCTGAGTGACAAGTTTGGCGACCGGATCATCTCAAGACTTGGATGTGTGAATTGGCCGCCACGGTCGTGTGATTTAACACCCATGGACTTTTTTCTTTGGGGCTACATCAAAGCTAAGGTCTATGCTGACAAGCCACGAACTTTGGAACATTTGGAGGCGAACATTTGTCAGGCTATCGCAGACATAACGCCACTAATGTTGGACAGAGTGATTAACAATTGGAGCTTCGTGTGCGTCAGGGTGTTCAAAGCCGTGGTGGACATTTGAACGATATTTTGTTCAGAACATAACTGCAATGTCTAAGCTTCAAAATAAAGCACAATTTACTTTGATACGTTGAGTGGTATATTTTTTTTTTCAAATTTTAAAAAGTATCACTCTTAATGAAAGACCCTTTATAACAAACCCACCTTTTGATAAAAAATATAATTTTGTCACGTGACCTTGACCTTTGACCTTGAATATCTCAAAACATGTCATCACCAAAAATCGTGAAAAAAATATATTTGGTCCCTCATGCCATACTCTAAAACATATCAAAAAATCATTCTGGGACTGCAATGGGATCAGAAGATACAAAATAATATGTGTAACTATGTGACTGATAAAAGCCCCATTACATGAACTATGACGAGTCAAATGTCCCTTAACACCCCCTACAAAATGTAAAGGAGTTATCCTGGTCATGAAAGAAATAGATTAGGCATACGGAGATCTCTAGCTGTGTGTGTCAAGCGCAAGTCCGACATATTGTTGACCGCCATATTGAATTCAACGCAAAAATTTCAAAGAAAAGGGGATGATGTGATATAACAAATCAGGCTAGAATTTCACGAGAAATGAAGCAGCGAAGGTTCTTCCAACTTATTTTTAGGCAGCAAGACTTTATACGCATATCTTTCACTTACGATATATGCACATTATAGTGTTGTCAGTATTCATGTGAGCACACTCGTTGACGTCTCTCACACTCACATAGAACATTTGGCTATGTAGCAGGTGCAACATTGCAAGCAGCAACAATGCCTTCTCTCAGATGGTCAACATCAGGGACTTTTATTGCATGCATCATTCTCTTCAAATGTTTCTGAAGGTAAAGTCCCCCTAAGATGTTAGATCTGGGGAATGTGCAAGCCTTTTAATAGATCCCCGTCTGCCCATCGATCTAATTAGAAATTTACCATGAAGAAATTGCCAAAATGTTCACATAGTGTGGTCACACAGTGTCCTGTTTCAAAACTCTGGAAAAGTGCCATATCCCGTAAGCAAGGATGCAAAACCTGTTCACTTAACAAATCCAAGAAGTCCTCACCATTTAAGGTTCCGTTGTTGAATATGAAACAACCATTCCCGTTCTCCATACACTACACCACATCATTAGCTTACCAGCAACAACCATTCGACTGGGATCTGTCTACTGTCTACTGATTATCAAATCACAGGTAATGCATATAATTTTTATTAACTTTACCGTGAACATAAAAATTAGTCTCGTCACTGAAGAATTTTTCATTCCAAAGGAAGTGTCACGTAATTGTTTCAGATACTTTCCCAATATTCTCCACTATTCAAGTATTTGGCGAATATTGCTGATTAAAATCATATGCATTGGTGCGTATAATTATTTCTCTCCCAAGATGTCAGCGTGATCTCGACGAGTTCCTAACATGTTAGGAGCATTCATAATACTTTGTTTTTAACAAATCGAAAAGGAGAAAATGGTTACAAGCATGCAGTAATCACTTCTTGCTGGTTAAATATACGATGGGTAAAATCTTTGCTGCTTCATTTCTCGTGAAGTTCTAGCCTGATATGTATATCACTTCACAACCTTTCCTTTGAAATTTTTGCGTTGAATTCAATATGGCGGTCAACAATGTGCCGAACTTGCGCTTGACACACACAGCTAGAGATCTCCCTATGCCTAATCTATTTCTTTCATGACCAGGATAACTCCTTTACATTTTGTAGGGGGTGTTAAGGGACATTTGACTCGTCATAGTTCATGTAATGGGGCTTTTATGAGTCACATAGTTAAACATATTATTTTGTATCTTCTGATCCCATTGCAGTCCCAGAATGATTTTTTGATATGTTTTATAGTATGGCATGACGGACCAAATATATTTTTTTCACGATTTTTGGTGATGACATGTTTTGAGATATTCAAGGTCAAAGGTCAAGGTCACGTGACAAAATTATATTTTTTATCGAAAGGTGGGTTTGTTATATATCACTGGAAAGCCTGTTCAATTCCCTGTACAATTAGCTTTATTTGAGCTTCCTAGGCGAAATAGTGGCGGAGTTACAGCACATTTAGTATAGCTAAGCGGGCTCAAAAAGGGCAATTTCTGCTAATTTTGACCTTGAATAATTTAACAATTACAAGACGCACGAGACTAAAAATTTTCATAGTTGCTAAGTTCCATGCATAGTTTCAACTCCCCAAATTTCATGAAAATCGGAGATGGTCGGGTTGAAAATTGCACATATCTGTGTTGATTTGGCATGGAATGACTCAAATATCCTCCGATGCCAAGTAAAGAAGCATCTCCTTGAACATAAAACCTTTGATTAAGATCAGGATGAAATAGTTTAGCATCATTAGAAATTTCTTGTTTGAGCAAATCAAAACTCTCTTGTTCCTTCTTAGTCCATATCCATTTCTTACCTTTCCTTAACAATTCAAATAAAGGTGCACATATGGTAGCAAAATTTGGAATGAATCTTCTCATCCAAGAGAAACAACCTATTATTTTTTGAAGTGTCTTTACATCCTTCGGAGTAGGAAGGTTGAGAATAGCCTCTACTCTCTCTGGATTTACTCTTATACCTGTTTTGTCAATAATGTGACCCAAGTACAATAACTTTTCTTTACAGAGGAATGTCTTCTTGAGACGTACAGTCATACCAGACTCTCTTAATTTAGAAAATACACTTCTTAAATGTTCTATGTGACTTTCTAAAGATTCACTTCTAATGCATAAATCATCACCATAAATGATAACATTCTCTGACAGAATGTCGCCTAATACCCTGGTCATTGCCATCGTAAATGCTTGTACTCCATTACATGTACCAAATACTAAACGTTTGTATTGGTATTGTCTACCTTCAAACAAAAATGCAGTATACTTTTTAGATGACTCTGACAACAAAATCTGGTGAAATCCAGAGGACATATCGACCAGTGATACATATGGTCTACCAACAAATCCTTGTAATGCCTCTTCAATATTAATTGGTCTAATTTGACTAACTTTTTGGAGTTGATTAATATTCCTGAAGTCAGTACATACCCTTACACTTCTATCAGACTTAGGAACTATTACTAGTGGATTTAAATAAGGTGAATCAGAAAGTTCTATAATGTCCCACTCAAGTAATTTTTGAATATGATCTCTAACATTTTGTCTGTAATGATAAGGTATTCGATATGGCTTAGAAACTAAAGGTTCTGTTGTATCTAATTCAATATGATGTTCATATTTAGTACATAAACCAGGTTTTTCATCAAACAGCATCCTAAATTCAAGTAACAAATCAAACAGTTCCTTCTTTTCATCTTCATCGAGTATTTCAGCTTGCATAGCTTTTAATTTAAGATCTTCTACACTAGCAACAGTTATTTCCTCCTTTGACTTTTGGGTTACATTAAGACAACTACTCTCTGCCTCTTCACTCACATCAAAAGTTGGACAAGTTAACTAACCTTTCACCTTGTTTGGTGTGTAACAATAAAGAATTTTCCTTGAAGTTTACAAGAGCCTCTACATTATACAAAAAATCTAAACCTAAAAGAATGTCTACTGTCAAATCTTTGACGACAACAAACTGAACAAAAAACATAATATCTTCAATTTCTATATCCACACAAAATTTTCCAAGTACTTTCTGTTTTCTTTTTCCAGAATAGCCAACCAAAATAATATTTTCTATTGGCTCTAATTTAGGTCAGGTGACTTTGCTAGTAATACTTTTCCATTTGTTCTCTGACATCAAACAAATGTCGCTACCACTATCTACTAAGCATTTACTCTCTATCCCATTAATATTTGCAAAGATAGAAGTTGTATCCTTGACTTTGTTCCTGAGGTTTACAGGTAACATTAAGTTATTAGAACTATATTTTGCTTCATCTTCTAACAAGTCTTCATAAAAATTAATATCTACCCTACATACATTTTTAAGGCATGATTCACAGTTTGCTTTACTAGAATTTCCATTACAAAGTTTGTTTCTTAAATCTTCAGTATTAAGATTGGCTACTGACACAATATTCTCATCTTCGTCTATGCTATTCTGTGTCACAATAACAATAGACTCACTATCTAGTTTAAAGGTTGTTCAGGCACAAACCAGGGCGCATTCACCCTAAGTGAAGACCCACCGTTACCATTCTCTATTTCTTCCCTAGTACTAGATCTAGGTTCACTTCTTTGAGGATTGTTTTGAACATCATCGTGTGACACAGTGTTTGTACTAGTATTTCTATACCTAGGCCTACTATTATCAGCATTTACACGATTTTGGTTACTATAATTGTATCTACCTCGAAAGTTACTATTTCTATAGTTATTACCAGAATATGGAAAACGGTTTACTCTCCAAGGCCTTTGACCAGATCTACTATCATTACTACTATTATTATCAGTGGCATATCTCCTGAAATTACCAGAATTCCTTACATTAGTCTCATGGCTTGTATTAGAATTTTGCATATTGCTTACTCTAGATTGATTATTTCTTTTAGTTTCATTAACAACTTGTACTTGTCTAATACCAACAGGCCTTCCATCTCTCCTACTTTCACCTTCAGCACTTTCATATAAAGCTTCATGACGCGCAACCAATTCTGCAGCGGTACCAAGACTAATATTAGGTTGATTTAAGATTGCTTCTCTAACTCTATTTGGTAACTGTTGGGCTACCAAAATAGTTTTTTGCTGTTCTGGCATGTCTGGCTGAATGGAATTTAGTAAATTAATCTGTGACCAGAAATAATTTAACAGAGTTTGTCTACTTTCTTTGCTGTATCTCTTGCACAAGACATTTGCAAGACATGTTGACTTCCACGATGCACTTTCAAAGGCATTAAGGAAAATAACCTTAAAAGAACTATAATCTACAATGTGTAGTTTCTCTTGAGAGAACCAATTTTTAGCAACACCTTTCAAAAGCATTGGTACATACTTCATGTAATCCTTTTTGGGAACATTTAACATATCCAAGCGATCCTCAACCTCTTGAAGAAATTGTGACGCCAAATAATCCATCCTAGTTGCAGTAAATTTAGGTAACCTATCTAGATCAGAGTACTTAAGTGTACTAGGTACAAACTTCCTTCTGTAACTACTACTTTTGTGATCCGTTCCACTTTCCGAACTACCATCATGAAATTTATCTCTTGACATGCTTTTCGCAACTCTACCTGTCTTATAGCTACTTACAGATTTACGTTTAAGCCCCCTTAACTGAACTTTAGTTTCAGAGCTAGAAGATTTTACATCTGAATCAGATTCTCCTTTACGCAATGGTCTTTGCTTTCTAAACGTGATATATTCAGTTTTTTCAATGGGTAAAGAAGCTTTCTTCCCTTCCCTTTGCTGTTCAAACAATCTAGAAACATCAGGACTAAGCTTTGTACTCTAGTTTCTAATCCTAAAGAAGATTTTACCGGTTCAGCACTTACTCTTAAAATGGAAAAATCATTCGTTAAATCTCTAACTTGATACCGAATATTCTCCAACTTATCATCTAGAACCTCATATTTGTTAGTAATCTCTGTAAGTTGTTGTAAGCAACCCTTAACAGTAATGTCATTACTAGATATTTTCTGGTGAACGGTTTGAACGCTCAAGTTTAGATCTTGAATAGTTTGTCCAGACTTAACACTAATTTCGTTAAATTTACTATTCAACTCATCAATAGCAACTTCATGTCCACTAATGTTATTAAACAACTCCTTCATACTACTTTCATTTCCATGTACAAGGTTGACTAAACTTTCAAACTTCTTTTGATTCATTTCGAGTGTTTTCTTAATTTCTACGCATTTATTTTCTACCTGTTTTACATGAGAATCGAAAACCTCTCTCAATTTTTTATGTTGATTTACACACGTAACAGAAACCTCGTTTATCTTCTCTTCTAATATCGTGCTCAAGTTGACCACTTGTTCCTTTAGTTCATGGGCGCATTCCTTTGTTTCGACCAAATTATCAGACACTTTCTTTTCGACTCGTGCTTCCAATAATTCGAAGTCTTGCCTTAAGAGACCTATGCTGGTGCCTACATTACTTACACTGGCCTCAACACTATTAATATCCGCTTTGACGTTACTTTCAACACTGTTAATATAAGCATTGACATTAGCTTCAACACTACTAACTTGTTCCGCGAGTCTCGCTTCAAATTGTTTAAAGAGAAACTCCAATTCCTTTTTTGTAGCCATTTTCAATTTCAGTTACTGCTATTTTATAATTTCGGTGCTACAATCACAGCACGATAAAGTTATTCGTCACTCTTCTTTTCCACATAGAAAAAGTTCAGTACTTACGTTCCAACATCACAGACGAAAAAGTTGAATTGTTCCATCTAACAACTACAACCAGATTCTAACGACGTAGACGATCGAGTCCTCCTGTTCGTGCGCCATACTTATGACGACGGGAAGTAATAAGTATCAGTTTCCTTGACTTACTATTTATTCGACACAAACACGTAATTACAGGTATTACACCCCGTACAAACGTCAAGCCACTGCTCGATACCCATTCCGACGTCAAGCGATCTGCCGTTTCAACTGCTAGCACCGCCCCCTTTCCACCTCGCTCGAGCCGCGAGGCATGAGGAGCTCTGAGGTAGTCTACCACGTCACAGCGACGTTCCTACCTCAATACACTCGAGTACAAAATTAATCAAATAATACAACTGTCATAATTTTCACAATGCTATTATCTATCCAAAATCCATAGCTCTGAGAGCATTCTACAGTATGTATCTGATACCGAATGTAACTACCTACAACAATACTATATTAGTAGGTAATAAAAAATAATTATTCCTCCTGGACAGTATAACTTATATACTTTACAATTTGAACTTCCAACTACTGTCTTGCTTTCTCAAATTTCTGTAACACACAGAGTAGAGATTGTAACTACCAATGAAAGAGTGGACTTATCTACCATGGGATAACTTTTAGGATTTGAGAACAATAGCAAATTTGAACCAGGTTTTAGGCACGTAGAGAGAGATTGAGATTGCTATTTGGATTTTTCTCTGACTATAATGAAATTATGTGGAAAGGAGGTTTGAGTGTCATATTTCGCAGAGCACTCAATGATCATAATGCCATCATGAGATATAAAACTTTGAATGCAGATGGAACAACTAATGAGGCTAGTTTACCCGAAGCTGCGAAATGTGTGATCCAGTCTATGGAGTTGCGAATGCCTATAGTTGAATATGAATCGAATTATGCTCTCAAATACAAAGCCAACATTTTGAAAAATCCTCAAATTCCGAATCAATTTTATACTTATCAATGCATTCAGAGGTCGGTGGAGGGTAAATTGTTTGAATTTGATCTTACTAATCAGTTCCAATCTTTGCAATATGACATGCCAGAGTTTGTAGCTGTGCTGTTTCAGACAGGGAGAGATGACAATCAGGAAAAAGATAGCAGCCAGTTTGATAATTGTAAAGTTAAAAATGTGTATCTGAAGAATGGCAGAAATGAAGTATTTCCTCGTGAAAATTACAATTTAAACATTACAGAACAAGATTATTTAAAATTTAAATGAAGCTTATAGTGCATTTAAAATAGTAACTGAAGGTAGAATAGACATGAATTATAATCCAGATGAGTTCATAATTCACAGACCAATGTTTTTTAATCAATGCGTCAAAAAGGAAAGTGGTAGTTATAAATGATCGAACTAATATTAAATTGATATGTTAATTTCATGAAACGCTACCTGAAAATACTACATGCAGTGCAATTTTAATTGTGGAGAAATCATATATTTATGATGTAAAAAATGAAAGAGTGATAGAAAAATTTTGATAAGAGAGAATAATATATAAAAAATTAGACTACGTGTATGATTCTTTTTTGTTATTTTCAAAATTTTAGTTTGATGTTAGGTTTATTTATTTTTCACATGTGTTGAGTGCAATTATTATTAACTTCTAAACTAAAGTGCCCCCAAGGCAAAGTATGGATTCCACACTCGAGAATACGCCTCTTGTCGTCTTGTGGATACAGGGCTACTTCTTTTATTTTATTCGTTGTAATCTCATGGTTTGAGCTTTGTATTCTATTATCCTCTCTAAGTATCCTCGACTGTGCAGAAAGACAACAAATATAATCCTGGAATGTTAGTTTGTTTTCCACAGTATCTTTGCACGTTCCTTTTGTTTCTTCGTGACGCTGCTCTCTGTTCTGAATGTATACATCTTCGAACGCAAACCAGCGAACTCAACAATAATATCACCGTTACACTCATCTTTGAACTTACCGAGAACCTTCTTGTTGTGGGAAGGAATTAAAAATCTGTTGGGTTGAGGATAGGAAGAAGTGTTGAAATACCCAAGCATGGAAGGATGTCTAAGATATTCGTAGAGGTTAGATGTTTGAATGTCATAAATAAAACTATCGGTGTGCATGTACAAAATTGACAGCTTATCATTATAGAAGGGTTTCATAATATTATAATGAAATTCGAACATGTAAAGTTTTGACAAGTCGAGAACTGTTGCACCAACGTAAATAGGTTTTCTGAATTTTATCAATTTTATATCTAGATTAAAAAGTGTTAAATTCTCGTTGTAAATTTTTCGCGATTTGAATCTAGAATCAGATAATAATTTTCTACATTTATTGGTATCTGAAACCAATTTTATGTCTACATGCTTTCTGACGTTCTCCATCGTTTTTTCATAGACGGCATTATTCATTAATTTATAAAAATTTTATCTAATTCTGAAATAACAGCTGTTCTGTGTCTCGTGTTGATCTCAATATAGGATTTTAACCATGGAGAGTGTTTAAATTGAGAATTCTTCTCACATTTACTATCTGAACACCCTTCCCAATCAAAAACTGGAGATTCTTGTAGTGGACGACATATCTCTCTTTTCTCTCTAGAGTTAACATAAGCTTGCTTTGATTAGAATCAGTTGGACATTTAATTTCTGGAGCCGGAAGTAAATCGGAAAAAGTAGCATGCAAATTATTTTGAAATTCAATGTCCAACTCAATGAACAGACCAAATTCACGATCATCGAAGCAATTAATATCAATTGAAATAGGATCCAGCCACTCGAATCTTCCGTATGGAAGTTCTTGTATCATTGCGAACCCATAGAGATTATTTACTTCAGCGTAAAATATGTAATTCGATGGTCGATTTGCATCGTATTGATTCTCAGACATGTGAATATTGTTTGCTTTTGCGTATCTCTGCAAACATTGCACCATCCCCCCACGTATCCCCCTTTCTATAAAAAGTAACATGTCCGTCCACATCCGATATCAATTCCAACTTGATCCTGGTCTGGAGCAACATAGCAGACAACGCCAAACCAGGATGACTGTAGAAGTATGCTCGATCTAATTTATAAATATTTATTGCTGTTTTTCTGAACACTTGGAAAACATCAGCAAGTATTGTTACGTCTAATTTGAGTTTCGCATCGTGATAATCACCAAGAGTATTGCATTTCAATTCCTTCCATATTAATTTCCAATGTTCGTGTTCTTGGTCCGTGATTCCGGTTTTTTTCAGTTGACTGAAGAGTGTCATCGTCAAATTTAGATTCATCAGTTACATATTCGTAAGGATAAATGCCTTTACGTTTAATCAGTTCTAGGTGGGTTTTTTTTTCTGAAAGCTAGCTTTTGTAATTTTAAATTGTTCGTTAGTAAGTTTACTCGCTAAAGCATCGAGACTTGCCGATAGGAATCTAAAAGAATCTAGAAGCCTCATCTCTATGATTTCATTCGTTGCTGGAATTTTAACTTTCTTACTTATAGAAATATAACGCTCTTCGTTTTGAGCAAGAATATCTAATTTTTGCGTATCGTATCCAAGATTTCTAATTAAGAAATGGAAATCGTAATTGGATCCAGTGTGAAAAAATGTTGGTACGAATTTGGGCTTCTGGATCTTGAGGTTGCAGGTGTTACAAATTCCACTAATGTCGTTTCCGGTGAAATGATTATGGTGAAATACTTTCGGATTCTCATCCGTGAAATGTTGATCACACACCGGACACGTTTCAATGTTATTGTAAGATTGAAGTTCATCGCTTGATAGTGGAAGCATTGATTTCGATTGGCATAAGAAGCTGCCAATTTTCTCAACCTCCTCCGCCATCTTTTTGAAAAAGAGTTCAATAACATTCGGTCCGCGATATATATATGTCTTATCTATCCTATCTTGCCAAACAACAACATATCCAAAACTATTTGGATCATGAAGCTGGTAAGGTGTTGTGGAAGAAAATTCGTGATAAGGATCGCAATAAGACAATGGTTTGAGAAATGCCTCAAAGTCCGCAATGATAATAGCCGGATGTTCGAACAAGGCCTTGTACATTTTAAATTCTTCAAATTCATTTGCTTTGGGCATCAACATGCGAGCCGGTCTGTTGTCTCCACAGTAGACTTTATGTTCAGCAAGGTTTTTTTGGCAATTTCTTGATTTTGGAAATCTTGGTAATTACGTTGGTCACGATTGTCGAATACAGTTAAACACCTTGGACAAACTTCGATGTGTGCATCACACTTGGTTGTTTGGCTTCTGACTAAGCGGGAGAGTGAACGATATAGCGTGTAATGATGAACATTATTGTCAGCTATGAGAAGCAGATTGATTTCCATGGCTTCGTCATCAACAATATTAGTTATCCTAACAGGATGCACAAAATGCTATATACATTTATAGCTAACCGTTTTCCTTCTCCATTTCGTACCCTGTTTTCAAACTTTGTTATGTCGGAAATATGAACAGGGTATTCGATGCCTGTCATAGCATATTCAATCTCATCGATATATTTCTTATAGTGACTAACTCGATGTGGATGATCTATCCAATGAACCGGGTGAAGCACTGCTAAAATGCACCACATAAACACTTATTGTCGGTGTTATAAATGTTCAGCACGGCTTTTTTATGCTGAATTTCTACCGGAAGTGGAACATATCTCGAAGCAGAAAAAGGTGTAAATTTGTTTACATAAGCGATTAACCTGTGAGGACTTCCGCATAGAGACCAACCTGATCCCTTAGCCTCGAATTCATCGTGTTTCCTAATCAATTCACTAGTAACATTAGAATAAAAAACGTTCAAATTATCAATGTCTGCCAAATAAAGAAAAAAAACATTTCTTGTACCATTGGTTTTCTCATATTCACAAATTAGATCAACATATAATTTTATGGAGTTGTTTTCCAGTTTATTTTTCAGAATATTTATGATAGATGTTTTAATTTCACTCAAGAAACTAGAAATATCACAGCGTGGGTTCGAAGTAAAACAGAAATTCAAGAGTTGGTTGTTGAATGCAGATCTAATCGGCTTTTGGTCATTAGACATCTTAATTTGTTTAGAAGTAGAAGCTTCAGTTTCAGGATGATCAATTTTTCTTTTCAATGTTCCATGTCCGGTTGATGCTTTGCAAATTTTCATGTGTTTACTTAAATGTGCAATGCTAATTATTTTTCCCCATTGAGTACAAGGCTTAGTAGGTAACGAACGATTTATTTTCGAACCTGTTTCGCTACATCTTGCCCTATGCTTGCTAATATTACTTTTGGAGATTGATAATCCCTACAAATAACACATTCGATGAAAGCGGTAGATGACATTTTTTTTAATATGCTTTAAGTAAATAACAATAAGACGCACAATCAACTCAAAATTCAATAAGATTCTTTTAAACTTACGATAATTGATAGAATGTAACTTAAAAAAGACAATAGTTACAATTTTTTTTCAGCTCTGGTATTTATATATAAATTTTCTCGGAAAAAAATACAAAATTCAATACAAATACAAATTCATACAAATTCAATCTGTGTGAAAAACGACTTGAACCACCTTCAAAATAAAATAATTGTAGCTATTACGATAAAATTTTCAGCTATATTATTTATACAGAATTTCCGGAGACAACAAGTAACATCTGATAACACCAAAACTCAAGCTGATCGAAATTACTATGAGCTATGTAGCTTTAAAATAAATTAAATACTTAACTTTTAACAAAAAATTAAGAGCAGCACTGCAACAACGCGTCCGCACTCTTCAAACACTGTCACGATACTGACTGACCTGTAATGCTTTCGCATTTAAATAACCTAAGCGCGGACCGTGTTGAAAACATCAGAAACAGTAAGCCAATCAGAAAACAACACGTCATCGCTTTGCGTCATAATCCAACCAATCAGAAAACCCCCACCCCCCCTATACGCCTTCATGGCGTGGTGCTATGCACAGGGGAACACTTTACCTTTACCAGAAAACAACACATCATCGCATTACGTCATAACCAACCAATGAGAAAACAACACGTCATCGCATTACGTCATAACCAACCAATCAGAAAACAACACGTCAGATACAAGGTCATCATAAGATTTCGTAATAACTTGTTGCGCAACATGATGCAATAATTTACCCTTACAAGCCATCGCAATGTTGAGTAATAACTTGTTCGCAACATGATGCAATAGAAGTAGACCGGAAGTAGACCGAAAATATTTGCAAATTTGCGTGGGTGTGCGTGGGTGTGCGTAGGTGTGCGTAGGTGGGTGTAGGTGGGTGTAACAGGGTATAAGTGTGCATGGGTGGGTGTAAGTGTGCGTGGGTGGGTGTAGGTTTGCGTGGGTGGGTGTAGGTGTGCGTGTTACGTACTTTAACTCGAAATAAATTATGACACTCGTACGAAGTGTGAGATGAAAAAACACAGATTTGCAATAGTATAAAATCGACAAAAACATCATCAAAATAGGTTTTCCATTGTGCTTAAATTAATAACAATAATAGGCCTCGTACCAAGTGTGGGCTTAGAACCTTCGTGATCATACTACTAACGTTCACAAATCAATTCTAAATACATATCATAATTTATATTTCGAAAACGTTTTAGCTAATGAATCATTTATCATGTTTAAATTTTAGTATTCCTGCCGTAGTTAGTTCCTTTAATTCATCTAAATTTGTCACTTTACACCCTCCTCTCCATATGTTTTGTATGTTTTCATTCTTTGTTATTTAAATTCCTTTACAATGCAGTTCTAAAGACAATCTATTTAATATTTTCATGTTGATAATTTGGATACAAAATCTACTTTAAATCATATTTTTCTTATGTAACAAAATCCTATACATTTTTAATTGCCATTTTATGCGGAGTCCCTATAATAAGTTGTCTTCCAAGTGACACTAGGAAAGTATAGAAAAGGATACAGCGTCGGGCTGGGTTTGCCGAAAATTAATTGAGGAAATAGGTCTAATTTACAGTGTAAGTTTTAGAATTTAGATTCTGAATGAAAAAATTTAAAGATAAAAATTTTCGAATTACTTTAAAATATTGTACCTAGGTACATTACAACAAAACATCTTCTAAACAAAGTGCTACTGCTGCTACGATAGAAACTTAATTTAGATAGTTTTATTTCAATAAAAATATAAAGTATGTATTATTTAGTAATGTATAGAATGACACGATGTTAGAAAATATATGAGTTTTAATAGAAAAGTGCAAATTTTGTCGAGTAACTTATGTGAAAAGAACTGACACACTGTTTTTATATGACTAAGAGTAAGAAATAGATTCTCATGTTTTCACCGTTTTGTGAATCTTCCGAAATTTCTATTCCTATTGTTTCTGCCCTTATTATGAGTTCCAGGCCCTACACCCACGCGTGTCCGTGTAATATTCAAATTAAAATTGAAGCGAGGTGAACATTTTATTAGCTATTGGCTAATAAAGGATCTTCACACGTTGCCATTTGATATCACTTACGATATCGCCTTCATTCACCCCACATATTGCTGTCAAAGACAATCCAACGCGAACACTTACAGCCTGGCCTAGATGGGGAAAAAATATGTCAATTAATTACTTTACTAGGAATACGAAATAGTGATTGGAATAATTGAATTGTTGTTGTAAGTCCACTTTATGCACAGAAAGGGTAATTGTTACTGGACCTACAGTTTAAAGTGGGATACGAACCACTATGTGCTTTCATCGGTTATCGAACCGTGGACCCCTTGATTACAAGGCGAAGAAGCTACACTACGCCATCGGGGAGGCTAGTGATAGGAATAAAAATAAACTTTTAGTAAGTCTGTTGTAACATGCTTTAGTCTCAACATTTATGGTATAATAAAAAATATTAATATTCAGAGCTTCCAGGTCAATTACGAGTATGTTCAATATTTTTACGAGATGAAACAATACACAGAAATGACGTGGGTATGTGTGTTTGAGTGTCCACTCATCAATTTCATCATATCATCACTCATCCCAATTTCGCAATTAGGCGAAAGTAGTAAAGAAGCAAAGTAAAATAAAGTAATGAATCAATAAATAAAGTCCTTCTTCATATCTTTGCAATTAGCCAAAAGTGGAAGAAAAGCGAAGTAAAACAAAGCAATAAAATACGACGTGTGTGACGAACAACTATTATTGGTAATGTGTTGCTAACTTCAACGCTACGAGTTCTCGAAAAGAAGGACATTTGCAACCATGTATATATATATATACAGCTATGTAGCAAAGATTGTCACCGACAAAAGCATTTCCTGTCGGAAAACAACAATAATCTATTACGCATAGATTATGTAATCAATAAACTCATGGATTAACCTTGAGTGTGACTATTTCTGAACAAAGCTCAATAAATCAATATTTAGCATGCAATGATAATTGGATAGTATCAATTGTCTAGTGTATAACTATTAACATTTCTTCTCTCGTCTTCAGGTGAACAAATTTCTTTTTCGCGATGGTCTGGATCAAACGTATGACACACCAGTTATTTAACTACAAATCCAACAGAAACATTGCTCACAACATTGTTGATATTGATTGAATGAATGATTGAATTGTGGTTTTAAGTCCACGTTATGCACAGTAAGGCTAATCGGGACTGGACCTAAAGTTTAAAGTGGCATCCGAACCACTGTACCATGTGCCTCCACCGGGTAAGGAACCCTTGATTATAATACACATTGTTGATATGGTCGGTAATGCTGTAGTAATTATCAAATGATTCATTTCCATTATTCTCTATTTTTATGTGATGAGAGGTTCAAAAACTGAAAAAGGAAACGAATGATATTAAACTCTCTGCATCAAACTGAGTTTAACTGTACCTTATACATTAAATCACGCAACATATTGTGAAGAAAAATTCATCCTACTATACCACGTTTGTTGCCACCTGTCACGTTTCCCGTGCTAGCAATCACCGTTTCGGTACATATTGGAAACGATGAAAAAGTCGTCTGCTGGGCCAGAAGAGAGGTGATTACGTAGGCACTGTTGCCACGTTGTGCTCTAACTACGACTGTTTTGTTTGTGTCTGCAAGCGTGGTGCTGATTAGTGTGGTGTTTAATTAGTGCATTCCTACGTATCTTATGCGCAACCCGATTTCGGCTTCCCCCAACGCAAGGCAGTCCATAGCGGCAACGCCGAGTGCTATCTGATAGAAATGCCAACGATTGGCAAGCGCGGGAAACGTGACAGGATGTACCAAACTCGGTTTATTCTTATCTACGGTCCAATGTCACCATTATTTATTGAAATTTTCATCTTGTTGTATCCAGAAGGAATTACTGAAATAACTTCCTGTGGCTTCTCTGTTTCTTTTGATTTTTGCAGAAAACTAGGTCTAGATAGAAAAATTAAGATTTCTCTTAACGACGGAACTCTTCAACTATCAGTATTTCATTAAATATGACATTCGTTCATTTAATAGGAAAGTGTTATATTTTATGTGGGTGCTTAAAATTTTGCTATATCTTGTAAGATTATTTTTTTTAAAGTATGAGCCCGAGTGATCATTAACTTTCTCTATACGCTCTTAATATAATTCTCAGTAGTATCTCTGTTAATTCAATTTGTTTTATGTGCAGTTACCAGGAATAAAAATAAAATAGCTAAACGCACTGCTATGAAATTAGACGGGTGGCAGACGTTCGCGCTGTTGCCATGCCGGAGCACAACTTCATGTGTCCGGAGGTTTAGGAGAATGAAAGATATCGTTATAGAGTTGACCATTCTAATCCAATATATTCAAACTGACGGTATTTGCTCTAAAGGTCAGGGATGACACAAAAGTATCCCGGAGAGAGGTCGATCTGACGCTCGAACTAGGCAACGCAGCCCGGTTGACGTTGCCACACAGTACGCGGGAAGCAGCAACATTTGTCCCGCTCTCGCTTTGCTTTGCCATATGTGACACCAGCGCAATTCTGCCCAGCCGCAGATTTTTCATGGCCGTGCATTTAGATCTTTCCTGCAAGGCGTCATATGTATCGCTGCCTAAGTCTACTGGGGTGTTAGAGGTTGCCATTGGAAATTCGCTGTTTAGATCCACTTATTGCCGAACAGTTAGGCAACATACATAACGCCTCGCAGGGAAGCGAATATTTCACGCCTTAAGTTCCTAATTGTTATTTTCGGTGACTGTATTGTATGCTGTTTTTACCCTGTGTTGAAGACATTGAAAATGTTTAAAAAAAACATTCATGTAGTAATATGTTAATACATGTGAGCTCACAGGTGCCATGCATTTTTAAAAAATCAAAGAAGTATGAAACAACAGCATGCTAGTTGATCATACTGTAAGGCAAAGCATGCAAAGTTCAAGACCAGAACAGAATTTGGAATCGCTATAAGAGAAACAAATCAACCTACTCCTCACCACCACAGAAGCCAAAACCCAACTCCTCTACATACCTCACCTGTTGTGGCAACGTGACCTGTGATGCCCACGTTGATAGGGAATCTGCTTTCGAATGGACTGCGAGGAAAAGAAAGGAAACCGTCATTATAATTCATGCTATGTTACAATTTACAAAATATTGGATCAATTTATATATCCCTTACAATAATATAAATCTATAACTGTAATGCAGACAACTCAAAGTCACTGGATCAACTTGATTTATTTCCACAGAACTTAAAAAAAGGCAAGGATTAGATTTGTGATTATATAGATTTTTGTATTGACAGGCCCTGCGAATGATGTTGTTCAGTATTTCACAAATAACGAAAATATGCAACCAAAGATATAAAGGGCATATGTGTTAATATTTTTCTTATTGTGAAATGATATTTATGTGGCATGATTCCCGAAGCTAAACTATGAATGTGAATTGACTCCCAAATTTGTTGTCTATCTGTTGGTCTTCCCAGGAGCATGGTGCAGAAACTGTTGAAAATGCTAAAGCTTCCAAAGTGCAAAGTTAGAGATTCTGCGTCGCACAACGGAGAAGACTGCTCTGACCACAGGGTTGATGATGGATTTCTGCTCCAAATTCAAATTAACACATTTTTTAGAATGAGTAATGTTTTCTAACATTTACGTTTCTGGGAAGTAATCAATCAGAATTTTAGGTACTGGTCAAATGTGAATCCCTACTTTTTTTGACACCAGGGCACAAGGCTCCAAAGATTGATGATGTGGTGTGCTTTATAGGATGTGAACAATTTGACCCAATCTATTTTGAATCAATGTTCTGGGCAGAAAATTTACCTCGCTGTGTGCAGTGGTACAAACTTTCAGTGCAATTTGCATCCGTTCTGAATGGTTCATGCAAGATGGGCCACTGTCTCATTGTGCAGAAAAGAAACAGTCTGGTTGCATGACATGTTTCCACGCTGGATTGGAATGGGCAACATAGTCACCCGATCTCAACCCCATGGACTTTGCACGATAGGTATCTTTTGAAATCTGAGGTATATGCTTGCATCTGCGGGCAAAATTTCGACCAGCTAGTGTTGCTAGCTAAGGTGATATGCTTCAAAAATGGCACATAATCGCCAGTCATAAATCCATCAAATGCTGCACATGATCAACATTGGTCGCAAATGACAGATTGACATGGCATCAGATGCCTAATTATGATCCTTCAATAATTTCTTACATATTTTCCTCACCGAAAAGTGGCATTCCGGAAAAAAATTAACGCTACATTTATTAATTTATTTAATTTCCTGTATGGACTAAATGGATAATGTTAAGCATAGAAAAATATCTCAATGGATGAGGCTTTGTAATGGAGGAAACCCGGTGCAAATATCTCTTACGCTGTTTATGATATCAATTTTCAAAGTTCGCCACTACTGCCGCTGTTCTGGATTCTCAAATGTTGAAGGGGGTTCAAGGAAACATGTTGAAATGTTTGAGGAAGTGTGTTGAAACAAATGGTGCATGTGTTAAGGTATAATGAATTGTTTGCTTCAGAATCTACAAGTAACAAAATACCAATTATCCAGTTCTTGCTTATTTCCCATGTAGCGTATTGTGTTTACACTGTAAATGCAGCTCATGGTAGTGTCATCAGGATAATCATAATTTTGGAACAGGCTTTTTCATAAACAATGGAATTATTTCGGCTCTTAAAACAGTAGAATTTATTAATGATAGGATATCATATGCTGTTTTACAGAGTAGGTGGTGTAAAATTATTTTAATAAACGTACATGCACCAACGGAAGATAAAGATGATAATACTAAAGATGATTTTTATGCAGTGTTAGAACAGGTCTTTGATAAATTTTCTCAGTATGATATGAAAATTCTGTTAGGTGACTGTAATGCACAGATTGGCAAAGAAGAGACATTTAATCCCACGATTGGTAAAGAAAGTCTTCATGAATTAAGTAATGATAATGGTAAAAGATTGATTACTTTTGCAACTTCAAAGAATTTAATTGTGAAAAGTACCACTTTTAAACATAAAGATATCCATAAATATACCATTGACCATTATGTAGTAATTGCTAACTTAAGAGAAAGACTCTCAGTGATAAATCATAAGCAACAAAATCTAAAAGTTCTAAAATTTGATACAGGAAAGTTTACTGATGAAAGAAATAAGAAAGATTACCCAATTAAACTGTCCAATAAATTCGATGTTTTGCAGGATTTAAATGATGATGAAAATATAAATGAGACAGACGTAAATAAGAATTGGGAGCACATACGTAATGAAATAGAATCAGCAGCTAAAGAAAGTATAGGATACCATAAACCGAGAAAAAGTAAGCCATGGTTTGATAATGAATGTCATAATATAATAGAAATAAGAAATCAGGCTAGACTTAGGTGGTTAAATAACTCTGACGATACAAATCTAAACAATTATAATAGAATAAAGCGAGAAGTTAACCGCACGTTTAGAAATAAAAAAGAGATTACTTGAAAAGCAAAATTAACGAAATTGAAACAAACAGCAAAAATAAAAATATCAGAGATTTATATAAAGGAGTAAATGAGTTTAGAAAGGGGTGGCAACCTAAAGTAAACTTGATAAAAGATAAAGACGGTGATTTTCTAGCTGACCCAAGCGATATTCTAAATACATGGAAGAATTACTTCAATGACCTTTTAAATGTCCATGTAGGAGATAAATCAGAAGTACATGAAGTCCACGCAGCAGAACCTTTAGTTCCAGAACCTAACTTGACTGAAGTTAAAGATGCTATTAAAAGGCTAAAGAATAACAAAGCACCTGGGATTCATTTAATACCAGCTGAGTTAATTAAATATGGTGGAAATTCATTAATATGTCAAATTCATAAATTAATTTGTTTAATATGAAATAAAGAAGAAATCCCTCAACAGTGGAAAGAATCCATAATTGTTCTGTGTTTAAAAAAGGTGATAAAATGAACTGCAATAATTACCGTGGAATTTCTCTACTCTCAACAACATACAAAATATTGTCTAACATTCTTTTAACAAGACTAACCCCATATGCTAATGAAATTATAGGTGATTATCAATGTGGATTTAAACGTAACAGATCAACTACAGATCAAATTTTTCACATCAGACAGACACTTGAAAAAAGGTGGGAATATAATCAAAATGTCCATCAGCTATTCATTGATTTCAAAAGAGCATATGATTCGGTCAAAAGAGATACATTATATAATATATTAGTAGAGTTTGGAATACCTAAGAAGCTTGTTAGTATGATTAAAATATGCACCAGTGAAACAGAAAGTAAAATTCGTGTGGGTATTAATATGTCTGACAAATTTACAATTCATGTTGGGTTAAAACAAGGAGATGCATTATCTCCATTGCTCTTTAATTTTGCCTTAGAATATGCTGTTAGGAAGGTAAAAGAAACTAAACAAGGACTAAAATTAAATGGTGTGACTCAGTTGTTAGCATATGCAGATGATGTAGACTTACTGGGGGATGATGTGAATACAATTAAGAATAATGCTAAAATATTTTTCAAAACTGCTAAAGAGTTAGGTTAACAAAGAGAAAACTAAATACATGCTTACAGGCCGAAACCAAGTGTTAGGTAATTATCAAAATCTAATTATTGATAACAACTCGTTTGAACCAGTTTACAAATTCAAATACTTAGGAGTAATATTAACAAATGAAAATTATATTATAGAGGAAATAAAAAGTAGGCTTAATTAAGGAAATGCATGTTACTTCTCTCTTCATAAACGTTTGTCTTCTCGTTTAATATCTAAGAAACTAAAAGTTAAAATATACAAAACAGTAATTTTGCCTGTGGTATTATATGGATGTGAAACTTGGTCCCTTACATTGAAAGAGGAACATAAATTGAGAGTATTTGAAAATAAGATCCTTAGGAAAATCTTTGGACCTAAAAGGTATGAGGAGACAGGTGAGTGGAGAAGGTTACATAATTTAGAACTACATAATTTGTATTCATGTCCAGGTATTATTAGAATAATTAAATCAAGAAGACTTAGGTGGGCAGGCCACGTGGCACGAATGGGAGAGGAAAGAGGAGTTTACAGGATTCTTGTTGGGAAACCTGATGGTAAGAGACCTGTAGGAAGGCCAAGACGAAGATGGAGGGACAACGTTGAGATGGACCTAATGTTAATCGGTAGGGATGGAAAAGAGTATATAGATCTTGCTCAAGATAGGGGAAGATGGAAGGCCTGTGTTGCTGCAGCCATGAACCTTCGGGTTTAAGAAGACTAGAGAGATAGAGAGAGAGACAAGTTCAGTAAATAGGTACAGTCACCAACAATAAAATTGGTACACCAAAATCCTGAAATACTCTCTTCCTTGCAAAGCTTTATGTGTGTTTACTAACTCTAAGGCGGTTGTAGAAATTGCCGAAGACATTTTGCTATTAAAATCCCCTTATCACTTTAGAGTTAGGGAACACTCATAACGCGTTGGAGGGAGCATATTATTTCAGGATCTTAGTGTCCCATTTTTATTGCCGCTGACTGTACCTATTTACTGAACTTGTCGGATCGAAAGGTGAAGTGATGCTCTTTCTCTCTCTCTCTCTTTAACCGACATCCGTGACGGAGTGGTTAGTACAGCGCGCTACAACGCCAGGGGTTCCAGGAACGAATTCCTGCCTGGCCATGGGTTTACTTTGTGAGTGTAACTTTATAAATTTCATCACTCGTCCCATCTTCGTGATTAGACAATAGTTTCAGAAACGAGGAAAATAAATCAAATCAATAAATCAATGAATAGTTTGTACAATATTCTAAGAACAGGCCTGTCGACTCTCGGGAAGGCTGTGTGTACATTGCTCTTATTTCCGATTGATTTCTTAGGCTCCTCAGTGTCTAAGTGCAAAGAATGTGACACGAATATGGAATCATCGCGTGTAGTGTTTGCTCAGCGGTGATTAATCAGACCTACTCAAGACAGTGTTTAGCACCGACTACTCCCTTGTGCTTCCAGAGGCAAGCAAGCGGTCCGTTCTGTGCGATCGTCCCTCCTGCATTCAGAGTTTAAAGAATACTGCGGGGGAAGGCACCCTCTTTTTCAAGGTTTTCCAGATACAGTATAGCTGCTCGCTCTGCATTCCACACGTGCATGCGGGAGCGCTCTTCCACAAATAAGGTAGGTTTGCCAAGAGAATCTTTCGCACACACATAAGCAAATGTATAAATGATTTTGCCTTTTCCGGCAGAGAAGGGGAGAAATCGAATGGGCAGATCAAAGTAGTACACGCTGCTGCCAAAGCTGGTAATTGCAGTCGCTTTCCCTCTCCACGCAATTCCATTCTCTCTCAAGTGTTCATTGGTGGAGACGTCTCGCATCGATACTTGCGCAGAGACTTGTTTTCGTTCGCTTGCTCCAGAGATAACCGGGACAGATCATACGTGGTCTTCACTGACGATGCACAGCAACTACTTTCTTGACATACGAAGTGACATGATTCAGATATTCCAGGCTAAGGAAATAACCAAACTTTTGATTTACTATATATGACCTTATATGGCCGGTGGGTGACTATACATTCATACAACCAGACTTTAGCGCCAGCTACCTCCCCACAAAAATTAGAGTAGCTCAATCCATGTAAAGAACCTAAGTACCTCGTTGCCTAAACTAAGGTATCTGTCTATTACGTATTTTAGAGTAATAAGAAATTTATCTTCCTTCGTGTGGCCCACCTCCATGGTGAGGTGGTTAGCACAGAGCGCTACAAAGCCAGGGTTCACGGGGCCTGAGCATACTCATCTTCAAGATAAGCCAAACGTGGCAGAAAAGCGAAGTCAAATAAATGAAATCAATCAATCAATTTCCCTTTGTGTGGCCACACCCTGAAATGTACGGAAGGTTCTGAGCTTGCAACGGTAAACGAATCAGCCTTTTCCCCTAATTTGCCTTTACAGTTAGGCTCCGACTCAATTATGAACTAGCTGATTATTGTACATAACTTCCAAGAATGCTTATTGATAAATCTACTGTATGACCTAGCTATAGCTCCGAGGAATGTATAATAACTAGAGCTAGACCTTGTATGTAATTACATATTCTATTCTTTTCTAGCTACATATCTTGAACACGAAGTCAACGAATTAGGTAACTGATATTATTTTGCATACGTTTTATGTTGCATATTTTTACATTTTTGCCAGGATATTATATATTGTATATATTTGCTAATTTACTTTACACAAAACAACATATTTCGGATGTTTTTGCCTATCTTGATCTACTTTCCTATATTTTCGATATCTGAAACATAATGAAGAAAATTTTTATCTCATGTGATGTCATATTTTCTAATCAATGAGATGCATAGTGCTTACGAGTTACATATTTTCGCTTCGCATTTAGGTTTAGGCAAGGCACCTAGAAACTTGGCATCGGTGGACAAGTAATCTACTTCCCTCTGCGTAGTGAGTTACACAATATGTTCCCTTGTTCAAAAACGTACAAAAGTAGCTATGTATTTTCATTCGAATGTTCTTTCTGTAGACGCTTTTTACATTTTTTCGAAAGTTAACGAAGAGCTCTCGTACATATTTATATATCCTACAATAATTTGCGATGTGAAATGTAATTAATAGTAGACAAAATTGGTTTCTTAAATATGTGCAAATATGTGCACGTAGCTGTGCTTTCTTGAGTTTATAAATTTGATACAAATTTTAATTTTATCAACTAATGCCTTTAAAATTAAGTTGAATATGTTAAAATAAAATAAATATATAGCAGAATTCTTCAAAATTTTTTGGATAATCGATTATTATTAATATTACATATTCTACATATCCTTTTGGAATACATATTTTCGTACATATTTTATAAATTATTGTTACATATTTATGTACATATTTTGTACTTTGAGATTACATAAAAATCCGAGCTCTAATAATAACCTAGACAATCTTTCTTAGGCGAATTTCCTTGACTTCTTCTTGTTTCTATTGGCCTGGTCAAGGGTATGCGACGATTCTAATATTCTCTTCCGAAATTCTTCAATTCATATTCTTAAAATTTGGTGCATTCATGTGCACTAAAAAGGCCAAAATGTGCTCTTAAAATATGCACTAAAAATTTTCAAAACATATTTCATTAAGGTTCTGTACACCTTACATGCAAACTAAATGTATCAGTAACTCACTGAACACAATTATAGAAGTAACGTGTGATAAATTGTGCTATTTAGGATCACCAAAAATGTCGAATTAGAAATGCACAAAATTACACATATTGAGCTAACATGACTTAAATGTCAATGTATTATTATGCTGTTGAGAAATTTAGTAATTCTTAATATAATATCTGCTGCCACCAAAAAATTATAATTTTAAAATTTATATGTATGTATGTATTTAGAGATACACTAACAGCTTTGTGCATTTCCATATTTACATTTATTATTTATCATTTCTTAAAAGTGTGTAAGGTACTCGCATGTAAATTGTGTACATCGTAATTATATATTTATCAGGTAAAGTCTAGGGAGCTGATAGCATGATCGCTGAGTTGATGAAATAAATGGAAGAACACTAAAGTTCTGGTTGGAATTGGAATCCTCAAATATAAGGGACAAAATCATTAGTCGAGCACCACAGTCATTTCGATTTGACTTTGTCATTTATCATCACATCTCTGCTCTGTGTGAATTAAATTTTTTGCTTTGGGGAGGATGCTCACTCAGTCAGTGGCATATTTGTGATATCTATCATTTCGGGAGGGAGTTTTTTTGGAGTTTATGCAAATTTGTATATGTTACCGGCTTGTTATTGCCTGGTGGTTCTACTATAGGTATTTTCTATTCTTACGGCGGCCCATCCTCCTGCTGGGAAGGGAAGTGGGGAGCGGAGAAGCAACAAATCCAGCACGATAAGAAACCCAGAAGCCTGTAGAACGGGGAGCACGTAATACTGTAATTCCTCCCGCCGCGTCGTAAATCTCAGCGCAACCGCTCCCCCCTCCCTTGTCAGAATGAGGACCGGCCGCCGTAAGAGTAAAAAAACCTAGAGTAAACATCTTAGAACATTGATTATCACCTAGGCCATTGCATTTTATGATGACATTTACAAGTAATTTAGAAACATTTACAAGTAATTTAGAAACATTTACTACATATATTTATAGTCAAAACTCATACACAAAAGCAGCTATCGAATTAGTAACACTGAAAGCATGCTCTTATTTATATTGCCAACCTACCTACAAGTTTCTTGGGAATTTTAATATATGGAATATATCAGAACTATGAAAATATTGGTGGAAAGCAGCTCGCTTTGGCTGTTGACTTGGTGAGTTGTTCTTTTGCAATATGGTGTAAATCACAAGGCTACATACTCTTCAACACGGAAATCTTTCATAACTGAACAACTAATGACACAAATGATTTTTCAATTGTGTATGTTGCAAAACGAGCCTATGTTAATGCCATCCTGGCGCTATTTTCACTTATACGTTTCCACTAACAGATATTTTAGTGTAATGTTTTAAGGCTAAGCTTATGTTATTTCGTGCAGAAATTATACTATGGATAAGAACAAAAAGAATCAGTGAGCAAAAATTTTGACTTTGATGTTGTAAATATTGATTATTCAATGTCAAAAGCATTATTTCTAAGTAAGCATTATTTAAAAGTGACGATAATTGTCTTTTGAAACGTAAGATTTCCTGTATCAGTTTTGACTCCTTACTTGGACATATTTTTTTGTATACGTTCTTCCTTGAATGGTTTTAATCTACACATCGTACTATTAGAATTAGAATTTTTATGTTGTTGTTTGTATTTTAGTGGATTCGTTGACTCAAATAAATCTGTAGCTCATTTGAAATAATATGAGAGTTATAAAGCATATGTCCAGAGTGGAGTTTATCTTACTATAGTCTCTCAACCCATTGTGGATGAGGTTCTTCCGTTGTTTCCTTTAGTCCTTCCGTGCAAATGCTGCTTCGCAATCTCGAAGTGTTAAACTCACTTCTTTACCCTTTTCGTTCATCCTAAAACTCAGATAATCTTTAACTTAACAACTAACCTAATTCTTTAGAAATCCACACAATCTACAAGCTATCCACAGAAAATTATCTGGAGGAACTGCACTTTCACATTGCCCTATTCTCTGTCCGTTGTAAGAATAACGTTAATGTAAAGAAACACTCGTCATTTCTAAATAATCCTACTAATAGTTCCAATGACAGCTGTGCAGGAATTTTACGCGTAAGTAAATAGCGCATATGGTAACACCACACCACTAAGCCCAGCTGCTATAATTCTAGTTATTGGACCTGTACAATCACGGCTCATATATTCATGCAAAATAATAGCAGCTAAGCAACTATTTTCTGTGATCATATGGTTATGATTATATTACCGTCATTCTTGTAGAAAAATTCCAACCATGCTTGGAAACAATAATTTGTTAGCACAATCAACTTTTGTTTCTGTCTCTAGGTGTATGTAGATAGAATACTACCTTCTCAGTCCCTAGTCCAGAAAGAACAGGCCACGTTAGAACTATGACAGATGTAAACCAGAGTACGTCCATTACTTGAGTGCAACCAACAGTTAGCATTGTAGACCAGCTTCTGTCGTGAGATTCCTTCCCGATAAACACCAAAATTATTCCTGTATCTATGCGCTTTCATGGGATCGATATTGACAAGACACCAATCATTTTCGCAAGTTGCGCCAAGGGGCTCTATGTAATTTTGATCACGTGGTGGACAAGTGTGTTTACAGAAACTGACTTGCCCATAATCACATTAATTTCCACCAATCATACACGAACCTTCATCTGATGTCATAGGGCCTTGCTATAGTTTACCTTAGTTAATGTAGAAGCCAACGAAACAGACATGCTTTCCCTTTTTCAGCTTTCAGTCTGGTTTGGTTTGATTTGCTTAATTTTGTGCGACTTTTGGCTAATTTGAGGATGAGGATGAGTAATTATATGATGAAATTGATGAATGGACACTCACAAATATCCATGAAGATGCCAAGATTCGAACCCTGGACCCCTGTCGTCGTAGCGCCTTCAGTCATGTGACTTGGACGCCTCTATGAATCATTAAATGTCGGAGGACAATATCGAAAAACTTTCAAGCCTAGTGAATTCTTTCGTGCATATTTCCTTGATTCTGTCCTCCATATTCTTTGTAAAATTTATTTTTGTCACCTCAGTTACATCACTTCTTTTGTGGCAGAATACTCCTTTATTTTATAAAGAATATGGAGGACAGAATCAAGAAAATATGCACGAAAGAATGTGAAAAAGAAGGCAAAATAAATACTCTATGGAAACAGCTGGAAAATAATGGCTATGAGAAGGAGGATAGACTGGACATAAACAGAAGAAGGAATAAAAGTGGCAGGGGAGAATTAGAAGAGAAAGAAAAAGAGAAAGAGAAAGAAAAAGAGTAAGAGAAAGAAAAAGAGGAATAGAAAGAAAAAGAGGAAGAGAAAGAAAAATAGAGGAGGTTTGGAATGAGCAGTATGGGGAAGACCACAGAAAAGATATGCAAAGTGCTTAGAAAAGCGGGTATTAAAACTTACAGGAAGGGAGGGAGAAGAATCTTAAGAATAGCAAAGAATGCAAACAAGAAAAAGGAAAACAGAGAAGAGGAAGAGGAAGGGATTATCTACGAAGTGAAATGTAAAGAATATCAGAGTGTGTACATGAGAGAAACGAAAAAGTGGCTGAAAGACAGGTTGAAACAACATAGGGATGATGTACGACTTAGGAGAGAGAGAGAAATGCGATATTTAAACACACGAGAGACACAGGACATGACATAGAGTGGGATGAGACTAAGCAGATAGGAAGGGAGAAGAGAATACTAGTGAGAAAATGGAAGGAAGCCAAGGAAATAGAGAAGAAAGGTGAAGAAGACACAATGAACTGGAATGGGGGACTGAAGATAAACAAGAATGGAAGAAGGTGTTAGAGAGAGTGGAAAGGACAAGAGAGAAAGAGGAGAGAAGAAGAAGAAGAAGAAGAAGAATGAAGGAAAAAGAGTGTGAGATAAAGAGTCCAACCACATTCACTTTCAGGTGAAAGTAAAGTTGACAAGGGAAAGCCACCTGCTAGAATGTAACTTTCTAATAGTCTGGAGGGGAGTATTTTTGTGTATATATATCGTCCTGTTTTGTACCTTCTTACATTTGTACTTGGTGCAGAGTCTGAAGAAGACCTTGCTAGAAGGTTGAAACGTTAAATTTAGTTTATGTTTTATAATAAAATATATTTCTGCCTTGGTCAGCACATTGATTTTTTTTTATTTTTCAGAAAATATGTCTTTGTCACATCTTGTGAAGTGCATGAATTCACTTTAATTTTGAGTAAATATTCCAGTTCACATCTTATGAAGTGTACCAATTCACCAGGCTTTCTCTTACCAGTTTTAAAGAAACAGAAATTTATCATGTATGTATTCAACTGCTATACACACAATCTGTCATTGTCATTAATTTTCCCGCGGGACAGTATACCTAGGTAGTGAAAGGGATATTTAAACTTATGATTTTCTTTTCACTTATTTATCTAACTGTATGAAACAGGTTTTTACCTCATAGCCCTATCCATGAAAATACACCATGGGCGTATCCCGAGGGAACAAACGAGCAGTAAAAAAAGTATTCGATTCCTCTTACCTCTTTGTTACAAAATAATGTGTGACATGCGCAGTGACACAGTGTGAAGTAGTAGGAATGTTAGACTTAACCTCATACGTGTCTGTTAGCCTTTTCTAGTGCTGTGGAGAAGGGAGGTATGCGCGTCACATGTTGACGTTTCCTTTACTTATTTGCTATGCCTTTCATTATCGTAATCAATTCTTAATTTACCCAGTACTCTGCGGTATACTCACAGTATTCACCTTTAGTCGCCTGACGGTTGAAATTTCTACCGCCAAATGTGAACCCCATGTAACGCCGCATATTCGATATTTCGACCAGCAACGCGCGGCAGCAATTAACGTGAAATTTCTCAAAAACTACGCACGATATTTCATTTCTGTCTTTTCTTGTCTTTAGTATACATACGAAAGTATGAAATACTCGAATGACAAAACAATACCTCCATTGTTACTACTATTAACAAGCCAAGTTTGAAAAAGTCCTTTGCATCCTATTGTTTCCCTTTGTTACCGCCATATTATTATGGGATAGATTTTTAATGTTGCTATCACTTGTAAAGTACTGAATTATTTTTGAAAATAATAAATCCTAGAAGCAAGAATGAGCAAAATGCAACATTTTAAGCAACTCGATTTTGTCCGTCAATTAAGAATTGAGGGGAGACGCGGGGGTAAAGGCCTAACTGTCGAAATTTGCCCCAACTTCGTGTTAGCACACGGCAGCGATTAACCTTGAAAATTATACTCTATTACAGTTCTGTGTCCTTTGTTAATTATTTTATAATTAAAAGTATTATATACTGCAATTAAAAAACAGGGCATCAATTATTACTATTGTTAACAAGCGCCGTTTGATAAAACCCTTCATTTTCCTTTTGTTACTATGCGATAAATAGAAGATAAAAGCTATAACTGCTGAACTACTGCATCTTTTTGAGCAATTTAAATTATATATGTCAGAATCAGCTAAAATCAACATTTTAAGTAACATCCGAAAATTAAAGGTCAAGGGGGAAAGCGGGTGCAAATGCCCAAAATTTGAAAATATTCACAATTACGTAAAATTTCCGAACACCATAATTTCCTGTATTATTCAAAGTTGAGGCACGGGCTTTACAAATCTTCATAGAGTGCTTTTATCGTGCTTCCCTCCGAATTGTGTCCATGCAGCATCCATAGCGCCGATTCTAGAACCGAAATTCCAGATATTCTCCCGAACTTGGCAACACTGCCTTTTTACAAAATGATATTATTTTTACTCAAGAAGTATTCGTTTCCTTTCAGTGAAACTTTGCAATATTTTAGGAATATACCACCGCTACATTCTACATTTTTTCATTCACTTCGGTCTATTGAGGGGGTACAGTGACGTGCCGTATGCCAACTTTTTTTTAAAAACTTTCAACTTTCTTCCTTTTCTTCTTCGTCTAACACTAATTATTCGGTGCTACAATGTATAAATTTTACCTGCTCTAAAAGCCCTGTCTATACGAAAGAAAACAAAACTAATTTCATATTTCTCCGATAATTAGTTCTTGAATTACGATTTTCTTTTCTACTTCCTGGCAAGTTTGAAAAGCGCGCGCTTAAAAATTTCGCCGGCGTGAACGAGAATACAGGCGCGAGAGAAGTTAGGCGGCTAAAGGTTCAAGGACAATTTTAGTTACCAATGAAACTTGTACCCGCGTAGAGCATGAACAGTGTGCAGTGTACAGCCTACGTTGAAAATTCAAGCACTGTAGATTGAAACTCACCTATTCGCAACAACATTTCCCCCTATCAATTTTTCGCTATTTGCACTAACAGAGTTGCCTATGGGATCGGACTTTTGAATCACCCTGTATTTATAATAAATGGGCAAGTAAATATCAGCTTCATGTACATTAATTCAAACAATCTTGTATTTCATTTCCATTAGACTCTTACTTAATTATAGCAATTTGTTTATCAAAATATGGTATCATGCATTACCTAACCTATCATACTCGGGCCTACAATAAATCTGTTATAACTCCGGATCTCATTGCCGTCCAATTTTTAAAGTTTGAACAGTTATTGCGTATAGTGTATGCATGGCATATATATTTTTGAAAATAAAAAAGAACCGTTTCTGAGAAAATGGCAACCAAAGTTTTCTGAACACCACCTTCATTCTTTTATTTTTTTTATTACCCTGACATGGAAGTGTTACATCTCGTGTGTAAGAACCCTACAAGGACTATTCATTCCCATTTGAATCACTTGCATAGGTTCCCTGATTAACAAGATGTTAAAAAAATTTCAAAATCACACAGTTTGCACATCTGTGATTTCGGAAATACAAAAGATATGGTTCTACAACTTTGCACATTGTCCTACCTCAGGTGGCTCTTCCAATATGACAAATTTCAAATGAATCAGTATCAGTGGCGTCTCCTGACCCTGAACTTCAGGCGTTGGCAAAGAAGGAATGTTAACCCCTCCCCCTCTCATTTCTGTGAACCAATATTACAAATTTTCTCCGTACCTTTTTGGTGTAATTTTATAAATATTTAGAAAAATATTAAATTACATAAATTATTTTAAATGAAGTAAATACTTCATTTAATGTATTAATATACTTGAAGGGTAAGGAGAAAATTAATAGACTATGTTCAGTACTTCGCCATACAATTAATTTTTAAAGCACGAGTTTGCAACCAGAGGGTTTGGTGGAACTCGTACTTATCACCCCTAAAAAAACACCATGAACATAAGAATGACCGTTCATTGAAAAATCGCTAAAATGCACATGCACACTGTAAATCCACCCACTAGATTAGTGTCCAGTAGATAATTTACAATCTCCATTGGTGTTTTCTCTGATCCTTCAGTGGAAGCATACCATTCATAAAGTTCATTCTGCAGTTTGGTTAAATTAAACAGACTGCCATAAATTTCCTAGAATTTATGTACGAGATGGCGAGGAAAGTTCTCTCTTTTATTCAAGTAGGCTAGCCCCGTTTTGTGGGATTTAGTAAATAAAAATATTGCAATTTTTCAAATGATGCCAATCTAATTGTTATCTGGTTGCTGATATTATCAATGATTTCAAAGTAAAGCCTCCGGCAGTGGTCTTTCTGTGATTCGTTGTTCAGTCGCCTCCTTTTCATTTCAACAATCTCTTCCTCTTCTACTGCACCACTTATAGAATTCCATAGTATTTCGGAATTCTCACTTTCCTTTTTCAGCTGTTGTTGAAATTCAGTTATTTTATTACTGCAATACAAAATATCAACATTTTTAGACTGCAATATACTGAATAATACGTCTGAAAAGGCAAGCAAGTTGGATAAATCCTTTATTAAAAATATATTTTCGAAATCCTTCAGGAAGCTAGAAAATCCTCTTGAAGTCACTGTAGTCAAATGATCGAAGTCTCCACTTTCACTAACATGTTCAAAAAACAAGCAATGCTTCTCTGTTGTCATTGACTGTCCACACTAGCCTAGAGGTAAAATTTCATCTTGTAGGAGCTAATAACGGGAGCTTTCTAGACATGAAAGCAGAAAGTTTGTGTAACCTCTTTGCAGAATGAGGTTTAAGTTATTTAAGACCACAAAAGAACACCTTAAGCTCTTTGCTACATTCTAACGATTGTTACAGCACCAAGTTCATGACATGAACATAACAATGCGTAAAAAAAGCTTTCGGATAATTTTCCAAAACTTTACTGAAGGCCATTCAAATTACCCCTCATTACAGAATATCCATAGTATGTCTGGGCAATTATTTTATCCCCACACTTATATTTATCCATTATTTCAGTCACTTGACTAAAAAGAGCTCCTGCAGTTTTATCGGCTCTCATGTCATGAAATCCAAGAAATCTTTCAATGACTTTTTTCTGTGAGGCCGAAAAAAAACGTAACACTGTTGACACCTGAGATTTTTTGCCAATGTCTGATGTTTCATCGACCATGATAGCCACAAAGTCTGTGTTTTGAATTTCATTGTAGATTTCATCTCTCAGAACATCCGAAACTGAATTTATTAAATCATTTTAAATGCCTGCCGAAGTACCGCGAAAAACTGTAGACTATAATAAATGTTCTTTTAATGAGGGATCGAACTCGGCACTTGCAATAAGGAATTCCATGTTATTGCCCTTATTTAGAGATTCTGCATTTTCCTCATGGCCTCGGAATGGCAGTTCTTGCTTGCTTGCTAAATAGCAGAAGGCGTTAATCAACCTCTTTAATATTTCCCTGTTCTCTTTTACTTTTTCATTGTGTAGCTCTATTTCAGCTTTTCGTTGAGTATCCAAAAGAACGTCAATTCTAGTAGGGGTGGCAACAAAACTACTAAATTTAAAGAAACTAGAAAGATGCAATTCAGACTCGCTGTGTTTTCTCACTGCAGTATTGAGATGATTCAAATCCGCATACCGTTGATAATTCCCAACACCTTTTTTAGTCTACAATAATAAACATGTCCAACAGTAAAATTTATTCACCACATCACACCCACAAAGCCAGTCTGAAATTTCATAGAGTTCTTTTCGAAAAAGTCTCTCAAAACCTTTTCCAGCACCACTTTTTCCTTTAACACATGTTGACATCGTGAGATTCGGACATGGTCGACCATTGCCAATCACTTGTTTCTTCTCTGAATACGAAAGCGAAGAAAATAAATTATTTAAATACTTTTGCACAAGACTTTCACTATTCTCCATCTTAAAATAATCACATCAATTCACACCACACGTTTAAAAAATAATGCACAACAATCACGAGCAAAACAACGCGGAACGCGGGGCGAATGAAAATATATATAGTTCATTAATGTTATTTGAATTAATAAAATTACAATATTTTAATGGCAAAGGCTATTGTTCTCATTTATATTATTATTATTATTATTATTATTATTATTATTATTATTTCTGATACACTTGGTTCGGACTTCCATCCCGAAATATATTTTTAGATACGTGCCTGGCAAGAATTCTGAGTAGTTGTAAAACAAACTAAATCAATCAATCAATCATACTGTTCGTTGCGATTAGTCCAATGTTGCAGGATACAAGGATAGGCTAAATAAAAAAAATACAAGCGGCCAAGGGTGTTTAGTATGCTCCTCCTTCTGGGGCTTCAACAGGAATTATCCATAGCTGGCGGTTAAAGACGATAAGCTTCTCAGAACTAGACATTTTTCGGGGAAGCATTGTGATCAAAATTAGTCATTCTTGCACGATTTATATTACGGAGAACATATTTCAGCAGGATTCTAGCATTTGAGGCGTCATCGGTAAATCAGCGCATTTCATTTCCTCTGTACGCCGTCTCCTAATAAGCAGTATTTCTCGCACGATCGTTTATCTCACCCGCATAAATATAACTTCCATCCTCTCGCATTTGATAGAAGTTAAGAAAAAGATAAAAGATTGTAGAAAAGATACTGTGAACAAGTCGAGTTGGAGAGAGATTGTCTTTTGTCTTTGTTGAATGTCTTTCATGTAGTTTTTATAACATGAAGTTATAAGTTAAATAAATGTTGTTTTGTTCGTTAACGTTTTGCCTAATTGAAGATCATTACAATTGGCGACGAGGACACAAGAGGAAGGGCAAACGTTATCTGAATTTGTAATATGTTTGAAGCATCAAGCATCTAATTGTTCATTTGGTACGTTTCTTAATGAAATGATGAGAGACCAATTAGTTTTTGGCATACGTAGTGAAGTAACAAGAAAGAAATTATTAGCTGAACCAGAGCTTGATTTTGTAAAAGCAGTATCTTTATCATCAACCATGGAAATGGTAGAGCAAGATGTGAGGTTGTTTTATCAAAAAGATAAGACTGTATTCAGTAATGTACATCATGTACAAAAAGATAGAACAGTTAGTCAGCAAAGTAAGAAAGGTGCTTTTAAATGTTCAAGGTGTAATAATGTACACGAAAAGTACAAATGTCCGGCTTGGAATGTACATTGTTTTAAATGTGGATTAAAAGGTAATTTTCAGCAGTGCTGTAGGAATAAAATAGCAATGTTATTAGGAACGAAGCTTCAACTAAGGTGAGACATGATGTTGATACATCTATGAAGTCTTTGTTGTTAAACGGCGTACATGTGGAAGTTAAACAACCTGTGTACGGTAATAAGAAAAGTAGGTTAGACTTAATGAGTCTTAATGAGAATTCAAGTGACCCTTCACATGAGAATAGTGTACATAAGAATCAATTATATGTACAAAAATCGGATGTTGAAATGAGTTGCTCTGGAAGTGAAGCTGATAATTGTTTAGTTAGGTTGATGTGCAATGGCAAACAGGTCCAATTCGAAGTGGATACGGGTGCAGCAGTATCTGTTTGGGATGAGGAATTCCATACAACGAATTTTAGGAACATTCCAGTTATAAAGAGTGTTCTCACTTTACGGAATGCAGATGGGAGACCACTACCAATAGTAGGGAGAGTTATGCTGGATGTGCATTTAGAAAATGGACGATTGAAAATGTCCTTGTACATTTCCCGAAATAAATTGAAAACACCTATTTTAGGAAGGACCTGGTTGGATAAATTATGGCCAGAATGGAAATCTTGGTTTCAGTTAACGATTTCTAGGGACAGTTGTTTGTTAACAGTATCTAAGCAACCAAATTTTACTAATCAGAAAGTTGAATACTTAATAAATAAGTACAAAGAAGTTTTTTCTGGTAATATTTCTGAACCTATAAAGCAATTTAAAGCTACAATACCAATCAAGGAGGGAGCAGTTCCGATATTCAGAAAAGCATACGAGGTTCCATACAGTTTACAACCGAAAGTAAAGGCTGAATTGGATAATTTAGTTCAATTGGGAGTTTTGTCACCTATTCAGTATTCTGATTGGGGTACACCTTTAGTGGTAGTAAAGAAAAATAATGGCGATCTACGGCTGTGTTCTGACTTTAAGGTAACTGTCAATAAAGTGGTAGAAAAAGTAACTTATCCTTTGCCACGAGTGGATGATTTACTTAATTCTTTAGTGAATGCAGACACATATGTAGTGTTGGACCTGACCAAAGCATATCTTCAATTATTACTCGACGAGAGTGCTAAAAAGTTATTGGTTCTCAATACTAAGTGGGGATTGTTCACTTATAACAGGTTACCAATGGGTTTAAGCTGCAGTGCACAGATTTTCCAAAGAACAATGGATCAAGTACTGTTAGATTATACATTTGCCAAATGCTACCTGGATGATTTAATTATAACAGGCCGTGGAGAAGAAGAATGTTTTAATAACACAAAACTAGTTTTGGATAGATTGACATATTACAATATAAAAGTTAATCTCGATAAATGTCAGTTCTTCAAAAAAGAGGTAGACTATTTAGGTTACAATATATCTAGTAATGGTTTTCAACCTTTAATCAAGAATAAGACAGCAATATTGAATTGTCCAGAGCCAACAAACGTTAAAGAATTGAAGTCATATTTAGGAATGATTTCATTTTATCATAGGAGCATGCCAAAGTTCGCTATGAAGATAACACATCTTTATGAATTGCTAAAGAAAGGAGCAGTGTGGTCGTGGACAGATCGACATAAAGCGGAATTTCTTGAATCCAAAGAAGCATTGCGAAAAGCTGAGATATTAACTCCATACAATCCAGATCAAGATATTGTATTGATTGTAGATGGAAGTGGTGTAGGAGTAGGGGCTCAGTTGTGTAATAAGATTGAGGGTGAATTGAAAACAATTGCCTGCACTTCGGCGACACTAGTTCCTTCAGAGAGAAATTACAGCCAATTTGAAAGGGAAGCGTTAGCTTTAGTGACGGGCATAAAGAAATTTCATAAATATCTTTATGGAAAACATTTCATAGTTTATAGTGATTCTTTACCTGTAAAATATATTTTTGGCGAGGCAGCAGCAATTCCATCGTTAGCATGTTCACGTTTACAGAGATGGGCTTTGTTATTATCACAATACTCATACACAATTGTTTACACAAAACGTGTAGATGTAGCAGATTTTTTATCTAGATTGCCAATAGAGGAAGACACAGGGGATGCTGAGGAATCTTTAAATTATATTGACACCTTTGAAATTGAACCTCTATTGTTAAATAACATAGTAAAGAAGACAAAAGAAGATGACATTTTACAAAAAGTTGTACAATGGGTTGATGTTGGGTGGCCTAATTCACTTCCTAAAGAGTTTCAAAATACTGTGATCTTACATTATTATAGAAGGAAGAATGAAATAACCATGAACAAAGGATGCCTTATGTGGGGAAGACGTATAATAATTCCTAAAGAATGCAGGGAAACAGTATTGAAGCTGTTACATGCAGAACATGTAGGTACACCTAAAATGAAGATGATGGCTAGAGAATTCTACTGGTGGCCTTTAATAGACGAGGATCTTGACAGGTTGGGAAATCAATGTGTAGAATGCAATAGTTTTCAAAGGAATACATCCAGAAACAAATATGTCGGATGGAAACAAACAGAGATTTCTTTTCAGAGAATACATGTTGATTTTTTTTAATACGGGGGAAGAAAATTTTGCTATTCATTGATAGTTGCTCTAGATGGACAGAAATATGGCAGGTGCGATCGACAAATGGAGAAGAAACTATAGAATGTTTAAACAGAAATTTCCAGATATTTGGTTATCCTTCTGTTATTGTGTCAGATAATGGACCGCCTTTCAGGAGTAATCAATTTGAGAAATTCTGTGAAAAGCATGGAATAAGATTGATACATTCACCGCCTTGGAATCCGGAAAGTAATGGTTTAACGGAAAGGTGGGTGCAGACAGTTAAAGGCTTATTAAGAAAGAAATATTTTCAAAGTAGAAATGAGGGACGTAGAATTGACTGGAAAAAAATTATAGATAGTATTTTATACTATCTAAGATTTTCGAAGTGGCAACGATTAGGAATGTCTCCAGCAGAAAGAATTATGAGTTATCAGCCGAGAAGTATATTCAACTTACCAAATTGCCAAATAGATGAAAAGGTAGAAAATAATAAATATGAGGCAGAATCTTGGATGCCAAGATCAGGAGAGATAGTTTGGGTAAAAAAATTTCCATCCTTAGTGCCTAAGTTTATAAAAGCTCAGGTGATTAAGAGAGTAGGAGCAAGGCTTTTAGAAGTGAAACTTAGAAATGGATTTACAAAAAGAGTGCACAGACATCAAGTGGGAAAGCTTAAGAACAACTATAAAGGTCAGAGATTGGAGGTTGAGAAGAAAGAAGAGGAGTTGGATGACTTTTGGACGTTTCCAATGTATACAGAGGCAGCACCAGGATATGGGGAACCAGAGGCAGTTGTACCTGCGGAAGCGAGGAACATAGAAAACAGAGAATTTCGAAGATCTTCTAGAAACAAGAAGGAGCCGGATAGACTACAACTGACCTTTGGTAACAAGACCTATGAATATTTTTTTTTTGTTAGAGGGGGAGAATTGATAGAAGTTAAGAAAAAGATAAAAGATTGTAGAAAAGATACTGTGAACAAGTCGAGTTGGAGAGAGATTGTCTTTTGTCTTTCTTGAATGTCTTTCATGTAGTTTTTATAACATGAAGTTATAAGTTAAATAAATGTTGTTTTGTTCGTTAACGTTTTGCCTAATTGAAGATCATTACAGCATTTTAGGAAATATCACTTCTTACGATTACCTTTGAAGGACGGGAGGAAGCATAACGTTCAAAGTTCTTTTCGACGTTCTACTTTCCATTGTAATTATTCTTTCTCATCTACATACTTTTCTTTTACATTTGCACCGGCTGGGCGAGACGCATGAATAACACTGGGGAACAGTGAAATTGCGGCACAGTGTTTGAGAGCTAATTTAGGGCGATTTCATGCTGCTGAATAATGATATAATAATATATTTCCTGAATTGGCTCTAATTTATGAAATAAATGCAACTAAACCAAAATGGCGGAAACAAAAGACATACATATAAATGAACTTCCAACAACAATTTAATATTTCTTCTTGTGATTACAATCATTATTATAAAAATAAATTTATATAGGCCTATGATTATAATAATTAAGAAAATATGTACACAATGAAGTAACAAACTATGTGAAACGTTTTCTATACGATTTCCTGCTGTATTGCTTTTTAGGACAATCCCTCTGTAAGCTCCAACAATAGTCGGCCATCATGTGGCGATCTCACCGTCCCTGGTACCTTTCTTCCATTATCCTTCTATCCTGATGGAACCTTTCTCCCTGTTCTTCACTAAAATCACGAAGATTCTGAGGGAATCTGTCAATGTGGCTATGTAGAAAATGTATCATCACACTCATATTACCTCCCAATTTTCCAAAATTTTTCAACATATTTCCAACTATATCGCGGTGGTTTTCTGCTCTGTGATTTCCCAAAACGTTTTTGACGACGGACACAAAGCTCAGACAGGCCTCAGATTCGATGTAAGACATATAAGTTGTAAAATTGGCATCATTTATAAGTGTACGAATTTGTGGTCCGTCAAATATTCCTGCCTTCAATTTTTCAATACTTAGTCCTGGAAAAGTGTGGCATATATATTTTAAACAATCACCACTTGTATCTAAGGCCTAGACAAACTGTTTTATCAACCCAAGTTTAATATGCAGTGGCGGAAGGATGATTTTGTCCCTATCTATCAGCGGTTCATGAATGATATTAGCTTTTCCCACTGTAATATTTTCCGTTGGGGGCCAAACTTTTATCGTCCACTTTTATCACTTTCGTTTTTATTGTCACTAGCACTTTCATCTGATATCTCAACGTCATCGTCGATATTTTGCGAAAAGGTACATATTGGTAAAGGTACGTTTTCACTGTGCTGTTTTTTCCGGCTTTGCTGACTCTACATTAGCGTACACCCAATTACGCTTTTTTAATCTATTCATGCCTTTAACATTCACAGCACAAAAATAGCAATCATTAACATGATTTTTTGGTTCACTCCATGACATGGGCACTCCAAATTTGAGTCCAATAACGAAGTGATTTCAAACAAGTTTTGCAAACTATATGTGGGACCCATTTTATATATTGTTGTCCCAGATTTTTGGCAAAATAAGCCTGATACAAATCTCTCACTACATCCGTGATATTTCATCTCTGTGGTGGTAGACAATATATTCCACATATATAGCAAAAAAACATTTGGGTTATTGAAACACTTACTACGTGAGGAACTCATATTTCCAATGTATTCACATTAAACGCATTTCGTTTAGTTATACTACAAAATTCAACATTTAGAGAGATATATTGCCTTGCAATGCCTCATAAGTTGCCTAGCAACAATTTACAAATAAATAAATAAGTTTCTTAATGGGAATTTCATCCCATTATCAAATTTTGATATTACCTAGAAAAGCGTGGAGTAATTTTACCTCCTACATTTTCCATGGTGTGTTTATTTTTATAACTGGAGTAAATTCAACTGAACCAATCATACAATTGGCAATCACAGCTGTTTTGTGTGCTGAAACTGTTATTAAACTTTATGTCACAAAATAATTATTTTTTTTTGTTCCCCAGTGTAATAAATGTTTTCGAGCTGAGGGAAAATTTGCACACTGGTTGAGAAAAGATAAACGGTTGCACTCATACCCTCTTTCCCAGCTATGGCTCCGAACTAGTATGCTAGGTGCTGCATAGAAATACATTGTATGCTACACACATAAGGGACTGTAGCACAGTCCCGGACACCTAAGGTTTAAAATTTTTTTTCAGACACTATATTGCTTATTGAAAAACAAAAATTGCCAAACGATTAATAAACAAGTTATATATTAGCGATCATGAATCCAAATGTTAAGACGCGAAGGAAGTGACTACAATAGGCTCCCAATACCGGACAATAGATGGAGCAAGTGCGATACAAAAGTTTTCAAGATTTATTTGTAAGAAACTGACAAATAAAAAGATTTAATTTAATTGAAGAAATACATTATAAATATAATCCGAAAGGTAGAGTTTGAAATGCGTTTATTTGCACTTCTAGTACGTTTAGTAGTTATATAATATTTGTCCATAATTCTTGACCTGTAATACGCCCCGTATGATCAGAAATGAACACAATTGCTCTGTTTCCACATACACATATTTGCTTTTAATTTCGTATTCAGAATTTGATGTGAAAGTAATTCAACTTTCCTTTTGATAACTTACTGGAGAACTACGGTTACTGAGCATAAGATGTTGGAGGAAGATCTTCAAAATGTGTCGGAAAATGAAAGGAAAAGCTTCAGAGAATTAGTTGTACAACATTCCTTATATAGATAATGAATTACATAGTTAATATAAACTGAGATATTCAAAATAGAAAATTTCATTACGAAAATTGTATGTAATTCAATTATCTACATAAAGAATATTGATTGGACACTTTAGGTAGCAGAAGAATATAACCTGTGAGTAGTTGTATTGACTGTATTATAAGCACCACTTACAAGTGTAGAAAAGAAGAGGTTTTTGATTGAACAACCCGATTTGGCTACACTTAAAACAATGTCAAGAGGGGCATATGCCCCAATTCTTCAAGTGTGATATGCCATGATTTTTTAAGAATTTTGAATTCTAGTGTAGAATAGAAGAAGCCTCAACAGACAGATTTGCTTACACTTAAAATTATGTCAAGTACCCATATGATCTTATTGTTTATAGTGTGTTTTTCTGTCAAAATCCCAAGAATCCCCCCCCCCCTCAGACAGATTCGGCCATGTGTGTAAAAGCTATATCTGTGTGATTGTTGTTCATAAACTTGTCAAAAATATGGTTTTTTGATATTGTTTTTGGCCATATTCCTATGCTCTATAACTTACAGATCTAATTCAATACAAAATGCAAGCAAAATTTGAGCTGTTGCCTGCTTTTTTCTAATCTCTGATCAATTCTATTGCTCGGGGTAAGCAATTATTTAGCTCGGAAATGCATGAATTGATATTGATCTATCAAAAGACTAATGTTTTGCTTACATGCCTTGCCGGCACGCAAGAGATATAATCTACACAGCTAGAAGGGAGCATTAATGATATTTCTGTGTGATTTACTGAAGGGGCTATTAATCTTAGTCATGCAAGACAACATGTAAAAGTGTAACAAAGATCATTGAGATAAAGATACAAATTTTCTGACACAGTGGCAATGAACTGCCTTTCATGCTGAAACCAATTCTTATTCTGATAATACGAGCATAGGCAAGACTTAGAGAATATTATGACAGTTCAAAATCCAATTTTGTCTGTATTAGGGTCTCAGAACCCAGTAAAATGTGGATATATTCCATATGAAGAAGTGTTAATATTGCTGCCTTGTAATCAGGAGCTCTTGGTTTGAGTCCTGATAAAATGTGTAAGATTGAAATACATACAACAAAATAATATGCCCACACATGAGATATTCACTGCTAGCTGATATACAGTTGAGGTTTGAAACCATAAAAGTGTGTTGTACAACAGGATAATAGAGCAAATATCTTCTAGAATTGCTCCGTGACTCTCTCATTTCTTACATCATAAACATATGATTTTTCACCTATGAGAATAACACTACATATGGTGTCATCAGGTAATGCCTCATGGAATTCACAGATAATTTTAATATTTGTTCTGTCATTAACCACAACTTGTTTCCTTTTTGAAGTGTTGATGACAAACATGGGTCTCTGTGCTTTGAATTGATTGATTGATTGATTGAATTTAAAATTTTGGGTGCGTCAGCACTAAGGCTATTTTGCACCAGTCACATTATACGGGGTCCAGCCCCTTATCGTTACAAATAGCAACTCTATCGTTGCAGAACAAAAATCATAAAATATTAAAATGTTCTGACTTTCGTTAAAAGCTGAGGCTGTAAAGGGGCACTCAGCACACATAAGGACAAAACAACAGGACAACACAAACAAAATTATACTGGCCATGGGGCCAGTCGCCAGAGCCTCGTTAGTCTTCAGTCCAGGGTGTACTAACGTGGAAGTGATGTTGACATTTGGGTGTACTACGTAAAAGATCACCCCTTACACCCCGTGCTTTGAATTCATCTGGTGTGTAATACATGTCAGTATTGCCAGTAGTGACTCTTTGGAATGCCGAAAATGCCTCATATAATTCGAGGAAATCATCCTTGGGCATGTCTAAATTATAATTTTCTCTAGGAAAGACCTCATTTCTGCCATTTTTAAGATATATGTTCTTGATGTTGCAGTTATCAAATTTACTTGAATTTTTTTCCTGATTGTTGTGTCTTCCAGTCTGAAACAATACCACCACAAAATCAGGCATGTCATATTGTATACTGGAGAATGAATTTGTAGCATCAAACTCATAATATGTACCAGTTGCGGGCTTCTGTACACATTGATATGTATAAAATTGTAAAGGAACCTGTGGATTTTTTATTATATCAGCTTTGTATTTAAGAGCATAACTGGCCTCATATTCAACAACAGGGATTCTTAACTCCATAGTCTGAATAAGGCACTTGCCCTCTTCAGGTAGGGTATTAGGCAGAGCTTCTCCTGTAGAGTTTAATGTGCTGTACCTCATCAAAGCATTGTTATCATTGGCAGCTCTTCTAAATGTGATTCTTAAACCACCCTTCCACATAATATCTTTGTAATCCGAGAAGAATCCTGGCAATAGGCGCATGGGGAACAGCACTGTGTGGTTCTTAGATAATATCTTATCACCAGCCTCAAATCCACCTATTTTGTAGTAAGAAGCCTCGGTTTTGGATAATTTTAGTGTGGCCAAAGCTGTGGAGGTAATGCCGGGATAATCTACTCTGTTTATAACAACGCCATGCTTTCTGATCTCAATTTCAGAGAATAGATGCGGCACAAAATTGTCCACCAATCTTATATTTGAATTTGCCGGATAAACTGTACCATCGAGCTTTACAACATCAAATTTGATGTATAGATCTGCTCTGTGAGGGTGTATAAAGCCATCCCCTACATCAAGATCAACCTCAATCTCTGTGTTGGGTTGATTTAAATTTGCAAATGTCCTCCTGTTTGGGGGGAATGATTGTAGCTCATAACTCTCAATATTTTCCATTTTTTTCTTGTATGTATTTTTATTTAAATATTAATTTCTATGATAGCAGTTGTTGTGGCTCCAGCAAAATCAACTAATTCTTCTTTTTCATTACTGACCATCAACTCAATGTAATCTATTCTGTTATGACACACAGGAAAATATAATGTTGGGGATGGATTGTAGATAATAGGCTCCATAAATTCAGAATTAGGTTTGAATGTTGCAATGATCCCAGTTTGTTTGTGAGTGCCTATGCCATTTGATTTGGTGATCATACCCTCGGCCACATTACAATGAATATTCAGAGTCTCTATGGCTAAGAATTTAGGTATATTAATAGCAGTGTGTTTAATGGCTGGTTCAAGTTTCGTGTTGTTCTCAAATCCAAACAGCTATCCTATAGTACCCAGATCCACTGTTTCTGTAGCAGATGCAATCTCTACTCTGTGAGTGACAGAATTTTGAGTTAATACTATACCTCTGGGTAATTGAGCATTTAGAGTGAACAGATTATACTGCCCTGGAGTGATGACAATTTTTTCATCCCCTACTGCAATTGTGTTGTTGTGGTGTGTAATATTAGGGATCAAGTACATGCCATAAAATGCTCTGAGAGCTATTGTTTTGGGATACACTATATCATCATGTAATTTGAGTTTCAATATTGAATTTTGGCTGGTGAGATGGAATACTCCCATGATGTTTCAGATACCACAAGGCTTTTTGAAAATTTTCAATTGATGGTTTATTTATTTGAGACATATATCTAAGAACAGATAAACACAAATGTCCACAATTAACATCTTTGAAATTTTGAACACGGGCATTATTGTAATAAAGATTAGCTGAATTTAGATATTTTATTAAATTTTCAGGTGGAACACCTCCAAATGAATCAAACACAAATGCCTCATTTTTTAAATATTTAAGATAGCAGATCCAGTGAGTGCCCTGATTTTTGTACTTATCCAAATTAACAATGCCACACTCTTTGTTGAGTGGTTGTTCTGGTAAAGAATCAGACATGTACACACCACTAAAATGTTTGATGCCCAGTGGCTTGATTAAAGCTTCAATATCTTGGTTTGTAAGCGGCTCTTGTTTTTTTTAAACTTATTCATGGCTCTCTTAACACCTTTGCCTTGTTTCTCAATGGCCAGGTTATGGCGCTTCAATTCATCTAATTCTGCCTTATTTTTCTTGGCATCTATTACTGTTTTTGCTATGGCAGCTGATCCCCCGGCCAAGCTCCCCACAGCCCCGAGAGCAGCTAAGATGGCAGGGATGGTAAATATAAATCCCCCACATGTGATTTTTTCTTGATTGCTGTAATTTTTTTAATTGGGGGGTGCTAAGCAACAATTTCATACCATGTCCCTTTGCAAGACAGGAATTTTTTTTCTTGCTCTGCTTTTTGGTCAAAAGGCTATCAATAGTTTTAAGAGATTTAAGACCTGCATAAGGTATTTGATACATAACACCCTTGGCCTTCATTGTAGGTTTATTATATACATATTCACAACCCCCACCCCAGTTTTTGTTTAGTGTTCATAGCTATGGTGGTTCCCAATGCTGCTATTTTTTCACTCAAAGAAGCATCTTTGCTTACAAATCTACCAAATGCAGCCTCTTCTAATTTCTTGTCTGCAACATGTCTCTTGTCAAGATCAGAATGTGTGTTGTATGTTATGTCATGGTCTCTACAAGCAGCATCTAGGGGATTAACACCAGGATCACCTCTGTTTAATCTATGGTCCAATTTTGTGCCTGGACCACAATACTGATAACCTGGAATGTGTAGTTCAAATGGCAGCTTGTTTATAATGTCATTAACCAAGCCCCGACCCTCAGAGATATTCCAAAATTTAGGTGGTAGAGTATTAATAATTTTTATAAGATATCCAATCCCCTTAGTGTCATTCACTATAAAATTAGACAATTTTGTGCTTATCATGTCCATAATTCCAACCTTTTCATTGTAAAAATTGTGGTTGCCAGCATTTTCCTCCCCAGCTATCACCAATAACCTATCTACAAGTTTCCTGACATCATCAACCCACACAAATTCTTTAGGCAGGGTGTTGTATTGTTTGATTCCACTGCCAGTCTTGATCTGAGACCATATGGGTTTGATTAAATTGTTGTATTTTGCTCCAATGCTAGACTTGACTCTTTTTTGTGTGGGATCATTGTTCTGGTATAGAGCATCTGATTTTATTAATATTTCTTTGTAATGTTCATAATCTTGATCTGTATAGCTGCCAGGTCTCTTCCTAGTCATCAATTCCCACAATCCAGGTGTGCCGGGGTACTTAACAAAAGCACCTTTTTCTCCAAGACGAGATTCTGAATATACAATCAGATCATCTCCCATAAATGTTACTCTGAAATTGCCAATTCTATGTATGATGCTACCATCAAGCTCTGTGTCAGCATATAAGCCAAACACCTCATCTTTATTGTCTTTAGGTGTGGTTAAATATTTTTGAGCAAGAAGACCCAATTCAATAGGAACCTGAGTAGCTTCAATTCTTCTAGGAGCAACAGGACTAGGTGTATGAATACTGGAAAGTGGGGTGAATGGATAATCTAATATGTTTCTTGCAGCTACAGGTACAAGCTCTGTGATCAAATTTTGATTTTGCTCTGTAACAGTTTTGATATTTTTACCTAATTCACTAATAGCATCAATTACAGGCTGTTCTGTTTGTTTGTGTTTTTCATAAATTCCTCGGTTCTCTGATTTCCATCCCTTAAATCTTTTTACAAGATAATCTCTTAATTTAAGATCATCAATAATTGGCCTTTTCATGGTTATTTATTTATGTTTCAATGTCTAGAAAATTGTTGATTTTATTTCTATATTTGCCACTATTGGGTGTTCTTGTCATATCAATTGTCACAAACCCATAACTGTCCTGGTTCCAGCACCTGCTGCAAAACTTGGAAAAATCATTGTAGCTCAAGTCCCCACCTACATATTCATCATGTATGTGTTTGAGGTTGGTATGATCTTGATGAAACACACTAATAAAATTGCTGTTGTCTCGGATCAGCTGCTTGGGTATTTTTGAAAAAGTCTGTGCCAGGTAGAAGCAATTAATGTTTTTGTGTCGGCCCTGTGTAAAAAAATTTCTAACCTTGTTTTGATTATCCAGTATAATGTCATCAAACACAACAACAGAATTATCGAGACATTCATGGAGTGGCTTAACATCTGGTTCAAAAGTGGCTATATCCAATCCATCATATAGCTTCATCATCTGCTGATATTTTAATTGTTCCAAGCTCTTAGAGAAGATATACAAGTGCCTGTTTTTTCAGTCTAACCAGTTGGTGCCAATAAAAAATTATTAACCATTAGTGTAGTTTTACCACAAGCAGATGGCCCAACAATAAGACACCTAATATTATCAGGTAGCAACTTGCCATTTCTCTTATTCTGCTGTTCAGGTTCTGGCAGCCTTTTTATAACATCCCAGGTGCTCATATTATTATTTTGTTTGCATCGATCCAGCTGTGTTCTGGGAGTCCTAGCCATTTGACAAGTAACTTGTTGCCTTTTCTGCGGATGATTTTTTCTATGAGATATGTGTCAGGCTGTTTAGTTTTGCTGAGCTCTTCTTCATAGAACCTGCCTTTGAGAATTTCTCCTCGGTGATCCTTTATTATATATGTGATAAGGGTCCCAGGTTTAACTTGAACCACTGTAAATAATTCAATGCTCCAGTTTCTTGTAAAGCCTCTTTTGAATAAGTGCTTATATTTGCTGATTCTTACTTGATCACCCGTCCTGTATTTGGCTTTTCTTGTTGTTGGCTGGTATCTAGGATAATAAACAGTGCTGATCAATTTTTGCTCATCAGATGAAGTTACTTCAGAGGGTTTCATGTTGATTGTGGAATGGACCGAGTTGTTATATTTATGTAGAAGTTCTGGAAGAATATTAATCCATTTATAATTACCTTGAAATGTAAATTGTTTATACATAAGATTTTTTAGAGTTTTGTTGAATCTCTCTACAATTGAGGCCTTGAGATCACTGTAACTCGAATAATGTTTTATTGACTGGCTTTTAATGAATTGTTGGAACACAGAATTATAAAATTCTTTGCCATTATCTGTTTGCAAATAGCGCGGTGATCTTCCACTCTGATTGATGATTGTCCTGATAGCTTCTGTAACACATTTTCCAGTCTTGGATTTGAGTGGCACAGCCCAGGCAAATTTTGAAAATGTGTCTATTACAGTGAGTAGATACTTGTAGCCCTTGTTGATTTTGTCTAAGTTTTTCAGCTGTCCACTTGCCATTTCAATCAAGTCGCTCTGCCATAAATCATCTATGCCCTTTGTGACTACTGGCAGTCTCTTAAAATTATGTCTGGCTTGTCTGTGTAATTCATCAACAATAATTTGTCTAGACATAATATGTAAATAAGAATATTGCAACTATGGGGTGTTCAGCAGCTGATACTGCAGGATTTTCTAAATATAATTTGTCCCCTATTTGTATTTTAAATACCAGAGAGCCATCATCTTCAACATATGCTGTTTCTAATGTATTGGGATCTGTAAAATCCTCTAATTCTACACTGGTGATTTTCACTTTGTTCTCAGCATTTGTTATTGAAAAGGTAGGGTAGTGTTGTGCCTGTGGTTGAAGCCAATATTTGATCTTGATTGGTCTCAATGTGCCCCCAACAAAAAATTGGTAATAAAATTGTGCAGGGGACAGCATATATATTTTGCCACCTGGTGTAAATGGTGAATCATATTCTTTGTTGGGGATGCTGTACAATTCAAGAATTACTGTATGTTTTGGATTTTCAATTATGCCTGTTATTTCCTTTTCTGCTGTGAGCAATCTGCTTGTTACAGATTCAAGATGCTCATTGATAGTCCTAACAACATCATCATGGCCTGGCTTGATTTTTATGTCCACAACAAGTTTCTTGTATTGTTGCACAATTTCTTGTAGCTGGGTGGCAAAAACAGACAGAGCATTTGCTTGATTGGATTCAATGGTCCCTAGCTGTTGATTGATATTAGCTACAATTTGTTGCAAATTTTCAACAACTGCCAATTTTGAATTTTGAGCAGTAAGATCATGGACCTGTCTTCTGATATCCTCAAACAGGGCATGCAGTTCATTAATATGTTGATTGGTTGGTAGAGTGGCCACTGTCTGAGTGAGATGTTTGATCTCTGCCTGGATATTCTTGATATCTTCTGATTTCAATATGCGATTCACTGCCCTCTATATATTTTTAAGTTCCTGTGATGAAGGCAGATTTGACACAGTATTTTGTAAAAATTCAAGTGCCAATTTCACATTGTTTAATTCAGAAGCATCAGCCACATTTTGCATAGCATTTTGGAGCAGGGCTATATCTGCCTGAGAGGGTGTTTATTGTTGTAAAATTTCAAGTTTTGTTTGGATATCATCGATCAAGTGATGAAAATGAGATAGGTCAGATTCAGTGTTGAGGTTTTCAAGCTTTGTGATTTGTTGCTGGACACTAACAAGGGTATCTACAATCCCAGGCAATCGGGATTCTAGTACATTTGCCAAATCACTTTGCACTGCTGCTATTGTACCTTCAAGATGGGTTATGGAACTTTGAATTTTTCCAAAATCTTCATATGTTTCAAGTTGCAGCTTAATATTTGCTACACTCCGAGTTATTGCACTCAAAGCATCAGAAGATGGCAAATTGTTCATAAAATTTTCAAGTGTCTCAATTTTTTTTTTAACCTCGGCTATGGCATTGTCAGAGGGTCCAGATTAGGTATCTGTAATGATTGAATCTGTTCTTTTAGAGTGGAAATCACTAAATCAAAATCTTCTTGTGATTTTATGCTTTTGACAATTGTTTGGAGTTGTGTCTGGACATTATTTATCTGCTCTTCTAATTGCTGTTTCAATTGCTCAGAGTTGGTGGCCTGGGTCTTAAATTTGGCTTGAAGAGCTGCTACAGCTTCTTCTAAACTTTGAAAATTATCCAATGTGGCCAGGTCAGTATATTTCTGAAGCAATAATTTGAGTTCAGAATCAATTTTAAGAAGAGGGTCCATGCATTGTGATTGCAAATTTGTAATTTCTAATTGAAGACTGGCATTGAGTGTTGTTTGTAAAGCTTGTAAATCACTTCTTAATTTCTTGACTCTGACATCAAGCATCAGAATCTCATCACTGTGATCTTCATGTCTTGTATGGCCAAATATATCATTAGGCATTTTGATTTATTGGTTATTTATTATAGAGTATTTGATTCTTAATTCTATAAAAAAAGGTATAAGCTTGTCATAGGATCCAGGGACCTCAATATATAAGCAGTCACCAGCAGAAACAGTATAAACAGTGCCAGAAATCATGTTTGAGTGCTTAATTCTATAAATATCTCTCCCTACTGAAATTTTAACATTGCCCTCAGGGGTTGTAATAAATTGCAATTGCCCACCTACAGGTAATTGGTAATGATTTAAATTATTGTTAAATATGTACAATGTTTTGCCTGTTTCATCATCAACATCTGTAAGTATGCTGTTCAGATGAATAATTAACAAAGCACTTAGTTTAGATATTATATCAGGAGAGGCTTGTGGTGAGGCTCCATAATAGCCCGTTTTTTGAACCCAAATAAGTTCATAGGCATGTTTATTTATTTCAAATCATGCTCTGTGTTTGGGCATTGATTGCCATTTTTCAAATCACAATGACCCCATGGTAGAGTATGTATGCCACATGATAAAATGCATCTCTTATCATCATGTGGGTCTAGAGCCACTTTTCTTACAATATTGCTAGTCAATAAGTGATCCACACTCTGGATTCTGGATTCTGATGTTCTGACGGTACTACATGATTTGAGGCAATTTTTATAATCTTCAAATTCAAGCTCTTTTTCAACAGTCACTCTGCCAATGTCCTTGGCTTTTTTGGCAACAACACCAATACATGTTTCAAAACTGTACATCTTGGCCCTTAACCCAGCAAATGCCACAATAACATCACCAAGTGTCTCATCTTTTAACTTGCCAGGCACCTTTTTGTTGTGGGGTTGAATCTTTGTATGTTCACTGGTATCAAAATATTCAAGCAATTCAGGCTGTGACATATCTTTATAAACATCTTCTGTTTGAATATCAAGAACAAAACTATCCGTGTCCATGTACATCAATTTTATATTATCACGATAAAAAGGTTTCAACACATCATAATAGAGCTTTAACATATGTAATTTGGCCAATTCCAATATCACAGCCCCTACATAAATAGGTTTATCAAACTTAATTTTTGTTTTTTTCATGTTGAAAAGTGCCATATTTTCATCATAAATTCTTCTATAATTGAAATTAGTCTTTGCAACCAATTTTTTGCTCATCCTGGGGTCAGTAATTATTTTAACATCGGTATGTTTTCTGACATTTTCAATAGTTTTGCCACACACAGAATTGACCATCAATTTAAACAAGGCCTTATCAAATTGGCTCATTGCAGATGTTCGAAGCTCTGTGTTTGTATTAATATATGGCTTCAACCATTTTAAGTGCCTGAACCTCAAAACTTTGCCAATTTTGGTCACTTTGACACCATGATGCATCAGGAACTGGAGGTTCTTGTAATATATAACATAACCCTGTTTTGGTTCTAGTGTCATCATCAATTTCTTCTGTTTAGAGCCAGGTGAGCACTGAACCTCGGGAATTGGGGGCAGATCAGAAAATTTGTTGCGTAAATTATCTGGAATTGTCAGATCAACCTCTAAGAAGAGGCCATAGTTACTGTCATCAAAATCCTGAAGATCTTCAATATTGAAATCTTCAACCCACTCAAGCCCTGCATATGGCAGTTTATCCATCATGGCATAACCATACAGGCTGTTGGCATCTACATACAGTATATAATTTGATGACAGTGCTGGATTATAATCAGGAATATATTTGTTATTTGCTCTGGCATATCTCTGAGAACATTGCACCATGCCCCCTCTTATACATTGCTCCATAAACAGATACATGTCCTGATCCTGGATCAGATCCAAATGTATTTTAGTGTTCAAAAACATTGAAGACCATGCTAGGCCCGGGGCACTGTAAAAATACATTGGATCCAGTCTATAATTTTGCATAGAAGATTTTCTGAATGCCTGCAATATATCAGCTAAGAGGGTCACATCAAGTTTTAAATATGCCATGTGATAATCACCAAATGTCTGGCATTTTAAATTGTTCCACATCAATTGGGCATGGTGATAATCATCATCAGTGATTCCAGATCCTCTGATTTTGCTGTAAAACTGTTGTTTTGGTGGCAGAGAACACTCATCAAATTTAGAAAAATCTGTAACATAGTCATATGGATATACACCCTTCCGCCTAATTAATTTCAGGTCCTGATTTGGAAACAAGGCACATGTGATTTTGAATTGATCATCAGATAATTGAGTGGCCAGTGTAGCCAGGCTAGCAGATAAAATTCTGTAGGAATCAAGAAATCTTAAGTGAATAGGAACACCATTAACTTTAATTATTTTGCTAATAGCAATATATTTCTCATCATTTTCAGCTAAAATATTTAAATTCTGCTTGTCAAACCCCTCGTACCTGATCAGATGATGAAAATCATAATTGGATGCTCCATGGCAAAATATAGGGATACATTTTGGTCTCTGGATCTTAATATTACAGCTATTACACAGTGCCATTTTGAATTTACCATCTGTATGAGAATGGTGTTTCACCTTGATTTTTGTATCTGAAAATTCACAATCACATAGTGGGCATTTTTCTGTATTGTTGAAATCTTCAATCTGTTTCTCTGTTAAAGGCAACATAGGTTTTGATTTTAATAAGATATTAGATGCTATGTCATGGCACTCATTTTCTATTCTATGTGCAAATTTTTTGATGGCATCTGCTCCAATGTATGAATTTTTTTACTAACAACACCATCCTGTACAACAACATAATAAAAACTAGAAGGTTGATGTAACTGGTATGGTGTAATTGAAGAATCTTCAGGATCTGGGATACAAAATGCAAGAGGTTTGAGGTTTGATTCAAAATCACAGACTATATATGCTGGGTGTTCCAACAAGGCTTCAAACTTTTTGAATTCTGCATTTTCACTTGGCATTGGCATCACCATATGAACAGGTTTATAGTTGCCACAGTATTTCAGATGCTCAATTAAATTGTTTTTAGCAATTTCTGCATTCTCTTGACGATTTTTTTTACCATTTTTTGACCATAAAATACAGTTAAACATCTTCGGCACAACTTGAATATTGTATTGGATTTGTCTAGTTGTTTTCTGACTAAAGCTTCAAGATTATGTATCAGAGTGTAATGATATATGCCATCCCCTTCAATTAAGAGCAGATCAATCGGAACAGCAGAATCATCATCAAATGTACTGATTCTGAGAGGTGCTATCAAGCAATTGCCACGGCCAGTGGAACAAATAAATACATTAATAGATAATTGTTTACCATTAATATCCCGGGCCTTTTTTTCAAATTTATCAATATTCTGAACAGACATTGGATATTCTAAACCCTCCATTGCTTCATTAAAAATATGTTCATGTTGTTTGTAATAATTTATTCTCTGAGGATTCCTTGAAACTGGAAACAAAGCAGCTAAAATACACCACAAAAAGCATTTCTCATCATTATTTTCTATATTGACCACGGCTCTTTTGTTTTTAATATTGGCAGGTAATGGCAGATATGTAGATCCTTGTAATGGGCTGAATTCAGAAATATTAACATATAACTTGTGTGGAGATCCGCATAGGCTCCATCCAGACTCTTTTCCAGCAAATTCAGAGTGTTTAATATTCAATTGATCTATCAAACTGCTTATTATTTTGTCTAAATTTGCATTTGAATATACCGGTACAGTTTCTGTTATGTAGGGCTGTGTAAATTTTGTGCCGTTTGGTTTCTTATATTGTGTAAACAATTTGAGGGACAGCTTATAAGAGCCATTTTGTGTATTTAGAATTGCCTGCATATCAGAATTTATACTGTTCAAAAATTGTTAATACCACATCTTGGCTCTGATACAAACCGGTAATCCCTAAGTTGGCTATTAAAACTGCTATGGATGGGTTCATAGCGTGGCTGCTTTGCTGCTCTAGCATTAACAGGTGCTTCATGCTTCCTTTTCAGACCAGATGTAGATGGTTGTGGGGGCAATATTGATGACTGTACATAAGAATTACACTTATGCCATTTGTAATATGCCTTGCTTAATATTTTATGGCATCTTGGACATATTTTTGTAGCCTTTCTGCATTTCTTACGATCACAATTATGCCGGTGCCTGGCCCAATTAGAACTAGATATATTTTTATTGCATTGATTGCAATATTTTTGGTTTGGCATTTTTGTTGTTGTTTATTATATAAAATTTCTTGGGGTTCAAATCAAAATTCTATACAAAATATCAGTTGGGTTCAGCAGTTAGTGGCTGAGCTGGTGCTTTTATACCCAAACAACAGCAGTAACTAGGTTTTGGTGATAGTTTTGCTCTATTATGCTGATGTACAACACACTTCACCAGGTTTAAAACCTCATCTCTATATCAACTAAATACAATTCAAAATTGGATTTTGAACTGTGCAATAAATATTCTGTAAGTCTCACTTGTGTTTATATTAACAGAACAAGGCAAAACCAGAATTGTATTCAGGATTGCATGTTTTCATACAAAAAAGCCATATTTTTGACAAGTTTATGAACAACAATCACACAGATATAGCTTTTACACACATGGCCGAATCTGTCTGAGGGGGGGGGGAGATTCTTGGGATTTTGACAGAAAAACACACTATAAACAATAAGATCATATGGGTACTTGACATAATTTTAAGTGTAAGCAAATCTGTCTGTTGAGGCTTCTTCTATTCTACACTAGAATTCAAAATTCTTAAAAAATCATGGCATATCACACTTGAAGAATTGGGGCATATGCCCCTCTTGACATTGTTTTAAGTGTAGCCAAATCGGGTTGTTCAATCAAAAACCTCTTCTTTTCTACACTTGTAAGTGGTGCTTATAATACAGTCAATACAACTACTCCTGTGATTTTTCCAGGAGATCAACTTTCAAGCCAAAATTTCCTTCAAATCCACTTTGTGAACATATAAGTTAATTGGGACTGGACTTACAGTCTAAAGTAGGCGGAACATTGCGTCATACGTTTCTAAGATAACACCTATTTAGAAAGGATTGTTTGTTTAATAAATTAGGAATAGGACCCTTTAGATAGTATAACAATATAACCTGTGATTTTTCCAGGAGTTCATAATACTTTAGTTATTGAATGTTAGTTACTGAAGCTACCTAATTTAGTTTTTTTACCTATATTTATTGTTTAATATGTTATAGATTGTAAATTATATATTCCTATTTTTAAGGCTCCTTTGATTTAACGTCTCACAGGTGTAATTACACCTTACAGGCTAGACGGACAACCATTGACACTTTGTTAATGAATTAAAGGAAACTAATAATGTCATTAAAATAAACTGTAAGTATTTTAGCTATTAGTTTTACGAATCTATTAACCTGGTCGTTGAAATATTTATATGTCCACCCAACTTTGCCTTTACAGTTGTGGACATTTATGAAACGCCGATGATAATAATTGACAGGGACAGACAATTTAAACTTTTGCTCGTTAGTTCTCTAATATACTTGGCCAAGTTTGAAATTTCCTATGCTCAAATTGCAATAGGAAAACTAAGTTTGGATAATTTTTTTATTTCCTTGCCGATAATCATTGGTTTATTTTGAATGAGATGGAACTTTTTCCCACCTTTATTCCGAATTTTAGAAATTATATGTCTCGATCTGCAGAAGACTAGGGTATTTCGTGTTCCAATTCGCGGATGGAATTTAAGGTTATTGTGTGTATCATTTGAATTTTTTGTTGATTGTTGTAGAATATTGTGGCTATTAATTACAATTGTTTCTAAATTTTCTTGCAAACAGACCCATGGTTTTTGAACATATCGATAAACGAGAATTATCTGAAGACAATTCGATTAGTGGAATGGGTTTCGTGGTTATCAAGAGAGAAGAGACGGGAAGACGTTTGTAGGGCTTAGGAAGTCTGACAATTAACTTTGCGAACTAGAAAATAAGCTACACACCTTATTGGTGAATAGCGCTGTGGTCACCTTCAAGGTACTCCCTTTAGGAAGCTATACGCCGATGCCATCTCCTACTCCACCCTTGGAAGCAATTTTTAAAACTCTGTTTCTGGAATGGCCTTCAGAGCTGCCGTCGTAATCCTCAATGCCATCAAAATGTCATCCTTTCAAATCTTGCTTCATCTTCGGCTAAAGAAAGAAATCATTGGGGTCAAGGTCAGGTGAGTATGGCGGGTAGTCTACGAAAGATGTTTGTTTCCTGGTCAACATTCCATGCATTCAGTACACTAAACGAAAAAACAATATTCTTGAATGGAAACAATGATTAACATAAATTATTAAATCTAAAATTGTATTTATAGCTCCTCATTCTCCGATGTAATTCTTAAAATCTTCAAACCTTCTAACTTCACTTCTTTACTAAATAATGAATAATTTCTTCAGCAATAGTAATTTATAGATGTAACTAATACACGACAGTCAAGAAATACTGCATATGAACTTAGTTCTTCTGTTCTTCAAATCTTCCAATTCACTATCTCAGTTGGAAACTCCGTAATTATTCATATATAGCTACATGATTACTTATTTCCTTCAACGAATACATCAAGTTGACAATTGAGTTGTAAGTAATAATATAATGCCGCGACTATTTCTTCAAATATCTTTCTTATTTGCGCGCACATAAACTTGTTAGACGATGATAATGATCACATCGTCCAGGCATCCATAGCCTTTTATGAAAGCAATACGCATATACTTTGTAGATGCATCACTTCTCAAATAAAAGAATGACCATATGTTTAATCTATTGGACAATTCTATTTTTATGTCCTACTAGACACAATACATTGGCATAAATCCATCATTTACATGCAGAGTATATTATTCTCGGAACAAATTCTTAAACGATATCGCGCAGAAACAGAAATAAAGTTAATTCTTACTTTAACGCAGCAACAAGTCTTGTATTTTTTCACGTAAGTAACAATAGGAAGAAGTTCTAACACCATTCATCAGTTACATTGAATATGCCTAGATTAAAATATTCCACTTTTATTTAAATTAAATTGCGAAGAATAGCTAAGTTTCTTGATGTATGCTTTAACAAAACTTGCTTTAAAGGTAAAGAACTTTGTACTTGATTTATTTGCGAAGTATTTTCTTCACGATTTGCCTGTCTTCTAAATCAGAATTAGTTTGTGTACAAACCTGCTGCTTCAGGTTCAGAATTTAATGGATTTGAATTTGCAGGAAAACACTGATATGGCATTGTATTATTATTAGCACTGCGATTTTCATTCCTGTAATAGAATCGCGATTGATTGAGCAAATTTTCATCATTAAATTGTCCTGTAGGTGAACGATTATTATTTTTACCTGTAATTATTTTGGAATTGTCCTCCGTTTCTAGATCTCAAGCCATTATAATTGTTTCGTGAGTAGTGTAATTGGGCCGGTTCTACGCCGTACTTAGTAGGTATGCATTTGTAGCCTCTTTTTTTTATCAATTGAATATCACTTTTTGACATATTTTGACAATTTTTTGTCGATGTTTTAGCGTTTAGCGATGTTTTAGTAAAATTTCCCTTTTTTCCCACTCGTACTTGGTAGGTATGCATTTGTAGCTTTTTTTATCAATTGAATATCAGTTTTTGACATATTTTGACAATTTTTGTCGATGTTTTAGCGTTTAGCGATGTTTTAGTAAAATTTCCCTTTTTTCCCACCTCGCACTTGTAGGTATATCACTATCTATCCTATTCATTTTTTTTTTGCTAAACTACACTAGAGCCTCTACGTGCTTTGACCTACTTTAGAGTAGACCCAAATATAGAGTTCTGGAACCGAAAGTGGGGCTCGGTGGGGCTCGAAAATACTTCAAAAACTCACTTTCTCTCCACGTTCCGCGCCTCATTTATTGTGCTGACGATGTTTCACAGCGATGAAAACAGCACCAAAACATCAAAAACTCACTTTACTTATTTGAGGTTCCGCCTCGAAGTGAGGCCCGGTGAGGCTCGCCTTAATGGTTTTACGCGATATAACTTAACCTATCTTACGATTTTTTTACGATCTTCAGTGATATAACTTAACCTATAATTTTTTTATTTGCACACCGAACTAACTTACATTATATTTTATATAACCTAAGAAATGTGTTGATTTTTTTTTAGTATGTGACAATTTTTTTACGATTTTTTTTTAAAACTGTTCCGTCACCCTCTCGTTCTTCACGTCGTACGCGAAAGACTTCTCTGCTATCAGGATGACGCTGCACACAGTATCCTCGGGCAATGGACTGTGGAACTCGCAGACGACCTTGATGTTGGTGCGATCGTTGACCACGACTTGCTTCCTTTTGTGGTGTTGATGACGAACATCGGCCTGTGGGTTATGAATTCGCTGGGCGCGTAGTACATGTCCACGTTTCCCCCTGTTACTCTCTTGTAAGCGGTGTAATCTTCGTAAAGTTTTAGATAATCATTTTTGGTCATGTCGAGGTTGTAATTCTCGCGCGGGAACACTTCGTTCCTGCCATTCTTCAGATAAACCTTCTTGATCTTGCAGTCGTCGAATTCGCAAACAGATTTTTCCTAAGTCTTACCGTTTCCAAGATAACCCCACTTCCGGTCGCCATTTTGGATTTCCGAGCATAGGTTCTATTGATATTTTACTTACATATAGGCGTACGTGATGAATCCGCAAACAGATTTCTCCTTAGTCTTACCGTTTCCAAGATAACCCCACTTCCGGTCGCCATTTTGGATTTCCGAGCATAGGTTCTATTCATACTTTTTCTCACATATAGGCGTACGTGATGAATCCGCAAACAGATTTTTCCTAAGTCTTACCGTTCTCAAGATAACCCCATTTCCGGTCGCCATTTTTGATTTCCGATCATAGCTTCTATTCATACTTTTACTCACATATAGGTGTACATGACGAATCACCAAACAGATTTTTCCTAAGTCTTACCGTTTCCAAGATAACCCCATTTCCGGTCGCCATTTTGAATTTCCAAACATAGGTTCTATTCATATTTTACTTACATATAGGCGTACGTGATGAATCAGCAAACAGATTTTTCCTAAGTCTTACCGTTTCCAAGATAATCCCACTTCCTGTCGCCATTTTGGATTTCCGAACATAGGTTCTATTCACATTTTACTCACGTATAGGCGTACGTGATGAATCCGCAAACAGATTTTTCCTAAGTCATGAATTGGAGGGTTCTATGGCAACCTATATTAATTCTCGTAAGAGAATAGAAAACACAAAAAAAACAAAAAAAAAACAATACTGTGGTCACTACAACAAATAGTCTTCTTCAATCCCTATCCAACAAACAAAAAAAATCCTCATCCTAACTAGAACCATGTAACTAACATTGTGATGACTAATATTAAGCACCCCTTAATTGTATTACTTATAAGGGTATACTATTGCACAACGTTTTTGCAACAAGTTATTACGTAACATTGTGATGACTCATATCTAATGCCCTTCGTTGTATTAACTATAAGGGAGTAAACTATTACACAACATGTTGCAACAAGTTATGACGTAATGTGATGAGTCATATCTAACGTGGCGTCTTCTGATTGGTTAATTATTACAGGTGTTTTCAATACGGTCCGCGCTTTTATTATATAAGACGGCATTCAGTGCAGATCAGTCAGTCTCGTGAGAGCAGCCGAAGAGTACGGACGTCCTGTTGCAGCGCTCCTCGTTTTTGTAAAAAAAAAATAGGTATTTAACTTTCTTTGAAGCTACATACCATCTATTATTTCAAGTTCAAAGGTGTTTCACGTGGTTTTTCATAGTAATTTCGACCAGATTGAATTTTGACGTGATCGTGCATTTTCTATTTCACCTCAAGAAATTCTATATAAATAACATACCTGAAAATTGTATCGCTATATACTAGATTTTTTGATTTCTGTGATTTTCGAAAAAGCAATAGCATCCACCACCAGTTTCAATCGTAAAAATGATAAATCTGAATGTGTTACTTGTGGGAAGCTAATCTCAAGGAGCAATTTATCGGTACACAGGGCAAGATGTAGCGAAACAGGTTCGAGAATTAATCGTTCCTTACCTTCTAAGTCTTGTGCTCGATGCGGAAAGATGATCAGCATTACAAATTTAAGTAAACACCTCAAAATTTGCAAACCATCGACCGGACAAGCATCGAAAAGGAAAATCGATAATTCAGAAACGGAAGCTTCCACTAGCAAGCAAATTAAATTATCCAATGAACGCAAACCAATTAGATCTGCATTCAACGACCAACTCCAGGATTTTTCAATTAAGTCAGAACCAGGTCGTGACATCCTTAGTTTCTTGGATGAAACGAAAACATCTGTACTAAATATTTTAAAAGATAAACTTGAAAACAACTCTATAAAAGTATACGTTGTTCTGTTTTCTGAATACGAGAAAGTTGATGGCACAACGAGAATTTTTTATCATCGTACAAAAAACCAGACTCTTTATTTTGCTGACGTCGAAAATTTAGACAACTTCTATTATAAAGTTACCAATGAGCTGGTTAAGAAACATGACGATTTCGAGGCTAAAGGGTCGGGATGGTCTCTGTGTGGAAGTCCTCACTCGTTAACTGTTTACGTGAACCAATTCTCGCCTCTAGGTGCATCCAGCTACGTTCCTCTTCCACCGAACATTCAACACAAGAGGGCTGTGTTAAATATACAGAACAGCGATAACAAGTGTTTCCTTTGGTGTGTTTTGGCAGAACTTCATCCGATTCATTGGTCAAATCATCCAGAACGGGTTTATCATTACAAACAATACGAGACCGACTTTCAAAGTGTAATGTCTGGCATCGAATACCCGGTGACATTGTGGGATATAACAAAGTTTGAAAATCGTGCAGGAAAACGCATCGCTATTAATGTATATTCCTTCACGTCAGATAAATATCTCGTGCATCCCGTCAGGATAAGCGATATCGACGATGACGATGCTTGTGTAATAAATCTCCTTCTCATTTCCAACGAGGATGTCTATCATTACACGCTAATTCGTTCAATGTCTCGATTACTAGGAAGCCAAACAACCAAGCATGAACATTGCATCGAAGTTTGCCCGAGATGCCTAACCACGTTCGACGATCGTGACCGACGTGATCATCAAAATCTTCATAGTCGTCAAATTGCTATCGATAAACTTGTCGAACATAAAATTTATTGCGGCAACAACAGACCGGCTAGAATGTTGATGCCCGAAACGAACGAAGTCGAAGAATTCAAAATGCACAAGGCTATGTTGGAACATCCCGCAATCATCGTCGCAGATTTCGAGTCTTTCCTAAAACCACTCTCCTACTGCGAACCGGATCCTGAAATTTCCTCCACAACGCCGTACCAGCTTCATCAACCTAATAGTTTCGGCTATGTTGTTGTGCGACGTGATAAAATAAATGAAGCATATATATACCGCGGGCCAAATGTAGTCGAACACTTCCTGGAAAAAATGGTGGAGGAGGTTGAGGTAATTGTTAGCGTACTGCTTACATCAAAACCGATGGCACCTTTAACTGAAAATTAATTTCAAAATTACAATTCCACTGAGGTGTGTCCGGTATGTGATCAAAGTTTCACTGATGAGAACAAAAAAATATTCCACCACGATCATTTCAGCGGAAACTACATAGGTGGAATTTGCAACACGTGCAATCTTAAAATCCAGAAACCTAAATTCATCCCCATGTTCTTTCACAACGGAAGCGGATATGATTTTCACCACCTGGTGAGACATCTTGGCTACGATCCGAAACGTATAGGTGTCTTGGCCGAGAATGAAGAACGCTACATTAGTCTCAGCAAGCAAGTGTCGATTCCGGGAACGAAAAATACAATCGAGATGCGCTTCCTGGATTCGTATAGATTTCTCTCTGCAAGTCTGGATGCTTTAGCGAACAAACTCACCGACGATCAATTTAAAATAACTAGAGCTAGTTTTCCCAACGTAGACATAGAACTCGTTAGACGTAAAGGGGTTTATCCTTACGAATATGTTAGTGATGGTTCTAAATTTAACGACAACGCTCTTCCACTTCCAAAAGAATTTTACAGCAGACTCAGAGAGAAAGGAATCACGGACGAAGAATACCAACACGCGCAACTCATGTGGGAGAAATTAGAATCTAGGACACTCGGAGACTACCACGACGCATACTTAAAATTAGATGTGACGATACTCGCGGATGTTTTTCAAGCGTTCAGGAAAACGGCAACGAATATTTATAAATTAGATCCAGCGTATTTCTACAGTCTACCGGGATTAGCGTGGTCGGCAATGTTATTCCAGACAAAGGTCAACCTGGAACTGATATCGGACGTTGACATGTTGCTATTTATCGAAAGAGGGATACGAGGTGGAATGGTGCAATGCGTACAGAGACATGCAAAAGCTAATAACGTACACATGAAAGAAGATTACGATTCAAATCGAGCATCGAATTACATCTTCTACGCCGACGTTAATAATCTCTACGGACATGCCATGGTTCAGAAACTTCCTTACGGGGGATTCGAATGGTTAGATCCCACTTCGATAGACATTATTCATTTCGACGATAGCGAGTGTGGTTTCTTCGCAGAGGTAGATCTTCAATTCTCCGACCACCTGCACGACACGTTTTCGGATTTGCCTCCGACTCCCGAAATCAAATGTCCACCCGACTCGGTTCAAGACAAGCTTTTGTTAACATTGGACCCTAAACAGAGATACGTCGTCCACTACAAGAATCTCCGGTTTTTGATTGGGAAGGGTGTTCAGATAGTAAATGTTAGAAGAATACTAAAGTTTAAACATTCCACGTGGTTAAGACCTTACATAGAAACTAACACACAACATAGAACAGCTGCCACTTCCGATTTAGACAAGGACTTCTTTAAATTAATGAACAATGCGGTGTACGGAAAGACCATGGAGAATGTTAGAAAGCACGTAGACGTGAAATTAATTTCCGACAAGAATATATGTCGGAAGTGGATAGCCGATCCTAGATTCAAGTCAAGAAAAATTTACAACGAGAATTTGGCACTTTTCAATCTAGATATAAAATTGATGAAATTCAGAAAACCAATTTACGTTGGCGCAACGCTTCTCGACTTGTCGAAACTTTACATGTTCGAATTTCATTATGACGTGATGAAACCCTTCTACAATGATAAAATATCACTTTTGTACACGGACACCGACAGCTTTATTTACAGCATACAAACACCTAACCTATACGAAGACATAAAAAATCCTTCCATGCTTGAGTATTTCGATACTTCTGCGTATCCTCAACCCAACAGATTTGGAATTCCATCTCGTAACAAAAAAGTCCTAGGTAAACTGAAAGATGAATGTAACGGTGATATTATTGTCGAGTTCGCGGGTTTGCGTTCGAAGATGTATGCCATGAGAACAGAGAGTAGCGTCACGAAGAAAGCAAAAGGTGTGGGCAAGAATACGGTGGAGAACAAACTCACCTTCCACGATTACATCGATTGCCTTTACTCACAATCGACGATATTAAGTATAGAACAAAGAATCCAAAGTGTAGACCATGTGATTACAACAAACGAAGTTAGGAAAGTAGCATTAGATCCGCATGACGATAAAAGATGTATTTTGTCTTGTGGAATCCACACGTTGCCTTGGGGACACTATCGTTTAGAAATTAGTAAAAATTGTAGGCAATGCAAATGAAAAAAAATAAACTTAAATAACTATAACTAAAATAAAAAAAACTTTAACTGTCTCAAATTATCACATACACAATAAATAACTAGCAAGGACAATGAATCTCTTTGGTTTCTGAAAGCAAACAATGGAGACTGTACACCGCACGGCAGATCATGAATTTCTACCTTCTACCTGTTATCTGAACTCAACGGCCTGTTGATCAATCAATTTTCGGAACGCTGCTCTTGTTGCTGGAACAGTGACGATTTCGGATTCGCGACGATCGACATGACGAGGAAACCCAACGACGGAAAATACAGAAAGAAAATCAACGACTTTCTAAACGTTGCAACGTTGTGAGAAACGTTACAAATGCATACCTACCAAGTACGAGTGGGAAAAAGGGAAATTTTACTAAAACATCGCTAAACGCTAAAACATCGACAAAAAATTGTCAAAATATGTCAAAAAGTGATATTCAATTGATAAAAAAAGAGGCTACAAATGCATACCTACTAAGTACGGCGTAGAACCGGCCCAATTACACTACTTCCTTTTATTAAACAATATTAATTCAGTTCTTTATGAACTCTGTAAAGCATTTTTCATTTTGCTTTAGTTCCATGCATTCAGTACACTAAACGAAAAAACAATATTCTTGAATGGAAACAATGATTAACATAAATTATTAAATCTAAAATTGTATTTATAGCTCCTCATTCTCCGATGTAATTCTTAAAATCTTCAAACGTTCTAACTTCACTTCTTTACTAAATAATGAATAATTTCTTCAGCAATAGTAATTTATAGATGTAACTAATACACGACAGTCAAGAAATACTGCATATGAACTTAGTTCTTCTGTTCTTCAAATCTTCCAATTCACTATCTCAGTTGGAAACTCCGTAATTATTCATATATAGCTACATGATTACTTATTTCCTTCAACGAAAATACATCAAGTTGACAATTGAGTTGTAAGTAATAATATAATGCCGCGACTATTTCTTCAAATATCATACTTATTTGCGCGCACATAAACTTGTTAGACGATGATAATGATCACATCGTCCAGGCATCCATAGCCTTTTATGAAAGCAATACGCATATACTTTGTAGATGCATCACTTCTCAAATAAAAGAATGACCATATGTTTAATCTATTGGACAATTCTATTTTTATGTCCTACTAGACACAATACATTGGCATAAATCCATCATTTACATGCAGAGTATATTATTCTCGGAACAAATTCTTAAACGATATCGCGCAGAAACAGAAATAAAGTTAATTCTTACTTTAACGCAGCAACAAGTCTTGTATTTTTTCACGTAAGTAACAATAGGAAGAAGTTCTAACACCATTCATCAGTTACATTGAATATGCCTAGATTAAAATATTCCACTTTTATTTAAATTAAATTGCGAAGAATAGCTAAGTTTCTTGATGTATGCTTTAACAAAACTTGCTTTAAAGGTAAAGAACTTTGTACTTGATTTATTTGCGAAGTATTTTCTTCACGATTTGCCTGTCTTCTAAATCAGAATTAGTTTGTGTACAAACCTGCTGCTTCAGGTTCAGAATTTAATGGATTTGAATTTGCAGGAAAACACTGATATGGCATTGTATTATTATTAGCACTGCGATTTTCATTCCTGTAATAGAATCGCGATTGATTGAGCAAATTTTCATCATTAAATTGTCCTGTAGGTGAACGATTATTATTTTTACCTGTAATTATTTTGGAATTGTCCTCCGTTTCTAGATCTCAAGCCATTATAATTGTTTCGTGAGTAGTGTAATTGGGCCGGTTCTACGCCGTACTTAGTAGGTATGCATTTGTAGCCTCTTTTTTTTATCAATTGAATATCACTTTTTGACATATTTTGACAATTTTTTGTCGATGTTTTAGCGTTTAGCGATGTTTTAGTAAAATTTCCCTTTTTTCCCACTCGTACTTGGTAGGTATGCATTTGTAGCTTTTTTTATCAATTGAATATCAGTTTTTGACATATTTTGACAATTTTTGTCGATGTTTTAGCGTTTAGCGATGTTTTAGTAAAATTTCCCTTTTTTCCCACCTCGCACTTGTAGGTATATCACGATCTATCCTATTCATTTTTTTTTGCTAAACTACACTAGAGCCTCTACGTGCTTTGACCTACTTTAGAGTAGACCCAAATATAGAGTTCTGGAACCGAAAGTGGGGCTCGGTGGGGCTCGAAAATACTTCAAAAACTCACTTTCTCTCCACGTTCCGCGCCTCATTTATTGTGCTGACGATGTTTCACAGCGATGAAAACAGCACCAAAACATCAAAAACTCACTTTACTTATTTGAGGTTCCGCCTCGAAGTGAGGCCCGGTGAGGCTCGCCTTAATGGTTTTACGCGATATAACTTAACCTATCTTACGATTTTTTTACGATCTTCAGTGATATAACTTAACCCATAATTTTTTTATTTGCACACCGAACTAACTTACATTATATTTTATATAACCTAAGAAATGTGTTGATTTTTTTTTAGTATGTGACAATTTTTTTACGATTTTTTTTTAAAACTGTTCCGTCACCCTCTCGTTCTTCACGTCGTACGCGAAAGACTTCTCTGCTATCAGGATGACGCTGCACACAGTATCCTCGGGCAATGGACTGTGGAACTCGCAGACGACCTTGATGTTGGTGCGATCGTTGACCACGACTTGCTTCCTTTTGTGGTGTTGATGACGAACATCGGCCTGTGGGTTATGAATTCGCTGGGCGCGTAGTACATGTCCACGTTTCCCTCTGTTACTCTCTTGTAAGCGGTGTAATCTTCGTAAAGTTTTAGATAATCATTTTTGGTCATGTCGAGGTTGTAATTCTCGCGCGGGAACACTTCGTTCCTGCCATTCTTCAGATAAACCTTCTTGATCTTGCAGTCGTCGAATTCGCAAACAGATTTTTCCTAAGTCTTACCGTTTCCAAGATAACCCCACTTCCGGTCGCCATTTTGGATTTCCGAGCATAGGTTCTATTGATATTTTACTTACATATAGGCGTACGTGATGAATCCGCAAACAGATTTCTCCTTAGTCTTACCGTTTCCAAGATAACCCCACTTCCGGTCGCCATTTTGGATTTCCGAGCATAGGTTCTATTCATACTTTTTCTCACATATAGGCGTACGTGATGAATCCGCAAACAGATTTTTCCTAAGTCTTACCGTTCTCAAGATAACCCCATTTCCGGTCGCCATTTTTGATTTCCGATCATAGCTTCTATTCATACTTTTACTCACATATAGGTGTACATGACGAATCAGCAAACAGATTTTTCCTAAGTCTTACCGTTTCCAAGATAATCCCACTTCCTGTCGCCATTTTGGATTTCCGAACATAGGTTCTATTCACATTTTACTCACGTATAGGCGTACGTGATGAATCCGCAAACAGATTTTTCCTAAGTCATGAATTGGAGGGTTCTATGGCAACCTATATTAATTCTCGTAAGAGAATAGAAAACACAAAAAAACAAAAAAAAAAACAATACTGTGGTCACTACAACAAATAGTCTTCTTCAATCCCTATCCAACAAACAAAAAAAATCATCATCCTAACTAGAACCATGTAACTAACATTGTGATGACTAATATTAAGCACCCCTTAATTGTATTACTTATAAGGGTATACTATTGCACAACGTTTTTGCAACAAGTTATTACGTAACATTGTGATGACTCATATCTAATGCCCTTCGTTGTATTAACTATAAGGGAGTAAACTATTACACAACATGTTGCAACAAGTTATGACGTAATGTGATGAGTCATATCTAACGTGGCGTCTTCTGATTGGTTAATTATTACAGGTGTTTTCAATACGGTCCGCGCTTTTATTATATAAGACGGCATTCAGTGCAGATCAGTCAGTCTCGTGAGAGCAGCCGAAGAGTACGGACGTCCTGTTGCAGCGCTCCTCGTTTTTGTAAAAAAAAATAGGTATTTAACTTTCTTTGAAGCTACATACCATCTATTATTTCAAGTTCAAAGGTGTTTCACGTGGTTTTTCATAGTAATTTCGACCAGATTGAATTTTGACGTGATCGTGCATTTTCTATTTCACCTCAAGAAATTCTATATAAATAACATACCTGAAAATTGTATCGCTATATACTAGATTTTTTGATTTCTGTGATTTTCGAAAAAGCAATAGCATCCACCACCAGTTTCAATCGTAAAAATGATAAATCTGAATGTGTTACTTGTGGGAAGCTAATCTCAAGGAGCAATTTATCGGTACACAGGGCAAGATGTAGCGAAACAGGTTCGAGAATTAATCGTTCCTTACCTTCTAAGTCTTGTGCTCGATGCGGAAAGATGATCAGCATTACAAATTTAAGTAAACACCTCAAAATTTGCAAACCATCGACCGGACAAGCATCGAAAAGGAAAATCGATAATTCAGAAACGGAAGCTTCCACTAGCAAGCAAATTAAATTATCCAATGAACGCAAACCAATTAGATCTGCATTCAACGACCAACTCCAGGATTTTTCAATTAAGTCAGAACCAGGTCGTGACATCCTTAGTTTCTTGGATGAAACGAAAACATCTGTACTAAATATTTTAAAAGATAAACTTGAAAACAACTCTATAAAAGTATACGTTGTTCTGTTTTCTGAATACGAGAAAGTTGATGGCACAACGAGAATTTTTTATCATCGTACAAAAAACCAGACTCTTTATTTTGCTGACGTCGAAAATTTAGACAACTTCTATTATAAAGTTACCAATGAGCTGGTTAAGAAACATGACGATTTCGAGGCTAAAGGGTCGGGATGGTCTCTGTGTGGAAGTCCTCACTCGTTAACTGTTTACGTGAACCAATTCTCGCCTCTAGGTGCATCCAGCTACGTTCCTCTTCCACCGAACATTCAACACAAGAGGGCTGTGTTAAATATACAGAACAGCGATAACAAGTGTTTCCTTTGGTGTGTTTTGGCAGAACTTCATCCGATTCATTGGTCAAATCATCCAGAACGGGTTTATCATTACAAACAATACGAGACCGACTTTCAAAGTGTAATGTCTGGCATCGAATACCCGGTGACATTGTGGGATATAACAAAGTTTGAAAATCGTGCAGGAAAACGCATCGCTATTAATGTATATTCCTTCACGTCAGATAAATATCTCGTGCATCCCGTCAGGATAAGCGATATCGACGATGACGATGCTTGTGTAATAAATCTCCTTCTCATTTCCAACGAGGATGTCTATCATTACACGTTAATTCGTTCAATGTCTCAATTACTAGGAAGCCAAACAACCAAGCATGAACATTGCATCGAAGTTTGCCCGAGATGCCTAACCACGTTCGACGATCGTGACCGACGTGATCATCAAAATCTTCATAGTCGTCAAATTGCTATCGATAAACTTGTCGAACATAAAATTTATTGCGGCAACAACAGACCGGCTAGAATGTTGATGCCCGAAACGAACGAAGTCGAAGAATTCAAAATGCACAAGGCTATGTTGGAACATCCCGCAATCATCGTCGCAGATTTCGAGTCTTTCCTAAAACCACTCTCCTACTGCGAACCGGATCCTGAAATTTCCTCCACAACGCCGTACCAGCTTCATCAACCTAATAGTTTCGGCTATGTTGTTGTGCGACGTGATAAAATAAATGAAGCATATATATACCGCGGGCCAAATGTAGTCGAACACTTCCTGGAAAAAATGGTGGAGGAGGTTGAGGTAATTGTTAGCGTACTGCTTACATCAAAACCGATGGCACCTTTAACTGAAAATTAATTTCAAAATTACAATTCCACTGAGGTGTGTCCGGTATGTGATCAAAGTTTCACTGATGAGAACAAAAAAATATTCCACCACGATCATTTCAGCGGAAACTACATAGGTGGAATTTGCAACACGTGCAATCTTAAAATCCAGAAACCTAAATTCATCCCCATGTTCTTTCACAACGGAAGCGGATATGATTTTCACCGCCTGGTGAGACATCTTGGCTACGATCCGAAACGTATAGGTGTCTTGGCCGAGAATGAAGAACGCTACATTAGTCTCAGCAAGCAAGTGTCGATTCCGGGAACGAAAAATACAATCGAGATGCGCTTCCTGGATTCGTATAGATTTCTCTCTGCAAGTCTGGATGCTTTAGCGAACAAACTCACCGACGATCAATTTAAAATAACTAGAGCTAGTTTTCCCAACGTAGACATAGAACTCGTTAGACGTAAAGGGGTTTATCCTTACGAATATGTTAGTGATGGTTCTAAATTTAACGACAACGCTCTTCCACTTCCAAAAGAATTTTACAGCAGACTCAGAGAGAAAGGAATCACGGACGAAGAATACCAACACGCGCAACTCATGTGGGAGAAATTAGAATCTAGGACACTCGGAGACTACCACGACGCATACTTAAAATTAGATGTGACGATACTCGCGGATGTTTTTCAAGCGTTCAGGAAAACGGCAACGAATATTTATAAATTAGATCCAGCGTATTTCTACAGTCTACCGGGATTAGCGTGGTCGGCAATGTTATTCCAGACAAAGGTCAACCTGGAACTGATATCGGACGTTGACATGTTGCTATTTATCGAAAGAGGGATACGAGGTGGAATGGTGCAATGCGTACAGAGACATGCAAAAGCTAATAACGTACACATGAAAGAAGATTACGATTCAAATCGAGCATCGAATTACATCTTCTACGCCGACGTTAATAATCTCTACGGACATGCCATGGTTCAGAAACTTCCTTACGGGGGATTCGAATGGTTAGATCCCACTTCGATAGACATTATTCATTTCGACGATAGCGAGTGTGGTTTCTTCGCAGAGGTAGATCTTCAATTCTCCGACCACCTGCACGACACGTTTTCGGATTTGCCTCCGACTCCCGAAATCAAATGTCCACCCGACTCGGTTCAAGACAAGCTTTTGTTAACATTGGACCCTAAACAGAGATACGTCGTCCACTACAAGAATCTCCGGTTTTTGATTGGGAAGGGTGTTCAGATAGTAAATGTTAGAAGAATACTAAAGTTTAAACATTCCACGTGGTTAAGACCTTACATAGAAACTAACACACAACATAGAACAGCTGCCACTTCCGATTTAGACAAGGACTTCTTTAAATTAATGAACAATGCGGTGTACGGAAAGACCATGGAGAATGTTAGAAAGCACGTAGACGTGAAATTAATTTCCGACAAGAATATATGTCGGAAGTGGATAGCCGATCCTAGATTCAAGTCAAGAAAAATTTACAACGAGAATTTGGCACTTTTCAATCTAGATATAAAATTGATGAAATTCAGAAAACCAATTTACGTTGGCGCAACGCTTCTCGACTTGTCGAAACTTTACATGTTCGAATTTCATTATGACGTGATGAAACCCTTCTACAATGATAAAATATCACTTTTGTACACGGACACCGACAGCTTTATTTACAGCATACAAACACCTAACCTATACGAAGACATAAAAAATCCTTCCATGCTTGAGTATTTCGATACTTCTGCGTATCCTCAACCCAACAGATTTGGAATTCCATCTCGTAACAAAAAAGTCCTAGGTAAACTGAAAGATGAATGTAACGGTGATATTATTGTCGAGTTCGCGGGTTTGCGTTCGAAGATGTATGCCATGAGAACAGAGAGTAGCGTCACGAAGAAAGCAAAAGGTGTGGGCAAGAATACGGTGGAGAACAAACTCACCTTCCACGATTACATCGATTGCCTTTACTCACAATCGACGATATTAAGTATAGAACAAAGAATCCAAAGTGTAGACCATGTGATTACAACAAACGAAGTTAGGAAAGTAGCATTAGATCCGCATGACGATAAAAGATGTATTTTGTCTTGTGGAATCCACACGTTGCCTTGGGGACACTATCGTTTAGAAATTAGTAAAAATTGTAGGCAATGCAAATGAAAAAAAATAAACTTAAATAACTATAACTAAAATAAAAAAAACTTTAACTGTCTCAAATTATCACATACACAATAAATAACTAGCAAGGACAATGAATCTCTTTGGTTTCTGAAAGCAAACAATGGAGACTGTACACCGCACGGCAGATCATGAATTTCTACCTTCTACCTGTTATCTGAACTCAACGGCCTGTTGATCAATCAATTTTCGGAACGCTGCTCTTGTTGCTGGAACAGTGACGATTTCGGATTCGCGACGATCGACATGACGAGGAAACCCAACGACGGAAAATACAGAAAGAAAATCAACGACTTTCTAAACGTTGCAACGTTGTGAGAAACGTTACAAATGCATACCTACCAAGTACGAGTGGGAAAAAAGGGAAATTTTACTAAAACATCGCTAAACGCTAAAACATCGACAAAAAATTGTCAAAATATGTCAAAAAGTGATATTCAATTGATAAAAAAAGAGGCTACAAATGCATACCTACTAAGTACGGCGTAGAACCGGCCCAATTACACTACTTCCTTTTATTAAACAATATTAATTCAGTTCTTTATGAACTCTGTAAAGCATTTTTCATTTTGCTTTAGTTCCATGCATTCAGTACACTAAACGAAAAAACAATATTCTTGAATGGAAACAATGATTAACATAAATTATTAAATCTAAAATTGTATTTATAGCTCCTCATTCTCCGATGTAATTCTTAAAATCTTCAAACGTTCTAACTTCACTTCTTTACTAAATAATGAATAATTTCTTCAGCAATAGTAATTTATAGATGTAACTAATACACGACAGTCAAGAAATACTGCATATGAACTTAGTTCTTCTGTTCTTCAAATCTTCCAATTCACTATCTCAGTTGGAAACTCCGTAATTATTCATATATAGCTACATGATTACTTATTTCCTTCAACGAAAATACATCAAGTTGACAATTGAGTTGTAAGTAATAATATAATGCCGCGACTATTTCTTCAAATATCATACTTATTTGCGCGCACATAAACTTGTTAGACGATGATAATGATCACATCGTCCAGGCATCCATAGCCTTTTATGAAAGCAATACGCATATACTTTGTAGATGCATCACTTCTCAAATAAAAGAATGACCATATGTTTAATCTATTGGACAATTCTATTTTTATGTCCTACTAGACACAATACATTGGCATAAATCCATCATTTACATGCAGAGTATATTATTCTCGGAACAAATTCTTAAACGATATCGCGCAGAAACAGAAATAAAGTTAATTCTTACTTTAACGCAGCAACAAGTCTTGTATTTTTTCACGTAAGTAACAATAGGAAGAAGTTCTAACACCATTCATCAGTTACATTGAATATGCCTAGATTAAAATATTCCACTTTTATTTAAATTAAATTGCGAAGAATAGCTAAGTTTCTTGATGTATGCTTTAACAAAACTTGCTTTAAAGGTAAAGAACTTTGTACTTGATTTATTTGCGAAGTATTTTCTTCACGATTTGCCTGTCTTCTAAATCAGAATTAGTTTGTGTACAAACCTGCTGCTTCAGGTTCAGAATTTAATGGATTTGAATTTGCAGGAAAACACTGATATGGCATTGTATTATTATTAGCACTGCGATTTTCATTCCTGTAATAGAATCGCGATTGATTGAGCAAATTTTCATCATTAAATTGTCCTGTAGGTGAACGATTATTATTTTTACCTGTAATTATTTTGGAATTGTCCTCCGTTTCTAGATCTCAAGCCATTATAATTGTTTCGTGCAGTAAAATTTCCATGAAATCCATAATTATTAGAGGTACGCCTAAAATTGTTGAAACATCGACCTCGAAGATTGTTTCCCTGCCGATTTTCGTAACCTTGATTGATAACAGCATTATCTTTTACCTCACTACTAGTTGGAGTCTGAGTACAAACACTAGCGGTCTTTGAGCGTCGAACAATAACTTGCCGCACATTTAACTTGACTTTATTTTGTTCAGAGTTCTTAAAAACCTTTCGAATATTTTCACGTTCGTTTTCTTAATTAGGAAGAACAACAAGCCCCTTTCTACTAAATGTTATTACATCTAACCTTCTTAATATGCTAGTCACTTGATCTACTGAACGAATGTCGTGACAAGTAAAGTGATTGGCAATATGGTCAGGCAACTTACTAAGTAATAACTGCACGACATCTATATCCTAAGAATTATAAACCAAATTACAGTAGCTGGAGTAAGTTTTGAAAGCAAAAGTCTCTAAACTACCATGTACACTGGGATCGTATTTGCGATTCCTCAATACGGAGAGTTGTGATTGGATAACCTCCGAAGAAGCAAACTGATTGATGAATTCTTGTACAAACTGGTCATAGGAATTAAAGCAATATTTATGAGTCCGAAACCAATAACCAGCTCTCCCAGTGAAGCATTGTTGGATACTTTGCAGTTTCATTTCTGTTGGCACTCCTACAACATTTAATATGTTATCCAGCTGCTCAATATATTCTCTCGCTGATTGTTGCTCTATCTTTCCCGAGAACTTAGGCAATTGAGATAATTCACTTAATTTTAAAAGTCCACTTTTTGCTTTTCTTCTCTATTGCATGTACTTCTAGTATAGGATGATCATTTCTTCCGCTAAAATTATACGGTCGATTACAGCAAATATGATTTTCTCCATTTAACTCTGTGTTACTACAGTTATGCAATCTCAAACCATTTACAGAAGAATGAGGATCATGTTCGAAACTGAACATGGTACACTTGCATCACGATAAATATTACTAACAGAATCATTTTGTGGGTTACGTTCCGATATTTGTGGGTTAAAATCACACCACATACAAGGAGAATTAAAGCTTTGATTCAGATGACAATTAAGGGGGGAACCCCCGAATATAACCAAACCTCCACCCGTATACATTCGAGGGTATACGCTGTGTCCCAGTGCCTTTGTAAATAAACTGGGACGTCAATTTCTCGAATTACGGTTCCCCCGTTAATCGTTGTTCTACATCTTTATTGGTAAATTTAAAAATACAGAATAATATAAATGGAATATATGGTATGCATGATGCATTTACAATTAGTTTTTTTGATTGATTTGCCCAAGTATTCACAGACATCCAGGTTATACCGTGTTGAATGATGATGAAGAGTCTGTATTGATGATTCTGGCAGCCAGAATTACATTAGTCTAGTTACCTGGGGTCCAGGTCTATTTTTAACTTGACTGGTGGTATGAGGTCAGCCATTCAACAGGCAGCTGAGTTTAGTTTGCACATTTGGTTAATTTATCTCTATTCTATTTGGTAGTAACTCCACCCCAAAGGCAAGGTGTTTCTGTCGTCAAATGGCTAGCCTCACCATGTTCATTATTTATTGATGATCTTTATAGTTTGTTATGATGATTGGGATTGTGTAATGCCTGTGTTGTTAAATTTTTGTTAGGTATTGATCATATAGTTAGAGTTTAGGGTTGCGTGGGTTATCCTGTTATGTTGCATATACAAATGTTGATTGTTCTTGTGTTTGGTACTTTTAATTGATGTGTAGTGTGTGGTGTGTGTTGGTGTTCAAAGTGTAAGGTGGTTTTTGTTTAATATGTTGAAATATAATGAAGTTAAATGAAATATAAAATATATAAAAAAAGGAAGAAAAAAATGATATCAGTATCTATATAAGCCGAAAATAAGTAAAACGAATAAAAACTAAACAATGGAATATAATAAGGATATGAAATAAAATGAGATAATATTATATGAACAGTAGTAAGTTTGTTTCAGGCATGTGAAGGAAGGAACAAGCCAATTTCTGCCTACGGGTTCGATATCACTTCAGAAGGATCACAGGAGTACCGGTGATCTGCGAAGACTATGGTCTTGTCGGCACTCCCGAAGCGTTGGCTTAGTTGATTAGCCTTGGTTGTTACATCAGATCTTGGGGTTGAAACCAATACTCTTACATGGAATTGTTTCTAGCAAGTGCCACTCTGACCAAGTAGTCTTTGTGGCGTTCACCCTGCATTCGAACTGGTCGAATTCTCCTTCTCTCCGCTTCTTCTCTTCTCCCGGACGACACGATGAAAAACCTTCGTCTAGATGCACCCTCTGGGGCCTCCTCTTCTTCATCTTCCTGCTCCTCTCTGGGGGCCACTGGCGTCGGAGTTCGTGGAGTAGACAGGGTTCTCTTTGGTTGCACTCTTGTCTTCGCGGATGGGGAGGGAGGGGGATTTCGGGCCCCTGGAGGAGACCGGCGCCTGCGGGGTTGAGCTCTGTATTTTATTAGCTCCACATCAGAGATGGATCGAGCGAGCTCATTAAGCTTCTCTAGTTGTTGTTTGCACAGAAGGGTTCTAATGTCCGCAGTTGGAAGTTCAGATCTGAGTCTTTTGATCGATTCGTCAGCCACTGGACAGTGAAAAACTCTGTGTTCAGGCGAGTCTCGGTCACAGCCACAGTCTGCACTTCGTTCAGTGCCCCTGCTGCCTATGCGGTGGAGGTAGGTACCGTATGGGCCATGACCTGTTAAGAGGTGGACCAATCCTCTGGATATTCTGGTTCCTCTAAGAGGGTTGCTCAGGACGTTAGGGATGAATTCGTACAGTCTCCTACCATTTGTTGAATTGTTCCATTCCCTCTGCCAATCCGCCAAAAGTTTGTTCTTGATCTCCTGGAGTGTGGCATAGAATTCCCCCACGCAGTCGACCAGTGCCGCTTCGTTTCCTCTTTTAAAGTGGTATTTCGCCGCTCTCCAACGAATCTCACAGTCAATGGGCATAGTTCCAGTCAGGGCTAGGAGAGCCTCGGTGGATGTGGTTCCAAAAGCCCCCGTAATTCTCAGTAACACCCTGCGCTGGGATGATCGGAGTGTCCGTAGATTTTTCTTGTTTTCTAAGGCTGTTCTCCATGCGGATGCTCCATAGGTAACTATAGAGTCATAGACAGCTCGGACGTATGTTGCCATAATTACGGGTTTTAGGTTGTAATCCTGCGATGCCAGCCTTGTTAGCTTGTTCATGATTGCTTCTCCTTTTGCAGTTACCTTCTGTATGTGCTTTCCGAAACGGACGCCCTCCTCTATCGTCACTCCTAGGTATTCAAAGTCCCCGACTCGCTGTATTGGAGCATCTCCGACCCTAATTGTTTGGTTTCTTTTGGTACTTAGTTTTCCTTTCAGGACAAGGTATTTGGTCTTGTTTAAGGACAGTTGGAGTTTTGCTTGATTGCACCATTCCTTAAGTGTCCGTAAGGAGTCGTTAACCGCCAGTTCCACACCTCTTCTGGAGTTTCCCGAGCATATCAGCACAATATCGTCCGCGTAGGCTATTACACTGTCTATGTGGTCATTATTTGCGAGAGCCTGCAGGCAAGGCTCCAAGTTCAAATTCCATAGGTGCGGTCCCAAGACCGAACCCTGTCGGCAGCCCTTGGTTGTGGTTTTTGACACTGTTTCTCCGTGTAGGTCCAGGTATACCTTTCTCCCTCTAAAGTAATCCTCCAGAATGTGAGTCAGGGTGGCTGGGCAGTCCAATTCTCGCAGGGTTTTGAAGAGGTGGGGCCACCAGAGATTGTCGAAAGCTCTCGTTATGTCGGCGAAAACCGCCACAACCAGCTTATGGGGGTTTGTGAGAACAGCTTGTTGGAGTTGGTTTATAGCATCTTCCGTGGATCGTCCCTTGGTTAAGCCGAACTGTCTGTCTGATAGTGCTTTCATGGTGAGGAATTCGGATAGCCTTTTATTAATTAGTTTCTCCATAAGTTTTCCTAGTGTGTTTAGGAGGCATATGGGTCTGTAGGACTTGACACTTGTCTCGTCCTTTTTTCCATCCTTCTTTATGACTACCAGCCTACCCTCCTTCCAAGACAGAGGAAAGGTTCTGGTGGCGATGCACATATTAGAGAGGAAAGTGATGAAGGGTAGTGTTTTTGGTGATGAGAGTTTCAAAATTGAGGCAGGAATGCCATCAGGGCCCGGAGCTTTATTGTTCTTCATGGTGGCTAATTCCCTTGCTATCTCCTCCATGGTGAAGGGAATAATGGGACGGTTATTGGGAATTGTGCGGTTGGTTTCCCTAATAGCTTTGTTCTCATCGCTGTCATTTTCCGGGTTGTCATCTGGCAAGAGACCATTCAGAAGGAGTTCAGAGGTTTCCCTTAGGTTTGTGGTGTAAGTTCCATTCTCCTTCATGAGAGTAGTTAGGCCCGTTCCTGGCTTGATCTTTCCTGTTGTAATTTTGTATGGGAGTCCCCACTTGTCCTTATTTAGACTTTTTCCCACGAATCTCTCCCAGTGCTTTTTCCTGAACGTAGTCAATTCATTTTGATATGCAGTTTTGGCTCTTCTGTAGTGTTCCAGATTTATTATTCTTAGGTGGTGATTATTAGTTTTTTGATATATCTTACGAGATTTCCTCATGTTAGCTCTCAATTGTGTTAATTTGTTTGACCAGGGGCGGTTTTTTTTGCCATATTTTCTTTTGGGAGTGGCCGCTTCGATGGCTCTTTGCAGGGTGTCCGTCAGTAGAGTCGCCCATACGTCCACACTGACCCCAGGATCTGGATTATCAGGGAGATCAATGTTTTGTAATAGGATTTCGCGGTCAGTTCTGGACCAGAGATAGCTATTTGTCCTCGACTCATTAGTGACATTCCTCGTTCTCTCCGATTCTACCACGAAGGTGATCAGATTGTGGTCGCTTGTAGTTTCCATGTCCAAGACCCTCCACTCCCCCACAAGATCAGCCATCTCGGCACTAGTTAAGGTCAAGTCAATATTGCTGCTGGCCCCCGCTCTACCCCTGTATGTGGGAGGGTTGTCCGGTTGATTTTCAATGTTTAGATTAAATTCAGCTATAAAGTTCATCATCCTTTCTCCATTGGGATTAATGTCTGCACCATACCACAAAGGAGAGGAAGAGTTGCTGTCCATGGTTATCAGAATCTTGTTTCCTAGGTAGGCATTACAGGCTTCCCTAAGTTTTTCTATGTAGATTTCTATGTCATCGCTGAACTGGCAGTAGCAGTTTAGTATTACGAAATTGAGATTTCCAAGGTTCACTTCAATGCAGTTGACATGGGAGTCAGAATGTTGTGCAATTTTGAGGGTGTTTATGTTCTTGTTTAGAACTACTGCAGCTGCCTTGATGTTATTATTGTTACTGCTGATTATTATCGTTGAGCTAGCTGGTGTATGGATGATTGTATTATTGAAGGTGTATGGTTCTTGCAACAATAAAATGTCTATGTTGTGTTCTAAAGCAAATTGAATCGTTTTTTGGGTCGCCAGCTCAGCTCCATTAAGGTTAGCCTGCAGGATGCCTATTTTGTTTTTCATGGGTGTCTGATTATTAATCCTGCTTGAAGCCATGGCTTACTTAAATCAAGAACAACTCTTCCATTTCCTCTAACGAAGTCCGCATATACATCCTCTAGGTCACGTATTAGACCTCGACGTTGGAAAGCAGTGTCTAGCAGTTTTTTCAACTCATCTGGATCTGTCGGGAGGTTCACACTCCTTAGCATCATTTGGTCAACCGCCTTCGGGTAGGAGAAGAGGATGGTGTCCCCATATTTGTGTGTAGACCTGGTAACGTATCTCAGTGCTGCAATAAGCGTATCTCTTTCTTCAAGTCTGCTGAGTTTTAGTATATGTTCAAAATTCTGATAAATTTTAGCCGGATTTATTGGAGGGTCTGGTGGATCTGGATCGGGGGGAAGGAACAAGGAGGGAGGGGTGAAGTTGGGGTATTTATTTTTGGGAGTAAACGGTGCGGCATCCGGGTTAAGCGGGCCCGAGAGGGCCGAGGCGCATTCAAGAAGTGAAACTGAAATTTGTGAAGACGATTCACTAGGTGTGTCCGGGAAAACTATTGGGTGAAGTGGGGGAAGGGTGGCAGGTGTGGCGAAGTCAGAGGTTGAGTTCATTGTTGGTTCAATTGATATATCTAGGTATGTTTCTGGATATTGTGTAAGCCTTGGTTCGAGTAGGGTGGCGTCTTGATGGGTGTCCCGACCAGTACAGTCGGAGATCGGTGTTGCGAATGATATGGACGATGGTGTGGAAGAGAGCGACTGTACAGGAGACCAGGCGAGGGAGTCTTCTCCAGGGCTTGAGCTTGAGATTGTAGAGGGTGTTTCTAGATAGTTAGGGTAAGGGTAATTTGCAGGGTCAAAGAATACACTTAAGGGAAGACCCGGTATTCTGTTACTGATTAAAGGTGTAGGTTGTGGTTGTTTTCCAGGGATGTTGTCATATATATGGGCAATATGGTAAGTTGGGTCAAGGTGCAGGTTGAAGTTATGATCTTTGTGGAGTCCAGACGGAGTTGATGAGTGAAGTTCCAAAGGACCCAGCATTTGTGAGAATGAAGGGTTTATTATGTTGTCCAAGAAGGCTCTAAGTTCTTTTATTTTCCTCTCTCTATAAACCGCCGCACGCATGGAGTTCCGGCGAAGGCGGCTAGGTGTATTCTTCTTCCTTTTCCTCTTGTGTGTTTTATCCATAATTAGTCTTTTCTATTAATCTTTGTAAGAAAAACTTGTGAGTTGGACAGTCCTTGGCGTTAGTGCTGCAGTTTCGTTTCCTCTTTAAACAGGGAATACATGTTCTTATATCCGGGTCCTGTTGACAATTGTCTCTATCATGTCCCTCGACACCACACCCTCTACAGCACCTAGCCTCCCCGATGGCGCAGTGGTAGCGTCGTCGCCTTGTAACCAAGGGGTCCCGGGTTCGATACCCGGTGGAGGCACATGGCACAGTGGTTCGGATCCCACTTTAAACTGTAGGTCCAGTCCCGATTAGCCTTTCTGTGCATAAAGTGGACTTAAAACAACAATTCAATCAATCAACCTCTACAGCACCTTTTCCCCTTACAGTGCCTAGCCAGATGCCCAAGGTCACAGCACACCAAGCAAGTAGGCACCACCAAAAAGTCCTTCATGTATAATGACAGTAAGGCTAAGTGTATTTTCTCCTTCCCCAGTACATACTTGCGTATCCTAGGATCAACCTCTACCACCCAGTGTAATGTTGCTCTGTTTCGCGGTCCTGATTTAAACCGGAGTTTAAATTTGTTGTTAAATTCCTCATAATTCATTATTTCTTGTAGGTTTAGCGCATAGAATTCTTCAAGTATCTCTGCTTCTTGTTTTTTGGTGGGAATGTCATAAATAATCATGAGTGGATTCTTCTTTTTTGGCAATTCAACATTTAGTTTCTGAGTTTTGAGTGCTGGATTTGTTAAGATTTTAGCCATATCTTCTTTGGTGGAGGTTTCTACAATAAGTGTATTTGGCGTGGTCCTCATAGCCTGTATTCTAATGCCATCCCTTACAGGGTTGATTGATTTGGTGAATGCTTCCTGGATTTGTTTTGAGTTTTGACCCTCCTTAGCTGTGATGAAAACCGTGTGTCTTGGGTTTTCACTAGCTTTTTGAATTTGGGTCACTTTTACGCTAGGTTGTCGGGTTGAGGGAGGGGCCGCAAGCGACTGCGCGTACGACATCCTTTGGGGTCCCAGCTCCTCTGTATTTTCATGTTTTGTTTCCAGAATTCTGCAGGCTGTTCTTAGTGATTTGGATTCCGAAACGACTTCGTTGTATAATTGCCCCATCTTGGCCAGAAATACCAAAATTTGGGATTTTCTTTCCGTGGATATGCCTTTCTCCTGGGAAATGAGGGTAGTCACGTTCAGTTGGGTCTTCTGGAAGGCACCCAGATGAAACTCCGTTAAATCTGCAACAATTTGAGCTATTGTACTTCCTGAGGGGGTGAGGGTGGGGGTGGGGGGTGGATCAGAGCTGGCAGTCCGTTCGGTGCTCCCTCCCTGACTGACCGCCTGCTCAGGGCTATCCGAAACATGCTTCCTCTTGGCAAGGGGTAAACGTGCCAAGCCACCCCTTCTGAAGGGATCAAGGGGTGATTCGGAGGGTTGGTCCGCATTTGGTCCATTTCTTCCTTTCGGGGTGGCTCCAACAGGAGCCATCCTCCTGGCTGCACTTAAATTCCCGGCAGAATCACTCAAAAGCCGCTGCGAACAACGGAATCACGCTCCCGCCAGAAAGAAAAGCACGCAGAAGTCCCGCGCAGCCCAGGCGCACGTGGTAGTGTTTGTTTACTTTCGAAGTGACAGCTCAGTCCCGCGCGCACCGTGACGTCACAAAGCACCCGGATGTTACACGCACGCTGAAAGTCAGCGATCCGGTGGCCAACCTGGCTGCCACGCTGTCGTACACTCGCCGTAAGCGACACGGACTTTTCCACCAAAAAGGGCGCACTCACAAAACCACCCTCCGAGGGGGATGATTCACACACCAACAGACAGGGGATGAAAATTATCTACCCTGTGGTATGTGTCCCATCCCTTAGCGGGACCAAGTTTCAGACTTACAGGAGTGTGAACACAAAGTTTGATTGTGACAGAAATAAGCCTAACTCCGCTATAAGATTAACATGGGGTACGTATTTTCACAAAAACTTTCTTAAAAAGGATGGTATTCACACTGGGTATTTTTTATCGTGTTCCCTGATCCTTCTTGCATGGGGTTAAACCCATTCAACGGATAAGGATTAATGTGCACTGTTTGTTTTTACTGTTTTTCCCTAACACCTGTAATGAATCAATTTCTCCGTATGTTTAACATGGGGGTGGTTTTTCACTTGTAGAAAAATAAGTACTCACCCTCCCGCTTTAAACCAAATACCTGAGCGTTCTCCGGAGTCTCCCGCGCAGGGTACAACTGGTCCTCAATGTATAACGGATCTGGGGGGGGGGTCACAGGGGGTGCTTCTTCACACAAGGGTGCACTTTTTTTCACTTTTCCGCCGATTCGCGGGATCCAGCGAACACGGATCCCAAAAAACAGTTTGTATCACACTTATTCCTGGATGTATTTGCACAGGATTTCACACACGTATGCCACACATATTCACGAAAAAGTTCACAAGTCAGTGGCGGACCACTCTCGGAAAAAATTACCCTTACGAAGGGGTCGCGTCGCGGAATACCAGCAGACACTTCCAACGCAAACGGCGCCGCACGCAGAATCATTCAGATGACAAAGTGCATTATTATGTACATTACTAACATTGTCATTAACTAGAAGTAGAATGTGCATTTGTACCAAACAGTTGATAGCAAGCATCAGCCTAGTTATATTTCTCAGCGCCTAACTCTCGTTTTTGGAATGGACCTTCTGTGTCGTCACTTCCGAATTTCTTTACGGAAGTTTCTTCAGAGACAGATCTTACAGATTTAATATACTTGTGTTTCCAACGGACATGTTTACGAGCATGAGTGTTAGTAACTTTCTTCTTACCGGAAACTGTCCTAGAAGAATCATCTGATACATCACTAGACGAAGTACTGAGTCCAACATCACAACGGGTACTTCCATTCTGACATGCATTAAATTCCGTATTATCCACAACAATTGATTTTGTTCTACCTTTACTATTTGTTAACAGCTGAATTACGAGCAGAGGAATTATGTGCAAGGGCTACGCTACCTTCATCATTATCGTTAGAATTAACTTTGACTGTTAAATCCTTGCCATCAGCTTGAAGATTTTTGATATTTTGTTCTATACCTTCAATACGGGAATTAAACTTTTGGAACTTTTCTGTACAATGAGAAATATGCTTATGTACTTCAGCATTAACATCGTTTTTACTTTCTAAAATAGTGACTCTAGACATAAGATCAACTATATTAGCAGAGCAGTCATTACGTATAATTTGAATTAAGATTAACTAAACGTTGGTCATAATCAACAACGTGTTCTTTCAATTATTCTTGCCCATTTTCAAATTCAGATAGTTCGACATCAACATTACGACATTTATTATCAAATACAGATTCAAGACGTGTGGTTGAATGTAAAAACGCTGTTCCAACCGCATCCATCTTATCCTTAAATTTAAGCATTTAGATATTAAGCCGATTGTTAACATGACTAATATTATGATTAACAGCTTCAAATTTAACATCAAGGTGTGAAGATAACTGCGTTTGTGCACTAGATAATTCAGCTTGTTTCGAAGATATAACATCGAACTTAAGCTGAATAGTTTCATTAGACAGATTTAATTCTTATCTAAGTTTTTGATTAGGCTGTTTGAGATCTTGATTAGACTGTTTAAACTGAGTCTTAAGTTCCTGATTAGACTGTTCAAACTGAGTCTTAAGTTCCTGATTAGACTGTTCAAACTGAGTCTTAAGTTCCTGATTAGACTGTTCAAACTGAGTCTTAAGTTCCTGATTAGACTGTTCAAACTGAGTTTTAAGTTCCTGGTTAGAACTTACAACATTTATTTGTATGCTTCTAATACTGTTTAGTATGTCATTGAAATTGGGATATATACTTTCCAAATACACCGGCAATTGGTAATGATCGTAACTGGAATCACATTTGTTACAACAGTATTTTTCCTTAGTGGTAGAATAAATTGTCCAATGTGTGACGAAAAGCTTCAAACATGAAACATGATACCAGGAACGACAATCAAAACATTGCACATACCTCAGGTCATTCTCGAGTTTATCACAACACGTCACTCCTTCATTCTTACCTGACTGTACATCACAAACGTCAGCATCGTGAGAATTACTACTATATGTATAAGTAGGTTGCTTCAAATGCAACATTAGATTTTACCCTACGTGAATGTCTAGGCTTCGTTTATTTAGATTTATCTGCCATGATTGCACAGAATAACAATAAACTTGAGAAATAAAATATTTAGGGTCGCCAATTTTGCCTTCGCAACATGTTCAACAAATTGCAACTCGAAGACAAAATAACATTTTAAAAGTCTATAACAACCATTGCGCAAACCTCAAAACACTCATCAGAAGATTGTGCATTTTTTCTTGAATCCTGGAAGTAGGCGCCAAATTATTGAAGCAACCCTTTTACATGGACTTCAACGAAGCATCCTAGTTTTCACTTTACGAAATAGCAATTAGGATTTTGATAACTTCAATGAAACTCGGACGTCACTATTTAAAATTTCCATATATTTGATCACTTATTGATTTATTGTATTTTGTTTCTTTTCCGTTGCTATGGTCAAAAATGTATATAGAAATGTATACATCGTAATTTTACATTATCAGGAATGTGATAATAATTAATTATACATCATATTAATGCAACAACGTTTTCCAAAGTATAACAAAACAGAAATTGATAACATAGATAGTATATCATCATGCGTATTAAACACAAAATGAAACAAAACATAATACATTAAATAAAAGTGAATCTTTTGGACAGTCACATAGTGCACCGGTGTTTTCTTCGTGGCATTCTTGCCGTACACCTGCAATAACATTTCCCGTATTTTACTCCCACTCTTGCTAAGTTTCACCATAAATTTCATGTTTGTTCGTTGCTCCAATTACAGCTTCGCCATTTTCACGACGGTAGACACACACATGCACAAACAACAATGCACGCCACTCTGCACAAATCCGCCACACGTCAACGCAAACACTGCTGTGAGACACTGAAGAATGAAGGTAAAAAAATATTTCAGAACTGCTTGTAAAAAACTGTATAATGCTGCCTTTAGCGTTAAACGGTGGCGAGTTCCCGAACTTTATTGTCAGACCTCGTATACATTTGGACAAATGGAGGAGAGTTAGATTACATTTTCAATCAATAACTGTATTTGAAAAAGAGAAAATTGTGAACAGATTAAACTCAGGATATCGACAAAATGAGTTTTGGAAAGGTTTGCAATTCTCACCTTCAAATTAGAAGTCAATTTTATCCTGAGATGACAAAGACGTTAGCTTTAGAAAGGTTTGAAACCTTTTTAGAACTCACTTGGTTAATATGTCAAGAGCATCTGTTCATCATTAATTGCCAAGAAAGGTTTAAGTTTTACATCAAGTAGTAAAATTGTCAACAATTATGCAACAATGATAGAAAGTTAAGAATTCAAGTTTACTGCCGTCATGGGAATTAGAAACACATTATAAATGTGGATGCGTATTTGGATTTTAGAGGTGCAATGTCCATCTCAGGAAGAATTTCCGAAGTTTGCAGCCGCCTGACTACTCTCACAGTTGAAGAACTGCTTGGATCCAAATCCATTGCTTCAGAAGGGAAGTTGGCGAAAGATGCCTTTACCAGAGAACGCTGGTAGCATTCGTTTGGTTGAAACCAGCAGTCAAGTATCACCATCTCATCGACTAACGGCAGACCCAATCACAAAGATGGAACACCAGAAGAGAAAGGGAAGAATATTGACCCAGTAACAACTGTGCACAATTCTGCTGACTGCAATGGCTATGGGTTCCGAAGATTTTTGCAAAGCTCACACCTTTGACACTCCAGAAGCAGCACATCAAGGCTTTTCAGAGGAGTATTACCGATCTGTTCTCGAGTCTGTAGAAGACCTGAAGAACAATGGCTCAAGTGCACACAATCAATGACAGTGATCCTTAACAGGCAGTTTAATTCAAGACTCCAATCAACAAACATTGTGAAAATGATATTGAAACTGAGGAAAAGTTTCATGCATCTCTTTCAATCTCTTTTACTGTTTGGCCTTTATAAGTTACTGTGTTACGATTTGATATGTACATATGTAATTGTTTTACAGAATACATTGGTTTAATTCATTTATTCATTTGTCTATTTTACTTATCTTTTCCTCTTCTTTTGCTTAATCGCGATGATGAGGATGAGTGATGATATGATGAAATTCATGAAGAGAAGCTTACCAAAACACATATGTACAGGCCGCGATTCGAACCTATGACCCCTCGCATCGTACAGAGGTGGGCTAAAATTGGTCTATCAGAAATACTTGTCGCTAATTTTGAGTTTTAATCTCTTTGCTCTTCTGTAGACGCCTCAATTGGCCAAGAGCACGTATGTGGATTGGATCCTAGCCCAGGATGAATTTTAGGTCTCTTGAACTCGAAAGAAGGAACAAATGAAGTTTTCGACCAGATTTCGTAATCAATCCACACATATAATTTCAGTATATTGATTGTATTTTAAACGCTGAGGAACTTTGTTTGCTCATCGATACTGCCTCTTAGATAGTGTATTGGCTATTTCCTTTTCTTCAAAATAAGGGATTCAAGTTTAGGTTAATCTTAGAGAAATATTGCACGGAGTTAAGTATTGCTCTTTAAATTGTAAGTAAAAAAAATGTTATATCTGATCAAAGTGTACTTAGTAAACATTTGAAAAAAGTTCCGAATGCAATTTCGAGGTTAAAAAATTTCACAGCAGAATGTTGAACAGAACATTTTTCAAAATGGGTCAAATTGATAAATAGCTCAATATTCGGTACAAATACATAGAAATATATACAGAGGGTCTAATAGTATAAATGATAATCATATTGGTAAGGAAAGTGTTAAGGTAAAAATAGGTGACTTGATCTGGTAAAAACATATGGGAGTAGCCCTATTGAGTTATTGAATAGAATTATTGAGAATATACTAATACATATTAGGGTTCTTCCCTGATGATTAATTACTCCTAAAAATGTTTTGAATTCCAAATGTAATTTTATTATTAAAATATTATATATTGATAGACGCATGATAAGAGGAAGAAGAAGAATTTGTATTCTATAGCATGTTATTGTTTGGTTGTTATAGTAACTGTGTGTAAGATGTACGTGAATGGCTTCCATGTATTAAAGTTATATTGTTTAATTTGAACCTACGTATTTTGTATGTCTTGTGCATGTATACATAAGAAATCACACAACACAACAAGGCTTACATCTATGGCGCAGTCGTACAGGATATTCTTGGTAATCCTTCGTAAGAAGAAGTATGGATGAAGACATCACGAAGAGTACACGACGATCATCATTCCAGCATAGGTTTATGCAAGGAGAAATTGTGTCGGCTTGATCAATTTCTACGGTAAGAACCAAGATTACACGGTTTGTGTATTGATTACATATAATTGTACAAGAACAAAGTTTAAATCAGTGTGATACGGATTGTGTTTAAGATATTGTGATATTTAGTTGACCATAATTATGAATATGTTCGGTTTGAATTTATTCTCTGAGTTCCGGCCAGATTCGGAAGAAATAGAATATTATTTAACCGAGGTTTGAACAGTCTTGCTTGGCTCATGATGTTAATGAAGCCAGGAAGGTACCCATACTGATTGCAGTTATAGGGTCTGAAGCTTTAAAAGTGCTGAAGAACATCCTTGCACCTGAACCAGTCGATCGTCAAACGTATTCGATCCTCAAGGACAACCTGCTTAACGCTGCGGTCGTCGCATTTATGCACAGCACGCCAGGTGCCTTGTTCTGCGGAAGTCGCATTATTGCGAGTTCATACTTTCACTCGCTGCGGGTGTCGCATTTCCGCAGTACGTCGCTTTTAGTAGCCTTCAGACATCTGTAGATACTATTTGGAACTATATGAACTAGTAGTTTTGTTTATATCCGTATGATGTCGCTAATTACGCCTCCGTTTAGAATACGAGCGTTGAGTGCTCTGACATGTCAGTTTCAAATGCATGTTCGAATGTAAACAACATGGCTTCGTCAAGTCGTCAACACTTGTCTGATAATGATGTTACTCAACTGTTGTATCAGAAGGTGAATAAATTGTGACGATAATAGCGACAGTTTTTATGAGACTTCAATTGGTGACAGTGATTGTGTAGTGTCTGATGAAGAATTTGTACCGCCGTCCGTAACATCATGGAGCAGAGTGCAAAGCAGCATTGATCTAGGTGCGGGAAGTTCGACACAGGCAAGTGCTAAGTTACTTTGTGACAGTACAGTATTTAGCACACCATTTTCTTGTTTTATCAAATATTTCCCCCGCTCAGTATTTGAACACACAGCAGAACAAACTGAAGTTTTCACCACCCAGTATCTTGATACTACTTACAAATTTCCACGCCGCTCCACCACTCTGTGTCATCCCGTGTTTTGAGAAATACCATACCATCAGGGACTACAGAATGGTTTGCCAGTGCAAGGAATGACTTTTGTAATTTCTCTATAACATATTTTGCAATGTAATTTTTTAAAATTATTCTTTCTATTTTTTTTCAAAATTTCAAAATATTTCAAAAATTTTCAAAATATCATACCACCAGGGACTACAGAATGGTTTTCCAGTGCAAGAATGAATTTTGTAAGTTCTCTCTCATATATAACGCAATGTAATTGTGAAAACTATTTGTTTATAAAAAACATATTTTTTCAAATTTAATTACGCAGCCAAGGGATATTGTGTGCCAGAGAATTCCGCAGCGAAAGAGTTAAACATTATGGCCAGAGAACTAACAAATATGTGGAACGTTTTAAGTTCAGGCAATGCATGCAGGAAAGCGGCGAGGATGCAACACGATTTATGGTACGTGTTAAGCAACAAACACTTAAATGTAGTTTCGGCCAGTATTTACAGGAAGCCATTGTAGAGCAAATAATTGTAGGCGTTCGGTCTGACGCCATTAGAAAGAAATTACTGTCTGAACCTACATTGACTCCAACAAAATGTCAAGATATTGTGCTTCAAAGGGAATTAATTGAACGGGAAACACAAATGTTCACCCATCGTCAAAAGGAACGTAGTCCTAATCTAGTTGCATTTGCTGAGACACAGAAATTTAAACCATGTTTTCAGTCCTCGCAAGCAAGCAAAAAGAACGTTGTTACTCCTCGGGATAAAAGTAATAAAAGCACTGCAGAATGTGATAGATGCTTCAGAAGGCATGATCTTGGACATTGTCCAGCAAAATATTCGCTATGTTCATTTTGCAAAAAGAAAGGTCATTGGCATGTAAAATGCAAGTTTAGGATAAATAATGGTGGAGTTGCGAGTAAGACAATTACAAGTGATCAAATATCTACGTCTAATATTCAACCTTTAGACGCTATTGTTGAACAAAACATACATAACGAATTTCATGGTTTGTCTTTATTGCACATTGAGGTTAGTGATTTTCATCCGCCAGAAGATAGTACTTGCACTATTTCATCGAACACAGAAAATACACAAGTGGAAGATGCAACACTCACTCGTTCAAAAGCAAGGAGTGTTAGTTTCAAGCCAACAGCACAAGCTATAGATGGCACTAATGTTCTTGTGTCAGGAGAACCGTGCGTAGTTGATTTGTGTATTGATAAGCGAATTGTACAATGTGAAGTAGATACTGGATCTACGGTTACTCTGTTTACTAACAAGTCTTTCAAACAATTGTTTCCACAATGGCGAACACAATTTACTTCACTAAGGTTACGAGGCGTGAATAATGATACGTTAAAGTTGAAATGTCAAACCTTAGTGGATTTATCATTGAATAATGTATTGTATAAATTGGCGGTTACATTGTGTGAAGAAGAACTGCGTTATCCCTTGATTGGACGTTCATGGCTCGACAGTATTCATCCGAGTTGGAGAAAACTGTTAACACAATGTGACACTGTGTTGACAAACACGGGATCTGAACGAAAGAATAACGGAGATATTAACACTAAAATACCGGAAAGTGAAGGTTTGAGACCAGCTAATTTATTATCTAGCAAATATGCTAAAGTTTTTGATGGTGATCTATCAAAGCCCGTTAAACCGTTTAAAGTTGATATACCTTTGAGATGAAATGCTTCGCCTATTTTTAAACGACACTATGAAGTTCCGTATGGACTACGAGATAAAGTGGAAAGTGAAATAGCAAAGTTGGTCGAAATAGGACTCTGGTAGCCTATTATGTACTCTGACTGGGCATCACCTCTCGTCGTAGTTAAGAAAAAAGATGGTTCATTACGCCTTTGGGTTGACTTTTCTGGTACTGTCAATAAAATGACAGAAAATGTGAAATTTAACATAGCCAAGCCAGAAGACATCTTTGTAAAATTAAGGGATTGTACACATTATAGTATTAAAGACCTTCAAATGGCTTATTGTCAGTTAATGTTGACTGAAGAGGCGCAGCACATCACAGTCGTCAATACTCATGTTGGATTATTCCGGATAAAGCGACTCTGCTTTGGAATCTCTATTAGCGGTGACATATTCCAGATGTGTCTTGCAAAGATATTAGGAGATGCTCCTGGCGTTTCCTTTTATTTTGATGATGTAATCATCGGTGGAACTTCGGAACGTGAGTGTTACAATAGAACATGTGCTGTACTGTCAAAGTTAGACGCACATAACGTAAAAGCAAGTTTAACAAAATGTGTATTTGTTGCCTCTCAAGTTGAGTATCTCGGATACACTATTAGTAAAGATGGAATTATTCCATCTGAGAAGAATTGGGACGCAGTGGTTAATTGTCCAGTACCACAGAATTCTTCGCAGCTACGTTCATACTTGGAACACTTTTAGAAAGTTCATCCCTAATCTTTCGTCCAAGATACGCCATATTACAGGACTTTTGAAGAAAAATGTAACTTGGGATTGGTCGAAAGAGTTTGCTGACATGTCACAGGAACTTAAAGAACTACAACCTATAATACCTTATGATCCTTCAAAACCAGTAGTGTTAATTTGCGATGGATCACCTTACGGATGAGGAGCAAGATTTTGTCATCGAGTAAATGGGAAAATTCAAACAATTGCTTGCGCATCTACAACGTTGTCAGAAGCCGAGCAGCGTTATGGTCAAATTGAACGTGAAGCATTGAGTGTAATTTTTGGAATTAAGAAATTCCATAAGTTTCTGCAGGGTCAACAGTTTGAAATTGTTTCAGATGCCAGTGCTATTAAGTATATATTTAATCCTGATAAAGGTATCTCGAAACACACATCGAACCGACTATTAAGATGGTCATTATTCTTATCGGGGTATAATTACCGTGTAGTTTCTTCATCGCATGTACCTGTGGCAGACATGTTGAGTCGGTTACCACAACAAAGTGAAACTCCAATAGACATAGACGCGACAACTTGCAACAGCGTTGACACATGTGATTCAAAAATCTCTTTGAAGGAATTTAATAAGGCCACATTAGAAGACCCACTGTTAAACAAGGTAATTTTGTTTGTCAAACATGGTTGGCCAAGCAGATTATCTGTAGAAGATATTCAATCCGGATTGGGTGTTTTCTTCGAGCGACGACGTCTTTTATCTGTGGAGAGCAATTATCTTAGCTGGATGGGAAAAATTGTTGTACCATCCATATTACGCGAAAAGGTATTAAAATTACTACATTGTAATCATGCAGCATCCCGTGTTATGAAAGATGCAGCTTCTTCAATATACTGGTGGCCAAAGATGCTCAAGGACATAGACAAATATGTTGATAATTGCAATATTTGTCAATCGGAACGGAGGAAAGTAAGAAAAGGCCCTATAAATGAGTGGCCAGAAGCTTCACGCGTAGCAGAGAGAATACACGTAGACCACTTTTTCTTCGGAGGAAAGAAATTTCTTATTCTAGTCGACGCATTCAGTAAATCGGTTGACATATGGCCAGTTCATTCTCTGGATTCGGCGGAAACCATACCTTGGATATTACAGTCTTGTTCTTACTTAGGTCTACCAGACAATATTGTGTCAGATAATGGTCCTGCGTTCAGTAGCCTAACTTTCCAGAACTTCTGTTCACAATACGGAATAAGGCACATAACCATACCTCCGTACCATAGTCCGAGTAACGGAATGGCCGAGAGATATAATCGCACCGTTAAAGACCACTTGAGAAAATTGGTATTGGAACACCCCAATTTAAGTCCATTACAAATTAACGCGAGGATCGCGGAAGTTCTTCTGTTTTTGAGAAATTCCAGATTAGGAGAAACTCAAAGTTTGCCTTCTGCTTCCGTGTTGCGATTTCAACTAAGACTCTGGTGGATGGTAACAGATATGACTGAGCGGGAAAGGCGAATGGATCGCCCACCATTTCTTGGATCACGGCGGAGCCGAGTAGAGAGGAAGAGACTTGACAAAACTTATCTTGCATATCTTCCGAATGATCCAGTCTGGGTGCAGACCCCGAAGGTAAATTCTCCGAAGCATGTACCAGGAATGGTATTGTCTAGAGTTGGCAACAGCCTGATATATAAAGTGCAGTTGTTCGACGGATCGACACGAACGGTACACGTCAGGTGGCTACGAAAACGTGAGTGTGAACCAAACCCCTAATGAACAGATCTACCTGATCCAAACCTTCAATCGATACCAGAAGGACAGCCGGAGGATGCAGCGGGAAGAGATAACCAAAATCAACCATATGCAGACGCTGGGCTCACACCAATCAGAAGATCGGATAGACTTAGGAGACCTCCTGATAGATACGGTGAGACCAGCACTTAAAACAAAAAAAGAGACTCCAGGAGGAGATGATAGACGCATGATAAGAGGAAGAAGAAGAATTTGTATTCTATAGCATGTTATTGTTTGGTTGTTATAGTAACTGTGTGTAAGATGTACGTGAATGGCTTCCATGTATTAAAGTTATATTGTTTAATTGGAACTTACGTATTTTGTATGTCTTGTGAATGTATACATAAGAAATCACACAACACAACAAGGCTTACATATATCATAGAGGCTCGTGATTGTATTAATCAAAATGGAGTGGGAATTATTAATAATCCCAAAAAAGTTCTTGTTCAATTTAATGAAAAGTTTATAATTGATGATGTTGGGTCAAAGGTTTTCCCTTGAGATACATCCACAGGAAGAAATCGAGGGGTTGGGATCAAGCCAGGTAATCTCGGTGGTCATACGTATCGAGAAATGTACTGGCCTTAGAAGGCACTTTGGACTAGCACCAAGGTAGGTGCGTGGCACGTGGAGCCATCCTCTTAAAATTACCCTTGACACGGTTCTACGTTATTCAGTTGGTCAACAAACACCTTCAAGATGTGTACCCCGTGTACTGCTTTCTTTGCGGCAATATGGCTACGAAACCCTGCAGAGCTGCGAAGTCTCTTGAGAATGTATGAATCTCCCAGATTTCCCGCATCATGTGATACTATCACGGAGCATTACGATGTATTCCTGTTGAAATTAAATGTGAACGAAATGTGTTAAATTTATGTGAATCACCCTTTGTATAAATAAACGAATTTCTGTTATTGTTGTATCATCAATAGTTATATGACATCCTAACCCCCTTTGTTTCCTATTGATTTTACTCTGACGTCGTTATTGGCCTGTTTATAATGTACAGAGAAACACAAACATCTTTCACATCGGCGGATGGACAGTGCAACAGATGAGATAATATGATGTTGTAATATGTAATTGGCATTTAATAAATATTTAGAATTAATAAATATCAACCTTAAATGTTTTTCGCAAAATTTTGGTTATGAAATATTATAATGTGCGCCACATTAAAACATGTCAATTTTTCTGAAATATAAGTATGAAGCATGTTGTGGTAATTTCTGTTTAATATCTCTCCATTTAGAATATATGAAGTGCCCTCAATGTAGGACAAAACGAGTTTCCGCGGGTTCAAAGTGTTGATCAAATATAATACCAGACCACAGTCCATTTTTGAGTTAATTCTTTCTACTCAAGACCTAAAAATTTTGCAGAAGTTATCGTGTTCGCAATAGTCTTTAAGTTATCCTCAAGGATCTTCTTACATTGTAAATTATGCACTGCATTTTATAGCTTCTACGTCTGAAGTTCTGTACCATAAACCTCTTGCCAGTTATCTTTCTGAAGAAAAAAAAACTGATCTAGTCAGAGTTTTGAAAAATATTTAGTACAATATAGCGCCAACATAACGGAAGACAGGTTTTTATTACACAATGGTTACCAGACGACTACTTCCAAGTATCTACAGTAGTTTTGAAAACGCAGGCGTAAAGGGAGCAGGAATCGGTATAATACATTGTGACCATGATTTGAACCAGAAACCATTTTGATATGTTGCAAATAGATATTGAGTTGATTCTTTTGACAGAAAGTATAGGTTGATTATTTTGTGTACTGATTTAAACATGTGGGTCTCCCCGTTGGCGTACTGGTAACGTCGGCATGTAATCAATTCGCAACCCAGCGGAGGCTCATTGCACAGTAGTTCGGATCCTGCACTTTAAACTTTACATCTGGTCCCGATTATCATATTTCTGCATAAAGTGAACTTAAAACTACAACTAAAATCCAAACTGATTTAGACTTGCAAAAAATATATGCATTTGAGTATTGAACCGCACCACAACGAATTTACGAACAATACAATAATAACAAAATTACTGCTGTATGAAAAATATACATTCAAATAGTCAAGAATAGCAAGAATAACAGGAGCGGTTTGAATTCGAACACAATACAATTACCATTCCAATCCTTCGAACTTTCTAGTACTGACGGCAGAAGATTCTATGACAAAATCATTTGGAGGAGAAGAAACTTCGAGCAAGCATTTCAACAACCACCAAATAATCGTTTTGATAACTTCAGTATGTGACCGAACTTTCAGGGAATATATACATGCTGCAGAAAGAGAAAAGTTTCTCCCTTCATTGGTAGTAAATTGGGAAGCGGGTCTGCACAAATTGAACCAAAGTATTTTGATTACCGGAGAGAAATATGTATTTCGAAGAATGATTACATACAAGATATCGGATAATTTTTCCGTTGCCATTCTTTCTGTGGATTATCGCTTAATTTCGAAAATATTCTCTTATCTGTAGGATATAAAATCCGACCGAAAGCTGTATCGCTAAACGAACGGGGTCCTGCTTTGCGGAGACGTATTACTTTTCCCTCTAACTTCTCTAGCTTCCTTGTGTTGTGAGATGCTCCATCACATTTCATATGCTGGTCAACATTGCCTGCAGTGTGATATTTTTCTTGCAAAGTGCAGTTTCACACTCTCCCTAGCGAGAAAACGCACTCTTCCGTTCCATTTGCATTAAGTTTTGAAATCGGGAAAATATTAGCAATATTTTTCGGCAATAATATGCTTTTGTCCACATTTTAGATATTTTCAAAATTTTGCCTATGCTATTTTTTTGGAGCTATAGGATAGCTACTCATAGAATATTAGCATGTCTTGTGTTCTGTAACTGTGAACAAAAAGAAACAGTAAATTATCGCGGTTTGTTTATTCGCGGTTATGTATAATTACTTATTTACAAATTATTATAATTTATTATTGTTTAACGGTGGCATGTTGCTAGTGTGGTAACAATCATAGGCGTGCGTAGACCTATTTATTTTGTGGGTGCTCCAAGGCGAGTTTCAATTGCCTGTCTCGCAACGTTAGTATAATTCTCCTAACTTCATGTTTCTTTTTCACAGAAACACTTAAGTTTATGAACATGAAATTCTAACATATTCTCTGAATATTAGTTATCACTTTAACAGGGTTTTCCTATCATTGTGATGATAATTATATTATTTAAAGTGAACAATTGAAAATGAATAGTTGTACAGAATAACAAATTCGAAAAGATTAGCTTCTTCGTCAACCTGCGTCGCGACAAATGTTCTCGTTGTTACCGTATTTCTCCGCCTAATCGGCGCAACCACAAAATAGTCGCACACTATTTTTTCAGTCCAAAAATTGGTTTGTATATCTCCTCGCGCGTTAGATAGCGAAACCAATGGAAGTGTATCAGAATTTTCGGACACAGAAGATACAATTTTGTAATTTAGTACTTCGCGACAGCGTAGTAAATTTTCTCAAGAGTAATTAATATTTCAGCTATAATGCCCACGTCATTAAGAGCTATGTATTAGCATTTTTTTATAACCGAAAAAAGTGTTCGTTAAATCACGAAGAAATTAGGTGCGTCGATTCCGTGCACCCTGATCTTGCACTAAAGACATTTTAGTAATATATTGCTTTTAAGTACCAATAACACAGGTGAAAGTTTTTTTTAAAGAGAACAAAGTTTCACATGATAGTCGCACCCTGTTTGGGGGGAAAATGGCATAAAATCTGCTACGATTATGTAGAGACATACGGTAGGTTAGGCTTGTTACGTTTAGTTCCCTTAGCATAAATAATACCTTTTTTGTGAAGCCCCGAAATATTGCATTGTGTTTATGCTAAGAAAACTAAACCTAACCTACACCCTGTCCCGGTTATATCTGAAGCAAGCGAACCAAAACAAGTCCCTCCAGAAGTAGTGACGCGAGTTGGCTCCACCTAAGAACACGTGGGAAGGAACGAGATTGTGGGGAGAGGGAAGCGACAACAGTTTACCAGCCTTCGAGCAGTGTGTACTGCTTCGCTCTGCCCACTCGTTCCCACCCCTCTTTCTTCTCTGCCGCTATGCGCGGCCTTGCTGCACAGCTTCCGGGGACGGAGCATATAAACGAAGGCTTTCCAAGATGACGTCGTTTCACGAAGGAGCTCAATCGACTGTACGACTACTGACAGTGAGACTCTTCTTCAGGTGGCACATTTTGGATTCTGACTCAGAGTGAGGAACTCGTATTTCCTCAATGTAGAGTACAGTTAAGTACAGTCACGGGCACTCCTGGGTTGTAAGGATTCCATGGAAAGTTAATGGAATTATTACAACCCAGAAGTGTCTGTTAGTGTACATTCTATAGCCTACTGTTTTAAGTTTCTGGACTGGCACTCATCATTCAGGTAGTTACATTTAGTTCCTGAACTTTCTCTTCCATACAACGTAGAGAAGTGAATAGCAGTCAGTCAATGGTTTCTTTGCAGGTAAAAAAGTAAAGTGCTCCCCTGTGCTGAGCACCACGCCATGAAGGTGTATAGGGGGTGTGGGGGTAACGCCCCACACTTTCTTGATCCGGTCGCGAGTGGGGGTGATGTGATCAGCATCACGCACCTGACCGCCTTTACCCCCCAAGGGTTTCCCCCCAGGTACCCATGTTATTCGACGCTGGGTTGGCGCCGGGGCCGCTTCCATCGTTAGAAAAGTTCCCGGATTTGAACCGGCCGGGGATCGAACCCGGGACCTTTAGCATGGTAGTCAGACGCGTTACCGACTGAGCCACCGCAGTCACTGGTTTATTTGCAGCGAGTTTATAAATAAATAACAGCGCTTGAACATGATGAAAATAAAGCATCCTTAACTGTGACACTGTAATGTCTGTGCATTCATAAGCAATTAAGTAGACCTATGGGACCTAAATAGACATACTACTGAGCATACAATGGGTTCATTCGCAAGCATTAAACAAGACAGTTTAACTTACAGTCACGGATTTTTCTGGTTTGTAACAAGCCCATAGACTTCCAATGGGATCGTTATAACCCAGAAGTATCCATTACGGTACATTCACAGCATCTCGTTTCCGTTGCACTAGGCAAAATTCGAACTAAAGTGTAAATATCCAGCAAAGTAAAAAAGGCAAAGATTTGAAATTTTCTAAAATTGTAGACCTATTGAAAGCTAATCTAGAGCAACATAAGTTATATATATATTGGCATTACGTATGCTTTCAGAGCATACATTTTATCATTAACGGTATACCTAATTAAAATTAAACCTAATTGCAACTTAATTTGTTAACGTTAGTGTAAATGAAAAGTAAATATAGTGACGGTCATATAATTATATGCTTATTACAATTATTATTTTCATATTATACAGGTCACCTTCCATTAACGGTTTAAGAAAATATATAATAATGACTTTGTACAACGTTAGTTATGTTGTAAGTTATTTATTGCGCTAAACGCTGTAAATGAGATAATATTTAGAATTCTAACGTTGCTATAGCAACGAGAATCAATAGTCGTATGTAGCAATGCATGTAATGGAATGAGAAATACAGGTAATAGTCAACTGCATATTGCTCAGTTATTTTACTAATGCAAAGACCCATACAGTTGTATCTTCACCTTCATGTTATAATTCGAAATATTTATGAACGAATTGTAATCGTGCAAAAAGCTTAACCAGTAAACGTCACACTATTGGTAAGGGTCAAGTTCTCCGTGCATGTAGCAAGGTGTCAGTAGAATCCATTCGACTTAGCGGATATTAATTTATTCATAACGACGCTCGACTATTGTTATTCTGTCATTTTTAATTATGATTAATGTTTTTTTAATTCAGTATCGAGGGTGACGCTATTGTTATTTAATCTAGCGCCACGTGTCGTGGGTGGAGGAGGAGATGAGTCTTCGATGACTCATGCACACGTGTGAGTTTGAAATTAATGGTTTTCCATTAGTGCACAAAAGACACTATTATGTATTCCGTTTTCGGGCTAAGCTAACCTTTTGTTGCATATTATATATGCGTTTCTGCCGGATATGAGTCATGGGTGCTTTATACAGACGTGGGAACTTGGAATTAATGGTTTTTCCATTAATGTACAAAAGACATTTTCGGCCTATTGTAAGGCGCCACGTCCGGCCATTTTAGCGTCGGTGGTGAGTCATATTTGGTATAATTAAGGATCCGTATTTACATGTATTCAACCGGTGCCGACGCGTTCGATCGGAGGTAGAAGATATTATAACACATGTTCGCTTTAAAGGCGAAGAAATTGAACGATGTAGCCTATATGCAAACGAAGTATGCGGACAGAAGATATGTTATTAATATTAACCTGTTACGGAAGAACCTGTTATGTGGTTGCATTCATCGGCACCCTCAAACCGCGAGCGTTCATGGACCCGGGAGGGGAAGAAAGGTTCTCCATTGTTACGGCCCTCATCGCTTGGCCTTTTTCCGAAGTTGAATGGAAGTCAAGTGTCGCCAAATGTTTACACACGAGTATTGATTTTCTTTGAGGTTCCAATTATATTTGGTGGAAGTAATCTACGCGGTATTTCTGCCGCCTTTCGTAACATTGCAAAGACTATTTGACCAAACCGTAAGTAATTTGGCTGAACTAGGAACATTCAGTTCCAGTATCTACAAGTTAAAGTGGATGCGAACCGCTATTTGCCCTTATTTCGGGGTTGCGAACCACGGACTATTTGATTATTGCCTTATAAACATCAGGATTCACGTAAAATTGACCAGATGTTTTTACTGTTAGGGACAATATTTCGCATTTTTTGTGTATTTTTACTCAGAAAACGCTATTTGAACGATTCAAGCAAGAGTTTTCATGGCAATTTAGACACACAAACTGTGTTTCTTCAACTTTAGCTGAAGTTTAGGTTTATTTTTTACTCTAATATCACAATTTCGTCTATTCAGGCAACATTTTTTATTAAATTTTGGACTCACAAAGACATTTTTCAACTTTTAATTTGCTATTTTAAAAGTTTATTTCCATTTTTTACTCTAATATCACAATTTCATCTATTCAGACAACATTTTTTATTAAATTTTGGACTCACAAAGACATTTTTCAACTTTTAATTTGCTATTTTAAAAGTTTATTTCCATTTTTTACTCTAATATCACAATTTCATCTATTCAGACAACATTTTTTATTAAATTTTGGACTCACAAAGACATTTTTCAACTTTTAATTTGCTATTTTAAAAGTTTATTTCCATTTTTTACTCTAATATCACAATTTCATCTATTCTGGCAGGAGTGTTATTTGCAGTTTAGACTTGCAAAGATAATTTTTTCAACTTCTTTTATTAATTTTTCTATTTATTGCCTTTTGTATCTTATATTTTTAATTCTTAACTTTGAGTTTTGTTCTTTATTTAAAAAATTTCTCTAATCACTAAGGAAGAAGTACTTTTAAGTAAAACTGTACCCACAAACTTTATTATTACTATTATTATTATTAGTATTATTATTATTGTTGTTGTTTTTGTTTTGATGTAGTTGTTGAATCTTGTTGTTGTTGTTAGGGTTTATTGACTTCCACTACGCTATTTTTGGTTTGCTTCGTAGGAAAGTTTGTTTATTTTAGAGTTTCCTCGGTATTTTCTTACTGTTAGGGTAGGTAAAGTTTCTTAAATATATGAGTAGGGTTCCATATATTCTTGTTCTTGCATGTTTTTCATATGATGTGATCACCACAACTCTCCAAGTGCTTTTACTGCATGTTTCCATTTTTATTGAGGCTTAGTGATTCCTAGAGCCACTTTATGCATGAGAGAAAGCTTGAAAATTTCGATCTCAGATAGCCGTCAACCTTATGTCAGAGTATTTTCGAGTATATTTTAGAGTTATTATGGGCCACTAGAATATCACGGCTTGCTTATCTTTTAAGTATGTTGCGCAGTTATTGTATTTTTGCTTTTGCTTTCTAGATAATCTGTATGAAATGTTTAATATTTGTACTTTTTTGCACTTATAAGAGGCCAAACTTTTACTGTAACTAAAATTATTATGTGTCTAAGGACTGAAACCCCTTTACCAAGAGTACTATAACTAAATGTTTATTAATATTGTTTCTTTCTTCCCTTAAATATAACAATTTAACAATATAATGACAAATCACAGGACTAGTCGACGTTAGCAGATGACTACGTGGCTCTAAGTCCACTTGCCAAACTTTTCTTACCATGCTATTTACCCTTATAGTCTTTTATTCTGGGTATGTTTCAAGTACTATTGACTTTTTGAGTGTTTGATTAATACCAAGGGTTGTTTGTATCTGTTATGCTGTATTATTCGAGGGTTCTAATTTTTATTCTACAATCACTATATGTCCCTGAGAATTAAATTCCACTGACTGAAGCTTAAAGCTTAGGCTCTACACCATGTTGAATGGTTAAGCACTGGTCAATATGAATTTTACAGAGGCTTGTAGGAGACATAGGAACACACGCCAGAGCCTTATTAGTGTGCAAGAAGCACTTTCAGGGAGTACTATGAGGAAACGAAGTTGATTTTTTGAGTGCTTTACCAGTTACACAGCCAATATTTGCTATTTCAAGTAACTACATGTACCAGAACATTTTACTGCCCAGCACTAACTAGACTTCAATTTATACTTTATTAGGTGCTAAATGTAGCAAGAACACTGATTGTACATATTTTTGAGAATCCAACTATATCAGGATTTTTTCTATACAAGTATATTTTTATTGATTACTAACTTTAACAGCCCAATCAGGAAGACGACAAAATTCACTAAACTTAGTACTGTAGTGTAGGTGATTGCATGAAAAGTAGAAATTATAACAGCCACAAGATTTCGCTTTTTTTGCTTTTGTGACTAATCGTGACGCTGAGGATGAATGGAAGGCCAAAAATTTTAAGGACTGGATGTATTTTACCACTACAGACGCCTATGTAGAAACACCAGAGTACTGTTAGCTTTGAGGTTATACTGTACTGTTTCTTAAATATTTTGTATTTCGCACGTTACACTTATATCCATTTCAGGACAAATATTGCTAAAACTCTCAAATTTACTGTGTACAAGTTGATATTTCTGCTATCAGAGGAATTAACAACCCTATTTTACAAACAAATGGTATTGTTTACACTTTATTTACTCCAATCTGAGACTAATATTTTACAGTAATTGAATCATTCAGCCCTAGTCAATACTTTACTGCATCAGAAAGTTTGTTATTAATCTAATAAGTATGCTATTTTGTGCTATTCACTGGTTATAATGCAAACTTTTGCACAAATTCGATATATTCACTACCTTCAAACCAAACAATTGTACTTATTTAGCGCATTTCATTTATATTTCTTGTAATTAACTTATGTTTCTTATAATTAACAAACTAAACTAATTACTTTGGCATGTTAAAAACCTTATTTTTTACTATTTCCTATTCTATCAGGTTCTATATTGCTGTTTTTATCAATTTATGTAAGACCACACTCTGGTAAATGCACATATATTCTCTTTTATACACACGCACGCACGCTACACACACACTCACACACACACATTTACACACTTATACGAACATACATCTGACGTTTTTCAATATTTTGCTATGAAGTTTGCATCCACGCTATTCAAACAAGTTCAGGCAATGTAGTATTTATGAGTATTAGTAATCCAAAAGTGGTATTTTTGGTGTCCAAGTTCAGATGAGAGTCTGCTATGTGCCTTTTGCAGGGGATTGCATGTGAAGTGTATGCATATTGAGCATTGTTGAGTGTGTATGCTTCCAAGTTTTGCTGTTATTTTCCTATAATTCTGCGAGACTGTAGAGAGTTCTCCCTTTTCAACCAGTTTTCTTTCATTGATTGGATACTTTTTGGGAACTTAGCAGTTTTTTTATGTTATGAAGCAGATTGTTGTAGAATATTTTGCATGGTCTTTTGTGATATTGAGTGGCTGCTGTAACGGTAGTAAGTATCTTTCCTTCTTGTGTTGATGTTCTCGTGTAGGTTTCCTATTTTCGGTCAAGTTGCAGTAGGGAACTTAGCAGTTTTTTATGTTATGAAGCAGATTGTTGTAGAATATTTTGCATGGTCTTTTGTGATATTGAGTGGGTGCTGTAATGGTAGTAAGTATCTTTCCTTTTTGTGTTGATGTTCTTGTGTAGGTTTCCTATTTTCGGTCAAGTTGCAGTACTTAGAATAATCGCTATTGTCTTATTGATCTACGAAGCTCCTTTGAATAATCATTTGCATGTGACCCTATACTCCACGCTGTACTTTGTTCTGGGAGCTATCTTTTGAAGCCTTAGCATTCTGCTAGTACAGTATTATTAACGTAGAGGTAAATTAGTTCGTGAAAATATGTATTTTTCTGATTAACTATAGTCGCTTAGTTGTTCTAGCAGGTATAAGTAGTTACTGCTGATGTTGTTAATTTCCTATTCGCAGGGGCTATGTATGATGTAGCGTATTTGTGTTGGCTGTCCCTTTTATTCCTATGTTGTTGAGTTTCTCCATAAGCATGTCCTGTTTTACTCTATTCTATGCCTTGTTGCTGCTAGATATCTGAGGTATGTTGCTGGTTCATATCTGAGTTAGCTTGTTTGACTATCTATTATTTTTGCTATGGCTGTGGCTATTGATGTCCCTTTCTGAATTCCATGTTGGTTTCTGTTTATCCTTGTTGCTGCTTGTTATCTGAGTTAGGTTGTTTGACTTCAGGACTATCCTTTTTTAACTTTATCGTTGATTGCTTTTTTTGTTTATTTCCTTATTTGTTTTTATTTGTTTACTGAATCTATTTGTTTTGTGTCTTGTAATATTATTTACTATAGTAACAAAATTATTTTTAAAAATTGATATTTATCAACATACTTGTATATTTCTTGTTCAGTATTTGTCAAAGTTTAATTTATTTTGTCCGCTATCTTTAGCAAGTAACACTATTTTGAATTTTAATTTATAAATTCATGAAAATTTACTGTAATTTTATATCAACTAACATATTTATTTTAACAACAATAACAAAATTGTACAAAAGTTCAAATAGCAGAAGAATTGTACTCTTAAATTATTAACTTTGAAAGAATAGTATTTTTAAAACATTAACTTTGAAAAAATTGTACTTTTACACCAGAAATAATCAAATATATGGGAAAGAAGGAGAAGTTCTGTTGCTCAGAATAATAAATGTGGGATGGAAGGAAAAGAAATATACAAGTATGTTGATAAATATCAATTTTTAAAAATAATTTTGTTACTATAGTAAATAATATTACAAGACACAAAACAAATAGATTCAGTAAACAAATAAAAACAAATAAGGAAATAAACAAAAAAAGCAATCAACGATAAAGTTAAAAAAGGATAGTCCTGAAGTCAAACAACCTAACTCAGATAACAAGCAGCAACAAGGATAAACAGAAACCAACATGGAATTCAGAAAGGGACATCAATAGCCACAGCCATAGCAAAAATAATAGATAGTCAAACAAGCTAACTCAGATATGAACCAGCAACATACCTCAGATATCTAGCAGCAACAAGGCATAGAATAGAGTAAAACAGGACATGCTTATGGAGAAACTCAACAACATAGGAATAAAAGGGACAGCCAACACAAATACGCTACATCATACATAGCCCCTGCGAATAGGAAATTAACAACATCAGCAGTAACTACTTATACCTGCTAGAACAACTAAGCGACTATAGTTAATCAGAAAAATACATATTTTCACGAACTAATTTACCTCTACGTTAATAATACTGTACTAGCAGAATGCTAAGGCTTCAAAAGATAGCTCCCAGAACAAAGTACAGCGTGGAGTATAGGGTCACATGCAAATGATTATTCAAAGGAGCTTCGTAGATCAATAAGACAATAGCGATTATTCTAAGTACTGCAACTTGACCGAAAATAGGAAACCTACACAAGAACATCAACACAAAAAGGAAAGATACTTACTACCATTACAGCACCCACTCAATATCACAAAAGACCATGCAAAATATTCTACAACAATCTGCTTCATAACATAAAAAACTGCTAAGTTCCCTACTGCAACTTGACCGAAAATAGGAAACCTACACGAGAACATCAACACAAGAAGGAAAGATACTTACTACCGTTACAGCAGCCACTCAATATCACAAAAGACCATGCAAAATATTCTACAACAATCTGCTTCATAACATAAAAAAACTGCTAAGTTCCCAAAAAGTATCCAATCAATGAAAGAAAACTGGTTGAAAAGGGAGAACTCTCTACAGTCTCGCAGAATTATAGGAAAATAACAGCAAAACTTGGAAGCATACACACTCAACAATGCTCAATATGCATACACTTCACATGCAATCCCCTGCAAAAGGCACATAGCAGACTCTCATCTGAACTTGGACACCAAAAATACCACTTTTGGATTACTAATACTCATAAATACTACATTGCCTGAACTTGTTTGAATAGCGTGGATGCAAACTTCATAGCAAAATATTGAAAAACGTCAGATGTATGTTCGTATAAGTGTGTAAATGTGTGTGTGTGAGTGTGTGTGTAGCGTGCGTGCGTGTGTATAAAAGAGAATATATGTGCATTTACCAGAGTGTGGTCTTACATAAATTGATAAAAACAGCAATATAGAACCTGATAGAATAGGAAATAGTAAAAAATAAGGTTTTTAACATGCCAAAGTAATTAGTTTAGTTTGTTAATTATAAGAAACATAAGTTAATTACAAGAAATATAAATGAAATGCGCTAAATAAGTACAATTGTTTGGTTTGAAGGTAGTGAATATATCGAATTTGTGCAAAAGTTTGCATTATAACCAGTGAATAGCACAAAATAGCATACTTATTAGATTAATAACAAACTTTCTGATGCAGTAAAGTATTGACTAGGGCTGAATGATTCAATTACTGTAAAATATTAGTCTCAGATTGGAGTAAATAAAGTGTAAACAATACCATTTGTTTGTAAAATAGGGTTGTTAATTCCTCTGATAGCAGAAATATCAACTTGTACACAGTAAATTTGAGAGTTTTAGCAATATTTGTCCTGAAATGGATATAAGTGTAACGTGCGAAATACAAAATATTTAAGAAACAGTACAGTATAACCTCAAAGCTAACAGTACTCTGGTGTTTCTACATAGGCGTCTGTAGTGGTAAAATACATCCAGTCCTTAAAATTTTTGGCCTTCCATTCATCCTCAGCGTCACGATTAGTCACAAAAGCAAAAAAAGCGAAATCTTGTGGCTGTTATAATTTCTACTTTTCATGCAATCACCTACACTACAGTACTAAGTTTAGTGAATTTTGTCGTCTTCCTGATTGGGCTGTTAAAGTTAGTAATCAATAAAAATATACTTGTATAGAAAAAATCCTGATATAGTTGGATTCTCAAAAATATGTACAATCAGTGTTCTTGCTACATTTAGCACCTAATAAAGTATAAATTGAAGTCTAGTTAGTGCTGGGCAGTAAAATGTTCTGGTACATGTAGTTACTTGAAATAGCAAATATTGGCTGTGTAACTGGTAAAGCACTCAAAAAATCAACTTCGTTTCCTCATAGTACTCCCTG